>NC_084468.1:104515000-105727500 GCF_027409185.1 Cynocephalus volans | reverse complement strand
GGAGAGTTCAATAGACATAATGGTGTTTGATCTGAGTGAAACATTTGACAGTGGCTATCATGATAACTTTTTGTGGGAGATGGAGAAATGTGGGCTGGGTGATAGTACACTTAGATTGATGGATGGTTGACCACTTACAGCCAGAGTATTTTTGGCTTTTAATTAAAAGGCAGTCTCTGTCTTGGCTCTTCCTGTTCATTATCTTTATTGAAGATGCAAGAAAATTGAGTACATACTTTGAGCTCAGTGTATGTATGAACTAGAATGAGGGAGGGAGATAGATATTTTTTTTTAATTGTCATAAAAACACATAACAAAATTTAATATCTTAATTGTACACTTAGCATTTTAAGTGTACAATTTAGTAGTGTTAAGTATATTTACATTGTTGTGAAACAGATCTACAGAACTTTTTTATTTCGTAAATCTGAAATGCTATACCCTTTCAATAAATTACCCTTTCCCTTCCCCCCAGCTCCTGGTAAATTCCATTCTACTTTCAAATTCCATGAATTTGACTACTTTAGATACTACTTACAAGTGAAATTATACATTATTTGTCTTTTTGTGACTTGCTTATTTCATTTAGCATAATGTTTTCAGTGTTCATTTATGTAGTAGCATGTGATAGGGTTTTCTTCCTTTTTTAAGGCAGAATAGTATTCCATTGTTTGTTTATACCACATTTTACTTACCCATTCATCCCTTGATGGACATTTGGGTTGCTTCCATCGCTTGGCTATTGTGAATAGTGCTGTTGTGAATATAGGTCTGCAAATATTTCTTTGAGACCCTACTTTCAGTTATTTGGGGTTTGCACCCAGAAATGGGACTGCTGGACCATATTGTAGTTCTATTTTTAACTTTTCAAGGAAGCTCCATCCTCCGTACTGTTTTTGATAGCAGTTGTACCATTCTACAATCTTACCAACAGTGCACAAAGGTTCCAATTTCTCCCCATCCTCACCAACACTTATTTTCTGGGTTTTTTGTTTTGTTTTGTTTAAATAGTAGGCATCTCCTAATGGGTGTGAGGTATAAATAATATTTTAAGATACACAGTTTTCAAAAATTGTTAGTAATGAGTGGTAGATCATATGCTTACATGATGAAATTCAGCATGGATAAATGTAAAATACTTTTTGAAGCTCAAGATGGGAGATACTGGACTTGATATTGACCCATAGCGTAAGGATTTACTTGGTTTATATGGACATTTTGGTTAGCAGTATCATTCGGCAACTAAAACAAAAACTCAGATTGCAATAAAAGTATAGTGCTCAGATTATGGGAGAGAATAGAGCTATTGTACTGTGTATTGGCCAGACCATATCAGGAAAGTTGGTCATGTCCAGGTCTGGGTGTTAGATACTGGCCTGGAGCTGACATGCAACAGAGAGCAGCCAGACACAGAAAGGGTTTGGAAGCTGTGACCTTTCCATCAGGCAATAAGGGGATTAAGCTCTTAACCTGAGGAAGAGCAGAAGCAGATAGTTGTCTTCATATGATTTAAAGTATTGTCAAGTGGAAGATGGCGAAGGCTTAGCTCTCTTGTTTGAGGACAGAACTAAACAAAATCATTACATGGAACTAGAGGGAAGCATGTTTCTAATCAACATGGGAAAAAACCTTCCGGCAGTCAGAAGGGTCCAGCTGTGAAACCTGCTACTTCACAGGCTTCACAGCATAGAGTTCCCCGTCGTGGGAAGTGTTTGAGCAAAGGCTGCATGGTGGCAGGAATGCTGCTGTAAAGGACATTCCTTTACTGGATGGGAGACCTGGCAAGATGAGTCTACGTAAAAACTGTTCTCCGCTTTCTGTGCACAAGAGAGTGTGAGAAGATGGACAAAAACAGTTCTCTACACAAAAAACCTAAGATATAATAGTGGCTGTTTTCCTGCCCAGACTCAAGCCTGCCTAGACTCTGAGTGAATAAATCTTCCCATAAGTAAGAGTCTGGAACTCTTTGTCTGTTCTGACTCTGAAAATCCACTCAGGGGCTATGATAAGCTAAACTCTTTTCCTAAACTGCCACTGAATGTCATACGGAGCCCAGGCTCTGACCCACTGCTGACCTCTCTGTCCTGGTTCCTCAACGTTTCCTGACTCACACTTTACTCTTTTATAGTTTTACATTTAATTCACCCCCACACAGGTGCCTTTGCTTTTGCAAGTTCCTTTACTTGGACTGTTACCTCCTTCTCACCCGTACCTTCTCCTTATTCCTCTAAGGCTGGCTTATGGGCCTCTCTTCACTGCCCGCTGAATACTCGAGGCAGGTAGGGCAGGTCACCGTCACTTCGTTTACCTCTTCTCAGGTGTCTGCCACTATCACTGGACTGGGAGCTCTTTCACAGCAGTGACTAGATGTTGTTGATCTTTGATTTCTTAGTGCAAACTAATAATGTTTATTGAATGAAAGGAAGTGGGGCAGAGTCTTTCGTTTGTGTGTCCTGGTGCCTAGTACAGTGCTTGACATGCATTTGCTTAATGATTTTTACCATAATGAAAGAGCTGAATATATGCATTTCTCTCCATTTAGGTCATAAAATCATCATATGATTCTTAGAAACCTGAATGTGGTTGGAATGTACATGGAGGCAAGCACATCCCAACCACATTCAGGTTTCTAAGAAAGCACAGTGTGGGAGGCAAACACGTCCTTATCTTCCTTCCTCCCTCCTGTGTCTGCCCCTCCTCTTCCCTTCCTCTTGCCTCACTTTCCCTCTTTCCCTCCTTCTCCTTTCTCTTGCTGATCCCCCACCCTCCTCCTCCTAGTCCTCCTCTCTGCTTCTTTTTCCCCTGTCCTTCTCCCTTTCCCTCCTCCCTCCTCCACCTTTTTTTTTTTTTTTTTTTTGGTTAAGCGGTGCTTTCTCTTTACACAGTGCTCTCATACAGAGTTTGGAAGGCTTTTAAAAAATTTTGTAGTTCATGCAAGACCTCAGATGCATAGATCCTAACAGAGATTCCAGATCTCTGTGTGTTGAGAAAGGGTTTTTTTTTTTTTTTCTTTTCCCAATATGGCAAAGGAGGTTCAAAGACACCTTGTTCAGTTTCTACACATTTGTCTTTTTATTTACTTGTCTTTCTAGTTTTTTTGTATCTGTGCCAGTCTCCTGATGCCAACCATCTGTTGATTCTTTAATATTATAGCAACACAGGCTCTGTTTGTATTCAGAGTAGTTTACATTTCTATGTTTGCCAAGACCTTTTGTTGTTTTTATGTAGTAAATTAAATGTGAGAACAACAGGCAGGCTAGAAGTCTTTATGAACAGCTTGATTTATTTGTATCTGAATATGTAAGCTGTTGTGAGGTTACTTACGTTTTGGTCTGTTTTAGAAAGCAATTGTAGCTCTAATTTATGTTTAGCATAAAAAAGTAGATTTAGTGGATTTTTTCTAAAGTTAGGTATGGTATTTTCTACAAGTCAAAAATGCTAGCATGCACATAACTACTTTGCACACAATGGAGGATCTCCAAACCGTTGAAAGTGTACTTAAAATTATACCTGAGAAATTCTGTTTTCTTTTGATATAAAGAAGATTAATGTTCATGGACTTGAATAAATTCCATTTAATGATTTAGCTTATAATTTCCTCATTGTGTGATAAATGACTAAAGTACTTTGTTCCTGAGGAATTTTTAGGGCAGCTTATTTAATTAATATTTTGATGTGTATATTTGTTACTTTTTAACTTTTGACTTACAAAGTATGTTTTTAAAAAATCTTTCCTTCTGTCAGGGCTTAGAGATCCATTGAAACACATACATATTCTTCTGTCTGTAGATAACAGTTTTATATTTTATAAATCTCACATTATTTCCAAATCCCGTTAGGAGGGCTGTTGACATATTGCCCAGGATTTGCAAGTTGTTTCCAATTTGCATATTAATAAGTAGATTGTAGGTGACCTGAAAAGGAGTATATTCATAAATATGAAAGAGATTGTAGATGTTAGTAGATGCCCTGTTTTTAATCTATGGGCTTTACCTCCTGGTCAAAGAGACTAGAGGAGTAGGTCTGAAACAGAGTAAGAGGAGGCCTGTGAACCAAACTGACTCCATTTTCCCTACAGAGGATACTTTGTTACTTTTCCACTCCTCAGTCATGAGACCCCAGAGGGCAAATGATTACCTCATGGGCTGCCCGGGCAAAATAGACTGAGATAAGAAGGAAACAGATATTTACTAAGTTGCAAAACCCCTCCTTAAGGCTTGTTTACTATAATTGTAAAAGTTACAGATTAATCTTAAGACCCCTTTAGGAATTCCCACCTGTGCACAAAGCATCAAGGTGACTGCTACAATGACCCTCCTGGGTGACAATGATGAACACCACTGCCTACTGAGCATGCACCCATGATGCAACCAGGAAGAACAGAATGGACTACCTCCAGTGACGCTGGCCTGCCACCCCTTAACTCCTTTCCCTGTAAAAGACCCTGAACAGCTCCCCTCAGGGGACTAGCTTTACTGTTGCTACCCTCCTTATGCATAAGTCTATCTCTTTTTTTAAAGCATTGCTTGCTTTATTATTTGGGTACATTGTTTATTTCTATGATTTTGGAATCTGAGAGCCTAATTTAATCACTGGCAAAAATTGGAAAGCTTTGGACACCAGAAAAGACTCTAGCTGCAAGAGGCAGGTGGCCACTGGGACTATTTTGCTCCTATGTCTCTGCTACTGGTAGATCTCTCCTGGAGTCCACAGCCTAAATTCTGACAAGACAATGCTTTATTTTCTTTACCTTTCTCTGATTTTCTGAGCCCTCTTCTGTTTGGTTGAATTGTATCCACATCTGTATAGGTGCACCCTGGAGGGCTCCTGGCTATGCTTTGTTTTTCTGATTTAAATCTAGTTGATACTTTTCTTTATGCTGAAAACAGTGGGGAGGACTGCTTTTATCAACTACTGTTAATGGAACAGGTTGGCCCTGCCAATTAGGACTAGGCTAAACTGGACCCCACTGCTCCTCTTTCCTCTCTGTTTGTTTGCTTGGTTAGACATTTAGTTGAGTACTGGTAATCTGAATAAACCTTACAATCCTTGCATCAACTTTTGGACTTTCAGGTCATTTGTTTAAGGCGAGAGGGCAAGCTGAGCCTGACCTGTCGGTAACAGGTCTCCACAAAGAATATCTGTTTTCTTAGCAGTTGGAGTGCTGAGCCACACTTCTACAGAGTACCTGCTACCCATGCTGCCTTTTAAAGATAGAGCTCATTAAGAATCTCTGTTCCCAGGTAAATGAACATGTTTTTGTCTGATTCTGTGACATTGTACTTTTCCTCGGTGCCATTGCCAGCAGGCCTGCCATCTCTCTGGAGAAAAAGGACTCTAATGGCTTGTCTAATCACTCATTTTAACTTCAGGTCTATATAGGCCCTTATCTGGAAATCTGAAGTCCAAAAAGGTCTAAAAACCAGATTTTTTAAAAGAACTCATTTAGCAGTAAAACCTGACTTGAACTTATGTGAGGCTGTTTGTAGCCTTTTGTTTTTATCCTACTTATCATGAACATTCATACATTGACTTGCAGAAATATGAATGTGCTTGATTATTGGGTGGTGTTCCAAACCCTACAGAAAATGTTATGTAAGCACAGTATATATACCTTATTACTTTTTAAAATAGAATTTTGAAAAAATCAACTTTCCAGGAATTAAGATACTGTATAGGAGCATTAATTCTTGTTTAGGTAAAAAAGCCTAAGAACTATAGATATTTCTGTAGGAGAGAACCATACAAGGTAAATATAACAGGATAACAAGTCAGTAAGGGACTGTTTTTTTATGAAAATAAAATATTATGCATATTAAAGATAGGAGTTGTCTTACATTAGTTCATTGGCAGCCTCCAAATGTTATTTCCTTTTCACTCAGTTACACATTTGGAAGGTGAAGTCCTGGTTACAGTTTGCTGGTCATTAGGGTTTAATATTAGGGTTTGTACATGTGCACGGGACAATTTTTTCTCACTTTTGTGCTAACAGCTGTCAATGAAGTGAGATATCTCTGGACAAATAAGGTGTTTTTGTCACTTTATAATTTTAGGTGACTTATTTTAAATGGTAGTTTGTTGCAAAATTAAAAACACTCCCTGGGAGAAAGCCTAGATTTGTAAGCCCACTTTAAAAAATCCAAACTAAAGTTACACAATAACTTTTGAGCATCAGTTTCCCCAGCTCCTTCTCTTTATTGTGTTCTACATCTGTATTTTTAATGGTTATTATGTCTTTATGAGGTGAAAAGCAGTAGAAAAATATTTATGGCCAATAGTTTCCTTATGTGTTAAATTCTCAATACAATTTAGTATCTCTACATGCAGTAGTGAAAATATACTCAGACAGCTCTATAATAAATGAAAAAAACAAAACAAAACATAATTTAAGGCTTAAGATTTGGAGAAAACTGATGAAATGGGAAATGTAGAAACATATGTTTTGGTTTTTTAATTTTATTTTGTAAGAGGAATTGATTATCTCTTTGTAACCCAAGAGTTAGCATTAAAATTTATAAAAAATATATAGTAGTCCCTATTCTTTCCCTTCCTCTTTTCTCTTCTTTCCCTCTCTCTTCCTTCATTTAATATAAGGCTAAATTGCTTACATTAAACAATGTTTATATTTTATTTAAAGGCATTTGTACTATTTTTACATAATTAACAGTATTTGAAGATTAGAAATCATCAGTGTCAGAACATACCTCAAATCTAGGAGCTTTTCTTGACATCTTAACAAGAAAAATTGAGGGAGCTCGGATGAAGGTGAGGGTGGGTCAGACTGGGGAAGTTTGGACCAGAAAGTTGATACTTGGTCAGGAAGAGGCAGAGAATCTAAGCTAGAAGCAGGTCCAGGTTTGAGTGAGATCAAGTTCTACGGTATTTGAGAATCTAGGAGGTTTGTCTATAAGGACATAGAGTCTAAATGATGCCCAGGAACTATGATACACCATCTGGGTTAGCCATCTCAAAGGAGTGGACATAGAGAGGACCAAGGAGCACCATCTGGCAGGGACCTAGGCTGGCAGCCATCTGGCCTCAGGTAAATCCAGCAGTACATGATTATGACCCTGTCAAAAGGTTGGGATTGAGGACAAATGATGTGATGACCTTGGATGTAGAGCAAGCTGTGTGGTAACCCATTTACTTAGGGACTAGGTTGGGAATGAGATATTACATTGTCTGACAGGAAAACAAATCAAAAATCCAATTTTAGGATTTTGTGGCATCAAAGTTGGAGCAGAATTGATATCAAGGCTGACTCAGCAATAGCGAGGACTAAATAATCTCAGTATTTGTCTGAATTATTCTTAATAGGCCATGAGTTGGTCCCAGAGCGAGGAGATTTGAGAGTGAGGATTAAGTGTTCACAGGCAGACCATTAAGCTCCCGATCTCTGGGAAGAACCACATTCCTGAAGAACCCCTTCCCACTTAGACTGCCCAAGTTTCCTTTCCTGAAAGGCCCCCTCTAAGAGTTCTCATTTTCATCAGCTCCCTTGGCCCAGGCACACAATGCCTGCTGCAGGATAGGTAGGTCAAGGGAAAAGCCCCAGTTTTCTTTATCAGAAGATATCCTCTACTGCAGTATTTGTGTCCTGGGTTGCATGGCATTCCTTGCCAGACCTTTTGTTGCCAGAGCAGTTATTGGTGCCAGACATCTGTAACAGGGAGATATTTCTATTCCAGTGAACCTACCTCCTGGCAGTGTAAGCCTTCTGGCAGAATTAGAAAATGAACTATAGTAGTGTGTGCAACATTATTGTGGCCTCCTTTGAGTTGGTCCTTCTGTTTGCGTTTGGTTGATAGGAAGTAAGAGCTTTAGTTAAATTTTGAGTGGAGAGACTTCTTTTTCTGAACACTCCTTAACTTGGAGAGTGTTCCTGTAAATTACTGTTCTGTGGCACTCAAGGGCCCTTTGTGATTATGTTGAGGATAATATATCAACATCTTTCTACTGTATCGTGGCACTACTAAGAGATGGAGAGTTGAGAATCTTTGGCCAACCCACCTGATGAGCTAGAGGTGTGGGAGGAGGATTTGAGAAGGATTTTCTACTTTCTTCTTTGCTTGCATGTAACATAAATATTTCTTAATTTTGTGTTTGTATTCCTTACCATAGTTACCTTAAATGTGCTTGACTGTTCTGGTTTCATTTGTCTTGTATTAAAAACTTCTAGAGGATTGGTCTGTTTGATTATTTCCTTCCATACTGATGGAAGTATGGAAGACTGGAAGATACTAGATGCCAACTTTATTTATAGCCAAAGCTTCTGAATCAACCCTTCCCACTCTTATCTTTCATTCTCTCTTTGGTTTTGTTTTTTAATTCCAAAAGGACATTTCTTTTTTTAGATCTTTTCCTTTATTTTATAAGTTTGTTTATTTATTAATATTATTAGTTTTTTACATTCTAGGATGTTGTTGTGGAGCAGTTGGGGGGCAAGGGGAAAAGGGAAAGGGGAAGGAAATAGGGTGGGAGAAGGTGGAAGGGGGCAGGGTGTGGTGGAGGCCCATGGCATCCCCCTTATTCCTGCAGGGGAAACCAGGGGTTTTCCAGCTGGGGCTTGGTCGTTGCTGGGCTGGATGCAGATGTCAGGGGTGTTGTGGCTGAAGGCCTCAGCCCTGCACTGCCCCAGCTTGGGAGGCCAGGGGACTTCCAGCAGTGGCTTGGTGGTTGTAGCAGGGTTGGTTGCACATGTCAGTGGGGCATGGCTGAAACCCTTGGCTCCCTACCACCCTGGCTTGGGAGCCCAGAGCTTTTCCGTCAGTGGCTCAGTGGTTGTCACTGGGCTGGTTGTGGGTATTGGGGGAGTGAGGCCGAGGCCTGAGGCCCTCCACTGCCCCTGACTGGGAGTCTGGGGTGCTTCCTGTGGTGGCTCAGTGGTCATTGCTGGGCTGGTTGGCAGATGTTGGGGGGCATGCTCTCCCCCGCCTGGCTTGGGAGCCCATGGGGCTTCCAGTCCTTCTAGGTTTTATAGGTGTTCTTTGGTGATGTGAGACCTTTACTAGTTAATATCAAAGTTTGTCTCTGGTCTGTGGGTATTTTGTTTTTTCTTTCAGTTCTGTTTTGGATTATTCACTGTTCCCACCACTTAAAATCTGCACTGGAACTAATTTTTGTCCTTTTTTTACTTCTAAAATGGGGGAACTTCCTGTGGGACCCAGCACTTGAGCCCTGTAGTTGAGCTAAATTGCCACTTTGCTGCTGATTCCCTGGGGAAGGCCTTTTGTGCAGTCAGGTTTTAATTGTTGACCTTGTATGTACTTCTGGGTCTTGTGAGTTCTGGTACACCTGGATGGTGTGGAAACTCTGGTCTGGGCCTGAGTCTTTTCAGCAAACTGTACCTCCTGTTGTTCTGTTTTCCTAACCAGTCTCCCCTGAGTGCTCCTGTGTAGACTGGAGGGCAGATCAGCTGTCCATGCTGTGCCCCAGAGTCCCCTGGTGGACCTGTCTCCCCCACCACCTGCACTCCAAACACTTCTCGTGGGATGGGCCATGCACCTGTACCTTGTGATGACTCACCAGCCTCTGAGTGGCTTGTTTTTTCAGTTGTGGCTCCTCGCTCTTGTGTGGGTCCATGGGAACCCTGTTAGTGTTTTTGCTGGCCTGGGGGCCAAGACCCTCTTCTCCTCTGCTGCCTCCAAGCAACTTCTCTGTGCACTCACCAGCTCAAGCCTTGAAGTAGCCAGGATTCAAACTGGTTGTAGTGATCCTTTCTTTCTCACATTATGGTTTCTCCTGCCTTCATGAACTCCGCAGGTCTCTCCTCCTCTTCCTCTGAGCTCTGGCGGCCCCAGCTTGGCCATCGTTGCTTTTTAATAGTTGTAAATTGGTTGATTTGTGGGAGAAAGTGACGCTAGGGGCCATCTATTCCACAATCTTCACTGGAAACCCTAGATGTCTTTTTTATGTATGAAAACTACCAAGTTGAATACTAGGCTTATCTCTTTCTGTTTACTTTTAGTTTTCAAATAGGCCTTTTCAATTTTTCTCATTAGCATCAGTAAGACATCACTCAGGCTCACAATTTTGGCGATTTGCTACTCTTTCTTTGGCTTATACTTCACATAAATTCCATTGGTTATCCATTGTTTTTTATTTTTATAGTCATTAGTTCTTTTTAGAGCCTTATTACTTCACATGCAGATGATTGTTAATAGCCTGTTTATTTCTCTTACTTTTCATAAAATTCCCCCCCCCACACACACATTTCATCCTATGTGTTAGAGTTGTTAGTTATCCACCATCTATTCTCCTTCATCTTTCACAGGTGACTCGAGTATTGGCGGCGTTTCTACTCTTCCTCCATGCAGCAGTGTGTCATTACTGAGAATCTGATCCTGTAGTGGTGGAATCTGATTAGTCTTAGCTGTTGAAATTTCTGTTGCGTGAAGGACAAAACATCCTATTCATAAATCAAGATTTATTTCCTGTTGTTTCTCTGATTTTGCTGCTGCAACCACCAAATTTAAGTCCTACTACCCTTTACTAACTGCGTCTTCCCAACCAAATTTACCAGTATCATTCATGCCTCCTCTGGACAAAATGACTAAGCCACTCCACCATTCTTTCATTGGTATAATTTTGTCTACAGTGGAACCACATCTTTTATAGGTTGTAGACTCTGAAACCAGTTCATAAGGCAATAATCTTTTATAATTAAAATTACTCCTGAGTATTCTTCCTTATTTGAACATGAGATGAAGTAGTTGGTTTGTTTATAGGCCATGAAAAGGAATGGTCTTTACTATTTCAATTTATTTTCTTTCTTTGATTTTTGTCATTTCTTTTGGTTGGAAGGGTACAGTTTAATTTGTGTAAGTTAAATATTTGCATGATAAAACTCTGTTGATCTTAAAATGACCTTCTGACTCTTCTGTTGGTAAATTTGTATCCCATTTTCAGCACCTGGAACTAAACTCACCTCCTGTGTTGGAGGTCCCTGAGACCACCCCAACATTTGAAGATTCTCTAGAAGGACTCATGGGACTTAGCTTGTGGTTGTGCTCATGGCTATGTTTTGTTGCAGTGACGTAGTGAGGACGTACAGCCAGATTATCAGGGAAGAAGGCACAGATGGAGTCTGGAGGAACCTGTGTGGGGGCCTTTTTATGCTTTCTAACTCCTTTGAGGTATCGCACAGCACACTTTTTGCTCAGTAATAAAAATGCAGCTACACATGTTTGATGTTTCTGTCCAAGGAAGTTCATTTGAGATTCATACTCAAGATTTTTATTAGGAGACCGTAGGCACCTTCTGCCTAGAATGTACCAAAATTCCAGACTTCCAGAAGGTTCAGCATAAACCATATTGTTTACACAAACTGTCTAGGCACAGTATCTGTTAACCATTGACTGGAGACACTCAGAGCCAAGTTCCTACATGCCAGCCAAGGGCCATTCTTACAACAGGCATTTCTAAGGGTGACAGTGTCAGGGCTGCAAGGCTTACTCTTGGGGCACACCTTCTCTATTGGAAGCTTTTCATAATGTGCTGTTCTCTGCGCTGACATTTACTTTTCTGCTCGGTCCATCCTTAGGAACTGGTACTGTATTTTACTTTATACCCATGTGTACTAAATGTTTTTGAAATGAATGAAGTTCACATTTATACCTACTTTATAATAATCATTACATTGCTTTGTGAGCTTTTTTAAAAAAATGTGTTTTCTGTTTCCTCATTAATACTGAAGATATCAATTGAGTAAAGGAACTACATTCTAAAATTTTATCTGTAGCTTTTTATAGCACACTTAAAAATAACCAGTAAAGAGATGTACAGTAAATGTGTTTACTGACAGAGGATGTTAACTTTTTAGAATTTTTCAGCATAGAACTATGATTGTTGGATGATTAAGAGAATTACCTTAGTAATTGGGAAATATTCGGTCACTTAGGTGCATTTTTATTCTAAGATCATTAATTTCTTTCTGTTTCAAGTTGTGTACATTTTGAAGATATGAATGAAGAGAATACAGTTTGATTTAATTGGGTTGGATGGATTCAATGCTAACAGCTGTATAAAACTCTATTTAGGAAAAATCTGAAAGCACAATGGCTACAACAATGGAATTTTGGGTCACGAGATCAGGGTCAAAGGAAAAGTGGATTTTTTTTTTTTCCTGACTGTGGACTACATGATGCTCTTTGATATTCAGTGTTTCTATAACCTTTACACAGAAGGTTTTGGATAGAAAGCGTTGTCTTTTAAAAAACATCAAAACGATCTCTGGATCTTGGAGATTGTCATTGGTTTTTTACATGACCACCAACTCTTTGAAATGATTCGATATTTAATGATTAGAATTTTGCTACCAAAAATGGCTTATTATTATTTGGCACATTTTATATAACCTTTTAATATGCTATACAGAAAACTCTTCAAAAGCTGACTACAAGGCTGTTAGTCTGTGCAAGCCTCAAACCTATATTAAAAAATTGGGCAACAATAAGGGCTCAAAAAACTTTAAATAGATTTAAAGTTTTGTGAAGCTGATGGATCCAGTGGATGCGGTCAAACTGTCAAAAGCCTTGCTGACTTTATTAATATGATTTTCTATTTTTTTTGGTGGAATGACACTTTATTTATAGAGAAGTCACCTGCTTTACAATAGAGAAAAAAATTAAAAAGTAAGTTAAAGAAAGCCACTAAGTAGCCAAAATAGACGCCACAACATTTGTGCACAAAAACCTTCATGTTCTTTATAGAAAATCCCTAAAGAGTGGATATAATAAGCTAATGCCTGCTAAACTCACTTTATTACTTTATGTGATAAGAAATCTGTCTGTCCAAAAATGCCACTGAAATCTGAATAGCTGAACATGTTGGTAAAACTGTGGAAAGGGACAACGGCTATACTGTTAAGGCAGTTTCCTAAGTTTACTGTGGAAAAGATGATGCACTTTTCTCTGTGTGTTTCAGTTTGTATCAATTATTTCTTCTTTTAACATTAGCCCAATGTAAAAAGTACATTGAAAGGCAAGACATGGAATGCTTTTAAATGCTTTACATTAAGTCTCATTACCTCTCGTGTAATATTTTTGAAATTTTAAAGGAAGTAAAGGCAATGGAAGTTTTTTTAAAAAAAGACACATTAGCTGAGCTTTTAGTGATTAAAGCATTTGAAACCATACCAAATGAAAGGCTTCCATCTCTTAGTGGTCAGTTGCCCAACAAGTATAAAATTTGCTTAGCTACATAAATCTGACCAGGTTTCCAGTTAAACTCGTCTTTGTGTCTTTGGAAGAATCACGAGACCTTTGTGAATACTGATTAATTTCTTATAAAGACATCCTCAGCTAAACATAAGATGTAGCAACCAAAAAAGCTGCATCAGCAGAAACAGTGCCCAGATCATGGGTCATAATGGTCCTTTCTATGCTGTATTCTGTCCCATGGAAAGAGGATGTTGACAAATTAGTTTGCATCCATAAGAAGACAACCAGGATAGCGAAGAAACTTAAAATCACATCAGACAAGGGAGGAGTTACTCGTCTTGTGAAAGAGAAAACAGAGAAAGAGATATTCCTGCCTTCAGAACTTTGAAGGGCTATATGTGGAAGAGAAATTAAAAGTACATGAGAGGGAAGAGCTGGAGTTGATAGCAGTGGGTTGCAGAGTAACATGTTCCAGTTTGGCATCAGAAAGTGTCAGTGCAGGTGAAATGACATCTGTTTGCTGCTACCTTATAATGGCACTGCTCCTCCTTCAACTGTGCAAGCAGAGGGTATTTTAATATGTGTTTGGATTTGAATCGTAGTGTTAGGGTATCCTTCATGTTTCCCTTGAAAAAGTTTACATGGCAGAAAAATGGTACATATGTTCCCAGCAGTGCCATTGAAAGTGGAATGTTTGTTTTTAAGGTGTCTATTTGCCGCAGTAGGCCCAGTTTTCTCATTTTTCTAATATCTAGTGATTAGAGAATGCTCATTGGTGTAAAGAACTGTCATGCGTCTTATTCCATTTGATGCTCACATAGTTTCTGTGAAGTTGCAGGGCAGAGAATTTCCTCCCCATTTTAGAGGTCAGGAGTGCGGCTCAGCTAAGTGAGAGAAAAGGAGTCATCCAAAGTGACATGCAGTTAGAGCCTTATGTAATTCCTGGGTTTTTGGTTCCTAGTCCAGCATTTTTACTAGTCCAGAATGCTTTTCTGAGGTTCTTTTCAGCTATTTATATGTTTAAGGCACTAAATATTTGTAACAAAAAAGAGACTTTATTTTCTCATCACTTTTAAGTGTTAACTTTGTGCATATCATATTCTGAATGTTATTCAGTAAAGAGACAGGGATCTGTAAAAGCCTGTGTTTTTTCTTCATTTGTTTTCCCACATGAAGCGGGGGGAATCCACGGACCAGGATGCTCAGATAGCAGTTGGCTTGGGTGTGGGGTGGGAGGGAGACATAAGCATATAAGCTGCAGTGGGGTGTGTGTGTGTGTTTGCATCAAAGCAAGCAAGAATTTTAGACAGACTCCTTTGACAAAATCAACAGGAGAAATAACCCATGTCCTTTTCTTGGAAGTTATAAGTCACGAGAGTTTCCTATTGATGATCGTTACTGATTTTTGAAAGTGCGTCTCTTTTTTGTTTTAATCTGACAACGATTTGCTGTCAAAATAGATTACTTGAACACATTTGCTTCTTTGTACTTGTAAAGATATCCTGAAATCTGGTGAATTAAACACTGAAGGCAAGGCATATGGCTTTACTTCAATTAAAAACAACTGCAGAAAGAATGCCTGTAATGTAAATACAAAAATACAATGGTATTTTATACTCTAAAGACATCCTTACTCTAAATTTTGGTGCTTGAGACTGCCTTCTTTGAAAAGCCTTCTTGAAAGACAGAAAGGGAAATATATTTTCTTTAATAAATAAATCATACAACATAGCTTATTGTAACTTCTCATTAAGGACATTATTATCTATTTTTGAACTGACTATATTTCACTGCCGTTAAATTTTACATGTTAAATCAAATTCCATTTATTAGTTACATTTGCCACTTCTGGGGGACAAATCTGGTTGATTATCTTTGCCCTCAGAACCTTGATGGCCTGTATGTAGTGTGTGAAAAGTCCCCTAGGCATTTGAAGTGGTTGAAGGAAAATAATAAAGTAACAGTGTAGACCCTTCTCTTCGAAAATTGACCATCCAAATAATAAATGAGCTTTTGTCTGCAATAGACCCAATTTAACAAAGGAAATATTTAAATTTAAGAAAAGAAGATTTGTGTCGACTATCTACTTCCAGTTTTTTCTTTCACTTACATGTTAGAATTTTCTCTAATTGCATTGAATCTTTTTATGGTTTCCTCTGTCTTTTTCTGGGTGGGAAGACAAAATTAGCTGCAACTTATATTCATCACTAATAACCTTTAGCCTGGAAAAAGGTACAGATCCATAGTAGCAATGACCAGCGCTTTCTTTCTCTCAGATCCTTGAAAAGTGATGTCGGTAGCATTATCAGAGGCTAGAACCTGCCAAGTTTTTACACAGGGATAATTTTCTTTTAATGTAAAGTGACAGAATTATAGAGACATGAACAACTATATTGAAGTGCGAAGGTTTTCATTTTCACATGAAGGTTTCTTTCCCTTTCCTACTTTAGCTAACCTTTTTGTGTAACCAGCGTAGGAAGCCTGTGCAAATCAAACAGATTTTGGAATTGAAATGATTTTCACTACAAGATGAGAATGTTGACTTTATTGCAGGCCCCAGATATGCAGAAGACAATCCTCAGTAGGTCAGTAACCAATACACTTCATTTCTATGAAAATTCAAATAAAAGATGATATTTTAGTTTCAACAGGAAAAAAAATCCACTTTGGCTGCAAAGGTTAGTGAGATGCTGGAACATGATATTAAGAGGAGTTTTCAATCTTTATTCATTAGATTTAAAAAATTTAAAAAATGTTCAATTTATTACCTCAGGGTTCAGTATCAAATTAAAACAGATAAGTGGAGATTTTAATAATAGCCATCTGTCTGGAGTTGTTTTGATTTGGTTTCACTGGAAATAGGAAGGGTGGATTAGATTATCTTTGGATGTCCCTTTTAGATGTGTTAGTGAGGAGAATGCTGTGGTTAGTGTAGGAAACTAAAAGTCAAGTGAGCAGGTAATCTAACAGCTTTAGTGAAGTGTTGAAGACTGGGGTGGTGGAATGAGGAAATGACCAGCCACTTGAAAGCAAGAAAAAACAGGCCACAAAGAGCAAAGACTGTACAGTAACTTAAAGAGCAAAGACTATAGGAACTTAAAAGTCATTTGGGTAAGGGTGTTTGGAATAAAGTGGGTGGTGACTTTGTTAACAAACAAAATTATTTCAAATATGAATCTGTAGGAAACATACAGTATAATGCTGGCTGTGATAGTGGTGTTATGAGAATATAAGTAATAGTAAATCAGTATGCAGATTTGAAGCATTTTAGTAAAAATTAAATTGTGCATTTCTCTCAAAATGGAATATTGTATGAGAAAGTAATAGTAAATGCATACATCTAATGGACTGAAAAGGAAAATGAGTTGCTAATACTTAATAGTAGCTGAGCATAGTTGGAGCCAAAGGGCCTGAGTTTAAAAAGCTGAAATACGTAAAGAACAAACCGTGCCCCTGGTAAAAAGCTCTAATGTGCTTAGTAGAATGAGTCACAGAGAAATCATTGTTATATTTCACATCTTTGAAGAAAGAACGCCAAATATCAGACACATCTGATATACATTGTGCTTAATACTGGGTAACAGACGTGAGACTAAGAAGGATCATAAACTAGTTTCTCTAAGTAGTGTTATCCTCTGAAACTGAGGTATGCCATGGGCAAACTCACTGGTGTTTCCCTATGTAATGTTAGTTGGGTTGTGTGGATTTCAACAACAGTTGTAGGTTTTAAATTTCAGTTCTCCTGAAAAAATTTTTCTTTCAAATATCTAATGGCATTGCTACCTGCTGTGCTCGATTTAGCTGTTTGTCTGTAGAAAGTTTTGTTACTATAGCCATGGAGGTATCTGAAAGGAAGGACTTTATACTCAAATATTTAGACTTATTTGTTTACTCTGCTAAAAGAAATGTGAACTGGTATCCTCTTTGAGGGAGAGGTGCAGAGTGTGCTTTCTCTCTACCCATAGCAGTGTTGCTGGACGTTTTTGGCATCCCCCAGTGGGGCTTCTGAGTCTGGGACAAGCAGGCAGGCAGAGCACTTTTCAGGCACCTCCCAAAGGAGATCTTCTCAGTGTGTTTGTTATTTAGTGAGAAGTGTTATAAATTCTCATAGCTTCATACCATCACATATGAAATATAAATATGAGGTAATTATAGACCTAAGTTCTTCCTTTAGCAATTGTAACATCGAAAATTGAATTCCTGCTTCCCAGAGAGGGACTGACATTTTATTAGAGAGATTTTTAAAGGATTATTGAAGATTCTTGGGCATTTAAGAAAACTGGAATTGTTTGAGGAACATGGCAGTATATCAGATAGTAGGAGCAGACTAACTGTATTTTTTCCTGGACAATATATATTAGAATCTTGAAATATCAGTTTTTGCACTGCATGTAGCAGGTGTTTTTGTAACGAATTTTTGGGTAAAAATAACTGTAAATACCCAAAGTAACTGTAGAGATGGCTTTCTGGTCTGTATGTCAGCACATGATCTGGTGTCTGCCAGCCTGTCTGATCTCCGCATCCGTCACTTTCTCCATTGCTCCTTTTGTTGCAACCCCCTGAGCTTCTTAATTGTTCTGTGAACATAACCTAATTTGCTTCCAAAGTCAATGCCTTTCTACTTACCCTTTACTTGCTGTTTGCTCTGCCTGGGGACACTCTTTCCCCAGCTCTTTACTGGCCTGTTTCCTCCCTTCCATTAGAACTCTTCTCAGGTTATCTCATCAAAGAGGTTTTACCTGACCACCCAGTATAGCACTTCTCCTGTTACTCTTTTTTCTCCTACTCTGCTTTAGTTGTCTTCATAGCACTCATCTTTACATGAAGATATAGTCATAGTCTTTACTTTTAAGTGCTTTGAGGTCAGGGGCTTTATCTGTTTTGTTCGGTGAAAGATTCCTAGTGCCTTAAGCCATTAAGGACTTAATAATTACTTGTTGAATGAATGAACGATTGTCCAAGTGTATTATGAAAATACTCATACATACCTTATTGGACTTATTGTCCTTTATTTTATAAAGTACAGATTTAGAAATCTGGAGTTTGTTTCTCCGCACTCTAAGTCTGCAAAGGTGAATTTGTAGCCTTTATATTTGTGTTACTTGGCGTTGGAGATCTGGAGTGCCAATCACTCTTTTCCTCTACTCTCCTGGATTCCAACTGAATATAAACATGAATCTCTCTCATGGAGATTGGAGCATATATTTTATTAAACTGGGCAAATGCCCAGGATCTGGCAATGCAGGGGTTTTGGAGAAGATAGATTCTAAGTAACTTGGATTCAAGAATGTCCAATGGACTGCCGGCCCCTTTAGTAGTTACTCCAACTCCCTTCAGTTGTTAGAATAGGACTGACCAGTAAGTGCTAAGACCTGAGACAAAAAACAGAGAGCCCACTGTCCTTGTCAGCAGTCTATGGGCAGGCCATGAAAAGACAAAAATGGTACTTGCTTCATTGATCCACTGGTAAAGAATGTGAAATTGTGTCCCATTGGATGTCAGATTCCCACTGGTTAGGTGCTAGCAAGTTCTTTTATGGAGATGTTACAGTAGGCAGTTGGAGGGAGAAATTGAAGTGATTGCTCCAGCTCCACCTGCCCCAAATAGAACCAGTCAGTACTACTCTCTTCTGGGGATAAAAGAGGAAGGGGTACAATGGTTATCCACTGAACAATTGTGATTGCAACACATATATTAAAATATACCTACAAAGAGAAATAATTTTGACCAGAAAACAGCTATCAACACAGGACATGTCTGAGAGTTGACTGCAATTGTGAGTCATCTAGACACCTGCCAAATGAAATAGTAGGCTTTATTTGTACATGTGTTCGAGGGAGGAATGCATGTTAACCCAGCATCTATTTAGCACTTGTCAATTAAAAAGGTATATACTTCTGAAAAAAAAAAATCATGTCCTACCCTTGACATGTTTAGTATGGCTAATAATGACTTCAAGTGTAAATTCAGGAGCCTTTTATGTTTCAGGTTCGGGGGAGTAAGGGAGAAGTTCTATACATTTTGGATGCTACCAACCCACGACATTCCAACTGGCTTCGCTTTGTCCATGAGGCACCATCTCAGGAGCAGAAGAACTTGGCTGCCATTCAAGTGAGCTTATTTGCTTCTTATTTGTACTATGCACTGTGAGGGGGGATGGATTAATTTATAACTGTACTCTGTTATAAATTTATTTCCAATGACCTGCTTCAAATAACAGTAACTAACTCATAAAAGCAGAGAAATCTTGTCTAGACAGGATATGCAGGAAAGGGCAAACCTACCTGTAAACTAACACCTGATCACTCACTTTATGAGAGTTCTTGAGGGGATGAATTATAGGGTTTGATATTGTCCTTGGCAGATCTGGCTTTCAAGTACTTTTATTTCATTCAGTGAATGTTTATTGATAGTATTTTTGGTTTGATAGTTTATTTGGTTCATATTACCATACTCTGTGTTATTGTTTGGGAAAGGCCTCATGGAGAAAGTTTACTTGGGTATGTTTCCTATGACTAGACTGAGCTTCTTGGGGGTGATATGTTAGTCAGGACTCTCCAGAGAAACAGAACCATTAAGAATATATATACATATATATGTATACACACAGATAGACATACATATATACAAATATATCTATATGTACATGTGTATGGGTGTGTACATATATATGTATATGTGTACACATGTATACACACATATATACATATACACACACATACACACGAGGGTACTTCAAAAAGTTCGTGGAAAGATTCATATTATATTTTAATTCTATTTTGCCACACACTTTTTGAAGTACCCTTGTATATATTTATTTATTATAAGGAATTGGCTCAAATGATTATGGCAGCTGGCAAGTCCAAAACCTGTAGAGCCAATATCCCAGTTTGAGTCCTGAGGCCAGAAGCTGCTGTAGAATCAGGAAGAGTTGATGCCCCATATCAAAGCCCACCAGGCAGGAGAAGCTAATGTTCCAGTCAGAAGTTTTTCAGGTGGAAGGGTTCTGTTACTTGGAGGTGAGTCAGTCGTTTGTTCTATTCAGGCATTCAATTGATTGGATGAAGCCCACCCACATTATAGAGGGCAGTATACTTTATTCAAGTCTACCGATTTAAATGTTAATCTCATTCCAAAACACCTTTACAGAAACACCCAGAAAAATGTTTGACCAATGGTGTGGCACCCCGTGACCCAGTCAGTTTGACACATAAAAGTAACAATCACAGGTGGCAACCATGTTTTACTGAATTATGTTTCCCTGTATCCTAGTATATTGCTGCACATAACATTAGACTCTGATACAAACTATAAGTTGAATTTAGGCAATCCCTCAATGGAAATTAAAGCAAGAGAAAAAGATGCAGTTTTTAGAGGGTCCCTGTAATTAAAATGCATTGGTTAGATGACCAGGAGAATAAGGAAATGTTATGTTCTGGTAGAGAACTTACTGATCATGTGTGAAAACTCAGCCTCCTGGATCCTAAACTGCAGAAGAGGAAGTAAAGCTATGGTAAAAGCAAGAGGGGAAGGGAAAAAAGGAAGAAAGGAATGAACTGTATTTTAATATCTGCCATGTGCACGTGTTCATATACATGCAGTCATTTCTTCATAGAAACTCTGATAGTTTGATAAGTTATTGAGGATTATGCTTATTTCTTTCATTTCTGAGTATAAAATTAACAGTGGTAAGAGGGAAAATGCACAGAATTAAGTTTTAAAGTATTCAGAAAACAGTCAACTAGAATATTCCATTTCCTAATCTTGTCATCTAATCATTTTAAGTACAAATAAGTATTAGATAATCCACGTGATTACTGTCTTTTTTTGTATAGATACATAAGAGATGACACTTATCAAATGGCTGAGTTGGGATGGAAATTAGGATCTTTGACAGCCAGAGATATTCAAGCCACTTTTCAGATCATGAATGAGATAAATTGATCCAATCACAAATTTAAACTGACCTTTATTTTTTAATATGTAGTTGTTAATTTTTTTTTACAAGATTTTTTATATTTTATATTCTTTCATGGCTTCAAACTCATCTCACAGGATCTTTGGTTATGTCATAATTTTAATTTACAGACTCAGTTTGTTTCTTTGTAAATACTGCTATTATCAAAATTGCCTATAGAACCCTGAAATTTACTTTAAGTGAACCCATTGTTTTGGTAGGTTCTTCATTATTGTGTTTGTAGAGAATGTTATTTAAACTAGATTATTTTCTTCTTATGCTTAAATAATGACTTTAAGTTTTCCCCAAATTCTTTTAGTTTTTGAAATTTCTTCCTTTTGGCTATCATTTCTGTAGAATCAGTAACTCTGTTCATTTAGCTGAACTTTTCAAGGTGTTATGTGCTCAGCTTTGAGTTTTGCCTCAGACCTTCTCAGATAATCAATCCTTCTTTAAAAGTTCCCCTTAGCTGTACATCTTGCTTATAATTATTTCCTTAATTAATGGAAAACTAAGTCAATGAGTGTTTATCTTGATCTTATACCATCCACATTTGCTATTCTACTGTGCCCTATCTTTTATCATATTATAGGCACTCTCTCGTTTTTAGTAATTACATTTTCTAAGACACAGTTTTCATGTTCATTTGGTGCATTCAATGCAGTACTTTTTTCCTCTATGTCACCTGTGTTTTTTTCCTTGAGAATAGGAATCTACAAAAGATGACAATTGCAACTTTGGTGTTCCAAGAAATTATTAATGATTTAGCAAGAGCGGGGGCAGGTGAGGATGGGATTAGGAGTCATGTAACTAGAGGCTCTGTCAAATTTCACTCATGAATTTAATTAGAATCTAAATCTGTTTATAGGCTACTGTAAGTGTCTTTTTGTCTAGAAGCAATCAACAGTGGCTTTCATTTCTTTTAACACTGTTTCGCCCTTTCTTAACAAGGGGATTGAGTGCACTGTTACCATGTTTTTCGTCATAGAACACAATAGGGATCTCTGTTAGCTCCCTTGAGGTAATATCATTCTTATTTGAACAGTAGCTGGAGTAGTGGATTGCTGAGGGTTTGAAATCACATCTGAGCTAGGGGCAGAGAGCATAATAGTTGGGTCACTGGCTGAAAGCAATGTCAGCCTTCTAATTGGTTGGGATGATCTCCTGAGCATTGCATTCCAGAAACATTGAATTGGTAATAGCAGATCATAATGTTTCCTGCATAACATTATGAATCACTTTCATTCCAAATTGCATCTGAAATTTGGGGTATTCAGGAAATTTTTTATCTGAGCTCTATGTCCCAGGAGTGGAGTAAATGAGAAACATTTGTGGCTATGTAGCTTGCTTGGTGGAAAACGTCAATACTTGGTCCAATTTTTATGGACAAGGGGTTAAGAATTTGAGGTCTGTTTTGGAAGAGGATTGGAACTCCTTCTTGGAGACTTGATTATATTTCTAGTTTTGCAATTTATTTGATTTTGGAAAATTTGCTTTGGAAATGATGATTTAAGTATCTGAATTATTGAAGAAGGATCTAGTAAGCAAACAATTCTTCCTACATGCACACTTTTCAGAGTAAATAGTTGAACTGTGTGTTCAAACTTATGAAAAGTTTCCAACTATGACTAGAAAACTCTAAATGTGACAGATGTAGCTTAAAATGAACCAAAAGCATTCTTAAGCTCCAAAAGCATTCTTAAGCTCCAAAAGAAATGGATGATTTTTATTAAATATTAATTTTGTTGTACTAATGGAAAAATATGCATATGTAGTATTTCAAAAAATATTTGACCTAGTCAGTGTTTTGCAGGCTTTTAAAAATTTCTGATTTTTTGATAGGAAACTCTTTTTTAAAATACAGTGTTATGTCATTTAGAGTTTAAAATTTCCAAAAAATTAAAAGTTTTAACTCTAAACTTTTAATTTTTTTGGAAATTTTAGAGATAGTGTTCCATCTCATGTTCTTAAAGACATATTTTCAGACATATATTTTCTTGGGACTGTTTGCCATTTATTAACATAACCGAAAAGGTGGCTTGGTGTGCTAAGAAAAAGGAGCATATGGAAAAACATTTGGGTCCTTGTCCAGTTCATGAGGGGTGTCAAAGTGTGGTGATGCGCGAATGAGTTGAGAGGGCACTGGGTTTTGAGCTGATATGTCAACACAGTTTTGCTCAGACTCTGCTATCAGTTTAGATTTCCCATTAGCAGGAGCATTATTTTATCACAGGTTATTGTATCTCCTTTCTCTGCCTTTCCTGAGGATAGATAGTTGTAGGCAGTTTATCCTGGGGTCTTGTCTGGTGGCACATGGAATTTCAGTATAGCAGAGTTGGGAGATGAAATATGGATCCCTAAAGAGAGAAGCAACTTTGATGTTTTTAAAGCACAGATAGGATTTTCTTCATTGTCACCAAGCCACTGAGATCAATAGACTTCACAAATAGTGTTGATGCAAAATTCAAATAGCAGTTGTATCAACTAAGCAATCATGCAACCAACAAAAATAGCAGAAAGACTTACCACTCATATACAATATTATAGTTTTATCTAGTTCTCTTTCTTCTCTAATTATTTTTTCTTCGTGTTAGATTTATACAAACAGCATATCTACAATATATTCTAGGATCTATCTGTTATGAAATACTAATGTACAACTGCCTAGTGATTTTCTTCAGTAATAAAATAAAAAATATCATTTAAATAACTTGCAGAACTGTCTTTTTAATGGATTATCTTTCAGTAAGGTGCATATTTGTCTTTTATTACGGTAAAGTTTAAACTAAAGGGAACTTTCAAACAATCGTTTCTATGATGTTTTAAATACCAGCCTTACTGTGCCCATGTGAAGGGGAATTGTATTACTTATCAATTTATTATTTTTATTCAGGTTGTAGTTTATTGGCAGGGCAAATAGGTGTTTACAGAAATATCCTTAAGTTATACATAATGATAAAATTGAGATATATTGAGAGAGAGAGAGAGAGAGAGAGAACGCTACTATCTTTTA
Organism: Cynocephalus volans; assembly: GCF_027409185.1. Lineage (NCBI taxonomy): Eukaryota > Metazoa > Chordata > Mammalia > Dermoptera > Cynocephalidae > Cynocephalus > Cynocephalus volans. Next base: position 105,703,370 of record NC_084468.1, on the reverse strand, counting down.
TAACCTAACCTTGGAAATAATATACCATGTCATCACTTCTGTCAAATGCTATTAGTCACAGAGGCAAACCTGGTACAGTACAGGAAGGGACTACACGACGGTTTGAATAACAGAAAATTAGGCATTATTAGGGGCCATCTTTAAGACTGGCTATGGCAATGGTCAATTGGGAAAATTTATTTTATAGAAGGATTGGGTAAGGTTAGAGTGAATGGAAAAAGCAAGCACTTGATAAAGAATCAGAAGGAATGCAAAACCCAGCCCCATTTGGATAATACTAAGAAAGTTAATTTTGAGCAGTAGAAAGAGCATGAGCTATGCTGTCTGAAGGACTATAGGTAGATTCCTGGCTCAGACCTACTCTGGCTGAGCAGCTTACTTAACTCATTCATTCAACCAAGAGCTAGGAGCATCTGCCGTGCGCCAGGCCCTGTGCTGAGCACTGGAGATATGGCTAAAAAGATGATCTAGTTCCTGTGTTCATAGTGGTAAGGATAATCTTTAAAACTGTTTCTCCTCATGAATTGATTGTAATCATACCTACCTCACTGGATTTTTGTGAGGATTAATTAAATGAAATAACATATGCAAAACACTTGATCCCTATACATGCCAAATATGTTAGCTGGTATTTTCATTATCACTACCCCTGTCAGGTTTGTAGTTTTTGTTATAGTTTTATCTCTCTATAAAACAGAGTAAAGTCTGCTTTAATTCTTGTAAAGACTTCCCAAGGTATCTAGTATAATTCTGAGCATGTACAAGAATTCTCAGTAAATAGCCACTACTTGAGAGACAGTGTGCTGTGTGTAATGACCCAATACTAGTGGGCCTGCCTAGGCCATGGCCACAGCAGCCTGTGTTCCCTGCTGCTGAACTCCTTTGTAGTTAGATGCACAGGGAAGCATCATCTTAGGCCACTTGAGTACTATTTACTATGACATTGTACTTGCTGTGAGTGTGTGGACTGTTAGACACAAGAAGTGCCCTATGCAGCAGGTTTCTTATTCTGTTGTGTACTGAGACCTTTATTAGATTATATCGGCTTAGCAACCCTGGTAATAGCTTTATGATTGTTATGATTGTTTGTTTGTGCTAAGCCACTTTTCAGCTTTTTTAAAGAAGCAAATTTTGTGCAAGCCAATTATTTCTTATAGAAAGCATCTGCATTCTGCCTGCAGCTATCCTTCAAAATGGGCAGTGCTAGATACTAATAGGTAGTATCCCTAGAAATCATGGCCTTAGGAGGCTGAAATGCTATTGATATTTTGGTAACCCTGCAAAGCCTACCTCTGTGGCATTAACCAAAAGGAGGTGAGAGGTCTCAGGAGTGTTTGTTTCCTAATTGATTTGGGGCCTTTGGTAACTGGATTGGTAATAGTGAAAGTGTGAAGTAGAACTGAAAATAGAAATTCTGTGAAATTGTACTGGGGGGAAAGTGCCACATCTTATATTTAATAATTAATTTAAATTTATTATTGTTATTAGTTTAAAATTATACTTAATATTTAATTAAAAACCTTTAAAATTTAAAACATTTAAAGCATATTTAATTAACAATATTCCCAACACCTCCAGAATAGGAACTCAAACTACCTAATACGTATATCCACGGTCTTATTTAGATAATTTTATCTACATATTTATTTCTACCACTAGACAGTTTCTTAAGAACAGCAGCTGTATCGGTTAAGTTTGTTTTCCCAGTTTCCATGCATCTGGTGGGGACTCAGTTAGTGCTTGCTGAACTGGCCTCATCTGCTCATTCTTTTGCCTCTTTTCTGATGTGGTATACCTAGTTGAATGTGCCTTGTCAGTTTGGAAAAAACTTATGTCTGTTTCTTTTAAAATAACAGAAAGCAAATGCTTCCACTTGAACTCTGGCCTGCAATTTACGTGCATTTGAGTATTTGGTCTGGCAAAGTGTTACATTTTTATTGTGTGAGAGCTGAGTATGTACTTGTATGTATATACACATTTTAGTCTACTGTGTAAGTATTTTTATGTCTGAGCCAGACTGCTGTGTAGCCAACAGCACCTCATCATTAATGTCAAAAGTCTTTTTGCGGGCTGACCCAGTGGCGCACTCGGGAGAGTGCGGCGCTGGGAGCGCGGTAGCGTTCCGCCGCGAGTTCGGATCCTATATAGGGATGGCCGGTGCGCTCACTGGCTGAGTGGGGTGCGGCCGGTCCCCCCCACCCCCAAAAAAGTCTTTTTGCAAATATAAACACAGAGGAGGAGAGCCTTTAACTCAGATACTGTGTTGATTAACAACCAGAGAGTCCAGTATAGACTAACTCAAAAAACTGTGATATAGAATAACAAAATAGTGAAGGCTAATGGGAAAGAGGAGGTATTTGCTGTGAAGTGGTGGAGTGCTTTCAAATCCTACCTAACAAATGTAATAATGAAAGATTAGTATTTGAGAATTAATCAACACTGCATTAAATACACTGGAATTGGGCAATTTTATTCCAAAGCTTAAGAAGAGGTTTGATAATTAAATGAAGAAAGTTAAAAATTTTTTAGTTGCTAGAAAATATAATGAAAAAAGGAGCATTTGTCGTAGATGCAGTGAAGCAAACAACATGAGTAGCCCATTTATTAGAGGAGGAAATTAAACTAACAACCATATATATATATATATATATGTTTCCCAAGTGTTAGAACAAAAATCTAGACACCCCAAATTAAGCATGCATACCCCAAATTAAGCATGTATATCACTTGTTGCCACACAAAATTTTTTGTGTGAACATGAAATGGCTTTGTTTTTGTTTTTCAAAATTGGAGATACATTGGTAAGTTTTGGATTACTTTTCAATGGTTGGCATTAAAGTAGTCAGTCAGCAAACTGCAAAGTGAGGTGAATTTAATGGATATAACAGAAAACACTACAATTAGTAACATTAATTTTTTACCAATGGAAACTGAGTTTTCTAGGGAAATTTTTATTCAAAGAAGACTGTACTACATCCAGTGCACGAATAAATTCTCATAAAAGGTTCAAGCCACTACTGGACAATACAAAGTGAAATGTGAAGTTCTACATTCTATCATTGAGTTAATAAAATATTCAAAACAAGGTATAAAACTTCTCTTGTAGTTTATATGTTAATTAATGTAACTTGCACAATAAAAGTTACTTGTATTCAGCTAAATATATTACATTTGGGAATTTTGAAGTGTACTGGGTTGTAACATCTTAGGAAAAGTGTTATCATATAACTCTAATTATCCTTGATTATGTCTTAGTCATCTATTGAAATCCCACACGATTTTAAAAAACACAACTTGGAGAAAGGAAAAGGAAGATGACTTAGTGAGTTCTGGGCTATTGTCTGGGTGCTTTGTTGCATCAAGAAGGTACAGAGTCTGAATCGAAGAGGAAGTCTAAGATTTGAAAGTGGTCTTTCCTTTGTAGCTTTGTTTAACAGAAGTCTAGAAAGTAATTAAAAAATCATTATCATGATTGATTTATGCCAGAACTATATATGCTGTCTATATTATACTTAATTAAATGTGTAATCATTTGACTAATGTGTCTATGATTTCTTAAGTTGGAATTTAATGATCATATTTAATTCACCTCAGTGGGCAGAGATTAAATCAGCAGTATTTCCTGGTTTCTTTTCCTGTGGTTAATTAAATCCTTTGAGATATGGCTGTGTACACTTTACAGTAGTTTACACATCTGTCTGTTTTATTAATTTTGCAGATGGGAAACAAGAACCAGTCTTTCTGAGAGGTTTTTTTTTTTTTTTTTTTTTTTCATGGAAATATTCATATTATCTTTTATTTTCGTTTTTTTCATGAATTTTTTTTTTTTTTAACTTACACGGGTCCTCCCATATACTTTATTTATTTATTTATTCTTAATTTTATTTTGTCAATATACAATGTGGTTGATTATTGTGGCCCTTTATCGAAACCCCCCTCCTTCCTCCCTCTCCCCCCTCCCACCCAACAATGTCCTTTCTGTTTGCTTGTCGTATCAACTTCAAGGAATTGTAGTTGTTATGTCTTCTCCCCCCTGCCCCACCGACTCTACTCTTCTATAAGCAATAGTATGTAAACCCAGCTAGGCTTTTGAGAGCTTTCACTAAGTGACTTAATTCCATACCCATTTCTAGACTTTGGAATGTAATGTGCTTTTAGTAGTTTGTTTTTCACTTCATCAAACTTAAAGTCCTTATTATCAAGCATTTATTTGCTTCTGTAAGTATAGTCTGCTTTGTTTCAGTTCATAGTGGGAAAAGCAATATATAATAATTCTTTGGAATACTTTTCACCTTGCTATTGAATAAAACTTATGACTTGTAACTCTGTTGACATCATCTAAAACCCACAGGGAAACACCATGGTAATATTTTACTTCTAGAAAGTCAAATAATAATTAAAAACACAATACAACAAACACAAAAAAGCTCTGATTATTCATGCTTATGAAATGAGATTTCAAATTGTGTCACTTAGCCCATTGTAAAAATGTATCAAATTATCTAATTTTTGCATTAGCAGGGACCTCACAGATCAAATATACCCCTCTACTGTTAGTGGTAAAGAAACCTAAGTACTAGATTGGTAAGAGACCTCTCTAAGGCAATACTATGAGTTGTTCATGGAGGCCAGAACAGAATGAGAACATCTTTTTACCTGTTAGCATACAGTTATTGCCATGTATAATGTCTACTGTTTCCAAATAGCATGTGCTATCTCTACTTTTAAATCGTGTTATTTCTTTTGATTTCAGAAATAATGAATATGGTGTTTCTTAGGATTTTGAATCTCATCTACAACTTTCCTGTGATAATCAACGTTCTAGCCAGGTTTATTGTTCTACAGCGTGAACTCTTGCAGTGCTACTACTTGCTGATGCTGTTTTCCCTACTTTAATAAACACTTCTTACCGATTTCATCTTCTTCAGAACTTATCTAGGTTTCAAGGGTCAGAGTGAGTTTCAAATGTCTTCACGCAACTACCTCCAGAAATTCTACAGCTTTTATTCTCTGTACCACTATCTTGACCCTTTTAACCCTTTAATGTTATTTAGCTGGTTTATTCTATTTCTACTGAGGGCATATAACATCCTGCAGGGCAGAGACCAGCCTCATGTGTGTGGGTATTCTGTAATACTGTGCACATTATATGCTGCAGCAATAAATATTTTGAATAAATGTTCAGTTTATCTAATAGGTTTTTAAATTAATTTTTGGTATGTCAAGTGGTGAATGCTTGACATAATTCTGATCCTCTTTCCAAGGAGCACAGCTTCTTGTCTGATCTATTCTCTTATTTAGATTTGGCTAAAAAAAAATCCCAACTGTTGGGTAACTTTTGAATTCTTAATAATTAGTTAGGAAAAGGAAACTGATTCTGCAACCTCTCTTACAGCTCATTCTACCTTCCTGAATGCCATTCTTGCCTTTACTGTCTTATTAATTCAAAAGGAAATGACAGTGGATTTTCCTCATATTTAATTCAACTCTGCAGATACTTTATTGATAGTCTTCAGTGAGCAAGGTGTTGCATCAAGTACTGAGGGTTATACAGAGATAAATATGAATAGTGCCTGCCCTCAGGAAACTAAAAATCTTATGGGGAAGGGAGAAGGCAGGGGAAAGGAGAGACCTGTGTTTTGCTAATTCTCTTGCAGTGCAGAATAATAAATATTTTGATAATGATAATTGTATATAATTTGGGGTTATAATCCTTCCCCTGTGGAGCTTGTGTCCGGGTTGGGGATCAGCTACATAAATACAGATGAGTGTGGTAAATACTCTGATAGGGACAGCATAGACAGGTAGGACTTTTGCATGGATGACCTGTTGCTCAGACTTCCTTATTAAAATTTAGTTGAAAGTCTCTTTTCTAATGTGATATGGGCCAGTTCTTGATTAGTTAGTAGAAAAAGTTGGTCCTAATGGGGGAATCATAGAATTGATACTTCAAACATTTTAACTTAAGTTTTATAAATATATATTTATTTACAATTTATAGATTTATGACCAAAGCCACCTTGGTTCTGAGTATAGTTTCTCTCAGTAGAGTTTGCTACCATATTTTTTCATAACTACTACATATAGTACCTAATTTTACTGTTTTAAAAGTAGTATGAGCAAACTCTTGCAAAGCAACCTAAGTACAGGATCCTTCTTGATTTGTGGTTTCCCCTCCAGCTTTTATAATTGCTTTGTCTCATCTAATTTAACAATTTCTTTTACAGACTTTTGATTCTTTTCAAAACATTTGATTGATATTTTTTAGAAACGGTTACATTTTTTCTTACTCAGATATCTTTGGTTTATTAAAGTTTAGTTAAATTATATAATTGTGGTTCCTTGTCCCAGTGTTGTAAACAGGTGGATACAGACACAATGGAGTCTTGGAAAGCAGGCATACCAGTCAAGTGGTGGGAACAGAACATGGCAAACCAGACAGCAGCTTCCTGAGAAAACTGCGCCTTGAGCATCATTCCATAGATTTTAGGGTATGCAGTATCCATTAAATCTAGGAATCAGTTAAGTGGAGGTCAGCTAAAAGAGCTTCTGATGTAAAGTAAAACAAATATGCAGTGGGAATGTGCTCTTTAATTGCTTGTGCATAAAATGCCTACCCTATTCTCTGCAGCATTATTTTACTCTAAAATTTCTTGGTCTGTCATTAGTGATAACTTATTTTTAAATAAAAAAGATGAAGTTTTTTTTTTCTGTCAGCAGCCTCTGTTTTCCAGAATCACATCACTTCTTTTCTACATAGCAACCTTTTCTTTTTATTCTCATCTTTTCTGTTGAGTCTTTTCTCTACAGTGTCAGATTTGTTTTATGAGATGCTTCAAACACTACTATCTCTGCTTGAGCCCCTTAGAGAAAGATATGTATATATGTTAGTGATTTGCAATTGATATTTTTTGTTTATAGACTTGACTTTTTGTTTAATATAGTATCCTGTTCTTAGAAATCATATTAAACTGTTTCCTTGCTGTGTGGCTGATTATGAGCTGTGATTAGAAAGGAGACAATTTTATGTGCATTTGGTTGAAACTTCATTTTTCTTATAAGACCTGATTAATGCACTCTAAAAATAAAATCAGTGTATCCTGCCCTGTTCATTATTTTAAATACATCTATCATTTCCTGCCTCCCATTATTTCCCTTGATTTCAAAATGTTTTCTTCTTACTCTCAAATAATTTTAAAATACTATTTTGCTTAAGTTATTGTATCAGTCAACTTTTCCTAAGACGGCTGCTTTGACAAACAACCTTAAACTTTTCGTGATTATAGCAACAAAGGTTTCTTTCTTAATGACACAGTATGGGCTGAAGGGGCTGTGGCTTTGTGCACTGCTTGGTTCCACATGGTATCTGAGTGAATAGCCTTCATCAGGGACGTGTGTTTTCCTGGTAGAGGGGAAGGAGAGCAGTGGCCAGAGTATGTGATGACTTTGAAAGCTTTCACTTGGACGTGGCTCGCTTTGCTTCTGTTCACATTTCATGGGGCACTTAAAGTCACCTGGTCATATTTGATAAGGTATGCACACTTTCCACAGGCAGTACTCTGAGTCACATGACAACTTGCTCTAGCCTGCTAGCTGGGAGGGGAGTGAATAAATTGGAGTACTGTCACCCAGTTATGTCTCATTTTAAAGATTTTTGGTTTTATTGTTAGATTAATATTATAGGTATGTGTTGTGAATTTTATTGTGGAAATTATTTTTTTTTCCTGATGTTTGTCAGCCTTGTATATTGACTCTATAGAAACGATATTGATGTGCAGGTTGAGACTGATTCAGGGTTTTAGAAAGAAGGGTAAAGTGAGAAGATATTAAATATGAAATTCTTACTGTTTCATTCTATTTTCTTTTCTGCACCTTAATCATATATCTTCTACTTCTATTGATTATAGAAGTAGCAGTCCAAACTTTTCTTCCCCTATGCTGGTATAAATTGTTAATTTGTAAGCCCAGGAGTTGTTTTGAAGATGATTTCCTTTTGCATGGATTAGCCATTAGTCATTTTATCTGGAGAGTGTGGATTTTATGAATTGTGCCTTTGCCAATTTCACCATCATGATTTTTCTTACATTGTCCACATGTGGACAGCAGCCTGCCAACAAGTAAACAAAATCCAAGTTAAGTCTCAGGCAGATGCAGCTGAAATACCATCTCACTCATGGCCTCTTCTGGAGTTTTATTTATTTGCACACAGTGGGGATTACGATTTTCTTGTGAAATAGAGATAGTTTCTTTTGCTGTTCTGAAATAGTAGAACTGAACCTCAAATGCATGAGTTCATGAAATCTATCCTAGTGGGGCATGGTACTTGAGAAGGGGCAATGGGCAAATTGTCAGAGGAAGTTGAAGTTTATAAGTAATGCTGGATGTTGAAGGGAGATAGGGAATTTGAAAAGTAGATTTATCTCCTAGATATCCAGTAGTAAATGTTTTCATGTAGTGGTAGAATCAGAAAGAATTAGACTGGAAGGCATCTTGAGTTTATTTGGTCCTAGCCATTGCCACAGTACAGAAGTAGCTGATAAAATCTTATCAAATAATGGCTTACATTATTCTATATAATTTTGGAGGAGGGGCCTCTCAACCTTACAGGGTTGTGTGTTCCAGCTTTTCACTGACATCCTAGTCAAATATTTTTCTTAATTCCATACCAATCTTCCTTTTAGTAGAGTGAGGCCTGAGAGGGAAAATAGTGATCAGATTAGCATGTGTATGTACTTTTCCTTTTAGATTCATTAACTAGATGTTCCTAAAGACAAGTTTATTTCACCTGTGATTGAATCTAGCTCTGGAAGGGATGAGATTATAAAGTCCAACTCCATCATTTTACAGATGAAATAAAAGAGTTCCAGATGATAAGAGGCTTGACCAAGGTGACAGAGCCCAAGAGTGGCAAAGCCAAAGCCAGAAGAGTAGTCTTTTATTCCCTAATTGTTTTTCTGTTGTATACCACATATAAGTAGCTACTTTAAGAGTGTATTAATATTTGATGTAGCTAGTCAGTGGAATATGTTTTTCCTGTGCATGATATTGAGACCACAAAATAGGTTTCAAGTCCAGTGCCTGGCCAAAAAAAGAAAATTATTTTGTGTGTCATTAAAAATTAAACAGAAAGAATAAAAAATTGAATTGGGCCAAATTCCCTTCTGCCCTTAAATGTACTTGATTATTTTAAGCTCATATGGAAAATATTTTATCCAGTGAAATTGAAATTATAGTTGCATAAATTATCTAATTCTACTTCATTTTTTACCTAGCTGGTCCAGTTCTTCTTATGGTGCTAATCCTGACCTCAGGCTTTAGACTGGCTTTAGGATTTAATATTGGTGTGATTACAGTTTATTTATCATCTCTGAGCCTCAGTTTTCTGATATGTAAAAATGCAGTCGGATTGGAGGAGTTCCTGTTGGAGATAGACCCTTATGCTAATCACTTCCTGTGTATCTACTATCTATCAGGTGTACTTTACATATTCCATATTGTTTAATCCTCAGAACAACTCTTTGAGGTAGATACTAATGACTCCATTTTATAGGTGAGGAAACTGAGACTAAAAGAAGTTAAGATAACTTTTCCTAAAGAACCATAGCTAATAAGTTGTATACTAGGATTCAAATTCAAGTCTGTCTGACTCCGAAGCCCATTACCTGTCCACTGTGCTTGACATTTCTATCCATATCTCCAAGGCTACTATGAAGATAAAATGAAATAAAGCAAATGAAAAATTTTAGAAAACTGCCAAGTGCTATATATGTGTGGGATATTATTATTTCTTCTGAGTGTTCTTAGCCATTTATCAGAAACTATCAGTAAAGTCCAAGGAATAAATAAGTCTAGGGGTATTATTTTTCCCCTTTCACAGTGAGGAAGTTGAGGCTCACAGGGATAAGGAAGATGGTCACACAGCTGCAAAGTAACAGAGTAGTATTAATTCCATCTGGTTCTCAAGCTCACCACCCTGGCCGCCTCCTCCAGTGCTCCTCCTCAGGCTTTAATTCTTGCTTCTGGCATAGGGGATGGGATTCTTTTGCCCATGGATTGATTTCCTGGGATGGAACTTTTCGTCCAGTGTGCTAAGAAATCCTGGGAAGCTAAGAATTAGGTTACCAGTGTGGGAGGAGATATTGATGATAGTACTATTTTCTTATTGTGTTAAGACCATTTACATTAATTTAGTCATTCAGAATTCATGACAGTTGAAATTTTATTTGAATTCTACTGTATTTATATAGCAACTATTCTAAAATTTCTGAATTTAGAAATCATTATTTTGGTGCATAAGAATTTTGGTGGAGCCCCTGACTCCAGAGAATGCTCTCCGTAGCACCACCTCTGACGTTCTGTTGTTGAATCATCCTAGCAGATAATTGCTTTTTGCCAGATTTGTTTATCTTTATTACATAAGTTGTTTTGAATACCTTGACAACCAGCATACGTAGAGAAGCTCTTGTGTATATAAGTTTGCCTGTAAATCTGAATTCTATATTATGATGTTATCAAAATGATGAATCTAGTAAAATCTAAGCCACTACTATTTTTTTCACCTTTCTTCAAAGAAACAGAATTCTGCTTTCTGCTTTTCTTGTCAAAACGCATTGGCTGTCTAAAGGAAGAGCTTTCAAGTAATTTATCATCTAAAGTAATTTTTTGTTGTTGTTGTTGGAGATTATGAATGAATCCCTTTACAGGGTTGAAGGACAGTAATTAGCTTTCAAAAATAGCTGAATTGACTGATATTCTTGAGTACCTGAGTGAAGGACCACAGGAAAATATATTTATACATACAAAGAAGAAATAGATTCAAAGCTAACATTTATAGTTAGTGTTTTTAGCTGGTCAGTTAGCTTAGTTTATTAGAGCACAGTATTTAAACACCAAGGTCACAGACTCGGATCCTGGTATCAGCCAGCTGCCAAAAGACAAAAAAGAAATATATAGTTGGTGTTTTGTTTTGAATACTTAAGAATTATTATTATTAAGTAAAGCAACGTGTGTAAATGTTTGAGAGAAAACTTTTTCACTTTGGACTCATCCTCGACCTTCTCTCACACCGCATATACAATCTGTGAGGAAATGGTGTCTGCCTTCCCTTCAGTGCACATTCAGGATCTGATCACTTCTCACTGCCTCCTCAGGTCACCACTATCTATGACTTGGATTATTGTAATAGCCTCCTAGCTGTAAATAAAAAAAGGAAAATGTTAGTAAACTAATAAATGTTTTTTGTCTGTAGTCACAAGCTTTTTACTATTTATTATTTGTAAAATATTGAGCAGCTCTTAGTTTATACTTGATAGTTCTTGTCCACTTCGTGGAGGAAATCATCTTTTGGGGAGATGAGAGCATTACATTTTTTTTTTTTTTTGTCTTTTTGCGACCAGCCGCACCGCGAGCACACCGGCCATCCTTATATAGGATCCGAACCTGCGGTGGGAGCACTGCTGCACTCCCAGCGCCGCACTCTCCCAAGTGCACCACGGGGTCGGCTCTGAGAGCATTACATTTTAGAAATTCATTGATCACATGAATTAAATGTCAAAAATCACAGAAGTAAAGACCAAAGAAATGACAAAAAAACCACAGAAAGAAAGAATATGACCAATTGAAGTTAAAGGCAGTTTGTATAGAGAACTCCTAACTAATTGATGCTGTATGCATTTAGTAGCTGAGAGGTTTCATGAAGCAGGGATGCGAGTTGTGTGCCTCAGAGGACGCTGAGGAGTTGCGGTAGGGACTGAGCTCAGTATTTTCTGGGAGGAAGTGTACCAGTTAGACTGAAGAAGAGGAGGCAAGTTCATTTCAAGGTTAGTTGGGGATGAGAGAGCGCAGATTATGGGAGTCCTCTTAGTAAGCTGTTGGGATCATATATGGGGACATGACTGGGTCTAAATGTGAAAATCCCAACCTGGGCCTGGAGATGGGGGAAGGAGGTGAACCCAATCCATACTTTTGCTAGTGGAGTCTTACATAGAGTTCAGAACGTGATTCTGGAAAGCATAATGGGTATGGTTAGGATGACCAACAGTCCTGGTTTGCCCAGGATTCTCCGTTCCAGCACTGACAGTCTCATGTCCTAGGAAACCCCTCAGTCTCAGGCAGACCTGATGGTTGGTCACTTCAGGTATAGTTCAGACAAGCATTTGGTATCAGAGTTCTAAACCAGAGTAACACATTATCATGTTAATAGGTGAACCAAGCATGACAACAAGAGATCCAGGGCACGGCATTTCAGAGCTCTGGTCAGCAGGGAGTGGAGCTGGATTATATTTTGGCTGAGAGCAATTTGACCAAATGAAATTTAATCAAAAATAGCATGGTCAAAGCAACTTTGTGTGATAGTTTGGTTACAACAAATCTTGAAAAAAAATGAATATTTTAACCATTGGCTTTCAAGTTTTTGTTAAATAATAATAATAAGAATACAGATAATAGCTACCATTCCTGAATGGGTACTGTTCAGGGCACCTTGCTAGTTTTTACAAATATTATCACCTTTAATCCTTACAACCATCCTATGAAATAAGCACTAGTATTTTCTCCATTTTACAGATGAGGAAACTAGAGGTTTGAGAGATTAAGCTGTTTGCTCCATCACAGAGCTAATTAACGAGACTTTGAACCCTGGGCAGCCCAAGACCCTGTGCTCTTAGTCACTGTAGAGCTCTTTTACCTGCCCATAATCCTGCTGACTGGGCCAATTGTAGAGCTTGGCTAATGTCAGAATCCTGTTTGTAACACCAATTGTAGTGCTAGGGCTGGGCCTGGTGCTCACAGACCCCTCAAGCCCATTCACAGACTGGGTCACAAACCATTCTCATGCCAGGTTGGGTCACCAGACCCCTCACACACAGGTCTGTGAGCTAGGTAACCAGTAAACAGGTCCTTGGAAGCCATAGGTTTGATAGCATGCTGCGTGGATGTGTGGGGCGGATGCCTGAGGCAGACACCAGCTAAGGTTGAAGCACTGCACATGTGCACTAACTCCACCGACACACACACAATTTGCTTACAAAGAATGCACCACACCACCCACAACCTGACCTAAGGCAAGGGGGCCTGATTAAATTATTCTATTTTCCCAACAGTCATCATGCATTATGGCTTCCTGGTATCAAGGAACTGGATTTATTTATTATTTATTGTTCACTTTTACTACGAAAGTAATACATTAATTCATTAATTCTAGAAAGATTGTGATGTAGAATAGCAGAAGATGAAAATACAAAATACTTGCAGTTCCCTCCGTTAAAAACAATCCCTATTACCACCTTTGTTTATGTATCTTTTTCTCTTGGGGGCACATTGAGATATATATATATATATATATATAGAGAGAGAGAGAGAGAGAGAGAGAGAGAGATCTATATCTATATAGAGAGAGATATATATTTTCTATAAAAATGATATTTGATAAATCTTTTAAAACAAGTTTCTGTACATTTAACTTTTTCCACTTATATTTTTGGACATTTAGGCAGTTGCAACTTTTTGATATTACAAACAGCTTATAGTAGAAATAATTAGCTAAAAATGATGTTCAAATAAAATGAGACTCAAAACCATGAAAAATTCAAAACGATGAACAGTAATGCAAGAAATGAATAACAATTGTAAAATCACTCATTCTACATTGTATCCAAATTACAATACTGTGAAAACCAATGTCTCAGTAATATTTGCTTTTGAGCAGACTACGATATTGAACAGCTTTGTTTTCAACAAAATCACCTGGACATCAGGGAAATGAAAATTAAAACTACATTGAGATACGACCTCACCCCAGTTAGACTGGCTATAATAAAAAAGACAGTGAATAATAAATTCTGGTGAGGGTGTGGAGAGAAGGGAACGTCCTGCACTGTTGGTGGGACTGTAAATTAGTACAACTGCAATGGAAAACAGTATGGAGTTTTCTCAAACAACTACAGATAGATTTTTCCATATGATCCAGCAATCCCACTTCTGGTTATATACCCAGAGGAATGGAAAATATCATTCCCATGTTCAGCACAGCTCTGTTTACAATAGCCAAGACATGGAACCAACCTAAATGTCCATCGATGGATGATTGGATAAGGAAACTGGTATATATACACCATGGAATACTACTCTGCCATAAAAAGGAATGAAATTCTCCCATTTGCAACAACATGGATGAGCTTGGAGAAACTTATGTTGAGTGAAATAAGCAAAGCACAGAGGGATAAATACTGCATGTACTCACTCATATGTGGGAGCTAAGAGAGAAAGGAAGGAAGGAAAGAAAGACCACAGTAGTGCATTGGTCTTGCAGAGGGAGAGAACATTCCTTGGGCTACAGTGTGGAGTGGGGCGGAAAGGGGGAGGAGTAGGGAGGTGGAGATAATTGGATAGGGGACACGGGGTACAAAAGCAATTTCTGGTAATGGGTATGCTGCCAGTATGAATCTGGCCCTCACATCATGCCACGAGGGGTGACAATCAGCTTTGCATCTCTTAAATATTCATAATAAACAAACAAACAAGAAAGAAGGAAGGAGAGAAAGACCACAGTGGTGCATTGGTCTTGCAGAGGGAGAGAACATTCCTTGGGCTACAGTGTGGAGTGGGGCGGAAAGGGGGAGGGGGAGGGAGGTTGGTGATAATTGGTTGGGGGACATGGGGTACAAATGCAATTTTTGGTAATGGACATGCTGCCAGTATGGATCTGACCTTCACATCTTGGTCACGAGGGGTGACAATCAGCTTTGCATCTCATGAATGTTCGTAACCAAAAAAAAAAAAAAATCACCTGGAGCTGGTGGCAGCAACCATAAGAAGGATCCCAGCCCCCAGGTAGAGTCATAGGAAGGCGCTGATCCCTAATATGTAAATGCAAAGAATGATTCTGTCATGGAGGGACTAAATTCAGGGGAATAAGCTATGAACCCAGTGACTGGAAATGATACATGTAATAGGGAGAAGTAAATCTTAGAATCAGAATATTAAAACAGCTATCAAATCAGGAGCACAAGGTTATAGCCAGGCTGATAACAGGGAGTTGATAGTCCCAGAGCATTGGATCAACACTCTTTAAATCCTTTCTGCCAAAGGATAGGAGACTGGGCCTGGGATGAGCCTACAGGTGGGAAAAATGGCTCCAGAGAGCTCCAGAAATTAGGAATGTGGCAGGTTCTGAGAATAAGAAATTTGGAAGGAGGAGAATAACATAATGAAGTGTTGTAGGAATTGCAGGATGATTAAAAGTCAGTGCACTGTAGGTAAGGAAGCTATTTGAAAAGATACTTCTTAATACTATTGTGGTAGCAAATGAAAAAGAAGAAGCTCTTGGTCTGGATAGAGGTAGGAATTATATGTAAAACAATATCTAGACATCCCCATTAAATAAACAGATTGAAGTAATATCTGTAATTCTTCATATCACATTTTTGACAAACAGTGGTTGGAACCCATAATGATGCCATTACTTTCATTAAAGTTTTAGCCGGTATATTAAAATTTCTTTTATTAGCTCTTAAATAAATATGCCTGTCCTGTGATTACAGTTTAAGTTAGTATTATCATGTTTTAAAATTAAAAACCATTATCTTTTCTTGGTGCTATGAAAGCCATGACAAAATTAATGACTAATGTGCTACAAAGATGTTTCAATTAACTTTCTCGGATATTGATCAGATAAGCACTAAGGTTTATGATTATATTCTGAGGTCTTCATTAGGTGAGGACTTAGTTGCTTTGGGTAACCCTCTCAGCCTGTGGTTTCCAGACCCTGGGAAGTACTGCTTCTGAGTTAAAGTAGCCTTTCTTTTGCTGAATGTCTGTATGTTTTTGTTTGTTTTTGTTGCACCAAGAGTAGTAATTTCTTGAACTGAGAGTAACAGTTTTGTTGCACAAAGAAGTTAATTCTTTGTTCTTAAGCAGAATTTACTTTTTGGGCTGGCATGTTAGCTCAGTTAGTTAGAGCATAGTGTTGTAACACCAAGTTCAAGGGTTCAGATCCCCGTACTGGCCAGCTGCCAAAAAACAAAAAGAACTTTTTATGTTTCTGGAGGTATGAAAGTCGAAAACCTGCAAGAGTGTTTTAAAATAGTACTTAAACGTCCTTTAATTAACTGTAGCTAATGGTTTGCTTCATTGCTTTGAACTTTTGAATCAAGCCTCTCTTCCACAGTATTGGATGAATATGATTATCATTTCTGTCTCTTTCATGAAATTTTCTAATGTACATTGATTTTTTTTAATTACAAAGTAATATATGTTTGTTGTTAAAAAATAGCCCCAAACTAAAACAATATTGAATGTAGAAGATCCCGTCCTTAAAATGATAACTGTATGAATAATTTGATGCATTTCTTTCCAGTTTTTCATGGGAGTTCTGTTTGTGTATATATACATATACACATACATTATACACTCATTACACACTCCTCTTGCTCCCCTCTGCCTTTCCCTGTCCTCTCTTATCTCTTCCCTTTGTTCTCTTTGTCTTCCTCCTCGTCCTTAACATAAGTGCTGTGATATTGCTGTGTTAAAGGAAGGGAGGCTTTGTTCTGTGTTCTGTGCTTTCTTCAATTACAGTCCTGGGTGGAGCTTATTTTCTTTGTCCTTTCCTTCCTGCCCATCATGAAGGTTCAGTAAATTCAGGCTATGCTTTACTTCTCTTTATCCTCAGCCAAACTAGCAGCCCTCCCAGGACAAATCCTCAGCTATGTGAAAGAGCAATTCTGGGTGCTTTCTCCTGGGGACAGCCTGGTAAGCAGCCCCAGATCTGGCCTCCCTGGCGATTGGCCTAAGGCCCAGAGGAGCTTTTTGTACCATTTGATTCCAAGTGTGAAGTTTCTCTGGGGTTTCCTTAGAAAGAAGGTTCTTCTTTGCAGCATTCCTCTTCTGTGTCTGTTATTGGTTAAGGTTTCATCTGCATTAGTTATCTATCATTTCATCCATGTCTGATTTCTGTCTTCTAGAGTTTTCTCAATTTTGGTATGTTGTTGGTAGAGCTTATTTTCTTTTATTCTTTCTTCTGTCATTTCACTGGTATTTTCGGGAGGCCAAAGAGGTGAGGTACACATGATGGCTCGGTCAACACCTTGAACCTCACAGGTGTCTATAATCTTTTTTCAATTTCTGGTCCAGCTTTTTTGGAAATTCAGATAAAGAATTTTGTTTGCAGTTCCTCTGCAACTTGTGTTGGAACTTGACAGGTTTTCTTTTTTTTCTTTCCAGTATTGCTTTTAATCTTAATCATAATAAAATCATTGATATCTCATTGCTCTCTGGTGTATAAATGACATCACTGCTTGACAAATTGCATTTATAGTCCTCAACAAGGTGTTACTTGCATAAGACCAATTAATGATGTAAAATTCGCTTTAAAAATTTTACCTAATTATTTTTATTTCACTTTATATGGATAAATGTCACTATCTTTTTATAATATGTATTTGTACTTTATTTGCCAGGTAACTGAATATTGTCACTTTTCCTTTTTCAGAGTGTAGATCAATTGGAGACATAAAGAAATGTAATAGTAACTTTATATGGATGCATGGTACTCAATTAGTATATCTCAAAATGATTTCTTAATTACTATCAGAGACAAATGGTTCAGGATTTTCAAAAAACATTTTGTTTCAGGAAGGAGAAAACATTTTCTATTTGGCAGTTGAAGATATAGAAACAGATACAGAGCTTCTCATTGGCTACCTGGACAGTGACATGGAGGCTGATGAGGAAGAACAGCAAATTATGACAGTGATCAAAGAAGGGGAAGTTGAAAATTCTAAAGGACAATCAACAGCTGGCAAAAAAGGTATTACATCTTTAAGTGGTGATCTGAGAGAATAAAAGTTATAGAAGAAATATGGTTTGGACTGTGGTTAATTATAGTTGCATTGTAGTATGGTATTCTCAAAATAAAGTTAGTTTTTGTAAAAACTACTGTCAGAGAGTATCCAGGTATGTGCTTATCTTTCTTGCAGTAGGAAAGGAATGTTGGGGGTGGCTGATGGGTGTACCCTGTAGGACTGCCAAAGTCAGGCAGTGCTAGTGTTGGGGCAGCTCCTGGCTCTCTCAGCTCTCACTGGTGCATTGGGTGAGGAGTAGTGAGGATCTTTATGCTCTTGTACTGGCTCTGCCAGTAATCAGTCTTGTAACACTGGGCAAGTCACTAACTGTCCGAGACTTTCTTTTCTCACCTGCACATGGGAAAAGGTGAATAAAGAGGTGAGGTGTGCAAGAGGGCCCTGCTGGATTCTGGGGATCAATACATGGGCCTCACTTTTGTTGGAAATCATTTGGGAATCTGGAGCTTCTGGGAATTTCTTTCTGTTCTTATCACAGAGGCCTTCAGGATTGCTAAGTTGTCCTAGTTCAGTGACCAAAAACTTGCAATGACCGTAGGTCAGATCTGCTTAAATCAGTTCTACAGTCCAGAAGATAGATGTCACGTACTTGTCAGTCTCCAAGAAATAATCAGTTATTGTTGGGTCTTGATTCTATTATGGTGTGTTTTATGCTTGAGGCAAGTAAAAGGGAAATAGGAATGGCATTATCTGTATTCTCATTTTTTTAATAGGCTGTGTCTTCATCCATTCAGGCTGTTATAACAAAATATCTTAGACTGAGTAATTTACAAACAACAGAAAGTTATTGCTCATAGTTCTGGAGCCTAAGAAATCCAGGATCAATCCAGCAGAGTTGGTGTATGGTGAGGGTCTGTTCCTCATAGATGGCACCTTCTAGCTGTATCCACACATGACAGAAGGGGCAAACAAACTCTCTTGGGCCTCTTTTATAAGGGCACTAATCCCATTAATGAGGGCAGAGCCCATCACCTGCTGAAGTCCCAACCTCCTAATACTCTTGCTTTGGAAATTAGGTATCAACATATGAATTTTAAGAGGACACAAACATTCACACCATAGCAGGCTGATACTTAATTGCACAGTATTTTTACATTTTGCATAGCACAGACACTTCGGAAGTGACACTGGTTTCATTAGTCATGTTGGTAGTGATGCTTTTCATATGAATTTTCTTTTCTAACTGTATGCCATTGGCCAAGAAAGTATGAACATTCTCTTATCATCACCAGCTTATGCTTCTGTTTCTTTATTTTAGTTGTATTATTTAAGGGGAAGGTGAGGACAGCTCAGTCTGTTCTTTCTTCAGCACTCATTATGCTGTTTAGAATGTCAGATTTTGGGTGATGGGAATTATTTCTGTATTTTTCTGTGTTTTCTTTGTTTTTGTATTTATTTTTTTCTCCATCATCCCCAGGGCTTGTTCTTACTGTGTTCATTATTTTAATCTAAAAATAAGTCTCCTACTTATCTATTTCTGCCCTGATTTCTGCTTTAGTTATTAAAATACCAGTTTTCATTATCTTTGTAAAAAGAGTCAACAGAAACTTAAACAGAGTTTTTAAAACATGAGCCAGGTACTTGTATTGTTGCTATTTTTATTTTAGTGTCTATAAAAGCAAAGAAACAAAACAAAAACAAAAACCAGCTAAAGAAACAAACAAGCCACCCAAATGTCTAACAATGGAGAGTTTGGTTAAATTATGGTACCTTAACTGAAAAAAAATTGACTTGAGAAGATGTTAAATGGGGAAAAGAAAGCAACATATAAAATTGCACATAAAGTATGATCATAAATGTAGCTGTCCCTAAGACTGTGCATAAAATCTGTATGCACAAAAGACAAGTGAGGTTTGGAAATATATTGCAACAGTTGTCTCTTCATGCTGGGATTATTGATGATCTTTATTTTATTCATATTTTTTGCATTTTCTAAATCTAATTTTATTTGATAATAAGAAAAATATATGTAGTTTAAATAGCACACTGGGCAGAGCTGCATCAGTCCACATGGGAGAGTGGAGCCTCACTCACTATGCCTGCTGTAATTAGTGCTGTTATTATGACCCCAGTCTTTTTTCACAAATATGTGAGATTCCCTTTGGTAATTCAACATATACTTTGCCTCGGTTGGATTTTTCTTCTTATGAAATGAAAAGGGAGCTAAAAAATGACCCAGGCAAAACTTTTGTTTTGCAATTCAACATTTGTAATAACTTTGATTTGAAAAGTTAACATAATAGGGTAAATATTGAATTTGATTTTGTATTAGTTTGGTGAAAAACAAGGAAAATGGCTTTAAAAATAATGTATTTCTCTCTGGTAACACTTACATTTTTGTGAACAACACTATTAATATTCATAGAAATAATAAGACTTTACTAATATGGTGCCATTGAATGCAATTTTTATTTTAAAATGAGGGTAAAATTGAGCACCTCTTGACTCTGAATTTTTTTTTTATAAATACGTTTCCTTAAAAATGTACAGATCTCCTTGGCTGTAAAGAGGACTATGCCTGTCCCCAATGTGAATCGAGTTTTACCAGTGAGGAGATTCTTGCTGAGCATCTTCAGACACTGCACCAGAAGCCCACAGAGGAGAAAGAATTTAAGTGCAAGAACTGTGGAAAGAAATTCCCAGTTAAGCAGGCTTTGCAAAGACAGTGCGTATATTAAAGAATATCTTTAAAATTATAAGCTAACACTTTGTTTGACTATTCCATTTGGCTTGACTCATAATTTCTAACCTGTGTGTGTGTGTGTGTGTATGTGTGTGTGTGTGTGTGTGTGTGTACACATCTGTGTGTATGTGAATGCATGAGAGATTAAAGCGTTCTACATTGGCTTTGTCATTAACTCTTCTTAGTAAGTATTTTGATTTTTGAAGTATTCTGATTATGAAGTTTAATAAGTGAACATTGTTTATACTAACCAGATTTTGTCCATTTAATAACCTGCCATTAAATATCAAGCTCATTGGTTTACTAATCTGAAATTCAGATATGTATAATTTAGCTAGTGCTTTGAGGTGACATCAAGTTTCAGTGTTCTGCATTTGATATTCCCTCTGGAATCAGTTAGAGAAAACTTTAAGAAATGGAGAGAGTTCAGAGTATAAAGAATACATGGACATTTTGGGAAGCACTGTTTATTTCACAGCAACTTTGGAGGAATAATTTAAAGATGAATAGGTACACAATAAGATAATATAATGAATTAAATAATCCCACACATTGCTCTGTACCCTTTATTATTTTAATGATTTATATTAACATATAAAATTATCCTTTTATTTAAATATTTTATAGGATTGTGAATTATTAAAAGTGAGAAACTAGGTGCATATATTTGTAAACTTTTTTTTAATGGAATGTCACCTTACATATGCACAAGGAGTTTTTAACATGGGCTTAATGTTACAATTTTGTTTTATTAAAGTAAAATTCTAAAATACGCTACATTGCATATTATTTTCATATATTATATGCATTAGCTTTTGCATATAAAATTTGGGATAAAAAATTTCTGCATAAACCGTAAACTTAATAAATGTTTAATATGTTAAAAGTTTTATTAAAGCAGGAGATTAAAGAGTTAGACATTCTATTATAGGTTTTTCAAAAACCAAGTAAGGCCTATATACTTTTTAATAAATAGGCTTTAAAACTGCGTTCTAGTCAGCTTTTATTGCACTTAGTATTTTATATTCTACACAAAAAAATAACCTTGCTGAACTGGAGCTCATAGTTTAAAAAAGTACTACTAAAAATTTAAAGAGGCAAAAAGAGTGATATGAATGTGACTTTATTCAGAGTTGGCATATTGTCATTTTTTTTTTGTCTTAGATTTCTTTTTTTTCTCCCTCTCTTTTTTTTTTTGTCTATGTACCTTCAGTGTTCTTCAGTGCACAACGAAAAGCAGTCTGAAGGATTCTTCGCGAAGTTTTCAGTGCTCTGTTTGCAATTCTTCCTTCAGTTCAGCATCGAGGTTTTGTGTCTAGAGTTATCAGATGGCTGTTATATAATTTTGGGTTATTTTTTGCATGTATATTTTCATGCTTCGTAATGATTCAGGATCACGTCACTACAGAATTTAAATGCTTTCCTTTTTACCTGCATAGGTAATGCATGAGATGACCTTGAATGTCTACTAGGGAGCATGTATTACAAAAGCCTGCTGGTAAAGTTTGAATTCTGTAGGTATGTCTTCACCATTTCTTCTCCCTGTTCTTTGCTGATTGTCTTGTAGTTTTGAGCAGCACCAGGAGACCTGTCAGGGGGATGCCAGGTTCGTGTGCAAGGCTGATAGCTGTGGAAAGAAGCTGAAGAGTAAGGATGCTCTGAAAAGACACCAGGAAAATGTCCACACTGGTGAGGAGTCATTGGAGGGTCATTTTTAAAGGGGCCTCCTCTCCCCAGGCTGTAGTGATCTGTTTTTAATTCTCACTCTCAAGGAGAGAGCTGGCTTTTCCATTGTGTTTCACACAGATGTGGAACTCTTGCAATGGGTTTTATTTCTTTCACAAAACACTTTTTCTTTTTCGAGGTGATTTCAGCAGCATTTGTCATTTTTCCCATCTCTGAATTAATCATAACTGTACACCTAAGCTAGAATCTAGTTGTACTTGGTAGTTGGGTGCATTAAGAATTAATATTTTTAAATAACAATTTTAATGTTTTAGCATATGAAATTTCTCTTTCATAAATTGTTTAAATTGATGGTTGTACACATATTCTGAAACTAGTGATGTCCTTCTGCTTTAATATTTTTACAGTAAAATTCAATTTTTTAATGCTTACATTTCTCCTATATTGGAGAAAATTCTTAACTACATTTTGACATGGAATTAAATTGGATGAATAAAGCAAATACTATTTGAATTTCTTCTAATGGCTAGCTAAACAATAAAACAAATATAAACTTAGTCACTTAGATTATATCTGCTTAGCCCATGGTAGGCAGTCAGTAAATGTATTTTGGTTTAGAGATTGAATCTATTGCATTGAGTTGAACAGATGGCCATATTGTTAAAGTTAACTTTTTACTTCCTCAGTGCTCCTCCTTAAAAGAGGTTGAGGTGCATGGAACTCTGCATATCCTTCCGTGCATATCTTTTTCTCATGTGTTTACTTTTGCTCTTAGCTTCTGGCAAGTGGGTGAAAATGTGTCTCTGGATAAGGAGGAGAGTGGATTTCTCTTTTCCCTTCTTGTTTATTCTCACACTTAGGGGGAAAGGATAATCTGTACCCAGCATTGGTATCCTGTGTTTGTTCATTGTCCAAAAAGTATCTACTTTTAAAATAATAAAATTATAGAGGCTAGTATGAGCATGACTGCTGGCTCTAACTTTGCATTGTTGGTTTGGGCTGCACATTAAGTTCTAGCTATGCAGGAAAGCTATGAGTGGTGGAAGGGAAGGGCCTTGTGAAATGCACCTCAGGCTGGTGCCCATTACCAGGACTTTATGATGTTCTGGTCTCTTTTCTTTTGAAGAATGTATGGCTGACTTAGGGAAGATGGCATTTTTCAGAATTCAGTATGTTGGGGCCTTTGCTATGATTGCAAAAGGCAAGCATAGCTTTTTGATAGACTTGCCTTCATAGTTTTTTTGGTTTTTTTAAAATCCTATTCTGGTTAAAATGCTGTTCTTAATTTTCTCCGTCTGTGTCTGCAATGTATTGTAACAAAACTTTATGTCAGTTTTGAAGTTAACTTTGCTGAACTGAGTAAAAAACCAGATGTGCACTGAAACTCTGGAAACTTGCATTCTGGTTACTGGGCATGTGGTCTTCAGGTTGTGCTATACGCAGAATTTCTTTGAGACTTCTTGTAATTGACCTTGGATATTATAATATCACTGATTCTAGAAATTCATGGTGTTCTTATAGGAAATAATTTATAAAAGGAAATTTTGTTTATTATTTTTTTCTATGTTATGGATCATATAAAATGTGATATCTTTCTATATTTTAGCCAAAGATATGCAGTAAAAGATAAACATAGTAAATATGGGGTAGGCACATGATCTCATTCTCTCATTTATAGTCTCTCTCTTGCTTCTTTCCTTTCTTCCATGAGCTACACAGACATTTGGGGAAAGAATAATTCCTGTTGTGAATACCAAGCAAAGCAGTGCTCACATATATGGTTGTACAATCCTGTATTGCAGAAAGGCAAAGGTATTCAAAGGAAGACAGGGTCTTGCAGCTTCTACTAATGATGGCAAATGTTCCTTGTTAGGTGAAATGAATTGACGCTGAGAGGAGGGAAGCTGAATTTTTAAATATGGATCACATTTTTCCATATAAATAGTAACATGTGGTATGTAGGTTCTCAGACCAGCTCCTAGAACCATGCTTAACCTACTGATGGAGTTTGGATGTGTTGTCCCGTCCAAAACTCATGTGGAAATTTGATCTCCAATGTGGCAGTGTTGGAAACTGATTGAATCATGGGGGCGGATCTCTCATGAATGTATTAATGCCTCCCTGGGGGAGGAGAGGTAGTGAGTGAGTTCTCGCTGGATTAGTTCCTGTGAGGCCTGATTGTTTAAAAGACCCTGGCACCTCCTCTCTCTCTCTCTCTCTTGCTTCCTCTCGCCATGTGATCTGCTTGTACTTGCCAGCTCCCTGCCACTTTCCACCATGAGTAGAAGCAGCCTGAGGCCCGTGTCAGATGCAGCTGTCCCAGAATCGTAAGCCAAATAAACCTCTCTTCTTTATAAATTACCCAGTCTCAGGTATTCTGTTATAGCAACACCAAACAGACTAAAACACGTACAGTGTGTTGAAACTTGGGTATTTATGTGATTACATTTTCAGTACAGTTGTATTAATTTTTTACCATTGCCTCCAACTACAAGTAATGTGTTCCTTAATCTTTTGGAAAATTGAATGTGGAAGTCAACACCAGATTTACCTGAGTTTAAGAAAACTAAAACAGTATAAAATCTAGTTATAGCTTTGTAGGTACTGTTGTCCTTGAACCTAGGGAAGCTGGTAGGGTAGTGAGAACCTTCACAGTTACCTAAGAGGAAATAGTGAAGGGGCTGGGTTCCTCAGCCCGCTTCTCATCTTTCTCTTTTGCTTAGATTTTGTGGGTGTTAACAAAGGATCTTCGTATATATGGGAGATAACATTTATCTACATTCTCAGATGAACAGTAATAAACTTTTCCTGTATTTCTTCTTAAGGAAGCAGGATTTCTGTTCTAGGTTGAAGAAGAGAAGACTCTGAAGAGGAGAGAGAAGTTTGAAGGGTGGGGATCGGGGTTTAGTGTGTTACTGTTGATACCTGCAGCAGGAGCAGTGGCAGAAGTACAGGGGTAAACGGAGAGGGGTGGTTGGGGAAATGTTCTTTTTTTCCTCTCTTCTGATCTACCTAATGGGAAAAGACAGGACCTACTGTCAAGGGGCAGCTGCTATGAGGGGTGGGACAGGACAATAAAAGGTTGTGGGTGGAAAATGGGCAATCCCAACTAGTGGGAGCTGGAAAAGAGGGGATTTTCTTTCTCAGTGGCCCCTCATGCATAATAGATATGTATAGGGAATCGATGACCAAATATATGCTGTCAAATATCCATTTTTCTTGGGAGAATTTTTTCCTTTAGTAGACTTATTACTTGTCAATCACCAAGAAAAATTTTCTTGGCTATAATATTTAGCATGTTAAAACAGTGCATTAAATGAAATAGGTATCTTGAATACTGAGATAAAAATTCATACTTTCTTTTTCCTAAAAGTGTTTCTCCTTCATAAACACAGTCCTGTAATAAAATCACATCACTTTGTAATATGGCTTTTACTTGTTTTGTATTTACTTCAAAATAATAGAGAAGTGGGGGAGTGTATGGGGTTGGGGCAGGAATGGCCATGGATTAGTCATGGTTGTGGCCCAGTGATGGATACATGGTGGTTCATTATACCATATGTTTACTTTTTGTATGCAGATGCTCCTCGACTTACAATGGGGTTACACTCCTATAAACCCATTGTAAGTTGAAAATATTGTAAGTCAAATATGCATTTAATACACCTAACCTACTCTACATCATAGCTTAGCCTACCCTACCTTAAACGTGGTCAGAACACTGGCATCAGCCTGCTTTTGGGCAAAACCATCAAACACAAAGCCTATTTTATAATCAAGTGTTGAATATCTTATGTAATTTATTGAATACTATACTGAAAGTGAAAAACAGAATGCTTGTATGGGTTCTTGAAACACGGTTTCTACTGAATGAATATTGCTTTTACACCATCAAAAAGTCAAAAAATCATCAAGTCGAACCATCATAGGCTGGGGACCATCTATATTTGAAATCAGTCAATGAAAAGTTGAAAAAAACCATTTTGTGGTTATTTGTGATGGTTACTGTTAATACATTTTAAAAAATGTTTTCTTGAGGCTTTTCATTTCTGTAACCACCGAGAAATTTAGAATATGAAATGGACTATTATAAACATAATCGCTATGTAAAGAAGACAAAATTGGGTTTTGTTTCGATTTGAATAATAATATGAATTGCCAATATAATGTTTTATTGTACTTGATTTTACTTTATTCTGTTTCTTATCATTAATTTGATAAAGCGTGTGCTCATAGATTTTTGCTAGAGTCTAGTGCTGCAAAAAATAATCTATGAATGCCATCTTTAAAAACCCAGCTGATATAATAAAATATTCTGTTGAAATGTAAAGGAAGTAGCAAAATTAATTTATGAATTAATAAATCCAATTTTTTCTGTTATAAACACATTTGGTTAATTTTACTGTTGATTTGAGTTTTTCATGGAAATGTGCTTTTTTCTCTTTTAATACTATGTTAGTACGTGGAAATGTGAAAAATCTATTTTATCTATGTAGAAAGTGGCATATCAAGCTAAAGATTTCTCAAATAAAGTGTTTAAGATATATCTTACTCTTTACATGAGTTTTATGGATATATATACAACACCAAACGATTTAGAATTCTAAATTATGAAGATAAGATTATGTGTCACCTAGAGATACTGTCTGTTGCTCCTCCTAAGAGTTTCATTTAAATCATAATGGTATTTTGTTTCTATTTTAGGAGATCCTAAGAAAAAGCTCATATGTTCAGTGTGCAATAAAAAGTGTTCTTCAGCATCAAGCCTACAAGAACATAGAAAGGTCAGTTAGACAAAGATTAACTTTTATCACAATATGAGATTTTTTAGTCATTTATAATGTCTGCCATGTAAATTTTTAGTTGATTTTTAAAATATTGATAAGAGGTCTTTGTCATTAATTTAAGTACTAACATATTCTAGAAAGCAAGACTAACATGCAGAAAAGTAAATTGCAAAAGATTATTTTGTGTTATCGTTATGTAGAGTTAGTAGAAATATTTCTTCAATGCCAAGTTTCATGTCTAGCTGAGTCCTTCACTTATAACAATCCACTTTTGTTTCAAGCTTTATCAGTAGCTGTTTGTTCAGGAAATACAAATCAGTGAGGACACCATCCATTTTTAGTATTTATAGTGTGCTGGGCAGGGGCATTTGGCTACTGAAATGAACGAATGTGTTAAAGGATGTACTCATAGATTTTTATGTCTAAGTCCTTTTAGCAGAAACAAGTGATTACACAGTATTAGGAGAAAATTAATTTAACATAGTTTGTAATAAGTATAAATGTTACTAAGTTATTTTGATTTGAAAAGTTAATCTGAAAAATAAATGGCAATTATTCTGACAATATTAGCAACTAATTAATAGAATTTACGGTAAAATTGAATTAAAATTGGGTTTAGATTTTTGTTTGCATCATTACAGGGGTTCAAAATGTTCATATTATATTTAACTATTATAACAAAGGTGTAAATGATCATTTTCTAATTTCACTTTTTTTTTTTTTAGTATCTAGGAGCGTGAAATTTTTTTTAGTGATTTAATACTCAAGGAGAGGGGAGATAGGGAAAGTAAAATTTTACTTTTGCTGTGGTTTGTAAAGTGGATTTTATGTCTTTGTTTGTATATACATATGATTTTTAATCCAGTATCTTCAACTATGTGCTGTGAATTTAACTTATAACATATGAGATAGTTAAATTATTGTGTTGACATTTCTGAGGTTATATCCTGTATGTTGAGTGATTTTGATCCTTGGGGAGAAATAATGGAACAAGCACTGTACTGGGAGTCAGGACAGTGGGTTTCTTCTTCTGTCGTTAACTCTCCATGTAACATTGGGCCTCTGATTTCTCATTTATGAAATGGGACATTGAGCTGATCAGTGTTTTTCTCTTTCTTTGTTCTCTGAGTGTTATGAAACTACTTTTTCCCCCCCTAGTTTCCAAGTGGTGATTTTATCATATTGTTTAAAAATATGGAATGCTTCATGAATTTGTTTGTCATCCTTGTGCAGGAGCTGTGCTAATTTTCTGTGTATCATTTCAATTTTAGTGTATGTGCTGCCAAAGCAAGTACTGAAACTACTTTTGAAAGAAGTTTTTCACAGAATGCCAATCCAGATGCCCCTTCTTTTAGGTCTCTCCTTCTCCCTCCCCATTAGCCTTATGGTTTCTGAAGCAAAACCATCATCTGAGACAAAAAGATTAAATCAACTGGAATAAATATTTTCTAAACACGCTCTTACTTTTATAATTCTATGATTTATTTCCCTGATCTATTTAAGTCTTAGAGTTTGAAATTTAAGATATTTTCCCAAATATAGTGTTTCAGCGAAATTGGCTGTGGAACATATTTCTGAGTAATGTCCTCTTTTCCATTTAGTTTCTTTTTAATATGACACCTTTTTTACCTGAAAGGGATACTTGGGTAGAAGGAAATCCTACCTGGTGGTGGTAGAATACAGATGCTTAGGCCTCCGGAGTCATCTTTGCAGAATGTTAATAACTTACTAGCTTAATGCGGATGTTTCTCCATTACAGCATAGCCCTTCAAACTTAGCCTTTCTGGATCCATAGGCAGCTCTTATTGACTCCAATTTTAATTACTCTTATAATTGGGTATGTCTAATGTCTAATAGAGTTCGGTTGCAGTATTTCACCTTGCCGGTAGATGGTGCTTTATGACAGTGGTCCTTAGGGAGAAATACTGGAATAAGCACTATACTGGGAGTCAGGACAGTGGGGGTCTTCTATCTTATATAGATAGAATAGTATAGTATAGTAAAGTATTACCCTCTTAATCAATTTGGTAAACAGGAAATTTTAGAAAATATGCTTTACTTAGCAGTAGGCATAATTAAATAGTATTACCTGTTATTTTCACTTTAAATCTGATTGTTTCATGGAGCCTTTTTTAGGAGTTTTGAAAATAGCTTTAGCCTGAATTTTCCATTATAAATAGGATAGTAAATGTAAAAATGCTTTCATGTATAGTAAATGCTCTTTAAGATTTTGGGAATATCAATTCAACTCAACCTTGGAAAATGTTTCATGTTTCAGAAGCCGTGAGAGTTAGAAGTGAATAAATTTGATAATATTCTACAGTATTTTGTTTAACAGTTACCATTTTATATATGGATTAATAATTTAAAAATTTTATATACCAATAAAAATTTAACATTAAAAATGAAAATAAATGAAATACAATTTCATTTATGTGTGGTTTGGAAGGCATATCGTCTTTTTGGTGTCTTGTTTAGAGTATCATTATAAAATTATGTATTACATAATTATGTATTACATAATTTATGTATTACAGAAACATAGAGTTTAAGAATATAAATCTGCTCTTACTATCTTTTAAACATCATATTATTGCTCCTCAAACATAGGTGTTCAACTGAAGCCACCGTGAAGGTCTTTGATGACAGAAGAGGCTGTCTTTAACATGTCTCAGGCTGGAAATTTTTCTTTTGTGCTATGTGGTACTGGCATTCTGAGGACTTGTGTAGGTAGTTGTACAGATCCCACACTGCTTTCTGAGGAACAATGGGACTCTCTGGACTCCAGATATCTCCTGATCAAGATTAGATACCAGTGCATCTAAGCAGAGGGTATAAGTCAGATTCTAGTGGAATGACATATTTCAGCTTCTGTCATGTTTCTCTGCCTTTTCCCTGCTTTTCACAACTGAGTTTATTGACTCACAAAGAATGAGACCTGACAGAAGCAGAGGCGGGTTGGCAGCCTTAGATGTGCCATATACTTGGACATAGAATTAAGGCCAGGGCTGCAGACCTGGGATTGTTAGCCTTACTCCAGCTTCTGTTTCCCTCCCTCTGTTCATTTCCCTTCCTTGAGTCCTTCCATGGCCACTTAGGTTAAGGGAACCATTTACCTGGGGACAACCTTGTCTTCCACTCATTACTCACATGTCATACCATTTTAGGGTCTTCTGCCTTGATCTTGATCATGACACTCTGTCATGTCTCTGGTTATTCTGCAGGGACAGCTGCCACCTTGGGTTCTTGCAGAAAGTCCTTTGCTTGTCTGGGGTTTAGTATTGTGAGTTATACCTTTAATAAGGTTGAAATAAAAACATGACCTCACCAAAATCATTTTTGAATACTCAGTGAAATAGTGTGATGCCC
This sequence comes from Cynocephalus volans, assembly GCF_027409185.1. Taxonomy (NCBI): domain Eukaryota; kingdom Metazoa; phylum Chordata; class Mammalia; order Dermoptera; family Cynocephalidae; genus Cynocephalus; species Cynocephalus volans. The sequence goes on along the minus strand of NC_084468.1, from coordinate 105,672,990 downwards.
TTGTTTATAGGGATGGTCAACATTTCTGATATAAAAGCTTCATGTAATACATTCCTTTTAGAATTGAGCACATTATTTCTAATAAACTGGGCTCCTATTTTTCGTACTGCCTATTCAATTTCTCTGATTTAGTTTCTGGGAAGGAAAGACTAATTCAGTATTTACTTATAATGTTTGTATTAGCTAGTTGTTTGCTAAGGTTATATCTCCCCTTATGTTTTTTTTTTAAATAAATTTTATTGTGTGTATTTAGGGTATACAACATGATGTTATGAGATACGTGTGTGTGTGTGTGTGTGTGTGTGTGTGTGTGTGTGTGTGTGTGTGTGTGTGTGTGTGTGTGTATAGTAAAATGGTCATTATGGTGAAACAAATGAACATATCCATCATCAACAAAAGAACATACCCATCCCCCCCAGCCCCATGGCAAGAATAACCATAATCTATTCATTTAGCAAAAATTCTGAAGACAATACACTATTATTAACTAGAGTCTTCATCCTACATATCTGCTACTTTGTATCCTTTGACCTACATCTCCCCAGATTTTTACTGTGGTCTTTTTATCATGTGAGACTTTTACTGTGAAATAAATGCTTTCCAGAATCGTATATCTTCTGGATTTTCACTGTAATTAATGTTTTGCTCTGTACTACATACATTGAAGTTTAAAATATTGTGGGTTACTGTAAAGGGAATATTATTACCTGCAGGTTGTATGTTTCCAAGTCTATATTTGTACGTAACAATAAAAGAGTTAATATATACTAGGTATAATTTTTTAAAGAGTATAAATTTAATATGCACTAAATAGGTCAGCTATATTATACATTTAAGTACTGTGAATCTTATGTTTTCTTTTAATAATATGTGTTTACTAGGTAACTTATGTTCATTAAATTTTCAGTTTATATAGGATAGTATGAACAAATTAGGGCTGAATTATAATGGATAGTTTGGATATTTTAGTAGCACCTCTCCACATGTTTACATTTCTGCTTGGGCTGTGTGTAATTTATTAGGTTTTAACAGTTGATTTAATTGTCCACTTAACCTTTTGCAGATTCATGAGATATTTGATTGTCAAGAATGTATGAAGAAATTTATTTCAGCTAATCAGCTAAAACGTCATATGATCACTCACTCAGGTAAACAACATTTTTTCATTTATATTGAATTCACTGCAAAAGAATTACTTTTTCATTTTTCAGGAGCTCTAAGAGTGGTAATAAGGAGCCCTGGCTATAACTTCTAGTTTGGCTATCAACTAGCCATTTGATTTTGAACAAGTTACCTAATTCTCTAGACCTCAATTTATTTATAAAGCAAAGGTGATTGGACTAAAATGTTATTGAACATCTTCAAGGTCACTATTTAATTTGTCACTTACTCCTCCTTGAGTCTCAATTTTTTTATTCTTCATCTGTAAAATGGGATATTACTGCCTACCTTTTAAAATAACTATGAAGGTTAAATGAGATTATTTGTGTACCACTCTAGTACAGTGCCTGACATTTAGTAGAGATTCAGCAATTATAGTTCCTATGTTTCTAATTATTTTTACATTCTAACTAAGGTCTTAATAAATGTGAGAAATTTATTAGTACGTTTGAGAACATAAATTTTGAAAGCCATAGTTTCATTTTAAGCAAGTTTGACTGATAGGACTGTTATATAGATTTTTTTTTAAACAAGCTTTTGAAAATAATTTTTGCTCTATGGAGTCTCTTTGTAGAGTTTAGGTCTGTAATTTGACACCATTGAAGTCAGAATGTTTTTAAATATCCGCTTTGTTTGGCGATAGATATTTTAGCGAATTAAAATCAGAGATCGAAAACTGTTACCTTTCAGATATGCTTTGTTTGATACATGCAGCATTTTTAAAAATTTAGTTGTCAACGTTATATGAATATTGCATAAATATGAATTTTACATACCAATCTACTGTATAGTTCCTGCTGAAACTGGAAGCTGTGCCTACATAGAGTCTGTGTGGCCCAGCAAGAGACAGCTCTGTCCTTTACTTCCATCGATGTCAAGCTACTCTTAGCATTTGGGGTTGTGACCCTGATTTAGACTCACACATACTAGCACATTTTTTAACCCGGAAATAGGATATCTTCCTTGAATTTAAACTATTTCTTCTTGCTGCGAAATTGGTAAAGGGCCACAAAAAATGATTACATTGTGTAATGTCGAACATACTGATTATCCTGATTTGAGCATCTCATAATGCACACAGGTATCAATATTTAATGCTGTACCCCCACAGATATATACAATAAATTATGTTTCAATTAAAAAAAAACTTCTTTATATCTAAGCTAGTTTATACATTAAGTTTACAAAATAGGTCTATAAAAAAACAAACTCATCATTTGTGAATTGACTCACATATCTAAGCTAGATGGAAGATGGACTGGGTGGTAGATTTTGTTTAGTTGTTTGACCATGTTTTAGTTTACTTAGTTACAAGTAATATAAGGTAAGGATGGTTCCCTTTTTATCCTTTACTTTTATATAGATATGAGATTGTCTCCACTCATTTTTCACAGAAAAACGACCGTATAATTGTGAAATTTGTAATAAATCTTTCAAGAGGCTCGATCAAGTGGGTGCCCACAAAGTAATACACAGTGAAGATAAACCTTACAAATGCAAGCTGTGTGGAAAGGGATTTGCCCACAGAAATGTTTACAAGAATCACAAAAAGGTAAAAACTTATTCATATATGTATGTATTTTTCTTACTAATTTACCGATATGATTTCCAATTGTTTATCTTTTAAAGAAGTTTTTGTATATCTGGGACATGCCATATGTTTCAGAACAGTTGGAGAAGAACTTGCTTCTACTCTGTAACCACACCCTCAGGCCATAACCCCTTGTGGCCTCCTTTCTCTTTCACTCTCTATTGAAATTGTTCTTTTAAGTAAAATGTCATCCTTTATTTCCAGACTCTCAGCTATTAAATCAGTTTTGTGGGCCTCGGGGTTATACTACTTGCAAAGTCTTTATTCTCTTCCCTCTTTCTATAAGTTTGACACTTTTGCTCATGTTATCTCTTTGAAATTCTCTTCATCTTTGATGTCCTTGTAGTATGCTTTGCTAGGTCTCCTGCCAATTTCTCTGAGTACTTTTTTGGTTTTCCTTCCCCCCCCTTCACCCCACCCCCACCCCGGGACGTTATCCTGGATGCTTTGCCTGTGGACTTCTTCTATGTTTGCTCTTCCTAAGAAATGTCAGCTACATCCATGACTTCTGCAGTCAGCTCCATACTGATGAATGCCAAATGATTTATTTTCTTTAATCCCAAGCTTCAAACCCACATTTTAAACTGCATACTTGTTATATAACTGGGCATCTTTTTAACATAAAGAATTCAGTGTGCCTCAGATAACTTCTCTTGGAGTTTTTTCTTTCTGCTAATGACAAAAGTGTATAATTATCTCGGTCTCTTTCTTCAGTCTTGGCCTCTTTATAAAATTAGAAGCCAGATCATAATGACTCTACACTTTCCGTTATCTCATCGCCTTCACAATCGTCCTTTCCTTTACAATTCTGATGTCCTGGTTACTTCTCATCTGGATCACTTTAATACTCAATTAATTAGGCTTCTTGGTACTAATCACTTCTCACTATAATCCATCTTGCCAGGTAAGTAGTCCCAAAGCTTAACCCTGGTATATCATTCTTGTACTCTGATGTTATACGTAGATTTCCAATGGCTTTATAAACTATGGTATACGTACCTTCTTCTGTCATTAAGACACCATGATCTCAACCTACGTCTTCAGCTTTATATCCTTTTATTCTCTGCCTTAACCATACCTAAAACAGCTTGACATTGCCTTCATGCATGACCTCTCTAACTTCTTCTTTCTCCTTTCTACTAGGATTCTCTTGAAGTTATAATCTGTTTCTTCTGCTGATTTTCGTTTACATTTCTTACACTTTATCTTTGCCCAAGTTCTTTCTTCTGAATGTTTTAGTTTTATCTTTTCTAATTTGTGTAGATAGTAAATAATGTTTGAGTTCAGAAAATTTGTTCAAAGATATTCAGCATCTCAGAAATGCATGTAAAAACATATTAGTGATATGACAGATATTTGCTTATTGATTTCGTTTGGTTGATATATTTTAGAATGCTATTAAATAATATATATATAATCTCTTTTAAAATAACTTGTTACTTATTTTTTTACTTGTAATGTTCCATGGGGATTATATTTATTTCAGTATTTATGGGGACTTTCCAAAAACATCACTTCATCTCTTTTGAAATCATTTAAAAAATTATGATATAAATTTCAGCCTTCCATGCGAACAGAAAAAAATAAAAAGGCAGATTTACCAAAGAATAAACAGTATTGATTGAAAGTGTCCCAAATTGTTTCTGCTGAATTTCTTGCTTACCACCCTTATGTTTAACTCAAGCATTATATGTTCAGGGTCAGGAATGCATTCATTACTGCTGCTTTGGAATTACGTGATTGTAAAAAATTATCAGGCTAGTTTCCTGTTCAGTTTCTGGAACCCACTTGCTCCTGTCTTTGTTGAAATTGATCTATCCACATTTATGAGTTTTTTACAGTTTGGCTTATGTTATATGCCATATGGGAATTTGGCACAGGATCTTTGTACCATCTCTCATACTTCCAACCATAAATCATACGAAAGTAATAATGATGTCTTGGGAAGGATAGAAACAAGGATGCCCATAATTTTCAAAGTGGAAAGCACATTCAGTCCTTCTGCTCCAGACCAACATGTTTCTCACTGTGTTATGATCCTAGCATATGTTTGGTAATGTTAAGTGAAAAAATGTGAACTGTTCTCCAAGAATGGTGTAGAAAAAGCAAATCAATCTTTTCTTCTGTTTTTATTCATCAATGGCTAGTTAGGATACTGAAAATAAGGATGTGCCAAGGAAAAAGGGGGAAAAAAAACATTAAGAGTCTTTCTGATCTTCATTGTGTGGCATGCCCAAGGGTGGTTACTTTAAATAAATCTAATTATTCTCTTAGTTTTTTGAGTTTGTAACTTATGCATTTTTATTATATTTAGATGATTCATTTGGGGTCAGTTCTTTTCTTTTAACATTTAGATTTGCTTGAAAAAAGGAATATTATCTTTCATTGTGATTATGACAGTATATTGTGAAATTCTGAAGGGTTGATTTCTATTTTTAAAACTTTCTTAGTCATTTTATCATCTTGCCAGTTATGTACGCTCAAAAGGTCAGAATTAGTTTTTCTTCTCCATCTTTTCTGATCATCATTTGACCTGATTTGTAGCCGTATTTTAGGATCTAGTTAAAATAAAGATCATTTATCCGAATCTAACTATACTTAGATTCTTTAAATTGCAATTGGACAGACATTTCAGAACCACAGGAGATGGAAACTGGTCAGTTAGTCTTCACTCTTCATTTTGTATCCTATCAAATTTAATGCAAAGCAAAATTTATAGAAGGTATACAGTGCTTCTCTCCTCCTGCTATTAGGATGGATGTTTAGATGGACCAAATTGTCTTGGATCCTGGAGCTGGCAGGTTCCGTCATACTTGCCTGATGATGGAAGTTGAGTACAGAAGGGTTTTGCAATGATGAAGTTATAAACATGCTCCTTGGGGACAGGTGTGGGTCTGTTCAAGTAAAGGACCTTCTTTTCTGACCCTTTACATAGGCTTCCAGGGATAGAACTTTAGAGGCCTATGAGAAAATCTAATCACAACTTCTCCTGAAATAATTCCGCTCAGCCTCTCTTAGTAATGTCTCGTCCAGTCATTTTCAAACTCTGGGCCATGACCACTTTGTGGGTTTTGAAATCAATTTACTGGGTCATGAATAGCCATTAAAATAATAGAACAGAAAATATAAGAGTAAAGGTGATTTAGTGAAATAATACGTGTGTGTGTGTGTTAAATTTCAATATAAGAAATATTTCTTTGGTCCTGGTCAAAAAATTTGGAAGACAATGTAGTTCAGACTTTGCCTAGGTGAAATTCTGTTAGACCTTAAAGAAAAGGACAGGTCTATCCCTAAAAAGATCATGGATTAGGTTTTAAAACCAGAATATATGGCATAAATTTCACATAGTTAAAAAAATACCCTTGGAAATCTCTTAAGACAAGTGCCAAGTTGGAGACCAAGAGACAGTCACTCAGTAATTACATCACAGCCACTTTTTCCTTGAACTTTTCATCAGGGTGCTGTTCTTCAGGTATGCTTTAGGTGAAGTAGTATGCATTCATTTAAAGTGTTATAATCTACAAAACTACCTATCTTTGTATTCTGGAAGCACATTCACAAGGATGAGATGCTCATATTATGAGGGGCATGCAGGATTTGAACATGACAGAGGGAACACCAGATATCAGTCATTATCCAAAGCTCATTTAGCTAATAGCAAATTGCTTACCCTATTTAAATTGTTATTTTTCTTAAGTGTATAATGAGATAGCAAGGCACAATTTATTTAAAACATTTTTTTAGATTTCTTTTTCTTTATTGAGGCATAATTGGCAAATTAAAATGGTATATATTTATGGTGTATATTATGACATTTTAATATATGTATACATTTTGAAACGATTTCCACAATCAAGCTAATTAACATATCCATCACCTCACATAGTTAATATTTTTCTTTTTATTGTAAGAACATGTGAAATCTACTCTCAATTTTAAGTGTTCTCACCACAAAAAATGATAACTATGTGAGGTGATAGTTATATTAATTAGCTTGACATAGTCATTCCACAGTGTATACATATGTCAGAATATCCTCTTGGTCATCATATATATACACTTTTTATTTGTCAATTAAAATAAATAAGATAAAAAAGATGTTTTCTCTTAGTTTTCAAGTATACATTATTGACTATAGTCACCATGCTGTGCTATGCTTGTACATCTCCAGAAATTATTTCTCCTGTCTAGCTGAAACTTTGTATCCTTTGAGTGACATCTCCCCATTTTCCCCTCCCCCATCCCTTCACCCCAACTTCCAGCCTCTAGCAACCACTCTACTGTTTCCGTAAGTTTGACTGTTTTAGATTCCACATGTAAGTGAGATCATGTAGTATTTGTCTTTCTGTGCCTGGCTAATTTCATTTAACATAATGTCCTCCGGTTTATCCATGTTGTCTCAAATGACAGGGTTTCTTTTCTTTTTTAAGGCTGAGTAGTATTCCTTTGTTTATATATACAACATCTCTTTATCCATTTATTCAACTGATGGGTTCTCAGGTTGATTTCATATCTCAGCTATTGTGAATAATGCTGCAGTGAACATGGCAGTGTAGATATCCCTTCGACATACTGATTTCATTTCCTTTGGATATATACCCATAAAAGGGACTGCTGATCATATGGTAGTTCTATTTTAAATTTGGGGGAGAACCTCCATACTGTTTTCTATAATGGCTGTACTAATTTACATTCCCACCAATAGTGTACAAGGGTTCCAGTTTCTAACATATGCACTTTATTTCTCATACTAGACTATAAACTTTGAAGATAGATACTGTACTTTAATTCACAGCACCTGTTGACCACAGTGTGCTTTGAATGTGGCAGGTATTTTCTGAATAGTAAAATCTATGAAAAATTATTCCAAGTAAATAATATTTAAGGTTCTTCGTTAAATCATAGTTGTAAGGTATGAGGTGATTTCTTCTAAATATACATTTGCAATATATGTGGCAGTGTGTGCAGTATTGCCTTTCTGTACACTTTTCTCTTTCTTGCCTTCATGAGTGCATTAATGATCTTGCAATATACTGATAAATCATTGTTGTATTTCTTCTACATTGATTGAGTTTAGCAGCCTGAAATATCTAAGTGTTCTTTAAACCTTTAATTTAAACATACTGCACTGTTCTAATTTTTCTGAACTGTTTCTGACTCTGAGATAAATATTCAGCTTGTAGCCCACTTACTGCCAAGTCAGTGATGTCCTTTTATTCTCTGACCTTCATAGAGGAACCTCCCTCCCAGCTTTCTTCACTTGACCTGCCTAATCTGATATACACTAATATCTTAACTTTCTCATAGCCACAAAGGAGAAATATTGGAGAAGAGGGAGTTGACATTTTTTAATTACATTTTTTATTTTTTTATTATTATTTTTTTTTAGAACAACCACAGGGGTTTTATTGCCCTTTGCTATCTATTTTTTTTTTTTTAATTTTATTTTGTCGATATACATTGTGGCTGACTATTGCTCCCCATCACCAAAACCTCCCTCCCTTCTCCCTCCCCCCCCCAACAATGTCCTTTCTGTTTGCTTGTCGTATCAACTTCAAATAATTGTGGTTGTTATATCTTCTTCCCCCGCCCCCCGGTTTGTGTGTGTGTGTGTGTCTCTGTGTGTGTGTGTGTGTGTGTGTGTGAATTTATATATTAATTTTTAGCTCCCACCAATAAGTGAGAACATGTGGTATTTCTCTTTCTGTGCCTGACTTGTTTCACTTAATATAATTCTCTCAAGGTCCATCCATGTTGTTGCAAATGGCAGTATTTCATTCGTTTTTATAGCTGAGTAGTATTCCATTGTGTAGATTTACCACATTTTCCGTATCCACTCATCCGATGATGGGCATTTGGGCTGGTTCCAACTCTTGGCTATTGTAAAGAGTGCTGCGATAAACATTGGGAAACAGGTATACCTTTGACTTGATGATTTCCATTCCTCTGGGTATATTCCCAACAGTGGGATAGCTGGGTCGTATGGTAGATCTATCTGCAATTGTTTGAGGAACCTCCATACCATTTTCCATAGAGGCTGCACCGTTTTGCAGTCCCACCAACAATGTATGAGAGTTCCTTTTTCTCCGCAGCCTCGCCAGCATTTATCGTTCATAGTCTTTTGGATTTTAGCCATCCTAACTGGGGTTAGATGGTATCTCAATGTGGTTTTGATTTGCATCTCCCGGATGCTGAGTGATGCCGAGCATTTTTTCATATGTCTGTTGGCCATTTGTATATCTTCCTTAGAGAAATGCCTACTTAGCTCTTTTGCCCATTTTTTAATTGGGTTGCTTGTTTTCTTCTTGTACAGTTGTTTGAGTTCCTTATATATTCTGGATATTAATCCTTTGTCAGATATATATTTTGCAAATATTTTCTCCCACTCTGTTGGTTGTCTTTTGACTCTTTTAATTGTTTCTTTTGCTGTGCAGAAGCTTTTTAGTTTGATATAATCCCATTTGTTTATTTTTCCTTTGGTTGCCCGTGCTTTTGGGGTCGTATTCATGAAGTCTGTGCCCAGTCCTATTTCCTGAATTGTTTCTCCTATGTTTTCTTTAAGAAGTTTTATTGTTTCAGGGTGTATATTTAAATCCTTAATCCATTTTGAGTTGATTTTAGTATACGGCGAGAGGTATGGATCTAGTTTCATTCTCCTGCATATGGATATCCAGTTATCCCAGCACCATTTGCTGAAGAGGCAGTCCCTTCGCCACTGACAAAGACCCTCTATAAGTTAGGTATAGAGGGAAAGTATCTCAACATAATTAAAGCCATATATGCCAAACCCACTGCCAATATCATCCTGAATGGGCAAAAGCTGAAAGCTTTTCCTTTAAGAACAGGAACTAGACAAGGATGCCCATTCTCACCACTCCTATTCAACATAGTGTTGGAAGTACTAGCCAGAGCAATCAGAGAAGAGAAGGAAATAAAGGGCTTCCAGATTGGAAAAGATGAAGTCAAACTGTCCCTGTTTGCAGATGACATGATCCTATATATCGAACAGCCTAAAACCTCTACAAAAAAACTGCTGGAATTGATAAATGATTTCAGCAAAGTAGCAGGATACAAAATCAACACACAAAAATCAGTAGCATTTCTTTTCTCCAATAGTGAACATGCAGAAAGAGAAATCAAGAAAGCCTGCCCATTTACAATAGCCACCAAAAAAATAAAATACTTAGGAATTGAGTTAACCAAGGAGGTGAAAAATCTCTATAATGAGAACCACAAACCACTGCTGAGAGAAATTAGAGAGGATACAAGAAGATGGAAAGATATCCCATGCTCTTGGATTGGAAGAATCAACATAGTGAAAATTTCCATACTACCCAAAGTGATATACAAATTCAATGCAATCCCCATCAAAATTCCAAAGACATTTTTCTCAGAAATGGAAAAAACTATCCAGACATTTATATGGAACAATAAAAGACCATGCATAGCCAAAGCAATGCTGAGCAAAAAAAATAAAGCTGGAAGCATAACACTACCTGACTTTAAGCTATACTACAAAGCTATAATAACCAAAACAGTATGGTACTGGCATAAAAACAGACACACTGACCAATGGAATAGAATAGAGAATCCAGAAATCAACCCACACACTTACTGTCAGCTGATCTTTAATTACATTTTTTAAAGTTTGCTTTTTTTCCTTTTCAGTAGACATCTATGAAAATAAATTTTTAACATTATACATGAGTGCATGATAACCAGTTATGCAACTTGGGTTGTAATCCTCCCTACCAGCCACCTTCTCCTTGCCTGCCACAATTCCTGTACCCTCCCCAGTGGATATACTTCTGGGCTTTCCCCAGTGTATTAAAAACGGTGCACATTATTTTTACAAATTATTTCTTAGTTATTACCACATCATTTGAAGGCCAGCAATCTTAATAACTGGAAGATATTTTGTAAACTGAGTAAAACACAACTTTTATCCTCCGCATGATAACTTTGACACACTTTAGGTTACAAATTGTAGGGGGTTTGAGTATAGAAGATTAAAAATGAGAAGGTGAGTGTCTTAGTCAGTTTGGACTAATATAACAGAATACTCTAGACTGGGTGGCTTAAGCAACAAACATTTATTTCTCACTGTTCTGGAGGCTGGGATAGTTCAAGATCAAGGCACCAGCAGATCTGGTGTCAGGAGGATGGGAGGTCAGAATGGGGAAAGGTAACCGTTTGAATAGGAAAGAGGGAGTGTGATGTCATTCAGTGGCCTGAGGCTGAGAAGAGATTCCAAAGTGGTAGATCAGATGGGAAGTTTTCAAGCGAAATGCTCCACCATCCAAGACACCTCCTTCATCTCCCTAGTAAAATCGTCAGTTACATTTATATTTCATACTGATGGTTTTGTATAAGAAGTTGTTCCTTTGCGTAGAGTTTGGAGAAAAGTACAAGGCTTCAGCTAACCATCTAGGAGATAAGTATATTTAAAAGTGAATGGTTTTATGACGTATATGTATCATTCAGGAACTAATTTCTTTGCCTTAGCATATTACTTGGAGGGCTTTTCATGTTGGCTCATATAAAGCTATCAATTTTCTATAATCACCTTTAGTTTGAACATTAGTGCAGTGAACATACTTTTACATAAAACTTTATAACTATGCAAAGAATGTTCTGCAAATTGATCTTAGGTATGGAATTTCTGGGTCAAACAATGAGGTTTTTTTTATGTTTTGATTACTCCTACCTAGCCCCTTTCTGAAATAGTTGTATTTTATCTTAGCAGTGTATGAAAGTGTCCTTTTATCTGTACCATCATCATTTGATTTTATTAGTCTTTCTGTTTTTCAGTTTGAGAATTGAAAAGCAATTCCTACTGCATTTTGGCAGTGATGGGTAAAATTGTGCTTCTTTTTATAAGTTTATTTTCCATTTACATTCCTTTTGAGAAATGCTCGTATATACTCTTTGCCCATTTTTCTATTGGATTACCTGGCTATTGACTGATTTCTAGGAATTTTGTACATATTGTGAATATTAAGCCTTTGCTATTTTTGTTTCTAATTCTTGCCCTATCTACCATCTTACATCTTTTGAATGAAGAGTTTTACCTTTTTATGTTGTCAAATATTATATGGATTATGAGTTTTATGGCTTAAGTCTTTATAGCTTTTGTGTTTTATATTTTATTTAGAAAAATGTCTTACTTCAAGACTATATAAATATTCATCAGTGTTTTTAAACTTTTTGTTGTTGTTGTTAGTATTATAACTCATCCAGAATTCATTTTTAAGTATGGAATGAGATACTTGTTTATAAAACCACTGCTGTCATATTGTTGAATTGTTGAACTCCTCATGTATAAATCTATTTTTGGACTCCACTATGTTCCATTTAATCTCTGTTCTCTTGCAGTATCATACTATTTTAATAATTGAAGTTTATTGTGCATTTTAATATCTGCCGGGCAAGGCCTTCTTTGTAGTGTTTTGTTTGTTTGTTTGGGTTTTTTTCCCCCCCGAGATTCTCTTATATGATGTTTTGGGCAGATTAATTTTAACAAATAGACTTCTGACCGCTGCTTCCTTTTGATCTTCCTAGAGATTGATATCATATATTTAAAAAATAACCCCTCACCACAAAAACTCTTTCTATAAACACTTGCTTTTGTGGATTACTTGGTTTAGAAATGTTTTGTTCTTCTTCCTTTTTGGTAGGAAAAGGAAGAAACAAAAACATAGCTCATTTTCCTCTGTAGTCACCAAATTAATTCCCCCATACCAGTATATTTTGTATTTTTCATGTTTTGAAACATGTTAATAAGTTTAAAACATGGAGATCCTTCACTTCTAATTTATCTGAAATTCTCCCAAGCTTGGTTGACTCATTTCCCATCCCATGGTTGCTATTAGCGAAAGATTAAATCAAAGAGGTTTGGTAAAAAACCTTAGATAGGTTAGCAAGAGCGAAAAGATGAGGTGCTGGCTTGTCACAGTAAGAAAGAAGACAAAAATTTTAAAAAGTAGACCCTGTGCTTCATAGAGCATAGCAAACAGGGAAATACCACATGAGGACAAGAAGCATGTGAACCCTCAGTGCACAAGGTAATGGATTTTAAATGATGTCAGCAATCTTAGTAAGTAGATAATGTAAGTTTAGAAGCTAAGTTAAATTAGGAGGAAAATTAATACATTTTTGAAAAAGAGATTAGATTCTCTTCTCTCTTACATAGCAATTTTTATCATACCAGAAAATACCACAACCCTGAACCAATGAAAGCTAGAAATGTACAAATGAGAACTGTGTTGCAATTAAAATATGCTAAAGTGCAGTATTTTCAGTAGAAAATAGGTTTTGAACCTAATGTCTAATTTTGGATGTTTTATATTTAAAATTAGAAATTGACTGTAAACTCTGATACTTTGACTTTAGCTTATACCTGTATTATCTTGAAAAATAGATTAGGTAGTTTTTATGAGGGTTTCATTGAGAATATGTCCTCTGGCAGTGTTGACCCTTCAGATAACTAGATGGTGGCTTAAACACATACACACATTTTAATATTTGTCTGTCTGTCTGTCTGTCTATTTTCCTGGACCCAATATTCACTAACTGTTTGCAATCCTATTATCATCTTAGCATCTGTAAAATTTCTAGGGATTTATATTATATAGAAAACTATTTCCTATTTAAGAACTGACATTAATATTTAGACAGTGTAATTTTTTATTGAAGTAATTGATTATATATATGTGTAGGGTACAGAGTTGAATATCTATGTTTGTATATTGGCTCAAACATCAGTGCATGATGATCAAATCAGGATAATTAGCATATTCATAACTACAAAGCTTAATTTTTTCTTTGTGATGAGGACATTTGATCTCCTCTCTTCTAGCCATTTGATAACATGTAGTAAATTAGTATTAATTATAGATGCCTAGCTTGACTGTACACCAATAGAACTTACTCCTTTTTAACTAGATGTTTTATATCCATTAACTTAACTTCTCACTATCCTTCCCTCCACCTCCCCCTTTCCTGCCTCTAGTGATTATAATTTTTTTGATAGGACTTAAGTTCCTCCATTGTTGTTTGTCTGTTTGTATTCTAGGAGTCTGCATGTGTTTCTCAAAGGATGACACATAAATCTCAATGAAAAATTACCAATTTATTTAGCCATCCTGGAAAATAAGTCATCCACTAGAGGAGCTAGTATAGTTACTATGAGTTGTTATATAAGAGTTATTAAAATTAGGATGCCTATTTTTATTCAGAAAATTCTGCTCTACAATGACTGGGATGAGTGTGAAAACTACATCTTCATGAATGAAGCTACAAGTGTCTGTTATCTGGACAGTTTTGTGAAGTGACATGGTTCCTGTTTCAATATATTTAAAGAGCTTCATTCTAGAAGAGAAAATAAACTTGTTCTGTGTGGCTCTAGATTAGCTATAATAAGTGAGGGCCATTGTAAAGAGGCAGAACTTTTCAATTAATAGTCAAGTCAGCCAGCTTAGGAGGTCATGTGTTTGTTCAAAGAAGTGTTTGTTAGAAGCATCCTTGATTAGAAATATGAGATGCCATTTCTCAGCAGTGTTGTAGAGGAGAGAGTTCCCTGTGTGGGAATCTAAATTGCTACCTTCCAAGGTTTCTTCTGAAAGTCTATGGTTATTCCTTTCTTAGCAAATTCCCTTTAGCCTGATCTGGGTATATTTAAGGCTGTGGGAACTCAGTAGCTGGCTCCACGGGGTTCTGGCTTTGTACTAATGGAGTTGTGACTTTCAAGCAGTGGAAAGTTTGGGCTTGGTTAAGCAAGGCTATCGTTCTGTAGGAACATCATCTAAATTTTATAATCTTTTTGTTTTTTAAATTTTTTTATTGAAACATAATTGATTGTACATATCTATGGGGTACAGAGTAGAATATCAATACCTGTGTGCAATATGTGATGCTCAAATTAGGATAATTAGTGTATTCAACATTATACAATGTAATCATTTTTTGTCGCTCTTTACCAATTTCTCTTTAACCTCTCCTCCATCTCCCCCTTTCCCACCTCTAGTGGCCTCAGTTCTGTTCTCTCCTTTTGAAAATTCAACTAATTATTGTGATTGTTGTACCTTCCTTTCTTCCTTTTTTTAATTTTAAATTTTATACTCTTAACTTCTGTGTGGAATGAGCTGCCCGTTACTGTACTGAGCCTAATTTAAAGAAACTGAATTCTTCAGCATCTCTCCAGTTTCTATTTATTTTTGTGAGGAGGCCTTTTAAAGAAGGTAGTTATAAATTTGACAGTAAAATTTTAATCTACAGACCTTGCAAACAGCCAGATGACATGCATTTTATGTAGCTTTAGGTTTATTATGTGGCCCAGTGGGACAGTAATGTGCTTATGATATGCAGACTTGAGTCTTCAATAACAAAACTTTTTTTTTTTTTTTTTAAGAATAGTTATAAGAAACATATCTCTGGAATATTTTCTCCAAATTTATTTTATCTTTAGTTATTTCTCCTAATTTTATGATCCTTTTTTTTTTTTTTTGCTTTCACATGACCTGAAGAAGAAATATCATTACCAGTGAATACTGCTACTGTGGAGCAATATATATTACTGATAGTCAGGATTATAATTTTTAATAGTGAATGGCCCTGATAAGTATTTTATTTTACTGTCATGAAATTAATATTTGATCTGTGTGGCTAGGAATGTACTAATTTGGTAATTTTTGTACCTTATGCCAAAAACCTTCTGAAGCATTTTGGAGACATTTTAGTAGGTGTTATAAATAGTGCAATAAATTTCCTTATGTGTTTTCTACATCTGCAATAGTAATCAGATTTGGTACATAAAAAGAATTGGTGGTATATAAAAAGATGTCTTTCAAAGTGCATGTTCACGGTCAAGTTCGTTTGTTACACTGGCAGATATTGGTGTCATCAGAGACTTGGCATTTAAACAGGATGTTCTATAGCCGAAGGATCATTCAGTTAATAAATCAGTGAAAAGTATTCCTCAGAAATGAAAAATTGAAGGATAAGGCACCTTTTAAAAAGCTTAATTTTATTTGGTACTTGTAAGCTATATTATATCTTGGAGACACAAGTCCTCTATCCACAACTTGCAAGCATTGTACTACCACCTTACTTAAACGAGATGACCTCGCAGGGTCTTCTTATCAATTGAACACATGGGTTCTCTGCTATGATTTTCCCATGTTATGCCATCCCAACACAGATAGTGGTGTTGGAATCTTTTTTGACAAAAGTACTTATAAATATTCACCCGGCTATGTACTAATATCTTACTACTTAAAATATGCTGTTGACTTTAGGCCAATATCTAGATGTAGCTTTGGTTCAGCATAGTTGAAAGGCATTATGCTCTCCCAAGTTCTTTAATAATTAAGCTACTAAGTCATTTCTGTAAGTTGTTTTGTCCTAGATTTGGAAAAAGAGAACTAATGATTTAAGGTGGAATATAGTATTTTGGGAAGACTGAAGCAATCCTATGTTCCAATTTAGATGCTCTAAAAACCAAATCTTTTCTTTTTATGATAATGCTATCTACTCATTTTAGAAAATTCAAACATCAAAGAAAGGTATGAAGGAGAATGTAAACATTCTGTCATATACCACTCTCTACTTTCCTATGAAAACCCTCCTCAGTGTTTTTTAGAACATCTTCCTAGTCTCCATTCTATGAGTATATATGCATAGGAGTAGATATGTATGTACTCAAATGAGTGGATAGTATTATCACTTAAATGACATTCTATACATAACGCTTTACATTCTGCTTTTGACACTCAAAGTATATTATGGATAATTTTCCGTATCAAAGAAAATAAATGTATAATTATAATATCCACTATAATTTAGTTAACCAGGTTTATATATTTTTTATAGGCTCTTAGGAGTTTTCCTTTTTTTAAAAAAATTTTAATTGTACAAACACTTGTCAGATATATTTCTATAAAGGGAATTGGTTAGTCAAGGGGTATGTACATTTGTCATTTTGGTACATAGATCCAAATTGCCACCCAGAAAATTTACATTCACAATTGGTATATGAGAGAGTCTGTTCTTACCCTTTACTCAGCACTGGATGATATCCATTTTCTTCATCTTTGACAATCTTGTATACCACAGAGAGTATCTTTGTTATTAATTTTTCATTCTTTCGTTGCATTTATGGCTTTAAATAGTAATATCATATGTAATCTAACATCTCCAGATTTTATACCCCAGAATGCAGACTTGAACTATTTTACTGCCTACTAGACATCTTTTAACAGTCATTTGAACATGTCCAAAATTGAACGTCTTATCTTTCACCAGACTTGTTTCTCGCCTGCTTTTTTATACATCTGTGGCTCAGGTCACAAATCTTGTAGTCATGCTTGCTTCCTGCTTTCTGTGTCTCATGCTTCATATCCAAGTCCCTCCACAAAACCTGCTCACTTTCATAAGATATCCAGAATCCTACTACTACTCTTTACATCTCTGGCTACCACCCTGGTACAAGCCTTCATTACCTCTTGCTTGGTTTATTACTGTTGCTTCTCTGGTTTCTCTGCCTTTTGTTGTCCCTTACATCTTGTTCTCACTGTAGCGGCCATAACATCCTGTTAAATAAGCATCAAGATGATGCTTAACATGCCACCCTTTAGAGATGGTATGTCTCTCTTATGCCACACTTTAGAGATGGTACATCTCTCTCAGAGTAAAAGATGAAATCTCTGCAATGGCCAGCCCAGCCCTACATGATTGGTCTCTCTCCCCTACCTCTCACATTTCTCTGACCCCCATCTCTCCACTTCTTTTTCCCTTTGTTCATTTTAATTTGGAGTTTTTATCTTTTTTTTATTAATGTACCATCACTCTTTATATTAGCAGTATTAAGGTTAAGTTTTATGTTGCAAATATTTTCTTTATTTGTCACAAAGGTTTTTGCTTTGCAGTTTTAAATTTATATCTCTCATCTGAATATCTGGTTTTCTGCCATGCTTAAAAAGCCTTTCTCCATTCAAATATTGTTTTAAAATTTGCTTATATTTTCTTCTAGTACCTTGAGGGTTTTATTCTTCACTTTAAAAAAATACCTGAATTGATGTGGTATTTATCTCATTTGTAAGACGTGAATAATAGGCCCAACTTAATTTTTTCCTGAATGTCTAGATCATTGCCTCAAAAGCATTTATTAAACATTCTACTATTTTCTCATCAGTATGAAATGCTGCATTTTCCTACCATATATATTTTATGTAATGAAAGAAACCTACCCTTTTTTCTGTTTTATTGATGTATATATTTCCATACTATCATTTTTAATTTCTGTAGCCAATAGCACATTTGAATATTTGTGATTTATCCTGACTTTTAAATATTTGTTTTCTCCACCTTTTCTCTATATTTTCACAGCTGAAAATAAGCATGATAATCCCTTTCTTGACAACATTATGTTAATAGGTAATGCTTGTATCTCAAATATAATGTCCATTAACCAAAGTGTGTAAGTCAGTATGATGTGAATAAAGTGATTTTCCTTTAAATTATTTTCTTTATTTTTATACCACATATATTATAAAAACCCATCAGTTATATGATTTGTTTTATTGTAATATGAGAGCATAGTTCAATTTGGGGGTTTATTTTTATTTTTAGTGTTTATATGTATATTCAGATTAGCACTTTGAAATAATAGGAAACATTTCCTTTACTATGTGTCAAATTTTTAGTTAATGTGAGAGTTTGAAAATAAAGTTTTTCTCCTGTGAACACAGCACATTTTGTTCACGGTTTTATGGTGGGAGAATGTCACGAGAAGAAACAGGATATTGCCTACCTGCCCTTCTTTCTCTTTCACATCATGAATCCAAGACCCAGTGATTGTATGACTAGTTGATTCTAGATCCTTCTGACTCACAGAGTCTTTCTTCTGCAGACCCACTCTGAGGAGAGACCATTCCAGTGTGAGAAATGTAAAGCTTTGTTCCGGACCCCATTTTCTCTGCAGAGACACCTGCTAATACATAACAGTAAGTCATGATTTAGACCGTTAAGAACAAAAGGAATTGCCTCACATTTGAGAATAAGCTTTGAGAATGTAGGCATCCCAGAAGTGCACCTATAAGTAGTTATGTAAAATCTGCTTTTAAACATAAAAAGGAGCAATAATTCTGCCTTTCACTTTTTCTTCCTTTATCTTTGCTTTTTTTTTCCACAGTAAGATTAATCATTTTATGAGATATTTCATTTCATGTCCTTTCTTCCAATTTTTTAAAGTTTATATATAAAAATATTTCCTATATGCAGTAAGGTATCTTCAACTTTGTTTTGAAATAGATGTTTTTGTTCCCTTTTAAATGTAG
This sequence comes from Cynocephalus volans, assembly GCF_027409185.1. Taxonomy (NCBI): domain Eukaryota; kingdom Metazoa; phylum Chordata; class Mammalia; order Dermoptera; family Cynocephalidae; genus Cynocephalus; species Cynocephalus volans. Next base: position 105,653,904 of record NC_084468.1, on the reverse strand, counting down.
CGATTAAGGAAACATGTCTTACTCTTTAAAACATGCAGATAATTGGCATGATTTTATTAGCTCACAAACTTTTAAAGTTGGACAAGATCAGAGTGCATATCTAATCTAACACCTAATTTGAGAAGAATTTAAAATATTGAGACTCAGAGAAGCATAGTGACATACTCAGGTCCTCACCGTGCTGAGGAGCAGCATCCAGGTCTCCGCTGGTCAGGTGCTTTTCTTACTTACTATATTGCCTCTGATTTTTTACTTCTTTTGGCAGAGGCTTCTTTTTCTTTCTTTTGGATTAAGTTCTACACAAACACACATAAAAGTTACATTCAGAGCTATTTTTAGAATACCGCAGAATTTTTAGCCACGTCATTGAAAAATATTACTGAAAAGAAAGTGTTGTTGCTAAATTGAGTTTTAATGTGGGTTCTCTGTCAAATGTTGAAGTAACCAGAGATTTACTATACAACTATATCTAAAATTAAAGAAAAATTGAATAGCATGGGTAATATTTATATTTCTTACTTTTTATTTGAGTTGCTTACTCAGTAGAAAATATTCTATACATGTGAAGTTCCTACTGCTGTTTAAATATTTCTGAGGAAAGCAAAACAGTTCCATCAGTCTTGATGACTGGTTCTATAGGTCAGTGTCTTGGAATAAATTTTCTATGGTCAAATTGAAGTGTATAAAATGTAAAATAATAAAGATGTTAAAGTTCTTATGAATACTGAGTAGTGATTACAAGGAAATGCAATCTGCCTTCTGTAGAAAAAGATAGTGTTATGCTTTCATGCTATGCATTCACCTTATAGTTCTACAGGAGTTGTTAGCAAAACTTTCTATTTTTCTTATGAAGAAAAACTATGCATTTAAGAGATAAAATTTGTTGCTCAGCAGCAGAAATTTCCATACTATTTCACTACCATTTTTATTAACAAAAATAACTGTTAGGAGTTGAATGGATTTTTAGATTAGGGATTTAGACAAGTGAAACTCATTCATGAATGGATGCTCATTCATACTCATTCATACTCATTCATATTAAGATTTATGTGGCTAAATTTGGCCTGATGCTCAGAGAATTTTTCTTGGAAAGATTAAATTTTATTTCTAATAGCAGCAAGGTATTTTCAACAGAAGGAATCAGATACTTTTGATTTTAGCTTATTGATTCTCATTATCTTGAGAAATAGGATTGAAGTGGCTGTGTAGACTATGCTGTACATTTTATATTTAATGTGATATTGATCAGCACATTAATCAGAGACTTTATGAAGCTGCATCGTGACATTTGGTCAGGAAGATCAACTTTGATAATTGAGTAAGTAAATGAGCTATTTAAGGTAAACTTGGACATCAATGAAGGCCAGTGAGTTAAAAGGATGGAAAAAATCAGAAATAGCTAGAGCAGAGAGGTCAAAATACTAGGTTTTGTCTCACACAGTATGAAAATTAAACCTGTTTAACTTTAAAATATGAGGGCTGTTATTAGAAACTTAAATCAGCATTCTGGCTCAAAATATAAAGAATAACTTGTCATAATTATTTTGGATATTATTGCTATTTCCTAATACACTGAAAACCAAAAGGCAGGTTGCTGGCTAGCTTCTAGGTGTTAAGATAGGGGGAAATTCTGATAAATTTGAGACAAAGAAACCTGGAATTAAAATATGAAACAAGAAAGATAGGGACTTCCTTGGTATAACTTGATTAGGTTTTTTTTTTTTTTTAGAGGGACCAACATTTGATTCACTTGATAGTTTAATGAAAATGCTTTGATAGGAGCAATCTTTTATTTTTTTTTTTAACTCTCTTTTAGTGCCTGAATAGATTTGATATTGGTAACATTAAAATTTACAATCCTACATCAGTTGATATTTTCTTATACTCTCATTGATTATATATTTCATACAAATAAAATGTTTAAATATAAAAATATATAAAGAAAAAGTTTACAAGAATAATATCCCTCAACAAAAAAGCACAAAGTCAGCAAATAAACAAAGCTCTCAATCCATACAGTTCATGCATGATTTGCATATGACTTTGTTTCAAGTATCATCAAATGTTAACAGGACTGTAAGAGACTAAATTACAGAGCCATAATTCTGTTTGAAAAGACAAAGGAAGGTAATTTTTCTTTTCTTTTTTTTTCTTTCTTCTTTTTTACTCTCTTTCCTCCCTTAAATTTGGTAAGAAGAAACAATGTTTTCACATTTCTAAATTTAGTATTAGTTACAATGGAAGGGAGTTAGAAAAGCTTAGTTGAAATTGAGATAATCTCTTTTTTAAATATAGAAATTTGGTTATTTCTATATTTTGCCTTGTCAATATGATATGTGAATCTCTGCTAATATTATTGTTCTCTGAAAAGAGAACATATAGTCAAATACTAGTCTGTCTTAGACATATAATCATGTGCTTCATGCATTTTATGACATTCTGTTATAAAAACAGTCTTCTAATTGTGCACATTCATTGCTGAAATTGCATTTATAATGGACCAATAAAAGTTAGACATATATGTTAAGAAGATCTACAAAGATAGTTGAAGTACTGGGAGATCCCTAAACATAGTTTCTGGAGTTGCTCTCCCCTCAGGCCTATTCTAGGTAATGAGAACAAGGTGAAAACCCTCACAGGTCCGTAGGGGCTTTAGGGTAGAAAACTGTAGTTGCCACTCTTCATTCTCCTGTCCCCAACCTGTCTCTCTGAGAGCCTGGTAGATTGTTCCACAGCAGTCCAAGGTCTGAGTCAGGGAGCCTCCAGTTCAGTTTCCTGAAACAGTGCCAAGGAAGGAGGGGATGTTGGGTCCTAGTGCCTCTTCTGGAATGAGAGGGCCTGCTGTGATGCCTATCTGCCTGCCCTCAGCACCACCCTCCCCAGCTCTCTACCTGTGACCCAGTTCTGCCTGTGCTGTATCCACTGCAGGCTATAGGGACAGTGGTGGGATTTGAAGGGAGTTTGGGAGGAGCTCCAAAGGCAACTCGCTTTGCTTGACAGAGGCCTGTGTCACCACAAAAAGCTAACTTTTTGGAGAAAACAATATTAAGTCTGGTATACATGAGGGGGAGTTAATAGGACCCTACTACTATTACATCTTAATGTTTGTCTTATTTGACCTTTTTGTTTCTAAGGTGAGAGGACCTTCAAGTGTCATCACTGTGTTGCTACCTTTAAACGGAAGGATACATTAAATGTTCATGTCCAGGTGGTCCATGAAAGACACAAGAAATACAGATGTGAGCTATGTAATAAGGCTTTTGTTACACCTTCAGTGCTTAGAAGTCATAAGAAAGTAAGTAGAAGCCTTCCATTAGTTTCAATGGATTATATATTTAAACAATATGGGCATATGTATTATCATGTGATAATTTTACATTAATTTTTCAACGTATTTACTCAAAATGTTATATGCATGATTTATATCATTTCTTCAGAAAATGTCCATCTTTGTCATTTGTCAGAATATACATTTTTCTTTTTTTCATGAGAGAGAATCTCAGAGTTAGATGCAAATTCCCCATAACCTTCAGCTGTACTGATGTGTGGGTTGTACAGCATACTCAATGAGTGGGAGCTTAAAAATTGTTACATATTTTTGGATGAATATAGGTTTTTTCTTTTAAAGAAGTATGAGTAGTGTCTTGTGTCTTAGTTTTTTTTTTTTAACTTGTATATAGATTTTATTTTATTTTTTATTTTATTTTTCTTCCAAATTTGATTTTATTTTGTCAATATACAATGTGGTTGATTTGGCCCTTTACTGAAACCTCCCTCCCTCCTCCCTCTCCCCCCTCCCTCCCAACAATGTCCTTTCTGTTCGCTTGTCGTGTCAACTTCAAGGAATTGTAATTGTTTTGTCTTCTCCCCCCTCCCCCCGTTTTTTTTTGTGTATTTATTTATTTATTTTTAGCTCCCACAAACAAGTGAGAACGTGATATTTCTCTTTCTGTGCTTGACTTGTTTCACTTAATATAATTCTCTCTAGGTCCACCCATGTCATTGCAAATGGCAGTATTTCATTCATTTTTATAGCACAGTAGTATTTTATTGTGTACATATACCACATTTTCCGTATCCACTCATCTGATCTGATCCACCACATTTAGGCTGGATCCAACTCTTAGCTATTGTAAAGAGTGCTGCAATGAATATAGGGGAACAGGTATACCTTCGACTTGATGATTTGCATTCCTCTGAGTATATTCCCAGCAGTGGAATAGCTGGGTCATATGGTAGATCTATCTGCAATTGTTTGAGGAACCTCCATACCATTTTCCATAGAGGCTGCATCATTTTGCAGTCCCACCAACACTGTATGAGTTCCTTTTTCTCCACAACCTTGCCAGCATTTATCATTCACAGTCTTTTGGATATTAGCCATCCTAACTGGGGAGAGATGGTATTTCAGTGTGGTTTTGATTTGCATTTCCCGAATGCTAAGTGATGTTGAGCATTTTTTCATGTGTCTGTTGGCCATTCATATATCTTCCTTTGAGAAATGCCTATTTAGCTCTATTGCCCATTTTTTAATTGGGTTGCTTGTTTTCTTCTTGTGAAGTTGTTTCAATTCCTTGTATATTATGGATATTAATCCTTTTCAGATGTATATTTTGGAAATATTTTCTCCCACTTTGTTGCTTGTCTTTTAACTCTGTTAATTGTTTCTTTTGCTGTGTAGAAGCTTTTTAGTTTGATATAATCCCATTTGTTTATTTTTCCTTTAGTTGCCTGTGCTTTTGGGGTCGTATTCATGAAGTCTGTGTCCAGTCCTACTTCCTGAAGTGTTTCTCCTATGTTTTCTTTAAGAAGTTTTATTGTTTCATGGTGTATATTTAAATCTTTAATACATTTTGAGTTGACTTTAATGTATGGTGAAAGGTATGGGTTTACTTTCATTCTCCTGCATGTGGATATCCAGTTATCCCAGCACCATTTGCTGAAGAGGCAGTCTCTTCCCCAGTGAATAGGCTTGGTACCTTTGTAAAAGACCAGATGGCTGTAGGTGTGTGGGTTGATTTCTGTGTTCTCTATTCTATTCCATTGATCAGTGTGTCTGTTTTTATGTCAGTACCATGCTGTTTTGGTTATTATACTTTTGTAGTATAGTTTAAAGTCAGGTAGTGTTATGCCTCCAGCTTTATTTTTTTGCTCAGCATTGCTTTGGCTATGCGTGGTCTTTTATTATTCTATATAAATGTCTGGATAGTTTTTTCCATTTTGGATAGAAATGTCATTGGAATTTTGATGGGGATTGCATGGAATTTGTATATCACTTTGGGTAGTATGGACATTTTCACTATGTTGATTCTTCCAATCCAAGAGCATGGGATATCTTTCCATCTTCTTGTATCCTCTCTAATTTCCCTCAGCAGTGGTTTGTAGTTCTCATTATAGAGATTTTTCACATCCTTGGTTAACTCAATTCCTAAGTATTTTATTTTCTTGGTGGCTATTGTGAATGGGCAAGCTTTCTTGATTTCCCTTTCTGCATGTTCACTATTGGAGAAAAGAAATGCTACTGATTTTTGTGTGTTGATTTTGTATCCTGCTACTTTGCTGAAATCATTTATCAATTCCAGCAGTTTTTTTGTAGAGGCTTTAGGGTGTTCGATATATAGGATCATGTCATCTGCAAACAGGGACAGTTTGACTTCATCTTTTCCAATCTGGAAGCCCTTTATTTCCTTCTCTTCTCTGATTGCTCTGTCTAGTACTTCCAACGCTATGTTGAATAGGAATGGTGAGAGTGGGCATCCTTGCCTAGTTCATGTTCTTAAAGGAAAAGCTTTCAGCTTTCCCCCATTCAGGATGATATTGGCAGGGGGTTTATTATATATGGCTTTAATTATGTTGAGATACTTTACATCTATACCTAACTTATAGAGGGTCTTTGTCAGGAATGAATGTTGAATTTTATCAAATGCTTTTACAGCATCTATAGAGATGACCATATGGTCCTTGTGTTTGATTTTATTAATATGGTGTATCACATTTATTGATTTGCATATGTTGAACCAACCTTGCATCCCTGGGATAAATCCCACTTGATCGTGGTGAATAATTTTACATATGTGTTGCTGTATTCTGTTAGCTAGTATTTTATTGAGGATTTTTGCATGTATACTCATCAAGGATATTGGCCTGTGGTTTTCTTTTTTGGTTATATCTTTACCTGGTTTTGGTATCAGGATGATGTTTGCTTCATAGAATGAGTTTCGGAGATTTGCCTCTGTTTCAGTCTTTTGGAATAGTTTGTAAAGAATTGGTGTCAATTCCCATTTGTTGGCAATAGTTGTTTATAGTAGTCTCAAATGATTCCTTGTATTTCAGATATTTCACTTTAATATCACCTTTTTCATTTCTAATTTTTGTTATTTGAATCTTCTCTCTTCTTTTTTTAGTTAGCCATGCTAATAGGTTTGTCAATTTTATTTATCTTTTCAAAAAACCAACTTTTGGATTCATTGATCTTTTGTATTGTTTTTTAGGTTTCAATTACATTAAGTTCTGCTCTGATCTTAATCATTTCTTTCCATCTCCTAACTTTGGGTTTGGATTGTTGTTGTTTCTCTAGTTCTTTAAGGTGAAGTATTAGGTCGTTTACTTGCCATCTTTCCATTCTTCTGAAGTAAGCATTTAATGAGATAAATTTCCCCCTTAGTACTGCTTTTGCAGTATCCCACAGGTTTTGGTATGATGTATCATTATTTTCGTTAGTTTCAATAAATTTTTTGATTTCCTGTTCGATTTCTTCTTGGACCCATATGTCATTAAGTAGAATGCTGTTTAATTTCCATGTGTTTGTACAGTTTCCAGAATTTCATTTGTTATTGATTTCTAATTTTAATCCATTGTGGTCTGAGAAAATACATGGGATAATTCCAATTTTTTTGAATTTGTTGAGGCTTGATTTGTTACCTAAAATGTGATCTATCCTGGAGAATGATCCATGTGCTGATGAGAAGAATGAATATTCTGAGGTTGTTGGATGGAATGTTCTGTAGATATCTGTCAAGTCCAATTGGTCTCGTATGTTGTTTAGATCTTGTGTTTCTCTGCTGATTCTTTGCCTAGATGATCTGTCCAGTATTGACAGTGGGGTGTTCAGGGCCCCTGCTATTATGGTATTAGTGTCTATTTCCTTCTTTAGGTCTAACAGAGTTTGTTTTATAAATCTGACTGCTCCAACATTGGGTGCATATATATTTATGATTGTTATGTCTTTTTGATGGATCAGTCCTTTTATCATTATGTAGTGGACCTCATTATCTCTTTTTATGATTTTTAGTTTAAAGTCTATTTTATCAGATATAAGAATAGCTACTCCAGCTCATTTTTCTTTTCTGTTTGCATGGTAAATCTTTTTCCATCCTTTCACTCTTAGTCTATGTGAGTCTTTATAGGTGAGGTGGGTCTCTTGAAGGCAGCATATAGTTGGGTACTCCTTTTTAATCCAGTCAGTCTGTGTCTTTTGATTGGGGAATTTAATCCTTTTACATTAAGAGTTGTTATTGAAAAGTGTTGATTTACTCCTAGCTTTTTACTGACTTTTGTTTGGATGTCTTGAGTGTCTTTTGCTCTTTTCTTTCTGATTTACTGTTGGTCTTCTGTATTTGTTGGTTTCTTGGGTTGTAGATAAACTTTTCTTTTTTTTTTCTCTTCATTGTTAGCATTTTTATTTTACTAGTGGGTTTTGATTTTTCTTGAGTTTTTATGGCAGTGGTAGTTATTTTTCAGGTACCAAACCCAGTACTCCTTTGAGAATTTCTTGTAAGGGTGGTCATGTGGTAGTGAACTCCCGCAGTTTTTGTTTGTCTGAGAAATATACTATTTGCCCTTCATTTCAGAAGGATAGCCTTGCGGGGTAGAGTATTCTTGGCTGGCAATCTCTGCCTTTTAGTATTTTGAATATATCATCCCATTCCTTTCTGGCTTTTAGGGTTTGCGATGAAAAGTCTGATGTTAGTCTGATTGGGGCTCTCTTATAGGTGATTTGATGCTTCTCTCTTGCAGTTTTTAAGATTCTCTCTTTGTCTTTGAGTTTTTCAGTTTGACTATAACATGTCTTGGAGAAGACCTTTTTGGGTTGAATACGTTTGAAGATCTATGAGATTCCTGAATCTGAAGATCTGTGTCTTTTCCTGTACCCAGGAACTTTTCTGCCACAATCTCCTCCCCCCCCCCCCCCTTCTGGAATACCCATGACTTGGATATTTGAGCACTTAAGGTTGTCTGACATCTCTCTCAGATTTTCTTCAATGCTTTTAATTCTTTTTTTCTTTTTTTTTTTGTCTGCCTGTGTTATTTCAAATAGCCCATCTTCAAGGTCAGAAGTTCTCTCTTCTACTTCTGCAAGCCTGCTGGTTTAAACTCTCTGTTGTGTTTTTTATTTCGTTTAATGAATTTTTCAGTTTGGCAAGCTCTGCTACATTCTTTTTCAGGGCATTGATTTCCTTGTACATTTCTTCTTTCAGGTCCTGTATACTTTTCCTTGTTTCATCATGTTGTCTAGCTGAGTTTTCTTGCATCTTATTCGGTTTCCTTAGAATTATCACTTGAAATTCCTTGTCAGATATTTCTTTTTCTTTCTTTTTTTTTTTTTTTTTTTTGTCGTTTTTTCGTGACCGGCACTCAGCCAGTGAGTGCACCGGTCAGTCCTATATAGGATCCGAACCCGCGGCGGGAGCGTCGCTGCGCTGCCAGCGCAGCACTCTACCAAGTGCGCCACGGGCTCGGCCCCCTTGTCAGATATTTCAAGGGCTTCTTGTTCTATAGGATCTAGAGCTTGAGAGTTATTACCCTTTGGTGGTGTACTTTCTTGATTTTTTCATATTTCTTGTATCTTTCCTTTGATGTTTATTCATTGTAGCAGTGGGTTTCACAGTCCGCAGGCTTGACACTATTGTCTGGCTAGGATGTTGCTGGGGTTGCCAATTTGGTATGGCTACCTCAGTGTCTGCTAAGTTGGCCACTAGTGCCTTGTGTGTGTGGTTGCCTCGGGTCTTGGGCCTCTCCAGGGAGCCAGCTCTCTGGTCAGCATGCACTAAGCCGGGCTGCTGGGTGCCGTGGTGGCACCGCAGCGTGTGCGGTCACTGCTGAGCTTCCGCCTCCCCTGCTGGACATTTCCCTGCTCCGTGAGCACTGGGCCAGGCTGCTGATCATGCGGCAGTGGCACCGCAGGGTGTGTGGTCGCTGGGGAGCTTCCCCCTCCCCTGCTGGACTTTTCCCTGCTCCACACACACTGGGCTGGGCTGCTGGGTCATGTGGTAGCTACACAGAGCGTGTGTTCTCTGCGGAGCTTCCACCTCCCCTGCTGGACGTCTCCCTGCTCCGTGCATACTGCTGAAAATTTCTGAGGCTGGGAAGTCCAAGGTCTGTCTGGTGGTGGTAACAGTGACCCAGGGGTCTTACACTGCAGGATGGTAGAAGCAGAGAGAGAGCAGAGAGAGCCAGTAGAGTCTTAGTTTTATTTTTCAAAGCTAATTCAGATGTTTTTTGGCAAGTTATTAGAATGCACCCTTCTAGGATTGGAATGGTCCTTCATCTTTGCATTGGTGTGGGGAAATTCCTGCTACAGAACAGGGACTTGATAGGTATTTGCTCACCTCAAATAAAATGATGTTCTTACTTCTGGTGATTTGGAGATCTTTTTTGTGTTATGCTAATTGGATAGCTACTTGAAACAAAGTTTGTTTTTTATTTGTTGAATTAAATGCATTTTTAAGTATGTTTTTGTAATAGCAAAATTCATATTGTAGCAAATGCAGTTCAAGGTTTTAATGTTGACTTTAGAAATGACTGTGGGGCCGGCCCCGTGGCACACTCGGGAGAGTGTGGCGCTTGGGAGCGCAGCGGCGCTCCTGCCACGGGTTCGGATCCTATATATGAATGGCTGGTGCGCTCACTGCTGAGCGCGGTGCGGATGACATCAGGCCAAGAGTTGTGCTCCCCTTACCGGTCACAAAAAGACAAAAAAAAAAAAAAAAAAAAAAAGAAAAGAAATGTCTGTGAAGTGTACTAGTCTGTCAGTTGTGTACTACTGAATGAATGTGAAGAACTGAGTCATGCCTCAGTATGACTTTTATGTGAGTACCTATCCTTAATCCAGCTGTTTCAAAGGACTGAATTTAGAACTTTTTTCTTTCCTGCATCTTTAGTGCTCAGTAATAATGATATTTAATACCTTTTTTAAAGTCTCTGAATAGAATAGTCTTTTAATTTTCTTAGGTTGAATTATATTTTTGCATGAATTTAGCAGATTTTTTGTTGTTTTTCAGTAAATGAGGGGAAAGTATAGTGAGTTTTCAAGAGAGATTTTGCTGTTTGTCTGCAGTAACAGATTGTCACAGTATATTTTGCAGTGCAATGTTCATTTCTGTCTCATACATATATCCAATATTATTCTTATAGTGAGCTGTTTCCATGCTCCTTTATCTATATTTAAGGTATTTTAGTATTATACCTTCAATGTCTTTTAAAACCAGCTAACCAAATTCTGTACCTAAGAAGATATATTTTTGAATTAAATGAAAAGAATGTTTTATTTTCATTAATATAGCCTTAATATCTTTTAGTTTGAAATGTCTATTACTGACAAGTACCTTAGCTCATGTATGTGAACAATGAAATACTTATGTAGCAGCAAAAGAAATACTATGGATTTTATGAAGATATTACAAATAAATTATTAGTTACCTGCTTGCAATAATTCAGTGTTGTAATAATAGATATGTACAATTTCTCAACAACCTTACACTAATTAGCAATGAATTGCAATATTTTGTCTCATCCCCAGGGAATGAGAAGAAGATAGGTTTGCTATATATTAAAATGTTACACCTTTTACTTTAAATTGAACCATTATGTGGACCAGGGGAGTAGAGGCTCTTACTGAGGTATAATGATGTGTATTCTTTTATATGAAAGCTGGTAGTGAAAATGGAAAGTTAAGTGCCTGCCAGATGCAGAATCAAGGAGACACCTGTTGTAGGCAGTGTCGTTGGCTAGCACAGCAGTTGAATAGACTGTGTTTCTCAGACTTGAGTATAATATAAATGCTTTCAAGGGAAAAATATTCTGAATGACACGGATGTTGACTAAGGTATTTAGTTTATAGCTCTTTTAAAAATTACAGATAGAATAGTACATATCCAAATACACATTATAACACAAATATGCAACTTTGCAAATTAAATACCAAAAAGGCTCTGAAACCAATTATATATTAAAGTTAACAATTTAATATGGAAGATGAATATATTTTGCCATGTTGGTGATTCTTTGAGGTTGTCAGGTGATGAAGTAATTGCCCCACTTCTTTTTCTCTGTCCCAGTCAGGTTTTCCCTTCTGAGAAAGTATCATTTTTTAAAAACCTTTCCTATTTTTTTCATTAGTCCATGGCAATTCGAATAATAATACTTGCCATCTATTTGCATAAGATTAAATGCAAACACAGGCCCTGGGAGCTCTAATTTGTGATGGTAACCCAGATGATTCACTTTGTGCTTTTATTAATTTTTAGGTTATTAAAAAATTTAAAAGCATCTCATAAAGAATGTGCAGATACCTAAAGGAATTGCATCCTCCTCCCTTTTTTACCCTTCTCTTAATTTGGAGAAACACAGGGGCTTAAAAAATAGTTCGGACTCATTTATTGGAACAATCTGTTTTGATGTTGGTAGAAAAACTGGTCTCCTGATGAGATAGATTGCAGGCCTGTTTAAAATGCTCCATCTAACACCTCTTTTTGGAGGGGTCACTCTTTTTTCTTTAAACCCTTCAACATTTATTGAAACCCTCTTGTGATGATGCTCATTCACCTTTCCTTGTGTGATTGTTGTATGCCTAGATTGAAGATTTGTTGAGGCCAGAAACACTCTCTCAAATTGACTGCTCAATTAATACCTGCTGATTTAAAAGGTCAAATTAGATTTATATTCCTTTTTGCTTTGCAGTAAAATCAGTCCAGACAAGTATAATGCAAGTAACAGATGACTTTATTGAGATTAATTCTGTTCTCAAGAGTTAAATACACACAGAGAATGTGAAAAATGCTTCTAAGGAAGTATTTGGCAGCAGTCAAGGGCAGCTGTAGCCCCATTTTGATTATGTGGTTTTGCTAGCATCTACTGGTTTTGTATAACTTAATCATTTTTAGATTGGGGCTCCATAAAGGCTTAAAAAGTAAACTGCAGAATTATTTTGAAATTAACACTAATGTACGATTCGAAGGGTTTTTTTCGAACCAGTGGGAATATCCATGAGAAATTGTTTAAAATCTCTTTGTGATATTAAATCATTTTAATGAAACATAATCCTGGAAAATAAGGACTTACTATTGTCAGAGACACTTAATCATCTTTACCTAATTCTTTATGTTTATCCTCAACCCTTTTTATTCTTTTCCATTTAGACACATACAGGAGAAAAGGAGAAGGTCTGCCCATATTGTGGTCAGAAATTTGCCAGCAGTGGGACACTGAGAGTTCATATCCGGAGCCACACAGGTATGGAGAATATAACTGGTGATGAAAACAACTTAGAGAAATCTCATTCTTCCAAGACAAGGAATATGGTAATATTATAAAATATCTCCCAGGTTAAGAATTAATCTTGGCTGTTTTTTCTCCCTTAAAGTATTTGAAGATCTTGTTCCTTACTCTAAAAGAATTTTGAATATGCATGTTTTCCCAAACTAAGTAAAATAACTAAAGAGAAATTATTTTTTTAATGATTGGTAGAGATATAAGTGTGATTTACCTTACGTACAATTCTAGTGGATGGAATAGGGAATGACAGTTTCACTTTTTGTAGAAGTCTAAGGGCCTCCTTTTACAATCCCTCCTATAACTCATATCAAATGTGGCCTTTTTAAGTTTAAAAAGTCCTTGGAATGTTGCTTGAATGCTGTAGGATTTTATTGGGTACGAGGGTACTACAACCGTAGTATCTGTTATGCCATGGATTGCTTCTTAAAGGGTCCCCTTTTTTTCTTACTACTTCCTGTGCAGTTTCTCCAGTGAAAGAGAGCTGTGCCGTATGGAAGGGTGAATGAACAACTAAATTGAAAGGACCTTGTCTGGATTTTATCTATCATGTAGATAAATACTTGAAAAGACCTGAAAGAATCCTCTAATTTTGATAGCCAGATGATTTTACGTTAGTCTAAATTCGTTTTTAGTAGTTGCACTATATTTTTATGGTAAACTATGTAATCGGATTATATAGCCGAAGCTTTCTATTAGAAGGCTATGGTATTTAGCTTTCTTTACCATTGTATCCCCAGCACTTAGTGCAGTGGCTAGCATAGTGTAACTGTGTTGTGAATGGAGAGATGTTAAAGTAGGCCAAGGAATCAATACTGTGACACACATAGGTGGAGGAAGGGGCAACAGTGGGGCATAATTTCCTATTTTGGGAATTTTCTGGCTAAAGCTAAAAGACATACGGTCAACTTAGTATTTGTTGCCTTTGAATAGCCACTTAAATTCTTTTTAATAAAACACATAACCAAGAACAGATCAAGCATTATATGTGATGGCTATGAATAATGGGTACGCTAAAGGAAAGGGAGGTCTTCTTGCTTAGAAGTCATTTAGAGAAAGCGAGGCTTTCAGGAAAAGTCCAATATTACATTGCAGAAGCAGAAAGCACAAAAAGAAAAGTAGAGAGAAACAAAAGGAAAAGAGCAGGAAACAGCCATGTTGAGGGCAGGTCTACCTAAAATAGTGCCAGTGACTGCTAGCACTTTGTGCTTACTGCAGAAGAAGCAAGCAATGGATGATGAAAGAACAGAGAGAGTTCTCAAGTCTGGGGCCGGCCCCTGCAGTCTAGTGGCATAGTCTTTGATGTCATTCAGCATCCCTCTCTTATGGGAATTTGGGGCTTTGTGGAGTTGGGGTGGGGTAAGGGCAAGAGTGAGATCAATAGCTTTACATTCTGTAACAGTAATTCTCGGAAAATGTCTTTGTACCACACTGAAAATATAATATACAGTTTGCCTAGCAGATTTCATGTCTGTATGTGTGGGCTCGTGCATATAATTTGCATATGGGAGGAGGGCAAGTAGAGAATAGGGACAGTATATTGTATCTGCATATCAGAGTAATAAGTTATAATAATGCCCTGAGACCTCAATGATGTAATTGAATTATGTTCAGCATAGTGTGTTTTTAAAAGGCAGAGATTTATATTGTTCAGAATGCATTAAAACATAGGTTGCAGCATAGAAAAGATGAGCTCAGTCAAGTAGAACACTTGATTATTCAAAATAATTCCATCCTTGAGAATCCTGGGTGCCTACATTTTATTTTACTCATAGGAAGGATGGGCAGTGGAGAAGCATAAAGCACTTAAACTAGTAATTGCTCCTGAAATTTTAATTATTATTATCCTCTACAAAGTTACAATAATAAGAGGATTATTTTTTTGAGCTACAAGAATTCTCTCGATAAAAATATTAAACAAGTGCCGTGTTTTTGTTATTGTCTTGTATTATATTTTATATTACATATAATCTAAAGAATATTATAAAATCCAAATAATTTTATATATTATTTGGTTATTTATTATATGCATGAATCTGTGCCAAATGTTGTACAGATTATGATCGATTAAATGTGGCCAGATTAGAAATGTAATCAAGAGAACTGGCTAAGTTCAGACAGCAGTGCTGAGGTACAGTGAACTAACTCATATGAGTACATTTTGATGGATGGATCAATGTATCTATCTGTCTGTCTATCTATCTATCTATCTATCTATCTATCTATCTATACATAGAGAGGGGTGGTATATGTGTTTGTGCATGTCCACACAAACAGTTGCATAACTCTAATTGTTTATTTAGTTATTTACTTATAACTAGATTTTCCTGTTTTAAATCAGACTCATTTCATGTTTCACATTTTACAGTTCTTCTTTGGGTTATTTTGATGTCAAGCCTATGCCCTCAATGACACCTGCCTGGCAGCGTGGCTGGGGTTGTGTTGGAAGTGGTGGATGCCAAACAGTGCCAGTGACTGCAGAGACCTGGCAGGGCGGCTGGCACATGGGCCTCCACAACAGTCCTCGCACACATTTCTTTTCCTGCATGGACAAATGGTGCTTTTGCTTCTCTTTTGTTTGCTTTGCATCCCCCAAATGACATGCATTGATTAATCCTCCCAAAGCTACAACCTGGCTCAGTGATCACATGAGCTTATGCAGTTATTTCACTGCTGTGATAGCAGAGCTGTTCTTAAAATGAGTTCTGTAAATTCATTTTTTTCTCCCTTTATTATTTTTCCTTATGAATTCATATGATTTTATTCAGCTCCTTCCCAACAGTAGGTTTAGCAGTTTGTGGTTGTACAATAGCATGGCACAGGTAAGAGTCATGACCTATTCTTGGGAAGTATTTAGTTATATATTATTTAGGGAGGACACAGTGAAGTGGCAAGGACTGTGAGTATAGATGGGGTGGGGGTGCTCAGGAGAGTACAGCAGATGCAGCCTCTGTAGAACAGGGCTACCTGGATCAGCAGTGCTCACACTGTGGCCTCATCACTCCATACCACTCTTAAAAATAATGGAGGACCCCGGAAAGCTTTTGTTTATATGGGTTACAACTATAGCTGTTTGACATTCTTAAAAATTAAAGCTGTTTACCATATTCAGATAAAATATTCATGTTAACTTGTTTAAAATAATAATAAACTGGTTACATGTTAACATAACATATTTTTATAGAAAATAACTGCATTTTCCAAACCAGAAATCATTTAGTGAGAAGGGAGACACTGTTTTACATTTCTGAAAATCTTTAATGTCTGGTTTAAGAGAAGACAGCTGGATTCTCATATCTGTTTTTTCATTCATCCTACTGCAATATGTTCTTTTGGTTGCAGAATTCGAAGAAAATCTGGCCTCCAACAGATATGTAGTTAAAAGGGGAGAGTATTTTAATAGTATTCATCAAATAATTTTGGATGTTATTTGTTACTATACTTAATCTCAAAAAGTGATAGTTTTTTTCAAAGGCTTGCTGTTGTGTGGAACCTAAAATTATCTCATTTAACTTTTCCTACTCTCTTGTATTAAAATCAACTGGACTTTGTTGCTCTTTGAGTGATCTTTAGCCAAGCATGATTCTGTAACATGATGCATAAGTAATTTGGAAAATATTGGCTCACTGATTTATGCCGGTCTTCCACATTTTTTTACTATCATCACTGATCTCACTAGATAGTCTATTCAGAAGTTTTCAGGCACATGGTAGTAGATACAGGTCTTCCAAAATTCTTAATTTTGCTTGACTGCTGTAATTCTTGTACTTGGTAATAAATACTATCATTTCTTTCTTTTTTTAAATGACAGGCTCACTTCTTTTATTTAAAAAAAAAAAAAGTTCACCAAATACCCAATTTTTAATAATTATAGTTTATCAATCATTTTGTTTTATGTAAAAATGGTGTTTCATGAAAAAAGCGTCCAGTTCAGCTCACAACTCTGTCACACAAGTGCCTTTCCTTGAGACAACTTTCATACATTAGTATGCATTACAAGTGCTTTCAGCTTAATTCCCATTTTATCACAAAGAATATTAAACAGATAGTACTCGAGGTTTATGATTTAATAAAATCAATAATTTTTACTTCATCAAGGATGTTCTCAAGTGAAGCTGGTATTTGTTTCTACTGTGAATGTGTGGCTGTGAAGAATACAGTGCCTGGCATTACAATTTGAGGCCACTGCCTTGATACATACCAAGACACCAGCAGTTTTACCCACCGTTACTTTTGTACCATTAGTGTTAATGTCAACATGGTGGAAAAGGCAAATGATGTAATGATGGTATTATGAAGGTAGTTTTGACCCTGTAGACCTTGCAAAAGAGCTTGGGGATCCCCAGTAGCACACAGGCCATATTTTGGGAACTGATGCCCTGGATGGAAGCTCTAACTGATGATAAATACCTAAGAAAAGGCAATTGTGTGTGTGTGGGGGGGTGGCAAGTGAGGTGGAAGAAGAAGAGAATGTGTTGATTTATGCAAATAAGGACCCAGCTAACAGGCCATTCCATTTAACTGGGGCCCTTTCATTGCTTCCAGCTGTTGCTCTAGCTTCCTTGGTAATAAATTCTCATGGTTTTGTCATTGCTGCTGATGAAACATGTTTATATCTACCGTCATTGCTTTTGCTGGAATCTGGATTTTAAAAAGCAAGCTAATGAGTAGGAAATTTGCCAACTCTTACTCTTCCTTTTGTATATGTGCTGCCGAAGCGAGCACATTACTCTTCCTTTTGTATAGGCACTGTTTGCTGTGATCTGATAATATTGTCTATTGTTGTGAATAGAAAAACGTTAAGGCTTTCCATATTTGGCCATCTCTATAGGTATACTACAGAACTTAACTCCAAAACCTCCCTACAAACAGCCAAAGATAGAACTTTACTAAAAGATTATCCTATCAGTAAGATATTTACTAATATTTGAAATCATTTAGTCAGGGTTTAGAGGACTCTGAGTAATAATGAGATTAAATAACTTTCCCCATCTAGAGAGTTGCCCTGCTCAGCAGAAACAGGTTTCAGGTGTGTTACCTACTCTATCTGCCACGACTGGGATTCAGCCTTGCATGATGGAAAGAGCAGGGGCTTTGGAGTCAACTGACTAGAGTTCAAATCCTGCCCCCCAACACTTATTGGTTGTGTATTTTTGAGTAAATTACTTAACCTCTCTAAGCCCCATTTTGCCTCTTAGTTTCTTTGTAAAGAATAAATGAAATCATGTCTGTAAAATGCTTAGTGCTGGTTCATAATTGATCAGTTAATTGTTGTAAGTATAATCTGTAAAATTAATCTGTAATATTGCCACTTGTTAAGACTGGCAACATCAAATGAATTGTGTTCATTAACAATGAGTGGCAAGGCTTTACTGAATGATGTAATGTCTGTCTAAAAATTTATTTATTTTTTATTTTAACATTTACTTGTACATATTTGTGGGGCATACTGTGTTGTTTCAATACGTGGGATATACTGCAAAATGATTCATTTAGGGTAGAT
This sequence comes from Cynocephalus volans, assembly GCF_027409185.1. Taxonomy (NCBI): domain Eukaryota; kingdom Metazoa; phylum Chordata; class Mammalia; order Dermoptera; family Cynocephalidae; genus Cynocephalus; species Cynocephalus volans. The sequence continues at coordinate 105,635,852 of NC_084468.1, read as the reverse complement.
AGCATAGTTTTGAATGATATAATTTCTTATATTATTTTCTTTTTCTTAGGTTTTCTTTCTTACAGAACATACTGAGAATTTTCATGTTCAGTATCTTTTCATTTTCTTTCTTTGAACTTTATCAAGATCTTAAATTGTCAAACATGCTGAAATTTTCATAACTTAGTTCTGTAAACATAATCTTGGTTGACTGTGGATAAGGAATTAATTTAATATCATGGTGTTTAGCATAATAATAATCATGAAATTTTCTTACTGTATTAACTTTAGAAAAATGCATTTTTGATTTTGGCTATGTTCTTTATTAACTAAGGCTTCTTTTTAATAAGTGTTTAAAGGAGAACTCAGTTGAAAAAATCATTTTTGGTGGTATTTTGAATTCTGAACTATGTGCCCCCACTAATTTCTATCTTGAAATAAAATTATAGTGACCTCCAAAATAACCTTTCACAAATTTACTTTGCCTTGTCAAAATTTGTAAATTTCTACTGCCTTCTTTGTTAGGTGTAAGTCTAAAGTATGCTTGATTTCTAAGTCCAAAAAGAGTTTATAGGCAATAAAATTGATTTTATATAAAACAATATTGTCCTTTTAAAAATTTATTAAAACATAATTGATTATATATATTTGTGGGGTACATAGTTGATTATTAGTATTTGTGTACGATATGTGATGATTAAATCAGGATAGTTAGCATATTCATCATTATAAAACATACTCATTCTTTGTGTCCATTAATCAATTTTTCCCTAAGCCCCTTCCCTTTTTCCCTGCTCTAGTAACCACAGTTCTGTTCTCTGCTTTTGAAAGTTCAACATATTACTGTGTTTGTTCTTTCTTTTTTTCTTAGCCCCCACTTATGAGCGAGGAAATGTGTTTCTCTTTCCGTGACTGGCTTATAATAGAACTGTTTATAATAGCAAAAAATTGGAAACAGAGCCTATGTACCCAACATTGAGGAGACTGGTTAAATAAATTATGACATATCCATAAACTGGAATATTATGTTGACAATAAAATGATAGTATACATGTAATTGATGAACCTGGAAAGAAATGAGAAAGATAAGTTACTAAAACAGAATGCTATATTTTTGTAAGAATAAAACACTTGTATATTAAAGTCTGAAAGGTTACATACTAAAATATTAACTATGATTATTTATATGTGTTGTAAATATGGATAGTTTTAATTTCCTTCATGATTTTCTATTTTCTAATTTTTCTATAATAATAATTTTCTTGTTTAATAAAAAATATTTGAAGTGCCTTAACCTTATGGTTATGCAGGTAACTGTTATTATTGGAAGATTCATGCTAAAATATTTAGGTGTGAAATGTCTCTGCATCTCATTCTCAAATGCACAAGGAAAAAGACATGCATATAAAAATATATGTTGAAAAAAAGAAATGAGAATGAGAAAGCAGATATGGTGCAATGTTAACAAATATTTAACCTAAGTGAGGATATGTGGTATTCATGGTACTGTTATTTCAGTATTTCCTCATGTTTGAAATTTTCATAATTAAAAATAAGTGGGGGTGTTTTATTCTAGTGAGAACTGAGCGGATGCAGATGCCACCTCAGTGCAGCTGAGAACTATTTCCTGAACATCCAGCTTCTAGCTTGGGAATTGTTTATATCTCCCTCAGAGCCTGGTTCTTTCAACAGGAAGACATATTTTTTAAATATAAACAGTCTTTTTGTTATTTTGTCTTTGTTTTTGTTTTTTGTTGCATTATAGTTGTACTGCTCAGAGAGAGCTCAGATTCTTCTAAAGAGGCTGAATGCCATTACTTCATGTTTAATCCTTCTTAAGGATGCCAGGTTCATCTCCTTGGTAAAGGAATTCCATGAAATTTGCTGTTCTTATGGATTTTTCCCACATCTTTGGAATACTTTGGAAAGTATATGTATTCTTTATAAAAGAAGTTGTAAAGAATTGATAAGGCTCACACAGGCATGCTGTTAACCTTTCAGTGGCTTCCCCTTGCCTTGTGCAAAATGACTATCTGCTGCCTTTCTCAGGAGACTCATCAACTACCAATCCCTGTCATCGTTTGCATTCCAGGCTCACTTACTGGACCTCTGTTGCTCTCCTCCAGTCTCCAATTAAGTGTTACTTTCTCCAGGATGTGTTACCTGACCTAGCCCCTACCCCTGCCACATTAGGCCAGCATTCTCCTTAGGTATTTGCATATTCATTTACTCCTGAGTCATCTTTATAGTGGACAGTAACATACAGAGAAAATGATGATTAAATTTAGCTTTACCAGATTCCTTTATTTTTATTTCTAGCAAATGATTATTAATTAATAGTTGGACCTTTGAATATACTGCAATGTAATGAGATTTTTATGGAGTTAATAGTTTTTTAATCTTTTTCCCAATATGTTGAAGAAATTAATTTCATTTTGTCTTTATATTATTCAAACTGTCCATCGATACTTTAGGAAATCACTTTTTTTTATAAGCGCAAATAACACTCAGTTTTGTGAAGAGGAATTATCACTTCCTAACAGTTTGCTAGCTAGTATCTTTCAGCATTTCCGATCTTACATATCAATAGTATTGTTTTGTGTAGCATAAAGGAACTTTCTTTCATACACATTAATTCTCTTAGAACCAGTATTTTTTTACTGTCTCATGACTAATGGTCATTCTACAAGACAGTGACAAATTAGCTATTATATTGCTTCCTGTTAGTTCTGGGAGGAATCTTTGTATTTATACCTCTGTTTTTATTTTTTGTTAATAATATTTTTAAAAATTATTTTAAACCCTTCAAGTCCTTCATATTATAATTTATTTTATCCTTGACTACCTTAAATAACCAATCAATTGACTCCTTACTTCAAACCCTCTTTCTTCTCTGTGTCATTTCTCTCTCTCCCCTGTTTCTATTCCCACCATTCTGCAGTGCTGGGGTGAGGTCTGAAAAAACTTTGGTTTTTTTAAAAGATTTTTTTTTTTTAACTTGTAATTTTTTAATTGAAACATAATTGATTTTACATATTTATAGAGTTAACTATCAGTATTTGTGTACAATATGTGATGACTGAATCCATATTATTAGCATGTTCATCATTACAAATCGTAATTATTCTTTGTGTTCCTTACCCAATTTCTTCCTAATCCCCCTCTCTGTCTCCTACCTCTAGTAACCATAGGTCTGTTTTCTACTTCTGAAAGTTTAATGTATTATTGTGGTCTTTCTTTCTCTCTCTCTCTCTTTTCTAGCTCTCACTTATGAGTGAGGACATGTATTATTTCTCTTTCTGTGCCTTGCTTATTTGACTTAATTTATCTTCTCCAAGTTCATACATGTTGTTGCAAATGGCAGATTTTCATTCTTTTTTATGGTTGAGTAGTATTCCATTGTGTATATATACCACATTTTCCTTATTCAGTCATCTGTCGATGGACATTTAGGTTGGTTCCATATCTTGGCTATTGTAAATAGAGTTACTGTGAACATGGGAGTGCAGCTATCACTTTAACATGATGATTTTTATTCCTTTGGGCATATACCCAGAAGTGGGATTGCTGGATCATATGTTTGTTCAGTCTGTAGTTGTTTGGGAAACCTCCATGCTGTTTTCCATAATAGCTGCACTAATTTATAGTCCCACCAACAGTGTAGAAGGGTTCCCCTTTCTCCACATCCTCAGCAGCATTTGTTATTTTCTGTCTTTTTGATAATAGCCAGTCTAACTGGGGTGAGATGATACCTCCGTGTGATTTTGATTTGCATTTCCCTGATGATTAGTGATGTCGAGCATTTTTGATGTACGTGTTGGCCATTTGTATGTCTTTCTTTGAAGAATGTCTATTCAGCTTATTTGCCCATTTTTTAATTCAATTATTTGTGGGGTTTTTACTGTGAAGTTGTTTGAGTTCCTTGTGTATTTCGGATATTAATCCCTTGTTGGATGTATAGTTTGTAAATATTTTCTCCCATTCTGTATGTTGTCTTTTCACTCTGTTGTTGTTTCCCTTGCTATACAGAAAACTTTTATTTTAATATAATCCCATTTGTTTTTTTCTTTCATTGCTTTTGCTTTTGGGGTCTTATTCATAAAGTCTTTGCCCAGTCCTACATCCTGAAGTGTTTCCTTTATGTTTTCTTCTAGGAGTTTTATAGTTCAGGTCTTATATTTAAGTCTTTAATCCATTTTGAGTTGATTTTGCCATATGGTGAGAGGTATGGGTCTAGTTTCATTCTTCTACACATGGATATCCAGTTTTCCCAGCACCGTTTACTGAAGAGGCAGTCCTTTCTTCATTGTATGTTCTTGATGCCTTTGTCAAAGAACAGTTGGCTGTAAGTTCCTGGGTTAATTTCTGGGTTCCCTATTATGTCCCTTTGGTCCATGTATCTATTTTTATGCCAATACCATGCTCTTTTGGTTACTATAGCTTTGTAGTATAGTTTGAAGTTAGGTAGTGTAATGCCTCCGGTTTTATTTCTTTCATTCAGGATTGCTTTGTCCATTTGGGGTCTTTTGTTGTTCCATATGAATGTTAGGATTGCTTTTTTGTTTTGTTTTGTTTCCTGTTTCTGTGAAGAATGTCATTGGTATTTTGATGAGAATTGCATTAAATCTGTAGATTGCTTTGGGTAGTATGGACATTTTCATAGCATTAATTCTTCCAGTCTGTGAACATGGAATGTCTTTCCATCTTTTGGTGTCCTCTTTAATTTCTTTCAGCAGTGTTTTGTAGTTCTCATTTTAGAGATCTTACACCTCTTCTGTTAAATGTATTGCTAGGTAATTTATTCTTTAGGAAGCTATTATAAATGGGCTTGCTTTCTCGATTTCTTTTTCTACTTGTTTGTTGTTGGTATATGAGAATGCTGCTTATTTTTGCATATTGATTTTGTATGCTGCAACTTTACTGAATTTGTTTATGAGTTCTAAGAGTTTTTTTCATAGAAGTTATGGGTTTTTCTATATATAGGATCATGTCATCTGCAGACAGTGACAAATTTGACTTTGTCTTTTCCAGCTTGGATGCTTTTTATTTCTTTCTCTTGTCTGATTGCTCTGGTTAATACTTCCAATACTATGTTGAATTGGAATGGTGAGAGTGGGCATCCTTGTCTTGTTCTTGTTCTTAAAGGAAAAGCTTTCAGTTTTTCCCCATTCAGGACGATGTTGGCAGTGGATTTGTCATAAATGGCTTTTATTGTGTTGAGATACTTTCCTTATATATCTAGTTTTTTAGGGTCTTTATCATTGAGTGGTGCTGAATTTTGTCAAATGCTTTTTCTTGCATCTATTGAGATAATTGTATGGTTTTGTCTTTGATTTTTGTTGATGTGGTGTATCACATTTATTGATGTGTGTGCTGAACCATCCTTGTATCCCTAAGATGAATCCTACTTGACCATAGTGTATAATCTTTTTGATGTGCTGTTGTATTCTGTTTGCTAATATCTTGTTGAGGATTTTTGCAGTTTTTTCATTAACTTTGAAAATGTTATTTTTCATAAACCTTGTATCCACATTCTTTTTTTATTTTGTTTGAAATATTTCATGATCAATTTTTTTTATTGAAACATAATTGATTGTATATATCTTTGGAATACAGTGTTGATTTTCAATAGCTGTGACAATATGTGATGCTCAAATTAGGATAATTAGCATACTCAACCTTACACATTGTGTCTCCACTTTCTAAAGTCCACTTATTCTTCATAATTTGGTGACTGGAATGAGGACATGGCAAGTGTGCACAATGCATTTGCTTTCATAGGTATTAAAAATTTGATATGATTGACTTTTAGAATAGAAAGAAATTTCAGAAATTATCTGGTTCAAGGCTCTTATTTGAACTAATGCCCAGAAAAGTGCAATGATTTGCTTAAGATCACACAACTTGTATATGGTTCGTCTAGAACTAAACCAAGGCTTAAACTTTTTCCAATCACATTCCTGGTGTTTTTATTTCTTATTCTTTAACATACCCCCAACCCTTAATGTTACTCTTGAACACATACAATACATCAACATAGAATTACACACATATGTTTCTTTCATAATGTTTGATGATATTTTCTTGTTGATATGTCAACCAATTGAGGAAATAATCTCAACTGGGAAACTTGAGGGTCTGTAGTTTGTTACATATGGTCTAACTGAGAACTTAACTCCAGATCTGGAGTTTTCTCACTGCAAAATCAACTATCCGTAGTTTAATACCTTATTAGTTAATACCTGGTTCATATCCAGAGTATGGATCCTGGAGTCAGATTACAGGCTTCAAACTTCATTTTATTTATTTCCTCCATGTGTGAGATTTAATAAGGTGCTTAATCACTTCAACGCTTAGTTTCCTCCTCTGAAAAACAGGGATAATAATAGTCCCAACTGCATATTGTTGTTTAGAGGAACAAATGAAGGTATATTTAAAGAACTTTGCATAGTGCCTAGCACAGTGTAAGCATGTGATAATGAGTTGTTGCTTCTGATGTTGCTGATGTGTTGTGTTTTTGTATTTCTATCTGTTTTTAATCACAGGTATTCATATTCTTTGATACACAGTTTGACCCTTTATTCCCAGTGTCGTCATGCTTATCTTTTCATAAACTTTAGCAGCAGATTATAGATCATCTATAGAATATAGATGAGGGTTTGCTGTCAAACAGGTCTGGTTTGGGTGAGTGAAGGTGCATGTAGTGTGTTACTGTCATCGTCAGTGAATGTGGATGTTAAGGCCCATGCCTAGTGAGCAGCTCTGTAATTTATCATCCGGTTTTCTTATGCTAGAACGACAGAGATGGCACTGTGTGGGTCAGCTGAAATAGTAGAGCACATTCTTCTGTTGGTTTATAGCCTCTTAGGGTCAGTTAGAACTGGGGTTAATTCAGCAAGAGAATCCATGGACTGTGACATGAATTCCGTCAGTTGTTCATAAATTATGAAAGAAATTCTAGGAACTGCTTTTAGGTTTTTAAAGCTCTGGGCCAGAAGGTTAATTACTTGCCTACAGTTCCAACCATCTTTCGGTGTTAATAGATACCGGCTGTGTTGGCCCTTCTGTTCTAGGCTTGCTTGCACACTATTATTTGAATGAAGTAATAAATCACTGTCTTAGGAAATATTTAATTTTTTTGGTAAATACCTGTGATCAGCTTAGAAATAAAGAATTAATCCATTCCCTTTAGAATATTTGTTCAACAGTAGAAAAATAGCTATAAATAATTATAAGTAATTATAGGACTATAATGACAATTATGTATGAACAAAAATAGATGTTAACAAATTAATTATAAACACAAATGAAAATTTAGTTATATTTTTCACACTTATAAGAATTAGAGAGGGAATTTATTTTGCTATATTTGTTTTCTAAGTGGTTTATTACTAACATTAGGTTAAATCAAATATTCTTTTATGTGTAGCTAATCTAAGAAAATCATTGAGTGTAGAATCTGCATAGAAATAAATGATTTCCTCAGCATCACACTTTAAAAGCTTCAAGGTTTCCCCAAGAAGTATTTTATTAGAATTTTCTTATTCATAGGTAAAATTTTGAACTGCATGGTTTTTGTTTTCTCAGTGTTATTTTGATACCTCCAATAATTTCTGATCACATCGGTGGAATATACCATTTCTTCCTTTTTTTTTTTTTTCTTTTTTTTCTTTTTTCTGTACTCAGTTTCTACCCAGTTGATTTTAGGTTAGTGACAAGCATATATTAACAACTTAAGAGAGAGACATTAATTTTGGCTTTCATTAGTAGTATGATTTTTATCTATTTTAAAAAAAATATTGATATTTAAAAATATTAGGCCCTAATATTTTAATGCAGGAATTATAGTGCTAATGTCAAGGTTTGTCATAGATTGGAATAAGGGCACAGAGTGAGGAAGTGACATTTGACCTGGAATATAGTGTTATGAACAATCACCAAATGAATTAATAATATAGTCACAGAGACTCTGATAAGATGGATCATTTAAAATATACCATCAATTATATAACATGTATTTTTATTAGTTCTTCATTTTTTTGATATACTAGGATCCTCAAAAAAGGAGGTGGCCTAGGCAACAGTTTTTTTTCATCATCTGTATTTCAAGAGATTTATCTAGTGGTAAATTATTAAATAATATTATTAATAGCCTACCTCTATTAAATTTAGAATACCAACATTTTCCTTTAGTTTAGAAAAACTAAAGGAGATTTGATTTCCTCTAATATGTGCTTTCTCCTACCATTATTAACATTTTTCCCCCTAAGAGCAACTCTGTTGTTTTTCTGTAACTGCACTGTGCTTCAGATTGAGGAAAGTTTTATATCTTCTTTAGTTTTAGGGAAAAGAGAATAATTTTCTGAGTTTCTTGCTGCTCAAAGTTAAGTTACATACTCATGATTCTTCCTTGCTGGCAGCATTTACAGGAAACTCCTCTGTGTGCACGCACCTATGGTTTAACTACTTAATCACTCCACAATCAGTGTTCACAAACTATGCTTGTAAATACTAGATTAAATAAAACTTCTGGTAGAAATTCCTAAAAACAAAACTGCTGGGTGAAAGATTAGTGATTTTTCTCACCGAAGTCTGACTTCCTAGCAACAAAATCAAATCAATAACTAAGGATACTCCTCTCTTACCTTAAATTGTCTCTTACTACAGCAGTGTGAAATATTCCATGGAAGAAATTGGTTTTTTGGTCACAACCTTTAAAACTTTGCCACTGTCTGTACTGTTCAGATCTTTCTGTTGTGTGTGAAACAGTTTCCTTTGCGTCTGCCAGCACTCACATCAAGGACCTCCTGAAAGCATCTTGCTTTCTTCAGACAAGTCATGTGTATTGGGGGTCATTTATATACACCTGGTTGCCTGAAGCCAGAGCATACTGAGTAGGGAATGTTTTTCTTTCTCATCCTAGCTAATTATAGTTTTGTATTATTTATTATTTCTTGTTCTTGGTCTCATATTCTTTTTTTTTTTTTTTGCATTAGTAAAATTCGTTGTTTCACCTTCAGCCAATCTGGCTCTTTATTATTTCACACTGGAAAGTTAGTGAGCACATACATAGCTCTCCTTTTCTTTCCTTCTTCTCAATGAATCTCCACTTACTTGATTTGGTGTCTCCTCAGAAGTGAGGAAGGGATACCGTAACTGTAAGATTCTTAAGGGAAAGGGTGCATCTTTTAATGATAAGAATGCATTTTTTAAAAAAGACAGTCTGTTTTGATTCAGGTGGCAAACTATTTTGAAAAGCAAAGGTCCTCTAATATAATTTTTACATTTTATTGCTCACTTCCTTACAATTGTAAACTTTTAAAACTTTTATGAGTATCTCTGTAAATATTCAAGGAGTAAATGTCAAGTTCATGTTTTTGTCGTCTTTCAAAGATGGTGTCCTTGGGTTTAACTTCTTTAAATCAAGTGAGCTTTTTCAGGATTTGATTAATGGGAGCATTCCAAGACTAACAAGGTGGGGTTCAGTGAGGTCAGTGGGGTTTCATGGCTCTTTTTGCTACAGGGAAAAAAAAAAGTATTTCAATTCACAGAAAGGTGCCAAGAATGAATTTGAGCTGCTCTCATTTGTCAGTGTGGCATTTCACCTTTCTCTGTGGTGTACTTCTAATTCATTAGATGCTCCATACGTTTGAAGGTATTGGAATGGTAAAATTGGAAAAATGACTGGGTGGTGCTTTCACAATTACATGTTTTGGTTTAATTTTCATTTAGAATGATCCAGTTTGCTGTTTTGTGACAATTACCTTAGTCCACAAAAGCAAAATAAGCCACTACCCAGATATTTGTGGAAAACAAATGTAAAGTTCTTCTAAACAATTCCTATATAATACATATATTTTAAAGTTCAACCATGTGGAACCATCTCAGTATTTTTCATGAAACATACACTTTTTAGGTTTGCTTTTCCATTTGAACGTGTTGCCATCTCCAAACTGATTTTTGTTAGAAAACTGAAAGTAAAAAGCAAAACTATGGCTCCAGAATCTTTAAAAATTATTTAATTTAATTTAATTTAATCCTTTACACATTATTTAATTTGGATTCATTGAAAATAACTGAGTTGACTTAATTGTATTTTTAAATTACATTTTGTCTGTGTGTACATCTTTTCAAAGAATTATGAAAGTTCTCTGAAATCTATATAGGTTTTTGAAATATATTAAATGACAAAATAAAAGTTTAAATTATTAAAATGCTTTTTTGAAAATGGCCTATTTAAATTTTAGTCAAAATCTCTTAAAACTTGTGTGTATATATTACATATTTAGCTTTCCTGCATGTTTATAGCGTCTTTCAAAGCATAGGGCACATTGGCTATACTTTTTTTAAAAAAATTTATGGTAAAATATATATAACATATAAATTATCATCTTAACCATTTTGTGTGCTGTTTAATTTCAAGGTTGATCATCGTTGTTGTTACTAAATCTGTTCATTCAGTGTGTTCAGTAGCATAAACAAAAATTTGATCTCTGAGTCTTCTGATAGAATGGTCAAGTTCACTTCTTAAATTCTTAAATGGCCTAATTTAAGAATATCAAGATTAAAGTGGTTTGCAAGATTTTTCTTTATTTTATGTTATGTATACATAGATTTTTAGAAAAGATTTTGTCAAGCTCTTGGGCACTGAGGTGGGTAGGTAGCAGGAGATGGATATTCAATGATTCAGTGGCTTTAGGATCCTTTTATTTTTAAAATACATGATAGCCTAAACTCCTTTCACAATTTTCTTAAGATGCTGTTTTAATCCTTGGTGTGTTAATCCTTTGATGAGCGCTAAAGTTCTTCTAATGTCTTTATTTGAAATTATATTGCATAAACAGTGCTAATGTCAATAAATTATAATCTTAGTGTCCTATTTTACACCACAATCTGATTTTTTTCTACTGTTTTTAGCCGTACTTGCCAGTGGGTGTTTGTCATCATAATGCTTTTTCTTTGTCAATGACTCAGGTGACTTGTTCAGAGGTCAGGCTGGACTCAGTAAGGTATTGCACGTGGCATCCAGATGTTCCTTGCATTACCACTGCTGCTTTTGGAAGGCTATTTCCTATTTGCTGGAGCTCTTTTCTGAACAGCCCCCACATATGTTTCAAATACTTTTAAGCTACATCCATCCCAGGTGTGCCAGCAGTGAGATTTTTTTGGAGGCACTTATTTCAAGCCCAGTAAGCTAAAATACTTCTAATTCAAAGCTGAAGAGTTACAAAAAAAGTGTGCTTGAATAATGTTAAATTGGCATCAGAAACTGCATTCGTTCAATTCTTTTGCCTTTCCAAATGACTTTAGCTAAGTCCTTCATAGCTAATCCTTCACCTGCCCCTTTCCCCAGCTCAGGTGTTTCTCTTAAACCTATTTTCGTGCTTTATTTTCTTCATATAATTTATCATCTGAGATTATCTTATGTATTTTCTTTAACTTTTTCTTGTCTTTCTCATTACACTAGTAAAATTGAAGAGACTGACTTTTGTGAATCTATTTGTAACTGCATTCTCAAAGCCCAGGACAGTATCTAGAAGATGGTATGTGCTCAAAAAAGTATTTGTTTAATGAATGAATAAATTAGCTTCATGGAGTATCCACATTGTGGCACTTTAAAAAATCAACTTAAAATCAACTCTTTATAGTTACCATCATGTTTGTTTGTTCCTGATGTGTCTGAAGAAAACACAGTGGATTTTAATGTTAATCAGAGTCAGAACATAATTTAAAGAAACAGTTTTAAAGAACTCATTTTCCTCATTTAAATGAAAAGTGTTTTGCTGTTATGTATGCTTCAATATTATTTATGCTGCTATGCTCATTAAATCTGACTATTGGTAGCTAAATCTCATAATGTAGTATATGGTACTTGTCAGTATTGTATTTCCCTTCTAAATGTTGAAGGTAATTACCTATGTATAATTCTCAAGGCACAGATTAATATTGCTTCCGTATTTGCATTCACATGGGACCTGCTTTAAGACATAACACACATTCCTAACCTGTCTCCTACTTTTTCCTGATGAGCCTTGATAACTAAAAGAATGCATAAACCTATCAGCCAGAAGGATCTGGTTAATGTTAACTGTTACTGTGAGAAGTAGATTTTTTGCCATTAACTTTAGAAAGCGTAATCCAATTTACACAAAATACTAGCCATATTAGTAATTATGTGATGAGATAGGGGTTAAGATTGTGATCAGATTATGATTCCAACATTTAGTAACTGTGTCATCTTGGGCAAATTACTTATTTTTCCATGCCTTACTTTCCTCATCTGTAAACTAGGGATATGAATACCTAGATCATAATGTTGTTACAAGAATTTAAGCTGCTAATGTATTTTAACCATTCTGAACTATAGAACAGAGCTTAATAGACTCTGTATTTTCAGCTATTGTTATTGTTATTTCCATTTATATTGGTTTTTAGCTACACTTTTTCACTAATTTTCAGATTAATTTATTTTCATGTTAGTTGGAATTTAAATATTGTGATTAGCGTAAGCAAAATGAAGATAGTAAGTATCTAAATCTACCTGAGATATTAAAAAACAATAACATGAGTTACTTGAACTCAAATCATGTTGTACATCAGAGTAGATGTACTGACAATGTTCAAGTAAGAAAGAATGATCTGTATTCTTAGAGTTAACTCAAGTTGAAGGTTAGTTCCTGTTCATAGCATCATAATTTTATGTGTAGACAAAAATATTTCCTAGAAACACACTCCTTAAAGTAATTTGAAACAATGGAGGAAAATATGAATACTGAATGCATAATGTAAAGAAAACCTATAACTAACAACTTGTCTTTAATATGCAAGTTAGGCAAATGACTTTAATAGTTACTAACATGTTGACTATACAGGTAACTTTTAGTTTCAGATTGTGTGGGACAGCAGATAGCTTTGTCCGTGGAGTCTAAGAGAGGCAGGATTGCCCTAAATGTGCTCCAAGCAAGAGGGTAGTAAGGGTGACAGTTTGATGTAAAGAGTTTAGGCTGATTTGCAAACTACATACTAGTTTTTAAATAAATTGTTTATCAAAACCATTTACCTGAACTTTAAAACTGGAGTTATGTTCTGGGATAGTAGAGTGAATGAGTGGAGTTGAACTTACCCAAGTTTTTCAAATATTGTTTGCTCAGCATCCACTGGATTTCAGGGTTGGAGTGTGGGTGGGGTAGAAATACCAGTCACCTAGAGGTACCAGTTTCTATTCTGAGCAGTGCATATAGGCCCCATAGGCAGGATATAGATAGACATCAACAATAACAATTATCACCATTATGAGTAGGGTGATTGTGTTAGTTTGTGAGGACTGCTGTAACAAGATACCACAAACTGAGTGGCTTAGACAACAAAAATTTGTTGTCTGACAGTTCTGGAGGCTAGAATTAGAGATGAAATCAAGGTGTTTGCAGGCCAATGCTCTCTGAAGGTGCTAAAGGATCTGTTTCAGGCCTCTGTCCTGGCTTCTGGTAGTTCCTTGCTTATGGCAGCATAATTCCAGCCTTCACATGGCATTCACCCTGTGAGTCTCCGTCTTCGCAAGCCCATCTTTTTATAAGAATATCAGTCATCTTTGATTAGGGGCCCACACTACTCCAGTAACATTTGCAAAAACCCAGTTTCCCAATAAGGACACATTCTGAGGTATTAGGGGTTAGAACTTCAACACATGAATTTGGGGGAAGCACAATTCAGTTCATAACAGGTGACCATATATTTTTATTGTCCTAATAGGAACACTTGTGAAAGTGAAATGGAGCATTATTGTATCAGACAGGGTTCTCCAGAGAAACAAGATCATAGGATATATACATAGATAAATATGAGGAGATTTATTATGGGATTTGGCTCACTCAATTATGGAGGCTGAGAAGTCCCACGATATGTCATCTGCAAGCTGAAGACACAGGAAACCTAGTGATGTGATTCAGTCTGAATCTGAAGTCCCGAGAGCCTGGGGAGTTGATGGCATAACTCTCAGTCCAAGGTCAGAGACCTGAGAACTGGGTGTGGAGGCAGGCTGGTGTATGTACCAGAGTCCAGAGGGCCAAGAATCAGGAGTTTCAATGTCCATAAGCAGAAGAAGGTGGATGTCATCCCAGATCAAGGAGAGAAAGAATTTACCCTACCTCCACTTTTTTCTTCTCTTTGGGCTCTCAGTGGATTGGGTGAGGGCAGATCTTCTTCACCCAGTCCACTAATTCAAATGCTATTCTCTTTTGGAAACATCCTCACAGACCCGGAAATAATGTTTTACCATCTATCCAAGCATCCCTTAACTCAGTCAAGTTGAAAATAAAATTAATGAGCTATTAATAATTCTTCTGGGATAATAAGTATAAACTGAAACTGCCTTAGGCAAACCTGGATATATGGTTACTGTAGCTAGAAGATAGATATAATATATCCCATATTTCAAACTTTCAGTGAGGTTGAATAACCCAACTAGAAAGATTATGAGCAGTATTCAAACCAAAGACAATCAGATACCAAAAGAAGGGAAAAAGTATGCTTTTAAAAGAAGTTTGCCTTTTCATGTCAGTAGGCAAAATTTCTATATTATGGCACTAGGCAAAATAGGGAATGAATTTGTTATGCTCCCTTCTCTAAGATTTTCCAGTATTCTTGTTGCTTTGCCTCCCATGGATTTGTCACCCCTTTTCCCCTGGGTGATGGAGCCGCCAAAGATTACTCAAAGCCCATCTCTTCTGAACAGTGAGAAGCCTCAAAAAGGGGTTAATCTCCCAGAACCCTCAAGATAGAGGCATTCCTTCCATTTGGGAAATTAACCATGAATTGGGGTTATCTTCCTGCATTTATTTTCCAGCCCAGGAAGTTACAGGAAGAGACATAGGTGGAGTTATAGTTTTAACAAGTTTTAACAGTAGAAGCTGGTAACATGCAATTAAGTCGATCCACTAACAAGAGCTTGATTCTAGCAAACATTCTTTTCTTACAGCAATTTCCCAGGATCTTTGCATATCAATCAGTAACCTGTCTGTCTTTGAGCCAGGAACCTTGCTGTGTTACAATTCTTTATCTTATAACAGAGACTATATAGCCTGAGGAAAATTTCCTGCCCTTTGCAAGGTCAATACTTGAAACTGCAAGGCTTTGGAAAACCAGGCCCTGTGAAGTACATTTGCTTTATGAATCCTCTACATTAACTATATCTCTTTCCTTGCTTAATCAGTTTTAGCTATTATGAGAGGAAATAGTAACCTGTTAAAGGATATTAGGCTTAATTAACATACAATCATTTAACTAATGAACAGTCTTTGATTTTTGTTTGCTGGCTATTCTGTTGGTATTTGGAGAGCAAGACCACACATAAAGCTATATGATACAAAGAGAATAGTTGTGGATATTAAATTATTTTAGGCTTGCTAGAAAAATGATGAAATAACTTTATGTAAGTGTAAACCTCTTTACTATTTTTATCATGATTTATCTGTGATCTAGATTTGATTTTTTGATTGACTTGATTGTTAATAGAAAAATAAGAAGGAAACATTTTAGCATTCTTTATTATCTATCACTAAAGTAAAATAAAATTACTTTAAAAACCTAAAAAATTATTTTTTATACTTTAGGAAGAAGAAAATAAAAAATTGTCTGAAATTCTATGATGCATAAGTTACCAACATGAGCATTAGTATTTTGCTGTTTTGTTCCAGTCCTGTTTCTTTGTACTTGCATGTTTCAAGGTTAAATATGGTTAAGAATTCCATAAGGATAGTTCCTGCCATACTCCTGTTACTACTGCTGATGCTATTACTGCTACTGCTGTTATTATTATTTTCATTTTTGTCATCATCCTCAAGGAGAAGAATTCTAGAAATATCAGGGAAGTGAAATCAATATGACTTAGAGACTGGATGTAGGGGGAAGGGAGTAAAACGGGTTTCTCAGATGGCTCCCAATTTCTTCTTTGGTAAATGGGTTGAATGTAGTTTAACTAATCAGCACATGAAATACAGGACACACAAGATCAGAGGTAAAGATCATGAATTCAGAACAATGCCTGCTGAATTTGAGTTGCTTGTGAGATATCCAAATGAGGATTCCTGGTGGACATGTTGGTTTCTGGAGACTGGGGCTCAACAGAGATCTCGAATTACCAACTTTGGGTTTTCCTAGATGTTACTAAGCCTTGATTCTACTGACTATGAAAGCCACATCTTCCTAGAGTCATGACAATCACAAGGTCAAGAATTCCAGGTTGGCTTACCTAGTGTGAAAGTTGATTTTTGTCTCACAGAAGAGGTTGGCAAGTCTGGATAGTTCATACGAGAGGCTAGCAAGTATTGTCCTGTTTACATTGCCAGTGTTTCTCATTTTTTTACATTTTGGGTGGTTGTCACCATTTTACAGTGCACAGTCCAAAGGGAGAGTCCTGGCTGGTCCTCCTCAAGGAGGAGAGGCTAGAATATGCTGCTCTGCTGGGGGCACCACCACAGATTTTTCCACTCAGTGTTACTCCTGGAAACACTAAGTTCAAGAAAACACTGCAAGACCACGTGTGTTACTGGGTCAGCCTTGAGACTCAGGAATGTAGCTGTCCATCTTGTGAAACCGCGGAGAGGTCGGGGAAGGCCTTGATGAAAAGTGATCATTGGATCAAGCAAAAAGGAGCTCATTGTTGTCCTGATAAGGGAGTTTGTTGGTTAAAGCCTGTGATATCCAGATTGAACTAGAATCAGAATCAAATGGAACATGCCCCTTTTTTCTTTTTGCTGAAGAACCAGGAATTTTTAAGAGCTCCATCAGTGATTCTAATTTGCAGCCAAGGTCAAGATACACTGATCTTTCCTAATTTTTGCTCTTGCAAAAAGATTTATATCACCTGCTACAGTCCTTCTCCCTATCCTTTCACTTTTTCTTTCCAGTTAATCCTATTTCTTCTCTAGTGTTGCCATATCCCCACAGTTATTACAGCTCAATGCCCCAAAAGGCAGAGCTATGTGAACTCAGACCTCAGACAGTGGGAGGAGGAGGGTTGGAGGGGAGATCCAGGAGAAGGAAGGCAGGAGGGTCAAAAGGCTGCCTCTGAGAGGAAGGAAAGACAGTCAGAAATTCTACATTTGCTGAAGGCAAATATTTTATTGTGTTGATCTTTGAATGCAGCTAGGCTCTAGTATCCTGCCATATAAGTATATTGCTAAATGAAAGAATAAGTACATTAGAGATTTTAAGCTACTTTTCATTCTGAATAATTAGACTTTGACAAAACAGCACCTTCAGATTCCTCTTGTAGATAAAATTTTGTCACATTTTTGTCCTTTCACAGTTTGAATTTTTAAAAAATGTGACGTGTATGTGTGTGCTTGCTTGTCTTAAAAGACATCTTGGCTATTTTCTAAATTATAACCTCTTGGTGAGAGGTACTAGATTATGTCAGAAAGTATGGATCAATTATTATTTTGTTTAACTACCAATAGTTCTGTTTAACATATAACAATCTTATGAAATTATTTTGAAACTCATAGCCTTAAACGAGACAGATTCATTCATATGAAACCTTTAAAAAAAAAAAAAGGTATCAACGAATTAGTTAAAGACCCCTGTAACGAGTAGTACAGTGACAGAACAAATTGATTAATGTAAAGTATTTTTAACAAATTCTTAAAATGAGGAGACTGAATTTGGGCCCAGGTATTAAAAAGAATATGCAGCAAAAGTCCTGGTGGCGAATGTTGTTTATTTCTGAATATTGAAAGTGCCCGCTCCATAGGAGGGGAGGCTGCAGTCCTCTGCTCTCCTGCTGGGCGCATGGCTGTGTCAGCCCGGCTGTGCCTGGAGCTTCCTGTTGAAGTAGCACAGGGCGCATGTGGTGGCCAGGACCTGCATGTGTGAGGAGTGATGGACAGGGCCTGCACTGCTGCTTTACGCTTTCTGACGTGGAGGCTTCCTGTACTTGCAGGTGAGCGTCCCTATCAATGTCCTTACTGTGAAAAAGGATTCAGTAAAAATGACGGACTGAAGATGCACATTCGTACTCACACAAGGGTAAGATTATATTCTGCTCATTAATATTGATCATTAAAACCGTACTTATGTTAAAAGAAATGTATTTAACTTTACATGAAAAAATAAAGGTAATGCATCTGAAATTGCATGTTTATATTTATGATGGACATTTGAGGATAATGTTTTTAAAGGCAAAACAATGGAAAAAGAAACCAAACATCTAAACCCCAAAAGGGTCCCCATTCTTTGAATTATGAATCAGTAGTCAGGAGTTATAAATGACAAAGTGCCAAACAAAGACATTTTAACATTTTAATGCTAGAAAATATGGAAGGTTTTGTCTTGTGGAATATTTGTACTTAATAGGAACATTCTTGAACAGAGGCAAGTCTGTCAGCATTTGGCCATTAAGTAATGCTTATAAGCAAGTTTATTTGCAGGAAAGATGTTGCAAATAATGTAAATTATAAAAGAGTTGGAAAACACGGAAGGATAGCCTAGTGCTTTTCAGGGCATGCCCAGTGCTGTGTTTTATTCTTTTTCTGAGGATGCCCTTTGTTCCTCTGCTGTCAACACTTCTTACTGCACTATTGTCATTCTGTTATATATGGCTTTTCCAGACTCAAGCATCTGTCTCTAAGGCTTTTAAAAATAATGTGAGTAGCTCACCCTCTATCCAGATACATTTCTTAGCTCACTATTCAATTTAGGGCACAATTAGCCACTTTATATGAACTATACATCTTTCACTGCATTATCTTCACACAGTTCCTTTCCAGTTAGGCCTTTAAAAGTGCTTATGGGCTGTATATAAATAATGTATTTTTTCAAATTTTAAGAGACAGGTCTAATCCCCTTAAGAGCAATTCTAATTTAGGCCTTTCTTGGATTTTACTTTTTACCTTACCTATAAAATAAAAACTTTAGAGAAAACACGTAATAATAATATCTTTCCTCATATAATAATACTCTAGCCTTCCACTTCAGTTCTATAGCACGTAAAAGATACCCTCTGAGGTCCTGTTAAGGAAATACTTCTTGTCTTCTTGGTGAAGACAGGAAGCTTCTCCACTTACTTAAGCAAATCCATAGCAGGCTTCTCTTTCTGATTTGTAATATCGTATTTATATTATATGAATATTAAGAATTGGCATACTTACTAAATATAAAAGTACTTCATAAACCGTAAAGGATTAGATGAATGTTACTGTTTATAATAGTATGATTTAAATGTACAGTATTCAAAATATTTATTTCACGAGTATTACTAAAGAGGTTTAAGTTAATTTTAGATTAGTTTAGGAGGTTATCTTATATGTGACCAGTTGTCACAAAGGTGTCAATAATGTATTTATTTAAAATATGCCAACATACAAGCAAAGGAGCTCTGGTTCCTCTTAAAAGAAACTAGTGATGTTAACCAAAATAAGCATATTGTATTGTTTCATTTCACGTGATTACTGAATACCTTCTGGATTTTCTCAAGAAAATGTGATGTTTCCAATGCAATTAATTTATCTTTTACTTTGTTTTAATATAAAGTTGTTAATGAGAATAATACAAATACTTAAGATAAACACAAATAAACACAAAGACTACTAATTACATGCTGAGTAGTATTCTAGGACTTCAAATTTATTAATTCATTTAAGCCTAACGACAACTGTATGAGGTAGTTATTATGATGATCCCTTTTTGAAAAATGAAAAACTGAGGCACAGACAAGTAAGTGGGAGAGTTGAGATTTGCACCTAGAGTAGCTGCAGAGACCACCCATTGCCTACTGTACTTTTTGCCTTTTATTTATAAATATTCTTGTTCTTGTTCCACTGATATCCTTTCCTGTTAATTTCCTGTGTATTTCCAAATTAAACAAATACTGTAATGACCTCAAATTTAAAAGTCTAATGTTCTTTTTAATTTTTGAATCTTGACAAGGATCCCAACACTTCCTCCAAAGTGTTCAACTGTATATGGTACCTTGTCAGAAGGTCTCAAACACTAACTGTACGAAAAGAAAACAAATCCCAGCCTTTGACTGTGGGAACCCCAGAAAATGCATAGACCAGAAGCACCCAGGTTTTTAGACAGAATCCCACACAATCATTAGAGAGCACTGTGAAAGGAACATGGTTAAATAAATATAAGCATTTTGGGTTTTACCTCAAACTCTTCTTTAATTTTCCTTTTTCATGAATTATTTATATTTTATCCATACAGCTTTAGTTTTGAAATCTCATTTCCTAAACACTGAATAAATACAGATATTTGCATGTTAGGCCAACTTTTCAGAAGTGTGTTAGGGTTATAAGCTAGTACAACCAAATTATTATCAAGAACCAAAAGAGATTTTTTTTTTAAAGTCCTAGAGGGACCATTTGTGCAAGATTATATTTTCCCAGTATTATTTGCATTTGTAAGACTCAGTTCAAAGAAGATACTGTTACATTTGGACCATAACATGTTTCAGTTTCAATTTTGTATAGCATTTAGATAGCTCTAATTTTCAGACATTTTTGTCCTGTTTCAAAAGCTTTTCATTCCATTACAACAACAGTGATGACAAAATTTATATGATTCAGTAGGTTATATCTTTAGGAAGTTTGGTGAGCCTAAACAAAATGCTGTGCCAAGCCTGCATGCCCAGATTTGCATTCTGTGGTGACTGCATGAGCACCTTCAGGAAGGAACACAAAGCCATTTCTCTCTGGTTACAGGAAGAGTGGGAGATACTTTTGCCAAAAGGTCAGTCATCGGCCTTCCTTCATGGAGAGGCCAGGGCATGACAGAGGCTACTGGCTTTTTCATTTTCTTCACTATATTCTGTTTATTTTGGTTTTCAGAATGTTGGCTGTGTTGTGCGTAGATAAGCGTTTCTTTGTATTTGTCCTGATTAGATCTGCGGTCTGTTGTCTTTAGTTAAATTTTGGAAAATTCTCAGCCATTTTTCTTCCTAAAATATTTCTTAGGTCCCCTTCTTTTTGTCTTCTTATGGGATACCAATTACATATGCTAGAAAGTTTGATGTCTTCCAAGAACTTTTGCTTGCTCTATTCTGTTTTTGTTTTGTTTGCTTTTTGCTCTTAAATCTCAGTGTTTTTCTTTTTGTCTTTGTACCAGTCTGTATAATGAAGTTCATTTTTGATATTATGTTTTTCATTTTTAACATTTCCATTTAGCTTCCTTTTATTTATTTATTTATTTATTTGAATTTATTTTTTTTAATGTTTCAATTTTTATTTTGTCAATATACAATGTGATTGATTATTGTGGCCCATCACCGAAACCTCCCTCCCTCCTCACTCCCCTACCTCCCACCCAACAATGTCCTTTCTGTTTCCTTGTCGTATCAACTTCAAGTAATTGTGATTGTTATATCTTCTCCCCCCCCCAGTTTTTTTTTTTTTTTTTTTTTTTGTGTGTGTGTGTGTGTATTTATATATTAATTTTTAGCTCCCACCAATAAGTGAGAACATGTGGTATTTCTCTTTCTGTGCCTGACTTGTTTCACTTAATATAATTCTCTCAAGGTCCATCCATGTTGTTGCAAATGGCAGTATTTCATTCGTTTTTATAGCTGAGTAGTATTCCATTGTGTAGATGTACCACATTTTCTGTATCCACTCATCTGATGATGGACATTTGGGCTGGTTCCAACTCTTGGCTATTGTAAAGAGTGCTGCGATGAACACTGGGGAACAGGTATACCTTCGACTTGATGATTTCCATTCCTCTGGGTATATTCCCAACAGTGGGATAGCTGGGTCGTATGGTAGATCTATCTGCAATTGTTTAAGGAACCTCCATACCATTTTCCATAGAGGCTGCACCATTTTGCAGTCCCACCAACAATGTATGAGAGTTCCTTTTTCTCCGCAACCTCACCAGCATTTATTGTTCAGAGTCTTTTGGATTTTAGCCATCCTAACTGGGGTGAGATGGTATATCAGTGTGGTTTTGATTTGCATTTCCTGGATGCTGAGTGATGTTGAGCATTTTTTCATATGTCTGTTGGCCATTTGTATATCTTCCTTAGAGAAATGCCTACTTAGCTCTTTTGCCCATTTTTTAATTGGGTTGCTTGTTTTCTTCTTGTAAAGTTGTTTCAGTTCCTTATATATTCTGGATATTAATCCTTTGTCAGATGTATATTTTGCAAATATTTTCTCCCACTCTGTTGGTTGTCTTTTAACTCTGTTAATTGTTTCTTTTGCTGTGCAGAAGCTTTTTAGTTTGATATAATCCCATTTGTTTATTTTTCCTTTGGTTGCCCGTGCTTTTGGGGTCGTATTCATGAAGTCTGTGCCCAATCCTATTTCCTGAAGTGTTTCTCCTATGTTTTCTTTAAGAAGTTTTATTGTTTCAGGGTGTATATTTAAATCCTTAATCCATTTTGAGTTGATTTTAGTATACGGTGAGAGGTATGGATCTAGTTTCATTCTCCTGCATATGGATATCCAGTTATCCCAGCACCATTTGCTGAAGAGGCAGTCCCTTCGCCAGTGAATAGGCTTGGTGCCTTTGTCAAAGATCAGATGGCAGTAAGTGTGTGGGTTGATTTCTGGATTCTCTATTCTATTCCATTGGTCAGTGTGTCTATTTTTATGCCAGTACCATACTGTTTTGGTTATTATCGCTTTGTAGTATAGCTTAAAGTCAGGTAGTGTTATGCCTCCAGCTTTATTTTTTTTGCTCAGCATTACTTTGGCTATGCGTGGTCTTTTATTATTCCATATAAATATCTGGATAGTTTTTTCCATTTCTGACAAAAATGTCTTTGGAATATTGATGGGGATTGCATTGAATTTGTATATCACTTTGGGTAGTATGGAAATTTTCACTATGTTGATTCTTCCAATCCAAGAGCATGGGATATCTTTCCATCTTCTTGTATCCTCTCTAATTTCTCTCAGCAGTGGTTTGTAGTTCTCATTATACAGATTTTTCACCGCCTTGGTTAACTCAATTCCTAAGTATTTTATTTTTTTGGTGGCTATTGTAAATGGGCAGGCTTTCTTGATTTCTCCTTCTGCATGTTCACTATTGGAGAAAAGAAATGCTACTGATTTTTGTTTGTTGATTTTGTATCCTGCTACTGTGCTGAAATCATTTATCAATTCCAGCAGTTTTTTTGTAGAGGTTTTAGGCTGTTCGATATATAGGATCATGTCATCTGCAAACAGGGACAGTTTGACTTCATCTTTTCCAATCTGGATGCCCTTTATTTCCTTCTCTTCTCTGATTGCTCTGGCTAGTACTTCCAACACTATGTTGAATAGGAGTGGTGAGAGTGGGCATCTTTGTCTGGTACCTGTTCTTAAAGGAAAAGCTTTCAGCTTTTGCCCATTCGGGATGATATTGGCAGTGGGTTTGTCATATATGGCTTTAATTATGTTGAGATACTTTCCCTCTATACCTAACTTATAGAGGGTCTTTGTCATGAATGAGTGCTGAATTTTATCAAATGCTTTTTCAGCATCCTTAGAGATGATCTTATGGTACTTGTGTTTAACTTTATTAATATGGTGTATCACATTTATTGATTTGCGTATGTTGAACCAACCTTGCATCCCTGGGATGAATCCCACTTGATCGTGGTGAATAATTTTACATATGTGTTGCTGTATTCTGTTTGCTAGTATTTTAGTGAGGATTTTTGCATCTATATTCATCAAGGATATTGGCCTGTAGTTTTCTTTTTTGGTTATATCTTTACCTGGTTTTGGTATCATGATGATGTTCGCTTCATAGAATGAGTTTGGGAGATTTCCGTCCGTTTCAATCTTTTGGAATAGTTTGTAAAGAATCAGTGTCAATTCCTCTTTGACTGTTTGGTAAAATTCTCCTTTGAATCCCTCTGGTCCTGGGCTTTCTTTGTTGGGAGCCTTCTGATAACAGCTTCAATCTCCTTTATTGTTATTGGTCTGTTCAAATTTTCTACGTCTTCATGGTTCAGTTTTGGGAGCTTGTGTGTGTCCAGAAATTTATCCATTTCCTCCGGATTTTCAAATTTATTGGCGTATAGTTGTTTATAGTAGTCTCGAATGATTCCTTGTATTTCAGATGAATCAGTTGTAATATCGCCTTTTTCATTTCTAATTTTTGTTATTTGAGTCTTCTCTCTTTTTTTTTTGTTAGCCATGCTAATGGTTTGTCAATTTTCTTTATCTTTTCAAAAAACCAACTTTTTGATTCATTGATCTTTTGAATTGTTTTTTGTGTTTCAATTTCATTCAGTTCTGCTCTGATCTTAATGATTTCTTTCTATCTGCTAACTTTAGGTTTGGATTGTTCTTGTTTTTCTAGTTCTTTATGGTGAAGTGTTAGGTTGTTCACTTGCCATCTTTCCATTCTTCTGAGGTGAGCATTTAATGCAATAAATTTCCCCCTTAATACTGCTTTTGCAGTATCCCACAGGTTTTGGTATGATGTATCGTTGTTTTCATTAGTTTCAATAATTTTTTTGATTTCCTGCTTGATTTCTTCTTGGACCCATATGTCATTAAGTAGAATGTTGTTTAATTTCCATGTGTTTGTATAGTTTCCAGAGTTTCGTTTGTTATTAATTTCTAGTTTTAATCCATTGTGGTCTGAGAAAATACATGGGATAATTCCAATTTTTTGGAATTTGTTGACACTTGATTTGTGACCTATTATGTGATCTATCCTGGAGAATGATCCATGTGCTGATGAGAAGAATGAATATTCTGAGGTTGTTGGATGGAATGTTCTGTAGATATCTGCCAAGTCCAATTGGTCTAGGGTATTGTTTAGATCTTGTGTTTCTCTGCTGATTCTTTGCCTAGATGATCTGTCCCATATTGACAGTGGGGTGTTCAGGTCCCCTGCTATTATGGTATTAGTGTCTATTTCCTTCTTTAGGTCTTAGAGTTTGTTTTATAAATCTGGCTGCTCCAACATTGGGTGCGTACATATTTATGATTGTTATGTCTTCTTGATGCATCAGTCCTTTTATCATTATGTAGTGTCCCTCATTGTCTCTTTTTATGGTTTTTAGTTTAAAGTCTATTTTGTCAGATATAAGAATAGCTACTCCAGCTTGTTTTTCTTTTCTGCTTGCATGGTAAATCTTTTTCCATCCTTTCACTCTTACTCTATGTGAATCATTATGGGTGAGGTGGGTCTCTTGAAGGCAGCATATAGTTGGGTCCTCCTTTTTAATCCAGTCATCCAGTCTGTGTCTTTTGATTGGGGAATTTAAACCTTTTACATTAAGAGTTGTTATTGAAAGGTTTTGATTTATTCCTAGCATTTTATTGGTTGTTTGGTTGTCTTAGGTGTCTTTTGTTCCTTGCTCTCTGATTTACTGTTTGTTTTTTGTGTTTGTTGGTTCCTTAGGTTGTAGATAGCGTTTTTGTTTGTTTGATTTCTCTTCATGAATGCCATTTTTATTATACTACTGGGTTTTGATTTTTCTTGGGTTTTTATGGCAGTGCTAGTTATTTTTCGGGAAACAAACCCAGTACTCCCTTGAGAATTTCTTGTAAGGGTGGGCCTGTGGTAGTGAACTCCTGCAGTTTTTGTTTGTCTGAAAAATATACTATTTGCCCTTCATTTCGGAAGGATAGCCTTGCAGGGTAGAGTATTCTTGGCTGGCAATCTTTGTCTTTTAGTATTTTGAATATATCATCCCATCCCTTTCTAGCTTTTAGGGTTTGTGATGAAAAGTCTGATGTTAGCCTGATTGCGGCTCCCTTATAGGTGATTTGACGCTTCTCTCTTGCAGCTTTTAAGATTCTCTCTTTGTCTTTGAGTTTTGCCAGTTTGACTATAACATGTCTTGGAGAAGACCTTTTTGGGTTGAATACGTTTGGAGATCGTTGAGCTTCCTGGATCTGAAGATCTGTGATTTTTCGTATACCTGGGAAGTTTTCTGGCACTATTTTGTTGAATATGTTTTCAATGCAATCTCCTTTTTCCTCCCCTTCTGGAATACCCATGACTCGGATATTTGAGTGCTTAAGGTTGTCTGATATCTCTCTCAGATTTTCTTCAATGTCTTTGATTCTTTTTTCTTTTTTTTTGTCTGCTTGTGTTATTTCAAACAGCCCATCTTCAAGTTCAGAGGTTCTCTCTTCAACTTCCGTAAGCCTGCTGGTTAAACTCTCCATTGTGTTTTTTATTTCGCTGAATAACTTCTTCAGTTCAGCAAGTTCTGCTACATTTTTTTCAGGACATTGATTTCGTTGTACATCTCCTCTTTCAGGTCCTGTATACCTTTCCTCGTTTCATCATGATGTCTAGCTGAGTTTTCTTGTATATCATTCAGTTTCCTTAGAATTATCACTCGAAATTCCTTGTCAGTCATATCAAGGGCTTCTTGTTCTATAGGATCTAGAGTTTGAGATTTATTAGCTTTTGGTGGTGTACTTTCTTGATTTTTTGTGTTTCTGGTATCTTTTTTTTGATGTTTATTCATTGTGGCAGGGGGTTTCACAGTCCATAGGTTTGACACTATTGACTGACTAAGGTGTTGCTGTGGTTGCCTATTTGGTATTGCTACCTCCGTGACAGCTCAGTTGGCCTCTAGTGTCTTGTGTGTGTGGTTGCCTTGGGTCTTGGGCCTCTCCAGGGAGCCACCTCTCTAGTCAGCTTGAACTCTGCTGGGCTGCTGGATCATGGGGCAGTACCGCAGGCTGTGTGGTCTCTGCTGAGCTTGTGCTTCTTGTGCCCGACTTCTCCCTGTTCCTTGAGCCCTGGCCTGGGCTGCTGGGATGCACCGAGGCGCTGCACAGCGTGTGGGCTCTGGAGAGCTTCCCCTTCCCCTACATGATGTCTTGCTGCCCTGTGAGTGCTAGGCCAGGCTTGGGATGGAGCCGGGTGGCAGAAGTGAAGCCTTCCTGCTGGATCACACCATGGCGTGTTTTCTGCCGAGTCTCTGCCTCCCTAGCTGGACGTCTCCCAGCTCTGTGCACAGTGGGCTGGGCTGGGTATGGAACCAGGTGACTGCGGTAAAGCCTACCTGCTGGATCTCGCAGTGGCAGCCCCGCAGGATGTGTGTTTTCTGCCCAGTCTCCGCCTCCCTAGCCGGATGTCTCCCAGCTCTGTGCACCATGGGCGGGGCTGGGAATGGAGCCGGGTGGCCGCAGTGAAGTCTACCTGCTGGATCTCGCAGTGGCAGCCCCGCAGGGTTTGTGATTTCTGCCGAGTCTCCGCCTCCCTAGCCGGACGTCTCCCAGCTCTGTGCACACTGGGCTGGGCTGCTGGATCTCGCAGTGGCAGCCCCACAGGGTTTGTGATTTCTGCCAAGTCTCCACCTCCCTAGCCAGATGTCTCTCTGCTCTGAGCGCAGTGGGCTGGGCTGCTGCATCATGCAGTGGTGGCCCTGCAGGGTGTGTGTCTCCTGCCGAGCCTCCGCCTCCTTTTGCCGGACGTCTCTCCGCTCTGAGCGCACTGGGCTGGGCTGAGAATGGAGCCGGGCGGCAGCAGTGAAGCCTATCTGCCAGTTCGTGCGACAGCGGCCCTGCAGGTCATGTGGTCTCCGTGGAGCCTGTGCCTCCTCTGCTGAATGTCTCCCCGTTCCATATGCATCTGTTGTTATGTTTTTATAGTTTAAATTAGTTGATTTGTGGGAGAGAGTGACGCCAGGGACCGCCTATTCCGCCATCTTGACCGGAAGTCTAGCTTCGTTTTACATAGTTTCCATATTTCCATTTGCTTATGCATGTGGTCCACCTTTTTCACTGGATTTTTTGACATTAATTATAGTTACTTTAAATTCTCTGATATATCCACCATCTGGTCCATCTTTGGATCTTATTGCATTGACTATTCTGTGTCTTGATTATGGGGCAGAGGAGTGTTGCTTTTTACTGTCGCATAATTTTTGATTGAATGCCTGTTGTTGTTTGTAAAACAATAGAGACTGAGGTAATACTCTTTATGCCTGGAAATAGGTACACCTTCTCTTCTACCCGCCATTAAGGTGAGGGGTTGAGCTAATCTAGTCATCAGTTGAACTAGATTAGGGTTTTGTTGTTGCTGTAGTTACCACAGGCTCTAAGTTCCTCCAGTGGTTGGCTGCTGATACCTTGTTCTTCATGCAAAGAATGGAGGGTCAGAGGGTCTTTCTTAGAGATTCTTCCTCACCATCAGGTTTTAGCAGATCCTATGTGCCTTTTCCACAGAATAGGTCTTTTTCTCTCTGCCTTTGTCCCTCTGCTGGCAGTAGTCTGCTGGTGCTTGTTACACAGTACAGGACTTAGGTGAACCAGAGGGCTTTCCTGGGACTCCTGCTCTAGCATCAGTATTAAGCAGATTCTCGGTACCTGAGCATTGGGGTTGGGGCTTTCTCAGCCTTCCTGCCCCTACTCCAGTGGTGAGCATCCCCTGCCTCTGACTCCATTCAGGGTCTCTAACTGTAGTGTCCTAGCCACTAGCCATGTGTGGCTATTTAAAATTTAATTAAAATTTACTTAAAATTCACTTTTTTGGTCACACTAGCCATTTTACGGGTACTCAATAAGCACCTGTGGCTGTATTGGAGAACGAAGATCCAGAACATTTCCGTCACCACAGGAAGTTCTCCTGAACAGCACAGGTCTAGATGGCAGGAGGGTTTGTGGCATCCTGGCTGTGGCAGCTGAGCTCCTCTTTATATTAGTGGAGAGTTTAGGACATACGCGAGGCTCCTGCTCCTCTTCCAGCAGCAGCAGGCCTCTCCTGTGGGTCATTGGGGCTCCCTTACTGTAAGTACAGGGTGTGGGTGTGTAGGCAGGGTCTGTCCCTTCCCAGAAGCAGAGGGCTTTTGCCTGGCACCAGAGTGCCCAAAGGTTTCCTGTCCCACCCCCAGCAGCAGATGGCTTCTGCCTCCTGTCAGAGCAGAGTAAGATCTGGGACATTACAGGTGTTTCCCACCTCACTTGGAAGACTTTTGTTTCCTGTGTGAGAAGAGTCTGTGGCCTGGGTGATTTTCTGCTATTACCTGGCAGTGACTGATCACACCTTGTACTCATACAGGGACAGAAAGCAGATGGGTTTCTTCCAGAATTCCTACTTCACCCTCAGACCTTGCGTATGCCACCTTGGGGGACTCTAAGGTACACTGCCCTGCCCCACATCTGTCTTACGAGCACCTGATGGAGCTAGTGGGGAAGGGATGGTGAGTGGATGGGGACCAGGATTCTAACCTACATTGTCCCTCCAGCCCACA
Source organism: Cynocephalus volans (assembly GCF_027409185.1). Classification (NCBI taxonomy): domain Eukaryota; kingdom Metazoa; phylum Chordata; class Mammalia; order Dermoptera; family Cynocephalidae; genus Cynocephalus; species Cynocephalus volans. The sequence goes on along the minus strand of NC_084468.1, from coordinate 105,606,715 downwards.
GTGGACCTTTGAAAACTTCTGAAAGCTTCGCTTGTTTTCCTCTTACCCACTTCTGTGGCAGCTGTCTTGTCCTCTGTACTCTGACAAAGGTAAAACAGCTCTGTGTTCTCTGACATTCAGTTCGCTTGGTTGTCTTGTGACCTTAGTTCACAAAATGTTCCTTGATCTTCGGCTTGAAAAAATAACTGTAAATTATCCACCCTTTTGTCATTGTTAGGATGGGGGTGATGTTCTTTGTGACTTTCCACCTCCTAAGAGCAGTAATCTATTCTTAACTGATAACTTCTTCTACTTAGTAGTTCTAGATTAATTTTCTGCTTGGCAGCTGATAAGACCTGAAGTCCTTTCATTCCATGTCCAGTTAGCCCCTCCATTCAGTCAGGGAAGCACACATATTTAGAGGCCCCATCTGTCCCAGGCCACGTTGTTCTGGTTTCTGTAAAGGGGTCTGTTTCTCAGGGTGGGCTCAGCAAGTGACCCTTGGGGCACTGGCATGCCGAGCCACTTGACATCTCTGTCTAGATCCACCTCCTCCTTCCCACTTGTGGGTTTTGGTTTTTGCCTGGGTGATGGAAGAGACAGCTTTTTGGAGACAGCAGTTCCTCTTTTTGAGGAATTTTTTTCATTTGAACGCTGTGGTTTCAAACCAAGTCTTTATAAAACCACCTCAGAGGAGGTGAATTTTCCCAAGGCTTGTCGCCTCAGGGATGCGCCAGGCACACTGCCAGACCCTTGCCTCCTTCTCTCTCTTGCCTTTGTCTCCAGGGTCTTCCCAACCACTCCAAACCATATCTGAGGGAGATAAATGCCATTTGCTTAAAGACGTAAGCAAATGGCATTTATCTGTGTGTGCAGTGCCTCAAGCCCATTTTAGTGCAGCATACTTCGGAGCTACAGATCATCTGGAAATTATGGAAGTTATGTTTTTATTGTCTTTAGACACACTGAGCCAAAACACTCACTCTCAGTGAGTTGGGGCATATGCTCATGAATATCCATTTCATAAACATTAGGTTCAAACAAAATTGTTTTTTTTGTAGCCATTTACCACAGAACGCTTCATGTCTTGTTTAATCAATTTTGATTTTCAACATGGAAGGTACCTGGATGAATTAGAAAGTTATTTCAGAAACTCTGCCTTTTGAACATCACTTGAAAAACCCAATTATCTTACACAAGTTCCAGGGTTCTAAGATCACAGCTGTCTTTCCAGGTTTGTTTGTAGACACGGCCAGATTAGTTCTTACAAAATTAAAGTGGAATTGCCAGTGCTTAAAGTAACAGCAAGTCTTTTATGTTGCTTTATATTTGGTTAATTTTCTTTTATGAACCTCCCTGTCCCTGATCCCTAGGTAGTTCAGATTTTAGTGGGCTTAACAGACCTACACACATTATACTTTCTTCCAATGCCATGCAATGAGACCATGGGTTTCTGAGCTCATATTGGGGCGGAGTGTTTCAGAGCTCCTAGGCATCAGGTACTGCTGGATTTATCTGGAGGCTTGGCAAGGTATACCGATGTAGTATTTGAAAACTATCCCCGCCAAAATTGACCAAAACATACGGTTGGCCCATGAATCATGTGTGTACCCTGTAAGCATAATGTTGAAGGAGAAAGAAAAGAGTTTATCCTATACAGGTGAAGATGTTACAGCAGGAGGCAAGAGGAGTGGCTGCTAAGGGGCAGAAAAGGCAAGAAGGGTTTCCCCAGCTACAGCAGCATTGTATAATGGGGAGTCTATAGCCTTGGTGGAGAATGGAAAGGAGTCTCTTATGGGAGAAACTCAGTTTGGAATCCTTGTGAACAAATTATGAGGCATGCAGAAAAAGCTTAGGAGATGGATGCAAAATCAAGTCTATTGAGTCAGGCAGAAAGTGGGTGAGTCGATTCCAGGCAATGTCACAGAGAGAAGGTGATATCTGAGTTGAGTTTTGGGGAATGTGGAGGAGGCTGTGCTAGGCAGATGTGACAGCATAAGCAAAGTAAGAGAGGTACCTGCAGATACAGGTAGGGTGGCGTGTCCACTGAGACTAAGTCTGAATTTGTGTGAAGTATGTCTGAAGTTGAGACAGGCTGGGACTGAGGAGTTTATGCGAATCTTGAAAACATTTTGCTGTGTGTGATGGGTTTGGTTTTGAGTGGAGTGACACGATCAGCTCGGTCTCTTGGAAGGGTTGCTCCAAAGACATTCTCCAGTGGGAATTGGAGGAGGCAGCACTGGAAGGCAGGGAGACCCAGTCAGGGGGCATGCTAGAGACAGGTTAGCAAGAAAGGGGAGCCATACCAGGTGGCAATGGGATTTGAAAGTAGGGAGCAGATATGAGAGACACCTTTGAGGTAGCATTGACAGGGTTTCGACATGAACTATGTGTAGAAGGTAAAGGAAAGTGAGGAGTCACAGATGAATCTGGGATACCTTGAAGGGCCGTTTGGGGGTATTGTGATGTTGCTGTTGCACAGAGACAGGAGAAGCAGCTAGTAGACTGAAAGAGAAAGTAAGGGAGAGGATGAAGCAGGTACGGGGTTCACATTTTATAGTTTAAGTACTTGAGGAGCACACTCTACGTTTTTATTGTTTTTATCTAGATAAGAAAAAGGGATTAAAAGCAAATTTAATAATTTTTTGAAAAAGTTTATTATAATTTTAGAGAAAATTTAAAGTTTTTAAAATTTTCTAAACTTCATCAGCTTTTGTGCTGATGAGGATATGGCTTATTGCCACTATTTGAAAACATCTTCAATTTGGTTTTGGAATTAGGAAAATCTTTTATTGTTTAAGGAACCCACATATTTCTGGGGAATGTCTTGCAAATGAATCATTTAAGATAAATGACTTTAAAATACCATTGTATTTTATTTGGCTCAGAATATATACCTGCATGAAATTGAGTATTCCTGTTGTATCACAATAAGCTGCCTTTTGTGTGTGTGTGAAAGGGAAAATCAGAGCATTTGAAAAATAACTTTTTCTTCAGGGACTGATGGCATCATTTTCCCCATTACTCTTTTTCTCCTTTATGAACATTCTTTTTGATGGTCATCAAACCACTTGGCAGAGTGCCCCTTATCCTCTGTGATATTTTATGCTCATGAACTAGTTAGCTCTCTTAAAATCACCAGCAAAAAAAGTTTTAAGTTCCCTAGTTAGGAATATTTTTTGGCATGCCAAATAATGTTCATAAAATCAGGAGTTCTGGTCCAGGCCTTCTAGGTCATGGTGATTGGTTCTCTGGATTTCCATAGGCTTTGAGAGTAAGAGGTGAAAATTTAAACTAGATTTCATCCTCTTGACAAATTTCTTAGGTAACTTTATTATCCCACACACACAAAAATAGACAAGTCTTTTGTGCAGTTAAATTCTGTTTCACTACATTTAGAGTTACAAGAATGGAGTTACATTGATGTGAGGGATTAAGTTGGCCACAGGCATCAAATATGATTTTTCTGCAGAGTGTCTTAATGGTACTTACATTCTCATTCAATATGTCTATGCCTTACTCAAGGATTTTTCTGGGGGGAGGGGAAACTAGTGCTACCCATCTCAAACATAATGTGCATTAGTTGGAATAATGGTGTGATAAAGAAGTCTCCAAGTTGGTGCCATCAGTTTCTTCCCTCCCTGTATGAACATACTCCTGTTTACATCAACAAGTAGAGTCTAATGTTCCTTTCTTTGAATCTGAGCTGGCCACAGTGACTTGCTTGACCAACAGAATTCAGCAGAAATGATATTCTAGGACCTCAGGGGATAGGTCATAAGAAACCTTGTAGCTTTTGCCTGCATCTCTTGGGACAAACCACCGTGTGGTAAGGACCCTAAGTAACATGGAGAGACCAGATAGGCATTCCTTGCAACAGCCAATGTGAACTGCCAGCCATTTGAGTAAGCCATTCTGGATATCTAGTCTAATTGAGCTTTCAATGACTTCAGCTGCAGCCAACCTACTGTAATTGCAAAAGAGACTCCAGCAAGAAGTGTTGCAGAGCCCAGTCAGTCCACAAAACTATGAGAAATAATAAGTTATTTTATATCATAAATAAATAAAAAATAACAATAAACAATTATTAAACAGTAAGCAAAATGATAATGTATTAAGTTTTGGAATGGTTTATTATGCAGCAATAGATAATTAAAACCAGTACTAAATATTTCACAGTACTAAGTACAATTTTTAATTGTATAATATGCTTATGTATTTTAAAGTGATTGACATTTCTGGACAGAGTGTTGAAGGGGGAGCATTTACAAAATGTTTCTAAACAGAAATTAGATGTTATATCACAATATCACCGTTTACCAGGGGGAGCTATATTTTGTTACTAGAAAAAATACTTTTTAAAATTCAGTTTAGAAAAATAATACTAACAATTGTTTAGAAAGGTTTATGCCTTATGCTATTCTGAAAAAAATATTTGAGAGAACTAGAAACATATGAACGTTAAGGTTCTAGTCATATTTATATAGTGTTTAATCCATAGATCCAAAGTCTAATGGCAAATTTGCTTATGTAAAATGGAAATTTGTATAAATAAGCTAAATTAAGAGCTTTATTTTAAAATAGTAGGCCTTATTATTGGTGTGTTTCTGGAATGACTGAAGTGAATAGGCTCATCACCATGATAACATTTTCTTAGCTTCATTAGTACTTTTTAGAACTTTTTTTTTGTCAGTACTTTTTAGAACATTAAATTAGGTAACTGAGTCTAAAACTGGGTTATCTAGCAGTATTAAAGTCAGGATGATACCTGTTTGGGGGTACCAGCTGTGTAATTCTTGCTGTTGGGTCTGGTGGTCTAGCAAATTCAGTCATGGGTAGTCTCTGCTCATGACTAGATGATTGGTTGGGACATTCCCTGTTTAGGACTTTCAACTTTAACACTTCCTGATAGAAGCTGTTTAAAATACGCAAACCTCTGTTTTCAGATTTAGCAAACCTATTGTTATAATTTGTTCATATGTTTCTCTTTTTTAAACCATGACTTCTGTATGGACAGGAATTACATCTCAGACCTCTTTTTGCTCCGCATCTGTGTGCCTGGCACCTCGTGAGTTATCAGGTTTGTTGAATGAATGAAGTGAAATTATATCAGAAGTAAACTGTACTAAATTTATCCAATTAACTAAGCAAATATATAACTTATCAGCACCACACTCTCCCGAGTGAGCCACGGGCCGGCCCCAAATATATAACTTAATAAAATGTACGAATCCATTCATTCAACAGACATTAAATGACTACAGTGTCATTTAATGATACTGGAATATAAAGTTGGAATATAGAGTAAACAAAACACATTATCTCTACCTTCAGTGGAGCTGGAAATCTGTTTACCATGAGTTTAATTCTTCCTTAATCAGCAATCCTTACTACAGACTTAACAAGAAAGTATGAGAAGATAAGATTGTGTGCATTCAGCAGATATTTGTGATGTGCTCACTGTGTGCCAGAAGCTATAGTGTCATAGGCCCTGCTTTGTTTCTGTCAGGAAACTTGAACACTAAAGACATTATTTTAAATAATAAGTAATACTGGTTCCCAAGTGTACTGCATCATGCCTAGTCTTAAGTCCTGGAGTCTTGGGCGTGGCTCTCTCCTAGCTCACAGTGGTCCTTTCTTGTTGCCCTAGTTGTCTTCTGTTACGTGTGCTTCTCTGCACTTCCCTATTTTACAGTATATGGGAGGCGGTTCTCTCTGTCTACGTAGGAACAGGCAACTGTACATCTGTTGCTCTGTGCTTGATGCACTGCGGATACACACTGTGCCCAGATTTCCCTGTTTGCCTTCTTGGGTTGTCCTTGTCATCTGGCTCCAAAGACTACGTTCTCAGAGGTGTACTTGCCAGAGAGGGGAGCCGGAGATCTGTGGTCCTCTGATGAAGCCATTCTCACCCTGTTTACCTGCCCTGACACACCTGACAGATAAAGCTCGGGTGGGCAGTGCACCTCAGGTCACAGCATGGACCATATACAATTCTTCAAGCTCCAGCCTTAACCCTAATGCTTGGTGACATCTTAGGACAGCATATTGGCATAGAAATGAATGAAAATGATGTTCTTAGGCGATAAGATTAAAACCCATCTCATTTGTAAAAAAGGAAATAGATTATTTGCAAACTGTAGTACTTTATTGTTAATGAAAAATCACTTTTCAATTAATGACTATATGCCAAGTCATATATTATTGTGCCAAGGCTTTGAGGTTGTGACCATAGATCTAAAGACTGTCCCTCTTAGATATTTGGACACAAGATAATTCATTTATTCTGCAAATGTTTATTAAGCCAACTATCTGTAGGTACTGTACTAGGTACATATACTTAGTTGACTATATAGTATAAGATGCCTTGGAGTTTTAGGTAATTTCACATGGGTAGATCATGGAGTGTGTAGAAGATATAATACTAAAGAGGCTTCTGGGGTACACAGAGGACAGATAATGAAGATTCCTCAATGTCAGATGAAAGTGTTTGGACTTTACCCTCAGGACTGTTGAGAAACTCTTGAAGGTCAGTGGCCTGAGAGTTTTGGCTTTTTCAGGTCCTGCTAAGTACTTTATGGCCAGTATCATCTTCACCCGTATCAAGTGGGTTTGTTCTAATATCTCAGAGATCTCTTTGTTCTCTGGTAATCCTCAGAGTTCAGCGATCCCTTGTACTCGCCTTAGCCTGCTGATGATTTTTGATTATCCTGCCCAGGTGGTTTGGGGGAAGGATAAGGGAGTGTTTCAGGAAAATACTCCTAGGCAGACATACCCTGGAGAAACAGTACCATTTCCAGTTGCCTTTTTCTCAAACACATTTGGTCTCTTTTTCCTGACACTTTAGAGCGGGAATAAAACATCTGTGTCTAAAATCAAAAGGCTCTATATCCCATCCACCCTTCAGACTTGACAGGAGAGTTCTCAGCTTTTTCCTGCCCCACTCGGGTACAGTAGCACAAAGGCAAACGTCATATACGAGTATTTTCCCCCCCATCTGTTACATAACTCTCAGGGACTGTTACTGCATCTGGAATTGACAGTGTTTTAAAAAGGTAATGGTGAACCTTTTGAGTTCATTATCATTTGAGTATATAAGTAATGTAAAATTTAGACAGAATTTCATTTGAAGGTATTATTTATGGAATATTTAGTTAATTGATTTATATTGCCATTATTCTGAACAATAGAAATAAAATTAGGTCCCTGTATTGCATGGTCTCTCTTGATCATATCACATAATTTCTCAAAAATTAAAAGCAAAAGAATTTTTCTTAGGGAGCTCTCTGACAGTTTATATTTAACTTTGCTTAACAATGACTTCAAACAAGTCTTGCATACACAAAGAACTCCTGTTTAAAGAAATTTCCTTTGACTAAATGTGGTATGTTTCTAATTGTAACTCTAAGATTTAGAGGAACATACATGTAGTCCCAGGTGGCCAACTAAACTTTATTGAGTTAGCTTCTGTGTTATGTGCTGTGCATTGAAGGAACAGTTAAGGAAAAGTTGCACCCCTTACAGAGTTGGAGGGACGAGACAACCACCTAGCAGATGGTGAGGACTATGAGTATCCCCCATGTGCTGTACATGCACACATAGCTATAGGAGGAACACCTACCCTAGTGTGGCAGGAAAGGTGTCAGGAAACACAGAGAAGAGTCTAGTCTGCAGGAGTGGAAAACTGACTGAAGAAATCTACATGGCATGAAAAGAACATGGCTGAGCAGGAGCAGATTCTCCAAAGGAAACCAAGAAGAGAAGCCAAAGAGGTTGGAGGAGAGCCAGGAGAAAAGGAGCACTGAGCCAAGGGAAGGGAAGTGTTTTAGCATTTCCGGGAAAAATCACATGCTTTGTCTTTATCTTGAAGTTTTATGATACATATAACTGCATTACAGTTTCTGAGAAGCCCAGCAGTAGAGGTATTTCTTGTAGTTTGTTTAACCTAGTATTTGCTGCAATAATTTGAGCAGAGTGAGAGAGTGTGTGTGTTCCTCTAACATCTCACTGGGGCTAGTGTTCTACAAAGCACAATTTAAGAAAGGCTGGTCTGATCCATGCCATGTACGGCTGCAACAATACTTAAAAAGGTCAACTAAAGAAAAGAAAACAAACGAGAAAAGCCAACGCTGCAGTGGCTCCTTGCTCTCGCTGCCTACAAAACAGAGCCCAGCGGCTTAGCCCGAGGTGCCCTGTGCTGTCCTGGCACTGCCACTGCTGCCTCTCCCTGTCGCCTGCCCCCTCCCCGACCCCAAGCACACAGGCACACTGCGGGCTTCAGCCACTCTGGACCTCCTGTCCTTCTCCCAAAGCTGCACATTTTCCTGAATACACTTCAGTACTTCCTAAGGGAACAAATAAAATAACCCATGTTTTCTACCCTCTCTCTCCCCCACCCCCCGCCACTGTCCCTGTGGAGAGCCCACCTCTCCTTAAAGCTTCTGGTCAGGTTCCACTTGCTATCTATCCATCCCTGCCATCTCTGCCATGGACATATTTTACTGATTCATTGCTCAGTTTTTTCACTTTTATATTTTTCCTTTTTAAAAATTTTTTCCCTAGAGCTTAGCTCACTTATTTGTTCAGTCATTCCACAATATAGTTGTGGGTCATATGATATATTAATCCTTATAGGTATTTATGTATCTTTTCTGTAAAAATTGTGACTTTCTAAATAGATTTTCATTAACATTGAAAAGGCAAAGTTTTATAACCTGGTCTCAGCCTCCAGGAGTTGTCTGCCTACTCAGAAGGGGAGATGGACTCTTGTATTGTTAAATTAGATATTCTTACAGAGAAAGAGGAACACGTGTGATAGGAACACTGAGATGTGGAAAACAAAGCAGCTAACTTTGCCTGAGGAAGACCAGGTAGAGATCACTGGGGAAATTTGAATTGGGTGGGAAAGTGCGGTAATGAGTTAGTAGGAAAAGGAGCAGAGCTGGGGGAGGGCATGCCAAATCGACTGAGTGCTATGTGCCAGGATGTGAAGTTGTGCTTTGTGGGTTGGTGAGAAACCCATGTAGTAAGGCCCAGGGTGTGTGTTGGGGAGAATTGGAGCCTAAGTTTCCATTGCGGGGGGGTGGGGGGGAGGCAGGTTTGGCAAGACTGTGAGGAGCTTTCTGTGCTGAGACAGAAAGGTAGATAGGATTGATTCTGTAAGTAGTACTAACAGGCTTTTATTGGTTTCCTAGTAAGGGAAGGAAATTGTAAGATCAGCAGTAATCCTAGGTGTTCCTTGCTTATTAAAAATACAAAACTGTGAAATAAAGACAAATGATCATTCCAAGAAACTCTGTCCCCCATCTGACAGTTTTTTAACTTTTATATCACATTTTTTTTTACATTACAAGAATGGTCTTGCAGATTGAGACTGATAAAATTATAACTCAATTGCTAAGGCTGTAGTTATTGCTATTACTATTATGAAAACAAAATAATGGGGCACAGTATTTTGAAAACATTTTTATAATTTGTAACCTATTTCGAGTGCAGTCTGGAGTCATAGAATATCACCTCTGGAAACTATATAAGAGGTCAGTTGACAAATCCCTTCATTTAAAAATGAGAGAATTTAAGTCAAAAGATGTTAAAGACTTAGTGTAGCTAGTTATACCAGGAGACTTTCTCTTTCTCTTCAAGTTCTTCTGTGAAATTATCTTGCCTCAAATCCATTTTGTCATGAAATTAAAGGGAAACTACATAATAGTTTAGATCAGAGAGCAAGGCATACTATTTATAGTTATATTAGTATTTTGAGTTATAGTAATATTTCATATAAAATATATTTTTAAAAATATCTCATTGTGAAGTGACCTGCTGTATTGTTTTGCATTTTATTAACTCAGATATCAAAGTTGTTTTTAAACAATAAGACTGATTTCAAAATATAAGTTACTGGGAATATAGAATTTACTTAATGGTTAGGAATTTATATTTTAATTACTATTGGAATGTGTCTGTTTTTTTCCTTTACAGATTAGAGACCTTTAAAATAGATTTTTATTAGTGTAGAAAGGATGAAGTTCCTAAAAATGTATAAAACATAAATCATGTAATTACTTAATATTAGATGTAAATGAGTACATTTTAGAATGAATGAGTATTTATTGAGCATTATATACTATGATGCATTGAGTTAGGGTCTTAAATATTTGTGCTCTAGTCAAGAAATTTTTTCAATGATCGTATGAACTATGTATAATATACTGTCTTAAGAATAGCAAAATAGAAAATAGATCATGTAATTTCTACCTATTTTATGTTAGCTACCAATCTTTTAGACAATCTCCATGTATTTATCGAGACTGGAAGAGCTCCTCTTACTCTGCTCAAACTCCTACCTTATCTTGAGATAATTCAGCCTCAGTCTGAACATGGCATCAGACACACTAGGGATGTGATCTGCTCCTAGACTGTCTTAGCTATAATGACCATTACAACTTCAGCCACCCACTCACAGAATTACACCCTTAATATTTTCAATAATCCTGGTGTCAGGAATTGCTTTTGTTGCTACTCACAGAGACCCAGCCATGGTGTCTTAAGCATGAATGTGTTTATCCATAACAATCCAGGGGCAGGCAGTCCAGGGCTAGTTTGGTAGTTTCTCAAAGTCATCAAGGCTTCCATTGTTTCTGCTTCTCCATTTATAGCTTGTGGCCTCCATTGTAAAGGTCCCAATGTGAGTCAAGATGTTTGTTGGTACTCTAGCCATCACTTCCTCGTTCCAGGCAACAGGGAGGAGGGGGGGGGGGAGGAAAACAGGATGTGCCTGAGCTGATTAATGTCCATTAAAAAGCTTTCTGGAAGTCCCACCCCACAATTTCCACTTATCTCTCATTGGCCAAAACTATGTCACATGACCACATGTAGCTATAAGGGATTCTGGAAATATCTGTGTTTTAAAGCTCATTGAAACAGTAAATAAAATTGATTTCTATTACTAAAAAAGGGGAATAAATATAAGGCAGATGTTTCTCCAATATTATCTGCTAGCCCAAATTTATACTGTTCTCCCTCTGGACTCTTGTTGGTTTTCTTCCTATTTTAACTGGAATGTCCTTCTCTGTTTTACTGCCTGGCTTCCTACCCATAAATACATTTTTTTAAAAAAGACCTTTGCTTTGTTAAATCACCTCCTCCATCGTTTTCTGACCATCTTATCCCATAGCTGAGCCAGGCTCTCTTTCTCCGTGCTGTCATTTTACATTGTGCATTGTACCACACTGACCTGTGTTAAGTGTCACATTCTCCCTCAAATTACAGAATGCTTGGGAAAATGTCTTGCTCGGCAGTGGAACTGCAGGGCCTAGTTCTGCCCAGCACTTAATAGAAACTCATTAGGCATTTATTGAACTGACTATAAAGTGTCAGAGTAAGTATTCAAATATAAATGGCAGGGCTTTAAGTCAGTGGTGTTTTAGTCCACTTCTCTCTTCATTTCCCATGTCAGCTGCAAGCGAAGTCCCAGGGGCAAGAACCTGTTCTTGTAAGGCCTGGGCAGAGTGGTGTTAGAGAACAACTTGCTCTCTCTGGCTTAGGCAACCCCATTTGTAATAATAATATTGTTGTTTCAGGGGTGTCAACTGAACTTTGTGAACTTGGTATATAAACAAGGAGTGTATGTAAGCAGTTTGCACATTTAGCTAAAATAAAACTCTATACATATTTAGCGTTTAGGCTGATTGCTGCTTCACTACCACTATATTATCTTTAGTCTTTAATAATATACTTCAGGATTTAAAGGAAAGTACATGCTGTCTGAAATGTATAAAGAGAAATTTGCTTTTAAGATAGGCAATATACAATTAATTTTTAAAAGAAATGGGGCCATTATTCTTAAGAAAGTAATGCATTTGTTTCTATAGTACTTTCTTTCTGAAACAGAATTTTATATTCATCTTGTTCTATTCAGAAAGTTTTAATTACTAAAGGGTCATAAGAAACTTGCAATAAAGAACTGTCTATTATATGAAGTTCACATTAACGGATTCCAAGAACAATGGTATTTTGAGGTTCATACATAAATTTTTTCCTTTGGTTATATTTTCATAGTTTGTGTGCCTTTTTCAATTTTGAATTACATTATTTATTCACATGCATATTGCAATGATAAATAGAAGCAAGCAGTTTAATATAATATATAAAATATTCTTATTTAGTTCTTATTATGTACCAAGCATTAAGATAAGCAAAATCCTGTGACATAGGTCTAATATCCCATGTTACAGATGGGTAAAGTGAGGCTTAGAGAGTCACATGATCAGTAATGGGCGTCACCAAGATTGGAAATTTGAGCTTTTTACTTCTGAGGGCCTTATTCTTTATTGCTAAGTATACAGCCATCAAGATGTTCTGAAGTATTATGTTCCATATTGTATGAACCAGTCTTTCAGAAAAATTCTAAGAAAACTAGTGTCAGTTTCTTAATTCATTCAGTGACAACTCGTTGCTTGTACAGTATTTCTTGGGGCTTGGAATCCCCCCAATACCTGGTCCTCAGGATTCATGCTATACATTTTTTTTTCTGGAGAGCACCCCAAGATGACTGTCATGGACACCACCCTTACAGGAAATTGTTCAGCCATACCAGTGTGAACTCTGTGGACATTTTCCCTTCACTTGCACTTTATTAGATATTTTCTGTAAAATATTGTCAGTATTCTGAAAGCTACCAACAAGGGGTATCTCATGTCCCTTATAATCCACTATAAGGAGTGAAATTTCAGTGTAGAGAGATTTACTCGCTAAGTTTTACCCAAATCCCTTGTATTGCAGTTTCTTTGCATCATTGAAAATCAAAATATTAATATAAGAGCTTTTCAGATCTTTAAAGATGGTTATTTTTGGTATACTTTTCCAGAAACATACATCTAGGTCAATAATGATTCATAGGAGGTCACACGGCAAGTTGATATCAAGGTCAGTGGTCTGGCTGTATGAATTACGGGTTTGAAGGACCTATCAGGCCTCTTAGTCATGATGCCTTCATCTCAAGGAGGTTGTGGATTTTTCAAAAATGTTTCTGTTTCAGTATTTCTAAGTATTATAGTGAAATTTATTCTTAAATTCGTGAAGGAAACAGAAGCTCTTACAGGTAAAGGTCATTCATTTGGGCTTCAGTTTAAAATATAGTTAGGGATATTTCCTTTTGCTCCATAAAAGAGGCGTTATTCTTTTTTTTACTCTAAAAGAGGCAGTCAGTGGTTCTAAGAACATGAATATAATTTGGCTGACCCAAACCATACTTACACTGAAGTAAAATCTGCTTATCCTGAGAAATGTTGAGATCCTGGCTATGTCTGTCTTCACTTTATGCTTAAGACTGAATTCATATGCTCTGTATCAATCATGATTCATTAGAGAGAAAATCATCTCCTTCTGAGGTCCTATATTCATACACATTTCTAGGCAGGCTTTAGTTTTACTGCTTCTGAGGAATATTTAAACACAGTACTTGTAAAATTGTATTCTTTACCTTTATTTCTCATCTTACCTTCAGTTCTGTTCTCAATTGTAAATTACCTTTCTTTATCACAGATTTGGGTACTTTCCAATCAAATTATATTTCTTGTGTATATTTTCTATTTCCCATTATGGAAAATCTATAGTGTAAATGTTACTCTTTCTTGTGACCTCAGTTCTTCTCTAGGGAGTATTTAAATATTTGAATATTAGAAGGCTAATGCCACGCATCTAATGCAACAGTAGACAAAGTATTTAATGGGGTGGGGGGCGGGCTGGATGTTGCTTGGTGGGAAAGTGGAAAGTAAGAATTTGGACAAAACAAATGAGTACACCAAGTTCCATGATGTCATATCCTTGCAAAATGAAAGCAGATATTTACTTAAAGAAGAAATCAATTGGTCTTTTTATTTTTATGAATATTTGGATTCTATTAAGTGTAGCTAAGTGTTCTCTGAAATCATCACTGTAAAGAATCAGAATCAAATAAATGTATATATACACATATATATTTAATTTAGTTTCCTATGTTGTTATGTGCTCAAGATTGTAAATGGATATAATAGGAACCAAAATTAAGAACAATTTCCCAAATACATTTTCATCATCAAATGCTGTTTATTTATACTGTAATGACATATCAGACGGAAGGATTGTTTTCCTGAGGTTTTTCTTTTCTTTTATAAAACTCTGACTTAGAGTGTTTATCATGGTGCTGATTGGTTGTGGTCTTGATGCTGAATTGTAACAGATGAATAGGATAGATTACTGAATTGAGATTTGGTGTTCTGGAAGTCAGGAAGTAGGAGGAGTGGTCCAGAGGCTCTGGGAACTGGTAATCAGATATGAATCCTTTTACTCAGGGTCAGTGGTTGAGCTAGGGCAAGTTGTGAGTGACACAAACCACTCATTCAAGGCCCAGCCGTTATCATGACAGAAAACTGCCGGTGGTCTGGTGTTCCTCAAAGGTACTTTCAGAGTGTAAAGTACTTTTCTGCTTCAGCAAAAAGTGAGACATTTGAAATCCTCCTTAAGCTTTAGGACTACCTTTGAGGCTCACTGAGTGCCTGGTCGCCCATGCCTACAGCCTATGGCACTGGTCTTGACCCAGGTCTCAAACATCCTGGAGTATTCATGCTAGATGCAGGCTGGATTCCAGTCCAAAAACAGCACATTAGTGGGGGCAATTCTAGAGGCTTTCCCAGGACTATTCTCAATGTGCATTACACTGAATTAATTCTAGTTAAGTCCAACCTTCTCATTATCCTATAAATCATATCTGCATGTATACATATGTATACACATACACATATATACATATACCTTTCTTGGATACTGCTGTGTGTTGCTGTTTTAGCTACTCATTCTATTCAGTGAATGAATGTACTTGGTTCACTGTGCCAGTATAAGTTAAAATTAACATTTTGCTGGAATGTGGTGTGCCTGACTGCTTTATATCTGAAAAATATTTGGCTTTGTAGAGGCAAGAGAGTGAAGGGACTAAAATTGACATATGTTTTCAGACATGTAAGTAGTGTACCATGTCATTGCCAAAAAAATGACATTCCACCTAGGATACAGTCTTTAACATGTGGGACAGTTTATCACCAAGTAATGTATGACTCAATGACTAAATTTTGAATTTTTAAAATATTAAATTCTGTTTCTATTTCCCCACTGGCAGAACATGAATGAGTTCTCCAACATCTCTCTCGTAAGAGCCTTTGCCAGTGCTGTGGCCACTGCATGCTAAGCGTTGGTGCCTATTCATGCAGTATGGGGCTTAACACTCCAGCGGCCTCCCATCCCACTCTAATTTTGTGTCTTGAGATGTGGCCAGTGTGTTTTTTCATCCTTGTCTGGAGAGAGGTCCTGTAGAGATTGGGTGTTTACTTTATTTGAGAGGAGAGAAACGTGCACTCAATGAATTCTCTCTGAGAATTTAGGCCTCTTTGTGGCTTAGTTCCTTTAAGCACAAAATAAGAATTATGTTAACTAAATCCTCTGCCAACTGTATTACTTATGCTTATTTGACATAGAGGATACCTGGCTACTAGCAGAAAAACAACAGCAACTGCGATTGTAAAAGAAGAGAGAACAAATTCCTAGGAGATGGTCCTAGCAATTCTTCTCTTACCTGTTAACATACTCTGGAGGGACTCCTGTATCTAAACCAAAGAGCAAATGGGAAGAATTGAAACAAAACAAAATTGTCTCAGTGTGCAAAGGAACAGTTCAAAATTGAGATCTGATTCCATGAGGTTCAAAGCAAGGAAATTGCCTCAATTCAGTCTTTTCTTTTACCTAATTTATTCTGAGAGCATGCATTAGGAAATTTCTGAGTAACGTGGACAGCTCTATCTGTTAAAATGTTCTTTCTTAAAATAAAACTACAACGACAAAACACCTTCTTGAGGGGAAAAGCATTTTGTTTGGCCTGAGCCAAAACTTGGCATACACGCTGCTCTTCTTACTATCTCATTCACCCCTTAACCCTGGACCCCCAGCACGCTTACCCCAAACCAGCTGGGGTGGGAAGCTACTCTTCTTGATGGGGGTAGTCTGCTTGTGTGAAAGGGCTGAAAATCTCGTCAGCACTTTTCCTAGGTAACAGAGTAACTGAGTTCATTCTACCAGTGGGAGTATAGATTGTTGCTATTTATATGTGGAATGAGAGATCAGGGCACAGGAAGAAGGGGGAGATTGTCTTAGCAGAATCCTTCCCATTTCGTACCTTGCCCTATCAGGTGACAGCTGAGTGAATTTACAGGATGATAAATACAGTCCCCTAGATGGTATCTAAATGGGCCATTACAATGAGCTGTCACTCCTGAATTCAGGTGGTGCTATTTAATACAGAAACTGATGTGGCATTATCTTGCTCTAAATATGACCCTCTTGGTTTGCCCCGAAACCGAGGAATTTCCCAGGTTGTGTAGGACTTTCAGGGCTAAAATCAGGCTACTCCTCAGCAAACGGGATGGTTGGTTACACTTTGAGAGTTGGTCACAACTTTGAGAGGTTCCTTCTCAAAGAACACCCTGAACCCCAGACAATTAAAAGCTCATAGGTAAAACTTCACCACTGCTTAAAAAGAAAAAAAAAATGAAATCTGATTTGTTACTGGTTACTATTGATGACAGTAGATCATTTTATTTGGGAGGCAGAAATGGTTTTTTGCCTGCTGGAGTCTGTGTAGCATCACCAAGATTATAAATAGTTTTCACAAATGCTCACACATGGTGAAAGAAGATTGAGCTCAAATTTGCTTACAGAATAAAACTATCAGATGAAAAAGGTAAAGAGTAAAGATGCTAATTTTCTGCATAAACAAATGTTTTGCAGTTACCTTTGGAATGTAAAAATGTTAATGATATTCAAATTTGGAAAATAAAAATGTCCCCATTTATTACAGTAATCCTATTGTGTCACTTTCTTTTTCTTCCTTTAACCTTTAAGGCTGACTGACTTTTTGTCAAAACATTTTATGACTTTTGAGCAAATTCAAATAGCAAGATCTCTGCCAGGACAACTACGGAATCCTCACTTGTGCAAATAGGCAGGATGTTTGTTTTTAGCATTTTGGGGGTTTGAAAGGGGTAGCTTTAAACCGTGTGTCGACTAGAGATATAATTTATATTGATATGATTTCCTCTGACTTCTGCCTGCTCCTTGATGGTTTTGTTTCACCTGTTGACATGAACTTGGCTGAAATGAATACTCTGTTGGCCATGGGTGAGTTAGCTGCATGTGTGATAGCACCTTTCTGCTGTGTTCTTACTATTTTCAAAATTGTGTAATGGGATAAGTATGTTATTTCATTAGAATTAGATATCCTTTTTTAAGGCTTTGCATATACTTAATTCCTTTCTCCTACAGACATCTGAATAAACTTTATGGTTTTATTCAAAGATGGATTACACTTGCCACCATCACATATGTCAGAAGCATGCTTGTTATTTTTGGAAGTAGGCAAGTTGAATTAATTCAGTGCTCTGTGGACTGGTTGGATCTGCCTCTTAATTGTAAGAGTCTGTGACTGCATTGAATTCTCATTTCACATCATTCTCTGTTCCCCTATATCATGCTCTCCAAATCGACAGGGAGATTTGGCATTGATATATACCATATTTCAGATTGTGTAGCAACAGAAGCTGAAAGTTGATGGACAAGTATACCTCAACTCCATCTGCTCTGTCTTTTCTTTGCAAATCTGTTGTGCTCTTGAGGATAAGGAGCACATCTTAAACCTCTTGTGTTTCCCACAGTTCCTAACACGATGTCTTGATCAATACTCAGTGGAGACTTGCTGGTGAGTTTACTCTCAATTACATCACCTAATTGTGGGAATTATCTTGATTGCTGTCAGGTCGTTTGTCAGTAGAGCTTGGAACATTTCAATTAATTGGTATGTAAGCTTAATGTGCCAGTTCTAATATAGGAAAAGACTGTTTTAAAGGAAGTAATTAATATTTTTCTTCTTAAGTTTGCCTTTGGTGGTGGCTTACTGTATCTAAGACTATAAATTTGTCAGGAACATTCCATTGGTAAATGAAGCTCCCTGCAACATGCAAAAAAAGTTAGGCCATCTTAAATTTGTAAGACTACTTTGATTTTCACTAGCAAATTTTTAGGATAAAACAAAAGTGATGAATATAATATGTGATGAGAATAAGGCAGTTACATCAGCAACTTGTGCTCTCGCAACTCTGACAATTTACTGTTTTCATAGTTGACATACATTCTGACTGTTATTTGAAACTCAGCATTTTTGCCTTAGACACTGTATACCTGTTTGTGTGTGTAAATGTTTCATTATTTACGTTTTTATCTTTTCCATATATCCTCTATATTTTCAATCATATTTATTTCCCTTATATTCCCTTCTCTTTCCCATATGATTTCCTTATTTCAAAGTGTGATTTATAATTTTTTAAGGTGGTGAGCATAAGTTTTTCCTTATAATAGAATTTTCCTGTTCATATGATTAGTCTTCATTAGTAAGATCTTTGGAAAAAAAAAAAAAATCTAAACAATTAGTCATTATGTAGGGAAAGTAGTTTCCCTTTAGATAATTTAAACAATAATAGTCTTTCACTTAACCAGCATTCCTTTTCTTCCAAGAGTTACAAAGGATATTCTTCACAATGCATAAGTCTCATCTCACATTGTTCTCAGAATTCTTATCAGCAAATATATTCTCAGCTCCCTTTATAACCCTTCATGAATATAAGAAAAACATTTCTGTCCAAAAGCACACTCACTCCCATTTTTAGAGCTGGGGTTCTTAGACTGTGTTGTGTGTTATCGTTTTTAATAGCCAACCACCGCATTTGAATTTTTTGTTTGTTATCATCGTGCTGCTTCAATCTGAGCTAGAACTATTCCCTGCCACTAGAATAGGGCCATTAGAATATGATGTGATGATGGGAAGATGTAGACAATAGAATGATTTCATCCCTAACAAACCAAAAGTCCAAGTGAAGGGGACTTAAAAGATCAGGATATTTATTAAGTCACATAATAATAATTTCAGAGGGAGCACCATCCCGCGGTTGGCTACTGCAATGGCTTAACAAGGTCATCAGTGGCCCAGGTTCCGCTCACATCTCCCACTGCCCTCAGCCAGTCCTCACATGCTCAGCACATGGCTTCAACAGCTGACACAGTCTTTTCTAGAGTACCCCACAGACTCCTCTTCTCAGTAACCACAGCCGTGTCACATGCTCCAGTCTAAACCCATCACTGCGAGGGAAATGGAATTGCCATCTTTGGCTTGGCCCATTGGTTCCTAAATGTGTCTGCAAATTAGAATCACCAAGCAGGGATCCTTTAAAAATGCTAACGCTCAGTCTACCACCCCAGACCATGAAATCACAATCCCTGGGTGGGGGTGGGCCACAGGTATCAGCATTTTTTGAAGTTGCTCGGGTGATTACAGTGTGCAGGCAAGTTTGGGGCCAAGGCTTAGCCACATGGAGAGTCACTCTTTTGGCTGGACTGGGGAGTGTCCACCTCCAAAGTACTTAACCAGGAGAAAGGTAAGCTCCCAGACAGAATCAGAGCTCTGCCAGCAGGACAGAGAAAAGGGAAGGGACTTAGTTAGGTAGCGTAGAGCTCTGGCTCCATCTGAATCCTGCCAACGTCACCATTTGTGGCACTTTTTGACTAGGCCGGTTGTCAAGCTCTTTTACTTGCCCATAATCCTGTCGACTGGGCCAATTGTCAAGCTAGGGCTGGGTCTGGAGCTCACAGACCCCTCCAGCCCATTCCAGACTGGGTCACAGACCCTTCACACCCTAGGCTGGGTCACCACACCCCTTACACGCAGGACTATGAGCTAGGTAACCAGCAAACAGGTCCTTGGAAGCAGTAGGTTGGAAAGTATGGCTGCACAGAGCGGCGTCCACTCAAGGCAGTCGCCAGCATTGTTTGTGACTCAGTCTGGACAATGGGCTTGAGGGGTCTGTGAGCTCCAGACCCAACCCTAGCTCGACAATTGGCCCAGTTGGTGGGATTACAGGCAAGTAAAAGAGATCTACAATTGGCGATGTTGGCAGGATTCGGACAGAGCCAGAACGCCACAACTGGCGTAGTCCTGTAGCTTGACGGGTAGGAAGCCAGCAGAGCCGCTCCGGACATGGGCCTTGGAGTGAGAGTGCCTTCTGTTCTGCCCTCTCTGTGTGATTGCATGACCTTGGGTGTATTAGTCCGTTTTGTGTTGCTTATAACAAAATACTTGGAACTGGGTAATTTACAAAGAAAAATATTATTGCTTATGGTTTCTGAGGCTGGGAAGTCCAAAGTCCATTTGGTGGTGGTGACAGTGACCCAGGGGTCTCACATTGCAAGATGGTGGGAGCAGAGAGAGAGAAGAGAGATAGACTCTTCTTTTAAAGCCTTCAGAACCACGCCCCTGACCACTATTTTTAATCCATTCACTATTGCAGGGTCCTACAACCCAATCACCTCTTCAAGGCTCCACCTTACAATTACCATAATAGGATCTCCCATCCTCTTAACAGTCACAGTGGGGGCTAAGTTTCTAATACATAAAACTTGGGGGACACAATTTAAGCTTCAGGGAGTTTTGGGGGGACACAGTTCAGTCCACTACAGTGGGCATATTTTTAAACTACTGTTTCTTCATCTGTAAAGTAAGAGTAAACATAGCAAATTTACAATGTTGCTTAACAATTAAATGGGATAAAAAGTTTCTAAATGTTCCCAGCACTTTGCCAGCCAGCACAGAAGTAGGCAGTCTGTGGACATCTGCAACTATGCAGGGATAGTGGAGTATAAGTAAATAGTAGGAGGAGAAGAAGTAGAAGTTGCTGTTTGTTTTAGTCCATTTTGTGTTGCTATAACAGAAATATCTGAGACTGGGTAATTTATAAAGGAAAGAGGTTTATTTGTTTTATGATTCTGGGACAGCTGCATCTGGCATGGGCCTCAGGCTGCTGCTACTCATGGTGGAAAAGTGGCAGGCAGCTGGTGGGTACAAGCAGATCACATGGTGAGAGAGGAAGCAAGAGAGAGAGAGAGAAGGTGCCAGGGTCTTTTAAACAACCAGCTCTCATGGGAACTAATAGAGCGAGAACTCACTCCTTAATCCCCCCTCCCCCAGGGAGAGCATTAATCCATTCATGAGGGATCCACCCCCATGACTCAATCAGTTTCCAACACTGCCACATTGGAGATCAAATTTCCACATGAGTTTTGGAGGGGACAACACATCCAAACTCCATCACTGTTGTTTCTGCTGCTGTAATTATTATTATTGTTACAATGATTACCTTAGAGGATAGTGGACCAGATCAGAAGTTCTTAGGGTTCTGGTTGCACATTAGAAGCACCTTGGGAGCTTTTAGAAAGTTGGTGCCTGACCCTGCCCAAACTAGTTAAATCAGGCTCTCTGGGTTGAGCCCCAGGCATCAGTAGTTTTAAAAAGATTCCCAGGTGATTTGAATGTTCAGGCAGGGTTGAAATCCATTGGGCTAGAAATTAGGAGAGTTTGGGGGAGAATTCAATCTGTCAGGTTTGTCGCATTGTTCCAAATGGACTAATTTGGGGCTCCCCTGCAGCCCCAGGAAAACAAGGTTTTTGAGCTAGTTTGCATGTTCTTTGCTTGCTTTATGCCAGGTGGGCTCTTCTACTACCTCTGCGCTAGTGATGGGACTCTGGCTGCCCAGCCATTTCACTTATACACATTATTCTGTGGGCCTCAAGAGTTAATTAATTAAAAAGGGACCAATTGCTTCCTTGTTTCTATTTAAAGACTGCAACATTTTAATATAAAAATTATATTCTATTTACTGGGCTTATTTTTAGTTTTCTGTATGTGGATTGTGCAATTCATTTTCCTAGTGTATAGGAAGTATGTTTCTCATTAGATACAATGCAAAACCAATTATGGATGTGTTATGTAGCAACCTGCTTTAAATAGTCTCCAAGCTTTCTGTAGGCTTCCCTAAGAGTTATAGTTTTTAGGTGCATTGTTTACTAGGCTGTGGGTATGTTTTGTCATATGTTGAAAGATCACGTTGGCTATAAAAATAAGACGGTGAATAAAAAGCCACAAAAGCTATAAACATCTGTAAAAGAAGTTTTCTAGGCAAGGCTGCTTGTTAGAGGGAAGCTCAGTGCATTTTGATTGCATGCAGCTGGTGGCACATGCTCTTTCAGAAAGGGGGCCATCAAGAGGAACTGTTAGAAATATGGCATGCTATACCGTGGGCTGTAGATCTGTCCACTTAGCTATGTGTAATAGAAACCCATGGGGCCACACTCCCAAACCCTCCTCTAAATTTCACCTGCCATTCTGTTGTGAATTTGAATTTGGTTTATAGAGCCGGGTAGTCATCTTGTGGTTGCAAAGCAAATCTTACTAAGGGAATTGCCTGGCTTCTAGGGAAGTGGAGGAATCTGAAAATATCAGCATGGGTTTCATATCTCTACCACACTGAGGAGCACACTTCTAGGCTGACCTCTGGTTAGTGGTCAAGGCCACCGCAGGTCACTGCCTGTAGTCTCTTTTATTCCTGGAGGATGTGTTGTGTGAGGTAGAGATGCTGCCCCAGTTATACAGATACTGCATCATACAAGAGTACAAGCAACCCCTTCCTCCAGACACATGTGAGCGACCTGTGTATGCTAAGCTGGGGGAGAGAGAGGCTGGCTTTGGGAATCTCCTGCTCACTAGGCTGTCTTTTGTTGCTGGCACTGGATAATCTCTGAGCAGGAAAGACAGAGTTTCTGACTTCTGAGATGGCTTAATGTATACATGATCCATCTTCCTGATACCAGAAATGGTATTCTCTATTCCCCTAGATAGAGAAAGACGAGACCTCTAAAGTGGAAGGAGAATGATCATGTTTTAAGTTTTAGAATAACGTGAAAGCAGTTTTTTAAAAAAATTTCTTGTGATTCTTTACAAGGAAAATTTCAAACCTGCAAAAGCAGAGAGAATAGGATAATAAATCCCCATGTATCCTCAGCTGAGTTCAACAAGTATTAATTCTTTTTCATTTATGACCTCCCTCTCTACTTCCTCTAGCCATACAACTTGAAGTTTTATATATAAAATTTAAATGATATTTAATTCAAGTTATAGGTATAATTCTGGTGGTAAGTGTCCTTTATATAAGGCATATTGTAGAATTTGTTCACCTAGATGATATAAAATTGAATCATGGGCATCCTGTCATCAAAGACATTTTTATTCTAGAGTAGTGTTCAAAGTGTGGCTCGCAGACCAGTGGCAGCCCACAGACTCTTTGTTCTGGTCTGTGATAAGTGAAGAAGTTGTACATGATGGTGAAGGAACCGTTTAGAACTCCTATAGCATTTTAGCATTGTTGTGACACTCAAGTGCATGATAATTTTTCTAGTAATTTATTTTTATTATTTTGTTAAAACTATCACTCTACAACAGACTGGCAAAAACAGTCTTTCACTACAGATAGTTTGAGAAGCATTGTTTATACGTTGCCTCTATGATTTTGCCCCCTCCGGAAATGTCTGGAAATATTTTGGGTTGTCACATCTGGGGTGAGGGGTGTGGTGGGGAAGGGTGTGATAGTGACATCTAGTCGGTGCATAGGACAGTCCCCACAACAAAGAATTATCTGGTCCCAGATGTCCATAGTGCTGAGGTTGAGAAACACTGCTCTAGACCATAGGATAGAGTTTAGGCTGCTCTGTGCATTGGCAAAGGAAGGTTTGGCAAATGGGTCTTGCCTGGGTGGAAAGAGTCTGATTGACTGTATATGATTTTCCTTGCACTTGAGGCTCCATATTCTACGTTGGAAATTAGTATGACGTTTTGCAGATGAGGACATTTGAAAGTTAAATGAATTTGCCCCAAATCCTTTAAAAATATAATTCAGACCTTTTGTTTATAATTTGCCAACTTTATCTGAGCCACAGTTTGTAGTGTGTCCAACAAGAGAACAACCACTGCTGTAGGAGCTGAGAAAATGGGCAAGTAGAAATTTATAAAATTTCTGTTTGTTTAGAAATTTCATATTTAAGAAATTGACATCAAGACTAAGCTTTATGCATTTTTAAGGTTTTCTTTTAAATTTAGGTATAGGAAACGATCATCTGGCAAAAGCTGTCATTTTCTGAACTCTGACAGGATGAACATTAATAGCTATAAAATACTTTTACCTGGAAAAAATAATCAAACAAAATTTATTTGGAACCAGAGATAACTTTTATATCCTCACATTCCTTAATTTGTGTGTGAGAGAGAAAAAGACTCACTTCTACATCTGATTTCTCTTTGGTGAGTTTCTTCTCTAAATTGTATTTGATATACAAGTTGCTCACATGGAAGTTATTTCATTAAACATGGACACTGTAGCTTTGTTACAGCTTTGAGCAAGACAAATAAAGGAAAAGACGTGTCGATAGAGCGTATTCACATGCTATATAACAACAGAGGAGCTAGTGTTTCGCTCATGGGTTGAATCCTCTCTTAAAGCAAACCTGTGTTTACGCATATTCAAAATAGCACAGGCTCTGACAGTACTCACCACACTCACTAGTCTGCCTGTTTTAATTTCTTACTAATTATCCTTAATTTTATTGGGGTTAGGCTACCACCGTCATGAAAGAACATTTATTAAGCATCATTCTATGATTTTCTGAAAACTTTACCTCAGCCTCTGACTATAAGGGAAAGAGCTCATTTGTTATATTTTCTGTGTTTTTTTGATTATGGTCTAATGTAAAAGCAGCAAGAGGAAATCTTTGGATTATGTACTTACTGCGTGTAGATAATCTACTCACAGTCCATCTTTGTCTTTTGTTGTCTGTGTAGTGGGGGCATGTTTCCTTACTTCCCAGTAAGCAATCCTTAGCTAAACAAAGAACCAGCCTCATAAATTTCTGTTTCAAAGGACTTCACATTCAGATCCCTCCAAGATTTATCAAAAATGTAACTTTATTTCTACATAACCCTCTCAAAAAATGTTGAGATTTATTAATTCAGTTTATGTTGGCAAAAGATATAACATTTGAAGTTACTGTTCTTTTGTACAGATAGATGGGCATTAACAACACAAAAATATAACTTTTTGTTAGCTATGTCACAGGGTGCAGGCCATAGAGCTCTGTAAATCTTACCTTCTGAATGAATTCTGCCAAATGTTGTTTGATTAGAGCTAAACTAAGTAGACTGCTGATTAATTCTGCCTTTGATAGATCACACAGTGTAACTGACAAATAGATTGCCTCCATTTACTATAATGGTTCCCAAGTTATGATGACAAAGGACAAGCTATTTGTCAGTTAAACTGTGTAATCATTCAGAAACATGGTTAATCAAGAATCTAATCATTTTGTCTCTAGTGAAATCCAGCTAATGAGTTAAAATGTATAATTTATACTACATAGTCCACTCTGAAAGTGTTAAGAGCAATTTCCATAATACTCTATTGAGTCAGATTTTGTGCTCATATTAAAGATTTTTGTAATGGAGGAAAAGATAAAGGAAGAGAAGTAATAGAATGAGGTTATGATTAATGTTAAAATGATATGTGTGTGTTCTTATGTGGGGGAGGGGTGACAGGGCCTTTGGAAGTCCAGCAGTATCCAAGCATGTTTACACACTCCAGCCACATGGGCCTGCGGATTGTTTTCATTATGACCTTGGGATGTTAGTAGATAGCTCAGCCTCAGCTCTACTGTCTAACTTGAAAGTAATAAGTCAAAGCCTGTTATGGATTCCTAAGCATTTTTTTTTTTTTTTTTTTGTCACATGGTCCCTTGCTATGTCAACCACGATGTAATTATGCTAACCACCACGATCCTCCTTATGGCAAGGGTAGGCAGTAAAGACTAGAAATTGAAGTTCTCTTGCACCCTTACACATACGCATGGGTCTTGCACCCTTACACATATGCATAGTTCCTTCTGGATTGGAAAATTAGGATTATGTATTCTCGGGAATGCTCTCAAGGCAACAAAGGTGTTTCCACAATTATCAGAAAAAGGGACAGGAACAGGAGTAGGTGTCAGCCTGTACCACTCAGCCTACTCTCTAGGCCTCCTTTCTGCCCAGCTTTGTTTACCATGTGAGGGTTAGTGCTGTGGATTGAATTTGTGTCCCCCCAAAGTTTAATGTGTTGGAGGTTTGGTCCCTACTGTGACAGTGTTAAGAGAGTGGGAAGTCCTATTATTGTAATTGAAAAGTGGGGCCTTGGAGAGATGACTAGATTGTGAGGACCGTGCCATAGTGAATGGTTTAAAGTTGATCCTGGGCGCGGTTCTGAGGGCTTTCAAAGGAGAGCACCTGAGGAGGTGTCGTTCTCTCTGCTCTGCTGTATGAGATCCTTGCATCACCATCACCACCAATACGGCCTCTACCAGATGTGTTCCCTGCTTTGGGCTTCCCAGCCTCAGAAACTGTAAGCAATCAATATTGTTTCTTTACAAATTACCCCATCTCAGGTATTTATGCTATAAGCAACAGAAATGGACCAATACAGATGATATTTCTTTGACATGGCTTATTAGGGATACTGAGAAGAAATTAGTAAGGACAGGGTTGAGGGTTTTTTTCCTGAGAAAGAAAATGCATTTATTTTTGCCTATCTCAGTTCATTTGGTTTTCTTAACTTCTGATGTGAGTGACCTATGATCTCTTTACTCTGCCTCTGGTAGAAGAACCATTTCCTGGAGCTAGAATTCTCTAACACTTGCTTTGACGCCATTCACTATAAATTAGAATTTCTTTCAAGGGTAGGCATTAGAAGTCCTTCCAAGGAACACTATAGACAGTCTGACTAATATCTGTCAAGAATTAATCCCTTCTTTTGATATCTTCAGGAGTAGTGTAGAGTCTTTGTGTAAGATCTAGGAATAAAGAACAGAGACTGACACTTGAAGAGCAAAGATAGCTGCTTTTTACTAAATTTCGTTATGGCATAAGGACTCAGAGAGCTTTTCTTTCTAGACTGACATAGAAATGTGATTAGCAGGGGCCCTTGTTAACTTCTTTAGGGCAAAACCCCAGGGACTCACTGGCTTCAAATAGTTCTAGGTGGAGACGGAGTTCAGGCAGATTGAAAACTACTTACTCAAATGGGGCCCCTTTGAACTGTGATTCTCAAATTTTTTGAGTTGGAGGAACCTTTTTAACATTGTAAATTTCAACCCCTACTTTCTGACCGACACTCATACAGAAAAGAAACACACAACGGTGGTTGTACTTGTAGTGGCTTTTGAAGGAGAAAATAAATAGGTAGAGTTAATATAACTTCAGTGATGTAAATTGTCTGGGATACTTGCCTAGAGAGTATCTCCTAAGAGGAAATTTGGGAAGGAGTAAGAGGGATGTTC
Organism: Cynocephalus volans; assembly: GCF_027409185.1. Taxonomy (NCBI): domain Eukaryota; kingdom Metazoa; phylum Chordata; class Mammalia; order Dermoptera; family Cynocephalidae; genus Cynocephalus; species Cynocephalus volans. The sequence goes on along the minus strand of NC_084468.1, from coordinate 105,579,421 downwards.
TTAATCAGTGCCTTCTCTTCCCTGAAACTTCCTCTCTCAGGATGGCATTTCGGTAGCTGGTCCTATCCTAAGTTGTTCTTTGCCACACACTGACCTGTCCATGGCAGCCACCACAGTGGTGTGCTTCTCATTCCTTCACAAGGTCTGGTTTTACAAGTAAAGTATGGGAAGAAAAACTTCTCTTCTTCTCTTATACTTCATATTAATATATTTGTATGTTTTTAAAAATATGTTTGAGTAAAACATTTGCATATAATAAAAGCTTTGATAAGCAATCCCAGCATCTCCAAGCAATTTCTGATCTAAATAATTATAACTACATTTTCTTTTTGTAGTTTTTGAAAAACTGTGGAATGTTTGAATAAATAATAGATGCCAGAGGTGATGCATTTTGCAATATGTAAAAAGAGATTGTGTTTATTTGACTAGAGGAAAAAAGCACTAAAGAAGCGTCATGTTTGTTGGACTGCAAAGAAAATTAAGTGATTTTTTTTTTTTCTGATGACTATGAACATTAATTTATAATATATTTTTTCATCTTTAAAATTATATAGTTACTAGTATTTCTGGCAACATGGTAGACACCCCATTCCTGGGAAAAAGGCTCTATACAAAGTACTTATTAATGCTAGATAAGATAATGTAAACAGCAAACATCTGAACTTGTAAAAAAGTGACAGTAATCCCCAGGATCCAACAAACAAAAATGCAGCAGAAAGCCAGAGTGATCAGCTCAAGTTAAGCATGCGACACCTGCAGTGTGTTTGCCAGGACTGCTGATCTTAAGACTTGGTTTTTAATGGTGTCAGGGAAAAGGACTCAAGCTTTGTGTTCAGGTTATAGGGCAAGATGGACTCACATCCCTCTATAACGCTGGGACCCTGGAAAGGCTATGCTTAAAATGAAACTGGTGACTAGAAGTAATCTACCTTTGGCAAAGGTTAGTGCTCGGGACATTTAACTATTGTGGGGTAATTGCTGGTTAGGCAAAGCATTCTCCTTAGAGGCTGTAACCATAATCTTTCCCTCAAGTGTGTTTGGAGCTCAGAGAAAATATCTGTCTGACCAGAAAACCCCAAGGGGAAAAAAAAAACAACTTAAAATGATATAAACTGATAGCATCCCAGAGTGCCTGGCAGAAGCAAACACAAATGCTGTCTGGATGGACTTACCCTCAACCTAGGGGTCACAGGATTTTAACAGATAAAGAACACCAAACATGAGCTCACAATTTCAAATTCCAGAAACACACAAGGAAACAAGAGCCATGAGCAGGAGATAGGAGAAACCATAAATAACAGAACTAGACTTCCAAAAAACTTAAGATAATGATTTATCAGATAAAGAAAATTATATAAGTGCTTAGGCTAATTTTAAAATAGGCATAAACAATATGAGTAAGAAATAAGATTGTATAAAAAAATTAAATGGAATTGGAAAAGAAGCAAATAAAACTTCTAGAAATTAAAAATATGACAGAAATTAAAAGCAAAAATGGTCCTATTAAAAGGCAAATTACCCCAGCTGGAAAGGGAATTGATCAACTGCTTCTAAAGAAATTGTAGAGAGTACAACACAAAGAGAAATGGTAAAGAGAGCTTAAGAGACTGGTAAAGAATAGAATGAGTCTGTTATACATCTAATTAGATTTGTAGACGTTTGTTCAACAACAGTTGAGGCTGGCTGTTTAGCTCAGTTGATTAGAGCAAGGAGTTATAACACCAAGGTCAAGGCTTTGGATCCTCATACTAGCCAGCTGCCAAAAAAAAAAAAAATCCCCCCAAAACAGAGTTTACCACTAACAGATCCTGTGTTGATATGTAACATATGAAAGAAAGGTAAGAAAGCATAAAAAGTAAAGAAACTGTTAAATGCATGTAAAGCTAAACATGCTGATTATGTGAAATAATTATGATTCCACGTTGGGCATTGCAATGGACTGAATGTTTGCCTTATCCCCAAATTCATTTATTGAAATCTAACCACCAATGTGACGTTAGTAGGAGGTGGTAACTTTGGGAAGTGATGAGGTCATGAGGGTGGATCCATCATGAATGGGATTAGTGCCCTATTAAGGGGCTGAAGAGGCCAGAGTTCTTTTCCTTCTACCATGTGAAGACAGACAGTCTGCAGCCCAGAAAAGGGCCCTCACCAGAACCCAACCATGCTGGCACCCTGATCTGGGCCTTCCAGCCTCCAGCACTGTGAGAAATAAATTTCTGTTGTTTTCAAACCATCTGGTCTATGGTGTTATGTCATAGTAGCCCAAAGTAACTAAAGCCAGCCTTAAAAGTCAACATATAAATAAAATGCTGCTACACACTAACATGTAAGACAGAAACATTCTATAGTACATGTGTTATTCAGTAGGAGGGAAAATATATAGATAACTTTAGGTAGTGTTAAATGTACATGGTAAAAAATTTAAGGATAACACTAAAAGGATAGAAATAAAAATCACAACTTCTAAAATAGTACAAGGGGAAAAATGACCAATCTAAAACATGCAAGAAAATATATTGGTAAAAATTTAGAAAACAGAGGATGAAAGCAATGCACAAAATAAATGTTAGAAATATATTTATTTCTTTTCTTTGCATCTGGCTGGTACAGGAAACCAACCCTTGACCTTGGTGTTACAAGGCTGCACTCTGACCAAGTGAACTAACCAGGCAGCCCTCAAGTGTATGAGTAATCACAAATGTAGAGAGGCATAATATACCATCCTAAAAAAAAAAAAAAAGTAATCTTTGGATTACTTTTAATCCAAAAAAGTTTGGATTAAGCAAATATATTACTCTTTACAAGAGTTATTCCTCATATGTAAGGATTTAGATTATTTGAAGGAAAAAGATGGATATGCGAGGCAAACACTAATTTCAAAAAGCCTCTTATATCACAACCACATTAATTTTAAGGTAAAAAAGGATTTTTACAGATAAAGAAGGTCAGTTCTATTTTCTGAAGTCATAATAGTTTTAAAATTATTTTTTTAAGTACTTTTAAATTTATATTCACTCATATACCTAAAAGAATCTCAAAATTTGTAAGATAAAGTGATGGAATTGTAAGAATACACTGGATATTGGAGTGTAAAATGGTTTATTGACCTTATAGAGCTATTTGGCCATTCCTAGAAAAGTTGAAGATGCAGTCCCCCACTTCTGGATATACATCTCTTAGAGAATTGCCCTCACCTGTGTTCATGAGTACATGTACCAGATCATTCAGAGAAACATTACTTGTAAGAGTGAAAAATTGGGAAAACCTAACTATACATCACTGGAGAATGTACACAAGTAAATTGTGGTATATAATGAATGTAATACTATGCAACATTAAAAATTAGTGAGTAGGAGCTATGTGTGTTCACCAAATGAAAGTGGGGACTAGAAGCATATAAGGATAAATTGAGTGAAAAGAAATGACATTTCAAAAGAACACACAAATAATATCATACTTTATATATATTTTACATACTTCTAAAAGGCAAAATAGTACTTTATCTTGCTTAGGGATGATTCATCCATAGATATGAAGTAAATATATAGAGAAAGGAAAGAGAAGGGTGCTGTAGTTGGGGGGGGGGTGCATCAAGAGGCACACCTGTATTGGGAATGTTTGAGTTCTCAAGCTAGCTGGTGGGCATACATATGTCTATCTGATTATTTACATATTGTTTAGTACATCTGAAAAAATTTTATAATTTTTTAATACTAAGGAGAAAGTATAAATACAGCTTGTTAGCATACAAGAAATTAGAAACATATATGTACACTACCTCAATCCAAAAGAGTATTTGTGATAGTATTTTTGAAGTTATATTTGAAAAAAAACCACATTGCAAGTTTTCTTAAATCTAAAAAAATGCTAATTAATTTACTTCACAATTCAATCCAGGTTTAAAAGATGGTGATATGATTAAGTTCCTAGTATCAAAGATGACTAAGGAATTTGGGCATTTTTTTCCTCTTCCTTTTGAGATGCTTCTTTTTCTTAAGAGTCTGTGACCAACAATAAAAATGCTTTATTTTTAAAAACTAACTTAGATTTTATAAAAGAACATCCTACCAGAAGCAAAGATTGGGTAATAGAGATGAAAATACATAAACAATTTGCACCATCTAGATCAGGGGTGCCCATCTAGATCATGCTGGTTCATGATAATCTTAGTATCTCAATACATTTTTATGGCACCCCTTCCAGAAGAAAATAACCTAAGAATTCAGTTTAAGTAGTTAGATCACAGCAACCACCCAAAGGTCGGCTTTGCAAAGATATGACATCATCCAGAGAAATGTAGTACATTGTGAACTACCTTGAGCTAGTAGTTTTTAGTGTCCCACAGATGTTGATTATTGCTGCTTTCCCTGAAGATTTAAAATAGCTCATGGCACCCCGGTGAATTTGCCACAGCACCCTGCAGATGTAGATAAAATCCTCTCCCCACAATGCACACCTTAATAAGGAGAGCTCTGCGTTCACTCATTCTAAGTATCAAAATGAGTATTCACTCATTCACTCACACTCTTGGTGATCTCTCTTCATTGACTGCAGGAGAAGCCGTACAAGTGCTCAGAGTGCAGCAAGGCCTTCAGCCAGAAGCGAGGCCTGGATGAGCACAAGAGGACACATACTGGAGAAAAGCCTTTTCAGTGTGATGTGAGTTCGGATTCTCTTTTCTTCCCTAGTGTCCTCCGGTAACAGGAATGTGTGTGTGTGTGTGTGTATCTATGTGTGTGTTTTATAGTGATGGTCTGTACCTATTAATGTCTTGTGCTATTTATAGCTTTTGATTGTGTATAATCCATGTAACAACATTGTAGTCATTTTATTCATCCTGATTTATTGGCAGCAGATAAACTTTGCTTTTCTTTAAGACATGCTTGCACCCTGTTTTAATGCCATTGAGTTTGTCTTCCAAGATGTAAATGCTTGATGATTAGGGCAGCTTTCATGTGTCTGACAGGTTAATGACAGTTTAATCAGAGATTTGACTGGTCATAGATATTATTTACTTTGTTAAAGCCAAGGAATGGATTCCCAAAATACATATAAACTTCTTCGTGTTAATGCTTCTACTAAGTGTTTAGATTTTCTGCTTATGACATTTGAATTGAAATGGAATTATTTGACATAGATGTTTACATTTACCTATAAAAAATACTACTGTTGTCAGTAAAATGAATCTGAGCATTGATTAATTTAGAAAAACAAATGGCTTCTCAACCAATGTTGTTATCACTGTACTTTTGTGTGAGATTGACAGTTGTCAGAGAATTGACACAGGTGTTAGGGAAAACCCTAGGATGCTTATTTCTGACACAGAAATATCAAAAAGAGTATTAATGCAGCTCAATGTAAGAAGAAACATTAAAGTCATAGTGTGTGAAATTGCACAGTATTGAATTCTCTTTAAATGTTGAGGTAAATTCAGGAACTTATTTCCATAAGCATGTCCCAATGGACAAAGCATGGGGTAAGCAGTCCATATGAAAGGAGACTCACAAACATAAGATGTTTTCCTTGCCCTTCTGTGAAACTTTGGTGGTAAGGTTAAGGCAACAATGTGCTCCCAGTGGGCCTACTAATAAAAATACTTTAATCAGCAGTGAACTTCTTTAAAGAAACTTGTAGAGAAAGAAATGAACACATATAGAGCTCTATACTAAACTGGAACTGCAGCCCTAGATTAATAATTTCAGTTGGTTTAATTCATTGCTGCTCTTATTGGAAACATTTTCATTTAGGCAAAATCTATTTAGATGATTTATTGCACAGCTACACAAGTAACTGATATGGACCAGAAATTAAATATTCACTATGTATGGCATCTTCCTCCCATCACATTCAACCCATCTTTTATCAAAGCTGAATATTTTTGTCAAATATTTCCTTAGATAAATTGAACCATGGTGTTATGTATTTCAAACTATAATGTTATGAGCATGATTTTTTCTGTCTACTTCTATCTCATTTACTTCTATGATATGTTCAAAAGTCTCCAATCTTCCATCTGCAGCCCAGACTGTTCTATTGGGGAGAGATCCATATTTCCAAGTGCCTCTAAAACTTCCCTAAAATGCAATCTGCTCATTAGAGAACTGGCTGTCTTTGCTCCAAAATCTTGTCCTCTTAACTTACTCATTCTTACCCCACTTCCAGTCTCTCTCTCTCCTAAAGAGCTCTCAAATTCATTACTTCCTCTCAGTTTCTATTCCTACCAGCAGCACATGACTCAGACCCTCACTGTTTTTTATATATCCAGTCCCCAATGTGTGTGTTCTGCACCCTGTCACCCTACCAAGGTATATTTTTTCTAATTGAGGTAAAATTCATATGACATACAATTAACGTTTTACAGTTCAATGGCATTTAGTACATTTACAGTGTTGTGTACCACCACGTTTATCTTCTCCAAAAATATTGTAATTGCCCCAAAATAAAACTCCATACTCATTAAACAGTTACTCTCCACTCCCCCAGACCCTTGCAATCACCAGTTTGGTTTCACATTATAGATTTACCTATTCTGGATATTTCCTATAAATGAGTCATACAGTATGTGACCTTTTGTGACTAACTTCTTTCATTTGGTGTGTTTTCAAGGTTCATCCACATTGTAGCATTTACCACTAGGGTCTTTCCTTTTTATGGCTGCATGATATTCTGTTGTATCTATATATCACAATTTGTTTATTCATCCATCTGTTGATGGACACTTGGGTGGATTCTGCCTTTTTGCTTTTGTGAATAATGCTGTATTCACAAAAGCATGGGTATACAATTGTTTAACTACATATTTTCAATTCTTCATAGTATATACTTAAGAGATTCCCACCAGCAATGCACAGGATTCCTATTTCTCCACATCCTTGCCAACACTTGTTTTCCATTTTTATATAAGTAGAACCATCTTATAGTGGGTGTGAAGTATCTCATTGTGGCTTTGATTACATTTCCCAAAAGACTAATGATGTTGAGCATCTTTCTTTTTTTTAAACATCATACTCTTTGCTTTATTTTTTTAAATTTTAATTTATCAATATGATGTTTGTGTTGCTTTAACAATTTCTTTTTCCCTCCTCTCTCTTCTCCCTCCCCCCACATCAACATCATATCTGTTCACTTGTCTTAACAAGTTCTTCAAGGAATTGCTGTGATTGTTGTGTCTTCTTCCCCCTACCCCACCATTAATTGTTTGTGTATTTGTTTATTTTTAGCTCTCACAAATAAGTGAGAACATGTGGTATTTCTCTTTCTGTGCCTGGCTTATTTCACTTAAAATAATTTTCTCTAAGTCCATCCATGTTGTTCTGAATGGTAGTATTTCATTCTTTCTTGTAGCAGAGTAGTATTCCATTGTGTAGATATACCACAGTTTCCTTATCCACTCATCTGATGATGAACATTTAGGCTAGATGCAACTCTTGGCTATTGTAAATACTGTTGCAATAGATATGGGAGTACAAGTATCCCTTTGACACGATGATTTCCATTCCTCTGGGTATATACCCAACAGTGGAATTACAGATAGTAGATCTATCTATAATTGTTTGAGGAAACTCCATACCATTTTCTATAAAGGCTGCACCATCTTGCAGTCCCACTAACAGTGTATGTGGGTTCCTTTTTCTCTGTAGCCATACCAGCATTTATCATTCTCAGTCTTTTGGATATTAGCCATCCTAACTGGAGTGAGATGGTATCTCAAAGTGGTTTGATTTGTGTTTCCAAATGCTGAGTAATGGTGAGCATTTTTTATGTGTCTATTGGCCACTCGTGTATCTTCCTTTGAGAAATGCCTGTTCAGCACCTTTGCCCATTTTTTTTTTTAATTAATTTATTTTTTAAATTTTATTTTCTCGATATACATTGTGGCTGATTATTGCTCCCCATCGCCAAAACCTCCCTCCCTTCTCCCTCCCCCCGCCCCCAACAATGTCCTTTCTGTTTGCTTGTCGTATCAACTTCAAGTAATTGTGGTTGTTATATCTTCTCCCCCCACCCCGGGTTTGTGTGTGTGTGTGTGAATTTATATATTAATTTTTAGCTCCCACCAATAAGTGAGAACATGTGATATTTCTCTTTCTGTGCCTGACTTGTTTCACTTAATATAATTCTCTCGAGTTCCATCCATGTTGTTGCAAATGGCAGTATTTCATTCGTTTTTATAGCTGAGTAGTATTCCATTGTGTAGATGTACCACATTTTCCGTATCCACTCATCTGATGATGGACATTTGGGCTGGTTCCAACTCTTGGCTATTGTAAAGAGTGCTGCGATGAACATTGGGGAACAGGTATACCTTCGACTTGATGATTTCCATTCCTCTGGGTATATTCCCAACAGTGGGATAGCTGGGTCATATGGTAGATCTATCTGTAGTTGTTTGAGGAATCTCCATACCATTTTCCGTAGAGGCTGCACCATTTTGCAGTCCCACCAACAATGTATGAGAGTTCCTTTTTCTCCGCAACCTCGCCAGCATTTATCGTTCAGAGTATTTTGGATTTTAGCCATCCTAACTGGGGTTAGGTGGTATCTCAGTGTGGTTTTGATTTGCATTTCCCAGATGCTGAGTGATGTTGAGCATTTTTTCATATGTCTGTTGGCCATTTGTATATCTTCCTTAGAGAAATGCCTACTTAGCTCTTTTGCCCATTTTTTAATTGGGTTGCTTGTTTTCTTCTTGTAAAGTTGTTTGAGTTCCTTGTATATTTTGGATATTAATTCTTTGTCAGATGTATATTTTGCAAATATTTTCTCCCACTTTGTTGGTTGTCCTTTCACTCTGTTAATCGTTTCTTTTGCTGTGCAGAAGCTTTTTAGTTTGGTAAAATATTGTTTATTTTTCCTTTGGTTGCCTGTGCTTTTGGGGTCATATTCATGAAATCTGTACCCACTCCTACTTCCTGGAGTATTTTCCCTATGTTTTAAGGAGTTGTATTGTTTCAGGATGTATATTTACTACTTTTATCCATTTTGAGTTGATTTTGGTATATGATGAGAGGTACTGGTCTAGTTTCATTCTACATATGAATATCCAGTTTTCCTAGCACCATTTGCTGAAGAGGCAGTCTCTTCCCCGGTGTGTAGACTTGACGCTTTTGTCAAAGATCAGATGACTGTAGGTGTATGGGTTGATTTCTGGATTCTCTATTCTATTCCATTGATCTGTGAGTCTGTTTTTATGCCAGTACCAAGCTGTTTGGGTTATTATAGCTTTGTAGTATAGTTTATAGTCAGGTGTAGTGTTATGCCTCCAGCTTTATTAGTTTTTTTTTTTTTTTTTTTGCAGAGGATTGCTTTGCCTATTTGTGGTCTTTTGTCATTCCATATAAATGTTAGGATAGTTTTTTCCATTTTCAAGAAAAATGTCATTGGAATTTTGATGGGAATTGCATTGAATCTGTAGATCACTTTGAGTAGTATGGACATTTTCACCATGTTAATTCTTCTAATCCAAGAGCATGGGATATCTTTCCATCTTCTTGTGTCCTCTTTAATTTCTCTCAACAGTGGTTTATAGTTCTCATTGTATAGATTTTTCACATCCTTGGTTTACTTTATTCCTAAGTATTTTGATTTTTTGGTGGCTATTGTAAATGGGCTAGCTTTCCTGATTTCTTTTTCTGTATGTTCACTGTTGGAGTATAGAAATGCTACTGACTTTTGTGTGTTGATTTTGTATCCTGCAACTTTGGTGAAGTCATTAATCAACTCTAAGAGTTTTTTGTAGAGGCTTTAGGTTGTTCGATATATAGGAGCATATCATCTGCAAACAGGGACAGTTTGACTTCATCTTTTCCAATCTGGATGCCCTTTATTTCCTTCTCTTCTCTGATTGCTCTGGAAAGTACTTCCAATACTGTGTTAAATAGGAATGGTGAGAGTGGGCATCTTTGTCTAGTTCCTATTCAGGATGATATTGGCAGTGGGCCTATGATAGATGGCTTTTATTTTGTTGAGATACTATTGGCCATTTGTATATCTTCTTTGGAGAAATGTCTATTCAAGTCATTTGCCCATTTTAAAATTGTACTGTTTGTTTGTTGTTGAGTTGTAAGATTTCTTCATATATTTAGGACACTACACTGTATATCAGATATATGATATGCAAATATTTTCACCCACTCTGTAGGTTTTCTTTTCATCCTCTTGATAATATCCTTTGATGCATGTAGTAGTCTGTTTATGTTGCTTATAACCAAATACCTGCAACAGGGTGATTTATTAAGAAAACAAAATTTATTGCTTACAGTTTCTGAGGCTGGGAAGTTCAAAGTCCATCTGGTAGTGGTGACAGTGACCCAGGGATCTCACATTGCAAGGCAGTGGAAGCAGAGACAGCAGAGAGAGACAGAGAGAGAGAGAGAGAGACAGAGAGACAGAGAGAGAGAGAGAAAGAGACAGAGAGAGAGAGTGAGAGAGAGAGAGACTCTCCTCTTCTTTTAAAGCCCTCAGAATCATGCCCTGACCACCATTTTTAATCCATTCACTACTGCATGGTCCTACAATCCAATCACCTCTTCAAGGCTCCACCTTTCAATTAGCATAATAGGATTTCCCACTCTCTTAACAGTCACAGTGGGGGCTAAGTTTCTAATACATGAAAACTGGGAGACAATTCAAGCCTCAGTGAGTTTTCGGGGGACATAATTCAATCCACTACAATGCACAAAAGTTTTTAATGTTGATAAAGTCTACTTTGTCTGTTTTTTCTTTGTTTGATTATGCTTTTGGTGTTATAGCTAAGAATCCATTGCCAAATCCAAGATCATGAAGATTTGCCCTTCCATTTTTTTCTGAGTGTTATAGTTTTAGCTCTTATATTAAGGTCTTTGATCCATTTTGAGTTAGTTTTTGTATATGGTATAAGGTAGGAGTCCCTTTTTTTGCATTCTTTCAATCTTTCGCCATTGAATATGGTATTAGCTATGGGTTTTTCATAAATGCCCTTATTATGTTGAGGCAGTTCCTTTCCCTCCCAGTTTTCCAAGTGTGTTTTTTTTGTTTTGTTTTGTTTGGGGGAAGATAGAGTATTGGATTTTATCAAATATCTTTTCTCTGTCAAGTGAGATGACTATTTTTTTTCCTTTGGTCTATTAATATGATGTATTACTTTGTCTGATTTCCTCATTTGAACCACTATTGCCATCCTGGGGTAAATCTCACTTAGTCATGGTTTAGAATCCTTTTAATATTCTCCTAGGTCCAGCTCATTAGGTTTTTGTTTGTTTGAGGATTTTTACATCTAAATTCATGAGTTGTTGGTCTGCAGTTTTTGTTTGTTTGTTTGTTTGTAATAGCTTTGTCTGGCTTTGGTATCGAGGTAATGCTAGCCTCACAGAATGAGTTAGGAAGTATTCCCTCCTCTTCTATTTTTTTGGAAGAGTTAGAGAAGACTTGGTATTAGTTCTTTTTTTACTTATTTTTTATTGTTTTAATTTTATTTTTTTGTGTGTGTGTTTATTGAAACATAATTGATTGTACATATCTGTGGGGTACAGCACTGAATTTTTCTTTAAATGCTTGTTAGAATTCATCAGTGAAGCCATCTCATCCTGGACTTTTCTTTGTTGGTATGTTTTCTTATTTGCTTCAGTTTCTTTATTTGTTATAGATTTGTTGAGTTTTTCTATTTCTTCTTGAGTCAGTTTTGGTAATTTGTGTGTTTCTAAGAATTTGTCCATTTCATCTAGGTTATCTAATTTGTTAGGATCCGGTTTTTCATAGTATTCTCTTAAATCCTTTCTATTTACACAGGGATGGTATAGTCCCTTTTATTTCCACAGTGACTTTTTCAATGTAAACCCAATAATTTGCTTTTCTGCCTTTTGGCTACTGTGACTAGTGCTGTGGTGAACATGGATATTCAAGTATTTGTTTGTATATCCCATTTTTTAGGATATATCTAGGAGATTCCTACCAGCAGTGCACAAGTATTCCAATTTCTCCACCTCCTTGCCAACACTTATTTTTTGTTTTTTTTTTCCCCCTAAGCCATGAATAAGAGTCATCATCTAGTCAAGCTCTTATTGTAGGAGAGATACGAAGATCCACAATTTGCCTGTATTCGCTCTGATATTCACTACAACCCAGGAATATATAAGTGGTATTTCCACCTATATGAAGCAGTTGAGGCTCACTGAGGTTGGGGTGACTTGCCTCTAGTCCTGATCTTGTAACGGGCCGAGTCGGGATTCTAGGCTCAAACCTGGGTTTTTCTAAGTAGTTTACCATGCAGCTTCCATTAGTCCCAGTAATTCCTGCCTTTGCTTCAATATATTTCTCAAACCTATCACCATCTCTAAATTGCCACTGCCACCTTCACTTCTCTCTTTCTCTCACACCATGCATCCAGCCCAGTAGCAAATCTGATTGGCTTTACATTTAAAATATGTCGAGCATCCGAATGCTTCTCATACTTCCACAGCTATCATCTTAGCTACTACGGTAGCTTCTTAAGTGATCTCTATCCTTTTTAAAAAATATTTATTGATTTTATTTGAACATTTATTTGTACATATTTGTAGGGTAAAGTATATAACTTCAATACATGCATATAATGAACAATGCTTCATTTAGGGTAGATATCATAGTTTTGATCACTCTTCTATCTTGGATCCCAATAGTCTGTCCTAAACTTGCCACTCAGAGTGATCTTTCTAGAACCTGTGTTAGATTATATATACATACGTAGGTTGTGTATATATTATATTATTATATTATATTCATTTGCTCAAACCCTCCAATGACTGTCCAGCTCATTTAGAAGGAAAACCAAAGTTTTGCCATGGTCTGAAAGGTCCCACGTGATCGGCACCCCCCACCCTCCTTGCCCCAACCTCTCTGACTTCAGCACCACCCTTCATCTCACTCGGGTCACCTGGCCTCCTTACTGTTCTTCAGATACACTGAGCATACCCTACATCTGGGTCTTTGCATCTGCTGTTTCCTCTGTCTGGAACACTTTTCCCTTGAGGTGTCTTTATGGTCTGCTACTGTGCTTCTTTAAGGTCCGTGCTCAAATTGCATTCTTCCTTACATCCATTACTTTCTTAACCCTCACTCCATTTGGTCTTCTTCATGCCATTTATATTCATCTGAAATATTATGTATTTGCTTATTTAATCATTTATTGTCTATTATAAGCTTCATGACAACCAGGTTTTCGTCTTTATTATTTGTTGCTGTATCCACTATGTTTATGGCATTACAGTATTTCTCCTTAGTGAAATCCACAAGGGCAAGGCAGTGTGTTCTTTATCACTTTGTTCCTAACTGAAGCGGTCGGCACACTGTATGTGATAAGTATTCGTTAATTGAAGATGTTGTACAGAATTCTAATTCCCATCTCTCAAGGTGTTTTCTGTTAAATATCTTGTTTCCATTTATTTTAAAACAAAATCAGTTTACTTTCAACCTAGAGTAAGAATAAATATTTTCCCACTCTTTCACATGTGAATTAATCCTAAGTCAAAGTAGGGGGGAGGGTTAGATAAGAATCACAGGTAGACAGACAAGGAAGCATCCCTGTTGCGCTATTTGAACTCTTCCTTGCTCTCCTCCCTTGTTTTTAAAATTACTATAACTGTCCTTACATTTGGCTGATTTATACAGAGCATCATTTAGAGTCTTTCAATGACTGCATTTAGGTTCATGAAAGCATAGCTTTCAATGTCTAGGTAGTCAGTTTCATCACTGTGACATTTGGTACTCTACTGACATTTAATACTCCCCTCTGGCTCTTCCTCAACAGTCTTTTGGATAGTTCTCGTCTCCTCTCTGTGGAGCTTCTAGGACTCCCTTAATTCAGAGCCATTATCAATGATTTCAGCGTCTTGCTCCACTTCCTTTCCATTTTCTCCAGCTTGCCATTGCTGTGCTTTTCCCATGGTGACTGTGCAAGTGGACTTAGACTTGGTATCCCTCCCACCACACTGCTGAGCTGTCTGAAAACTGCCTGAAAACCATCTTTGCATTTTCAAAGTGGTTTTTCTTTTTAAAAATGGTATCAGCTGGACAAATGGAAAAAAGTACCGTCATCTCACTTATCTCTGTTTGAAGTGAGAGCCTTTAGTTGGCCCTTGGGAGGTGGTATGGACTCTGAACCCAGACTGTTTGGATTTACATTCTAGAAACCGCTTCCTAGTTCTGTGAATTTGGGAAACCTGGTTTACCTTCTGTGTCTACGTTTCCTTCTATAAAATGAGGATAGTAGTACTAGTATCTACTTAAAAGGGTGGTTGTGAGGATTGAGCAAGTTAATGATTAGAAATTGCTAAGAGTGGTTCCTGCATGTAGGGAAAGCTGTGTGTTGTTTCTGAAGCCGAGGGCCTGTGCCAGACCCCGGGATGGAACAGTGAACGAGAACACAGGTTCTCAAGGAGTATAACATTAAACAAGTAAACACGAATAAACATCTAAATACAATTTGTAATAAAGGTTGAGAAAGGGAAGGAAAAAAACATAATGCTATGGAAGAGTAGTTAGGGAGGAATTTCCTGTGAAAGTGACTTTAAATAACCTAAAGGTAAGAGTCAGCCATGGGGAGAAGGGAATTTCAGGCAGAGGAGAAGCATGAACCAAAGCCACAGGTGGGAGTGAGCACAGGGGAAGTAGAGGAAGACAGGTGGAGCTGGAGCTCACTGAGAGAGAAAGAGGGGGGCGCAGGGTAAAGTTGGAGAGAGAATTGGGGCCTCTCAGCCATGTTAAGGGATTTATTTCAATGTAAGTATCTAATTTCAATGGAAAGCCGTGGAAGAATTTGGTGTCAGTTGTTCATTTTCACATTGAGTTTGGAGAAGGAGCCAGAGAAATAGAACAGAGGAGATAATTTTAAATCTATCTTCCTTATAATCATGAATTTTAATATATACTTTTAAAAAGCAATTTAACGTTTCTTTCAGTTGAAAATACTCTTCACAGATACTTTCTTTAATGTCTCCAGAATTATTCTATAATCTTTGGGGTAATTATATTGCCCATAGGGATTTAATCTATCTGTCTATCTTCTGCTTACCGTTTATTTCTTTCCTTAATTCAACAAATATTTCTAGAGTGAATACTGTTGCCCTCACATTTCTTAGTCTAAGAAGAAGACAGATAGAAAAAAAAAAAAATCATACAAAAAATTAATTACCCTTGAGGTAAGTATTAAGAAGGATAAGTAAAGGTTGCTATGAGAGCATGTAACTGAGAACTTCACCTGGCAGACAGGTCACATAGGCTTCCTGAGGAATGAGTAGAAGGAAGCACGATAAAGAGAAGTGAGAAAGTGCTGAGGCAGGAAGATGGTCTGTCTTCAAGAGACTGCAGGAAGGCTATTTAGTTTGGCTAGAGCTCAGTATTACCCTAAATGCAGTAAGGAACCACGGAAGAATTCTAGGTAACAATACGACATTTGTATTTTCAAACTGTTGTGTGGAGCATGGTATGGAGGAGGAGGCTGAATTCAGGGAGATTCGGATAGTATTTATTAGCTGGGCACTTTTGGTGTTGTGTGGGAGTGTCCCACAAGTTACAGAGGACATTTACCTCTGCCCCTATACCTAATGCAAGAAGCAACTTGTATTCATTGGTCAGGGCAGTGAAGCACCCCCCACAATTCCGAACAGCAGGGAGGGGAAGATATTACCACTCCTACCTAAGAAGAACTGAAGTTGGCTACTGTAATAATCTAGGCTTTAGTTTCCAGAGTGAAGAGATATATATCCCAGCACATATACATAACATCCATTAGGGTATGGGAAGGGCACATTGCAACTTTGATTCCTGTTTATTTTGTGTTTTAAAAATAAGAACTTGACTTTGGTGTCCTTACTTGGCCATTGTCAGCTGATCTCTTGTGAGGTACAATACTGAATGTGGTCAGAAGGAAGAGTGGCAGTGTCATGGGGATGCTGATTGGCTGTCAGTCCTGATTCACATGTTTGTTTTCAGTGCATTGTTAGGATTGCAGTCTGTGTTCTTGGTTAATGGAGATATGGATGCTATTACTTGTTTTTAAATAAAGCTATTTTATAAAATGAACAGGTGGCTAAAAGATCCCTAACAGAAACCACAGACTGAAAATAATATTAATAATACAAACACAAGAAAAAAAATGGAAATGGCAGTTAATACTACTAGTCAACAACAATCTGAGGTAAAATATAATGACTTCATGATATGTGGCAAGAAGCCAAAAAATTGAAATTATCAAGGAGATATTTGAAATATGCACTTGCCTATTCTTTTGCTAAACATGACTCTGACCCTAAATATATATCATATCTTAAAATATTACCTGGTGAAAATATGAAGACATAATTATTAAATTAACATTAAAATATTATTTATTTAATCTTTATCACACTCTTAGAACTGTCTATATTTAATATAATGTGTAAATACAGTAGTGCATATATATGTTTTGTTTAAAAATGCCGATCATACAGGTGCATGCTAAAGCATTTTCTTGCTGATAGAGAAGCACTGGTCTAGCCAGTTAGTGGCTTTCACTCAGGCGGAAATAGAGACAATTGGACGTCTTCATGTCTTTGAGAAATGTGTGCAAGGAAGAAATGGTGGAACTTTGTAATTGATCAGATGAGATGGGAATTAGGGAGACATTGTGTCATGGTTGACTGCCAGATTTGCAGCAAGAGCTAGGTGGATGGTGGAACCATTTCTGGGAATTAGATTTGGGAGGCAAAGATTCTGAGTTTGGGTTTGGGTTTAGACATATTAAGTTTGGAGTACCAGTGAGCTTCCAAGTGAGTGGGGAGTTAAATACTCCACTGTCAACATCAGAGGAGAGAACTGGATTAGAGATATTGTTTGCTAGTGATCTCCATACAATGATAACAAAAGGCATGGACATGACTAATGTCACCAGGGGAGAAAATACCTAGTGAATGGTGAAGAGGGCTAAGAATCAGGCACTGAGATCCATACTTCAAGGTTAGGATGGAAGAGGAGTCTGTATAGGAAAAGGAAGGCGAATAAATGGCCAGAGAATTAGAAGGAAAACAAGGAAAGTAGGTCATCATGGAACTAAAGGAAAGGCAGGGGGAAGTGGTCAGTTATGCCAAGTGATGCTGAGAATTCATGTTAAACGAGGGCTCAGTGTATCCCTTGGACTTCACAGAGGGAGGCTATCAGTAAGCTTTCAGAGCGCTGTTTGGAGATTTGAAACATCCAAGGCAGAGATCTGATATGAAAGGGCTTGCCGCCTGAGGGAAGAGGAGGACATGAAACCAACTAACGGTATTTTTTAAATTCCAGAATAATACTTTCTTTCTGATTATTAAAGCTCACTTTTTAATTCTGGAAAAATGAGGAAATATAGAAACAAATGAAGGCAAAATGATCCCCAATTTCTCAACTGATGTCAACTAATATTTATGTTAATCTATTGACATTTCCCTCATATACTTATTTATACAGATACATTTATACTAGTTGTACTCCTTATTTCAGTAGTGTAGATTAAGTCGCAATGATCTGGGTTTTTTTGTTTTGTTTTGTTTTGTTTTGTTTTGTTTTGTTTTGTTTTGTTGGCAGCTAGCCAGTACAGGGATCCAAACCCTTGACCTTGGTATTACAACACCACGCTGGAATCGACTGAGCTAACCAGACAGCCCACATTGATCTTATTATTCTGTTTCCTTTCCCTTACATTTTCTGTTGCTTTTAAATAGTTTTGAAAGTATGATCTTTTTTAACAGCTAAAAAATATTTCCTCATCTGGTTTTATCAAAATGAACATATCCATTAACTTTGACTGGGCAGGTAAGTTATTTGTAATATTTCACCTTTATAAATAATTCTGTGTAAGCATCCTGTATATAAATTTTTGAGTAGGAGATACTTAAATAGGTGGTAC
The DNA here is from genome assembly GCF_027409185.1 of Cynocephalus volans. Lineage (NCBI taxonomy): Eukaryota > Metazoa > Chordata > Mammalia > Dermoptera > Cynocephalidae > Cynocephalus > Cynocephalus volans. The sequence continues at coordinate 105,561,546 of NC_084468.1, read as the reverse complement.
TCCTGGTTCTTGAAGCCTTGCTCTCTCTCTCTCTATCCAAGATGCTTTTAAGGAAGTACTGCTCAGTACCAGCCAGTCACACTCTATTAGCATCACTTTGTGAACTTTTATGCACATTCTAACCACCCTTTAAAAATTGTGTTTGTATATGTGTGTGTTATTTTTCTGTAAGTGTATTTCTTAAGTACAGTATGTTTTTGCATTTTGCTTTTTACCCTAATTTCAGCCTTATCTTTTAATAGGGTACTTCATACTTTTATAGCAATTATCATAATTCACATGTCTTATAGTCTGGCATCATATTGTATGCTCTTTCGTGTTTCCTGGGTCTTTCCTTTTTTCCCCTGATTTTTACTATGCTGACTTGACTTTGTTTTTCAGTGGCTTTAAAGGTACAAAGTCTGTTTTTAGTCATGATTACAAAGCTTATCCTTACACGGTATTCCAAAAGAAAAATGTCATTTCCGGAGACTGATTGGATGCATTGTATTTGTTCTGGGAAATTATCCTATTTGCTTGCAAAATTCACTTGTGTATTCCAGGGGACTGCCACTCTTTGGAATAGCTGTGTTCTCTTTCAAACCCACTTTGATGGTTTTTGGCTCTCTCCTATTGACATTTGTCTATTATTTCCAATCTGCTGGTGCTACTTCTTGCTGGAGAAGATGAATGAGAAAAAATAAGCACTAACATTTATTGAGTGCCTGAAATATATCATCTGTTTACATAGAGTATCTGATTTAATCTTTATAATCCTGTGAGGATTATCATCATCTTATCATTATTGTCATTTTTACAGGTGAGGGAACTGAAGTTAGAGGGGATACTTTGTCCATTTAAACTTCCTTAGTAAGGGATAGAGTCAGAATTCAAACTCAAGTTGTGGATTTCTTTAGTATTCTGCAACAAATACTTACTGAGTGCTTACTCTATAGACACTGCCTTATTCCTTAAGATACATGAGTGAATGAAACATACAAAGATCCCTGCCCTCATGGAGCTGAGACTCTAGAAAAGGGAGACAAACAATAAACATTGCAGTAGAGAAATTAACTACAGTGTACCAGTAGGTGCCATGTATTGTGTAAAGAATGAATCTGAGCTGAGTAAAGTAAATCCAGAGAAGATGGCAGGTTTCAGTTTTAAACTGAAAGTCAGGGCAGGCTTTCTTTAAAGTGATCTGGCTCTAAAGCTTATTTCCTTTCTACCACACTATGCTGCTTCTTATGTGTGAATCAAAATGCATTACCATTGGATTACTCCCCATTTCTTACCAGATTAAAGGCCTATGCCTTTCTGATTCTCTTGTTGCTGTGAATGTAAATCCTCCTTCTCCCATTAAAGAGAGAGAGCAAAATTTTTATTTGCTTTAGTATTTTCACAAGCCTCACCTCATTTTTAACTCCAGCTTTCTTTGCAGTGTTTTTACAAGCCATTTCCTCTCTCGTTATATTTATTATGTTTTTCATGGTGTTTTCACATTATTTAAGTATTCCTTACTTTACAATGAATGTGCTTTTCGAGAGTTTCATATAAATGGAATTTTTATGAATAATACTAAACTTTCAATTCCATTTCATTTCCTTTTATAACTTGAATAATTATGCCTTACATCTTCTGTGTTAATTTAGTAGTTTTAATTATTGGACTGTTTAATGTATGTTGAGCCAGGTGGCAGTGTGACAGAGTTAAATTAAGTGAACTTGTTTCATTCCTTAGTTAAAGTGTGTGTGTGTGTATATGTGTGTGTGTATATATTTTATGTGTGTGTGTGTGTGTGTGTGTGTGTGTGTATATATATATATATATGAAATAAAGAAATGGAATAGTGGGTAATAAATTTCCACTTATGGTACTTAAAGTAATCTTAACCTTTTACTTCACAAGTCGGAATATATTGAAGGGATCCTGGTGAGAAATGTCTTGTGCCATTTATGCCATATAGAGAGATACCATCTAGACCATAAAGCATTTTGCTTAAAAGGTTTAATATGGAATTGTAAATACACTCTATTATGGTAAGAAAAGTATTGTTTCCAGGGAGTTGTTTCTCTAGAGATGTTTAAATTCAGCAGCTAAGGAGAGGAGAGTGTGATTGGGATACAAAGGACACAAATTAAATGCAGATAACACTTGGGAACTATAATTTTCTTTGTCCATTAGTTTGGGTGTTAAATTTCATTTATTCCAAGAGCAATTTTTGTTCTTATGCCTGTTAGTACATACTTGATAGCAGGGATTTGCATAATGTATATTGTATAAATGATAAATTGGTGTTTCTTCAGATTTTTCACTATAATATGGGTGGTATCTTTGGGTCTTTTCTAGGTTTGTGACTTGGCTTTTAGCCTGAAGAAAATGCTGATCCGACACAAGATGACTCATAATCCCAATCGTCCACTGGCAGAATGCCAGTTTTGCCATAAGAAGTTTACAAGGAATGACTACCTCAAAGTGCACATGGACAATATCCATGGTGTAGCTGACAGCTAATGGTAGCTGTAAAGGAATTAAACCATCCAGAAGAGCTTCTAATATGAATCCCAGATTTTTCTCACCTGATCAGCATAACAGAAGTAGCCAAAAGTAATTTACTAGTCTCACAGTTTTTATTTGCCTACCTTTATAGTCTGTAGAAACACATGCAAAAAAAAAAAAAGAAAAATCTTACTTTTACCAAGAAATGATACAAATGGAAAAAAAAATCACTCCAGCCTTGCAAAATACTACTTGTGCTCTGTTTTATAAAAATAGAGAAAGAATTCATGGCTCTCTTTCTTGGCCATCCCTCTGTAATGAAGTTTTTTAGCACAGTTCCCCATTAGGCCTTTTAATTTTATTGTTATCTTTTGTGTATGTGTCTGTGTGTGTGTGTGTGCACTTGCAAATGCTGATTATCACAGCTGATCATTACTACTTTAGACAGAAAGAAATCGAGATATCCAACTATTTTTTTTGCAAACTCTCAAACATAATAATAAGATAAATATTGCAATTTTTTGAAACAGACCAAGAGTTTATCTTATTTAATAGGTCCATACAACAAATGAGTTTAAAATGAAGAGATTTTGAGAACTAAAATATCTATTAAAGTATTGTTCATTTCAGAGAATCCACAGGAAGCATTCTCTTATCATTCAGATGCATTCATGGTTTAGAATACTTTTATAAGATCTACACAGAAATACCCATAACATTTAAATACTCATCAAACTGACCCTCCTAAGTTTATACTGGTTATCGTTAGAAATTAATAATATACAAATATATATAAAAATAGAAACAGAATAGGTTCTCCATATTTGTTGATGGACAGAGCAGCAGAACAATAGTGGCATTACCACATCAGTTATGATGAATGTAGCCTTTCACCCTCTCATTCCATAAAAGCCCAGAGAACACGTTAGTGCAGATGTAATAAGAGTCCTCTGAGCATTAACATTCCATTTTGCAAAAGACATTTTCCAGAATCTTGGCAGTAGGTGATTCTGAAACACTTTTGTATTACCCTCAATCATCCCGTATAATTAGGAATCCAGAATAAGAATACAAACCTGGCAGTTGTTATGACTGAAATTGTCACTGATGCTTAAGGGAAATTGAAGCAAGAAGCATAATTTCTTCCTTTTGGTTATATCTCAGTGAAATACTTTACAGCAGCATACAATGCACAGCTTGTTTGGGAGATGATGATATAATGTAATAGTGATGTCAAAATAACCTAGAGGAACCAAAGCCCAGAAAAAAATTACAATGAAGCCCAAATCATGAACCTCTTTAATTGGAACACATTCAAAAAAGAAGTATAATTTTAAGGAAGTTATTTGGTTATAATGAATTAAGGAGAAAGGTTATCTGAAGAAACCATTCTTTGACTTCAGGAATCTCATTTTAGAATTATAATCATGCCCAGTTTCAAAGTTTTAAAAAGAAACATAAAGATTCAGTACAGACATATAAACTCTGTAAAAATACTAAATTTGAAACTCACCAGAGATAACTTTTAAAAACATAAATCCTAGAATTATAATTTAGAAGCCATCTGAGTATAGTTATATGTAGCATTTTGTATCTGAAATTATAGACTGTATTTTATAAGAATAAATTTTGGCCTTGTTTCTCACTATACCATTTGTTTCAACAATATATTTTTAGATTTAAAGTGTTTTCAGTTTAACATGATAGTGTACTTAATATCATTTGAATATAAAAGGACAGTTGTAAAATTTGGTAGTGTGTACTATTTAAACATGTCCTGCTTATTCTGCTGCATTCTGCCTGCACTATATCGGATGTTTCGTATCCCAATTATGTGATGAAATTTGAAAGGAGGCCAAATACCAATTTTGTGTAATCTCAGTGAGTCACAATTCACAGAGCTGCTGGGGAAATTACCATGGAAATCAGTGTCACCATGGCGCGGAGTAAACCGACAAGGAAGAGGTGCTGGGCCCCATCCTGCCAAAGGTTTATGGACAAGGAAATCTGTAGAAAATGGTGTAGAAGGACCGACTGATACACCATCCTCTCCTTTCAAAGTCTGAAACCTAAACAAGTCCTTAGAAGACTATTTGTATGTTGCAACCTTTTATCCAAAAGGTGATTATTAATAAATAGTGTCAGATATATTAGCATTTGCGTGCCACAACTTTTAAATTGCTCAGCAATAACAAAAAGACGAGAATTTTTCAGGCTTGATTGACAAAGTAAAAACATAAATATATAGCCATAGAAGAAAAGTCTTACAGGCAAGCTGGAGTGCCTTTGATTGTCTTTCTCTTCTTTCCTGTTATGAAAGATTTTGGCTCAGGAACTTTCTCAGGAAAAGGCCAACCTCTCAAGTGTCTATGAAGTTATGGCTAAGTAATTTTAAGAGATATTCAATAATGTGGGTAGGCTGAAATATCCCTTTATAAGGACTATCTTTTTGTATATTAACATTCATGGTATTTGTGTATCTTGAGTTTCTTCTTGTTTCACAATCACTGGCTTGTATTTTCCTTTCCTTTCCTTCTTTCTCTCTCTCTCACACACACACACACTCTCACACACTCACTCCCTTGCACGTGCGTGCACATGCTTTTTTTTCCTAGTTATTATTGGCTATATAAAAGCCTTTATTGACTAATCATAATCAGCAATTGCAGCATGAAAGTATTCTTCGCTGATTTTTTCTTGGGGTTACACAGGATAGTTGAAATTCTACTTTCAAGAGACATATATCTCTTACAACCTCTGTGTTTGTGTCTGTCTGTCTGAAGAGGATCACTTTTATGCAGAGCTTATACATGCAAGTACATTGCTTTACTCAAAGCTCTTCTAACCTACTGCAGCCAACTCCTTGGATGAGTGTGAACATAGATTACAGGTCTAAATTTGTGCATTAGATTTTATGTGCTGCTACCTCTCCCAAATATGGAAGGAAAGGAGGATAGGTGCTAGAAATATTTTTTCCTTCACAGATCTAAATGTTGCTTATGAAAATTCATCTTGGGTTTGTGAGTATATGGAGGTAGGTAGGTAGGAGGAAATGTGCCTCTTTAAAATCCTAAGATTTTATCCTTAATATTGAGGTTTATTTGCATGTATATAAATGGAGCATTTGTAAAGATAAGAGAGCTCCAATGGCATTATTTTATTATAAATCTATAATAAATTTACATAAATCACTGTCAGACTTGGTGTTACATTTTCTTTTACTGTAGAACGATAGTACAGTTCTGTAATAAAATCCAAATGAATGTTAAGTTTAAAGTTGTTTTTGATAAAAGAAGGAATTGTAATTATCATTACCCCCAGGCCTCATGTTTTAATAGTTTGATCTGGAAAGTATCTCTGAAGTTGCACCAAGGTCGTCTCAGGGCAGCAAGAGAGAACACCTTCCTTACCTCTCATCTCATTCCTGATCATACATAGAACAAGAACAACATGTGAAAGGAACATCACTAAGAATCAATGAAACCTGATGTGTAGTAGCATCTCTGAGCAAAAACATCTCTGATGTTCACAAATATAATTTAAGGTTAATAAAAGTTATGACTAATGTTTTAGATATTCCAGTTAGGTGGTTTTTCATCATTTTGGTGTTGCCCCCATCTTGTGAGGTTTCCCTGATATGAAAAAATTGTCAGGTAGTGGATTTAGAAATCATGCATGCACTTAACTTTGATTTGTCAGAATCAGCTGAGGCACCCATTCTTTGGAGCTGACTTGTAGCTTTGGCTAGCTTGGCCTTAAAACAGTGTTATCACCCCAGGTTGTTAATTTGTTGTAAGACAATAAAAAATCAACTCTGGAGCCTCACTGTGGGCCATGTCAAATATTCTAGATTTCCCAGGCCCATGATACTATGGAATACAACATCTATCTTATACTGTATTAGTGCTGCTGACCCAGTGTTCTAGTTGCTTAACATGATACTGAAACAAATGTTTATATTTAGTTAAAAATACATAGTATTTAGTTACCTTAAATAAAATACATTTAATTATCTGAGAAGTACTTGATAGCATATTTAGCTGCTTAACCAAGAAAACTTTACCTGTTTAGAATAAGTTTTATTCCTTACCCATGCTGCCTTGGCATATTATATGGCAGGAGGAAACTAAGATTTTAAATAATGTCCATAATTTATATGCTTAAAATTGAGAAAGGATATAAGACCGTTGAAGCTTCATCATCTAAATTACTGCAAAGAGTTTATAGGGATTATCACTGTTGCTGATAAGAAAAACTGTTGACTCAGCCAAGAATTAATTCAATACAAAATTCAAAAAATATCCATTTGGACCTGATCCCCAGCCTGGGCGAGTGCACGCTGACCAGAGAGGTGCCCCCCGGAGAGGCCCGAGACCCACGGTGACCACGCACCCCAAGGCACCAGTGCAACCAAGCAGGTAGGCCCCACCTGCTGCCGCCACCAGACCCCATCCTCATCCCGGGCGAGTGTGTGCTGACCAGAGAGGCACCCCCTGGAGAGGCCTGAGACCTGCGGCAACCATGCACCCCTGGTGCCAGCATGACCAAGGAGGTAGGCCCCACCTGCTGCCACCGCCAGACCCCCCCCCAGCCCAGGCAAGTGGGTGCTGACCAGAGAGGCCCAAACCTTACACCCAAGGCACTGAGGCAGCCATACCAAATTGGCAGTCCCGGCAAGATCCTAGCCAGACAATAGTGTCAAACCAGTGGACCGTGAAATCCCTTGCTACAATGACTAAACACCAAAGGAAAGATACCAGAAATGTGAAAAATCAAGAAAGTATACCACCAAAGGGTAATAAATCTCAAATTCTAGATCCTGTAGCACAAGAAGCCCTTGAAATGTCTGACAAACAATTTCGAGTGATAATTCTAAGGAAACTAAATGAGACACAGGAAAACTCAGCTAGACAAAATGATGAAATGAGGAAAAGTATACACGACCCTGAAGACTTCATTCAGCTAAATAAAAAACACAACACAGAGTTTAAGCAGCAGGCTTGCAGAAGCAGAAGAGAGAACTTCTGACCTTGAAGATGGGCTGTTTGAAATAAGGCAGACAAAAAAAAAAAGAAAAAAGAATTTAAAACATTGAAGTAAATCTAGGAGACCTATCAGACAACCTTAAACACTCAAATATCCAAGTCATGGGTATTCCAGAAGGGAAGGAAAAAGGAGATTGCATTGAAAACATATTCAACAAAATAGTGGCAGAAAACTTCCCAGGTATAGGAAAAGACACAGATCTTTAGATTCAGGAAGCTCAAAGATCCCCAAATATATTCAACCCAAAAAGGTCTTCTCCAAGAAACGTTATAGTCAAATTGGCAAAACTCAAAGACAAAGAGAGAATCTTAAAAGCTGTAAGAGAGAAGTGTCAAGTCACCTATAAGGGAGCCCCAATCAGACTAACATCAGACTTTTCATCACAAACCCTAAAAGCCAGAAAGGAATGGGATGATATATTCAAAATACTAAAAGGCAGAGATTGCCAGCCAAGAATACTTTACCCCACAAGGCTATCCTTCCAAAATGAAGGTCAAATAGTATATTTCTCAGACAAACAAAAACTGTGGGAGTTCACTACCACACAACCACCCTTATCAGAAATTCTCAAGGGAGTACTGGGTTTGGTACCTGAAAAATAACTACCACTGCCATAAAAACTCAAGAAAAATCAAAACCCACTAGTAAAATAAAAATGCTAACAATGAAGAGAAAAAAAAGGAAAAGTTTATCTACAACCCAAGAAACCAACAAATACAGAAGACAAACAGTAAATCAGAAGGAAAAGAGCAAAAGACACTCAAGACATCCAAAAGTCAATAAAAAGCTAGGAGTAAATCAACACTTTTCAATAACAACTCTTAATGTAAAAGGATTAAATTCCCCAATCAAAAGACACAGACTGACTGACTGGATTAAAAAGGAGGACCCAACTATATGCTGCCTTCAAGAGACCCACCTTACCTATAAAGACTCACATAGACTAAGATTGAAAGGATGGAAAAAGATTTACCAAGCAAACAAAAAAGAAAAATGAGCTGGAGTAGCGATTCTTATATCTGATAAAGTAGACTTTAAACTGAAAATCATAAAAAGAGATAATGAGGTTCACTACATAATGATAAAAGGATTAATCCTTCGAGAAAACATAACAATAATAAATATATATGTACCCAATGTCAGAGCAGCCAGATTTATAAAACAAACTCTGTTAGACCTAAAGAAGGAAATAGATACTAATACCATAATAGCAGGGGACCTGAGCACCCCACTATCAATATCGGACAGATCATCTAGGCTAAGAAACACAAGATCTAAACAACACTCTAGACCAATTGGACTTGGCAGATATCTACAGAACATTCCATCCAACAGCCTCAGAATATTCATTCTTCTCATCAGCACACAGATCATTCTCCAGGATAGATCTCATGTTAGGTCACAAATCAAGTCTCAACAAATTCAAAAAAATTGGAATTATCCCATGTATTTTCTCAGACCACAATGTATTAAAACTAGAAATCAATAACAAACGGAATTCTGGAAAGTATATAAACACATGGAAATTAGACAGCACTCTACTTAATGACATGGGTCCAAGAAGAAATCAAACAGGAAATCAAAAAATTTATTGAAACTAATGAAAACAATGATACATCATACCCAAACCTGTGGGATACTGCAAAAGCATTAATGGGGAAAATTTATCACATTAAATGCTTACTTCAGAAGAATGGAAAGATGGCAAGTGAACAACCTAATACTTCACCTTAAAGAACTAGAAAAACAAGAACCATCCAAACCCAAAGTAAGCAGATGGAAAGAAATGATTAAGATCAGAGCAGAACTTAATGAAATTGAAACCCAAAAAACAATACAAAAGATCAATGAATCCAAAAGTTGGTGTTTTGAAAAGACAAATAAAATTGACAAACCATTAGCAAAGCTAACTAAAAGAAGAAGAGAGAAGACCCAAATAACAAAAAGTAGAAATGAAAAAGGTGATATTACAACTGATACCTCAGAAATACAAGAAATCATCAGTGACTACTATAAACAACTATATGCCAACAAATTTGAAAATCCAGAGGAAATGGATAAATTTCCAGATGCAAACAAACTACCAAAACTGAGCCAAGATGATGTAGAAAATCTGAACAGACCAATAACAATGAAAAAGATTGAAGCTGTTATCAGAAGGCTCCCAACAGAAAAAAAGCCGAGGAACAGATGGGTTCACTGCAGAATTCTACCAAACATTCAAAGAGGAATTGACACTAATGCTCTACAAACTATTCCAAAAGATTGAAACAGAGGCAATTCTTCCAAACTCATTCTATGAAGCAAACATCACCCTGATACCAAAACCTGATAAAGATACAACAACAACAAAAAATCTACAGGCCGATATCCTTGATGAATATAGATGCAAAAATCCTCACTAAAATACTAGCAAACAGAATACAGCAACACATATGTAAAATTATTCACCACGATCAAGTGGGATTCATCCCAGGGATGCAAGGTTGGTTCAACATATGCAAATCAATAAATGTGATACATACACTATATCTATAAAATCAAACACGGAGACCATATGTTTATAGATGCAGAAAAAGCATTTGACAAAATTCAACACTCGTTCATAATAAAGACACTACACGTTAGGTATAGATGGAATAATCAACATAATTAAAGCCATATATGATAAATCCACTGCCAATATCATCCTGAACGGGGAAAAGCTGAAAGCTTTTCCCTTAAGAACAGGAACTAGACAAGGATGCCCACTCTCACCACTCCTATGCAACATAGTGTTGTACTAGCCAGAGCAATCAGAGAAGAGAAGGAAATAAAGGGCATCCAGATTGGAAAAGATGAAGTCAAACTGTCCCTGTTTGCAGATGACATGATCCTATATATTGAACAGCCTAAAGCCTCTACAAAAAAACTCTTGGAGTTGATAAATGATTTCAGCAAATTTGCAGGATACAAAATCAACACACAAAAATCAGTAGCATTTCTATTCTCCAATAGTGAACATGCAGAAAGAAACATACACTGTTGGTGGGACCACAAAATGGAGCAGCCTTTATGGAAAATGATATGGAGGTTTCTCAAACAATTACAGGTAGATCTACTATACGTAATTGGACTGTTGGGTATATACCCAGAGGAATGGAAATCATCATGTCAAAGGGATACTTGTACTCCCATGTTTATTGCAGCACTATTTACAATAGCCAAGAGTTGTATCCAGCCTAAATGTTCATCATCAGATGAGTGGATAAGGAAACTGGTGTATCTACACAATGGAATACTACTCTGCTATAAAAAAGAATGAAATTCTGCCATTTACAACAACATGGATTGACCTAGAGAAAATTATATTAAGTGAAACTAGTCAGGCACAGAAAGAAAAATATCACATGTTCTCACTTATTTGTGGGAGCTAAAAATAAACAAATACACAAAGTGGGGGAGGGAGGGAAGAAGACACAACAATCACAATTCCTTGATGTTGTTACGACAAATGAACAGATATGAGATTGGGAGGGAAGGGGAGATGGAGGGGGTAGGAAGGTGTCAGTAATGGGCCACAATAATCAACCACATTGTATACTGATAAAATAAAATTTTAAAAAAGTAAATGAATGATTAACTTTGTAAAAATATATATATTTATCCATTTACCTCTCCAAAATACTATAAAAATGAATTGTGGTTCACAGTGGGTGTTTGAATTTTTCCATTACTTAATGTTTTGGTTTTTTTCTTCTTAGACACCATCTAATAATGCTTTTTTTCTTCAAGTTAATTTTGTCTAATAGCTTTTACTTAATATTTGGCTAGGATAGCTTTCTTTCTTCATTCTGCTGAAAACTTTTCTGTGACTCTATGAAAGTTTTAGATATGTTTTTAATAAATAACTGATGTTAAGATTTCTCATTGTCTATCTTGTCTGATAACACTGTATAGGTACCCAAGGTAGCTGCTGATGCACAACCTAAAGCAAGAGATATTCTTCAGAAGTATTTCCAGGGGCTTTGATACCATAGATACAAGTATAACTGTTGGAAGCTGAACTAATCCATTATTGGGATTAATTGTTGAAACAATATATCCTCTATTCATTCTTTAATATTTGGTAAAGCAACCTATAAAAAGGGAAGTACATTGACCCCCCAATTCTATGCTTTTTTCTTTTCAAAGTAGATACAGGTTAGTATTTGGGGAGCTGAAATTTCCTTTGATGGACAAAATAAGGTCTGAAATGGGAGCAAACTGTATCATTCCTATACTAGGTAGGAATATAAAGAGTATGGAGATGTGAAGCAATACCATATTTAATTGGTTATAATACTTTTATTTAAATTGACAAACTGATGAGTCTTTTTGTGGAATGTTACATGTAGCAATTAAGAATCCTGAAAAGTTAAACTTTATGGAAATTAGTCAATCATTACTTTTAACTTATTTTATTATTGAAATATAGCAAATCCTCTCTGGACCTTACTTTCTATTCTGAATGTTCATCGTATAAGTAAGATAACTGTTTGCAGCTCATCTTCCACCTGACAAATACAGTACACAGCTTTCTCCAGAAACTAAAATAAAATTAAGCAGTGTCAAGTGCAACTCTGTCTGTTTCAGCCTTTCTTGCTCTTATCATGTGGAATTCATCACTTGTGCTGTTTCAGCAGCTGAATAACTTTGGTGTAGTCTCCAGTTTCATCATTAGCTGGGTTCTGAGAATGACAAGTTGGTTTTTTTCCTGGACTCAAATGACGATATTTAGGATATTAAGTTGTATTCTTTCTGCTCTGACTATAAAATGTGAAATTGGGATACACAAGTGTAGTTGATTGGAGTATTATTAGACTTAAGTATGTGAGTTGAGCCCATTGGCTTTACACTAAGAAAAGCTATTCCATAGTTTTCTAAGCTACAGGTCTTACCCCAAATTGCACCAACTCAGTACAGGACATGTGGCTTGTTGCTTACTACAAATCCTTAGAAACAGAGGGAGTGTACATATGGCACAGAGTCACTAGACTGAAAGAGGAATTAAAAATGTGTGTCCTGTAAGCCACAACAAACATTAGAAAAAAACAAAGCTGAATGCTTTACACATCCTGATTTCAAAACATATTATAAAGTTACAGCAATCAAAATAATATTACCAGTATAAAAACAGACATACATAGAATAAAGGAACAGAATACAAAGCCTAGAAGTAAACCATGTGTATATGGCTAAATGATCTGTGACAAGGATGCCAAGACTATAAAATGGAAAAAGGATAGTCTTTTTAATAAATGGTATTGGTAAAACTAGATATACACGTGGATCCTTTTCTTACACTGAATACAAAAAATTAACTTAAAATGGATTAAAGACCTAAATGTAAGACCTGAAACTGTAAAACTAGAACAAAACATAGGAGGAAAGCTTTATGATGTTGGGTTTGGCAGTGATTTCTTGAGAATGACCAAAAGCGCAGGCAACAAAAGTAAAAATAGATAAATGGAACTGCGTCAAACTTTAAGACTTCTGCACAGCAAAAGAAACAATTGGAGTGAAAATCAACCTATGGAATGGGAGAAAATATTTGCAAACCAAATGTCTGATAAGGAGTTAATATCCAGATTATATTTTAAAAACCCCTATGATTCAACAATAATAAAAACCAACCCAATTAAAAAATGGGCAAAGGACTTGAGCAAACATTTATCCAAAGAAGATATATAAATGGCCAAAAAGTATATGAAAAGATGTTCAACATCACTAATCATCAGGGAAATGCAAACCAATACCACAATGAGGTGACACACCAGTTAGGATGGCCACTGTGAAAAAAAGGAAACAAAATATCAAGTGATGGTGAGGATGTAGAGAAATCGGAACCCTTGTGCACTGTTGGTGGGAATGTAAAATGGTACAACCACTATGGAAAATGGTATGGAGGTTCTAAAAAAAATTAAAAATAGAATTACCATCTTATCTAGCAATCTCACGTTTTGTTATATGGCTGTCCTTTTTCATTTTGAACTGCTATAACAATACATAAGATTTGGTAATTTATAATTAACAGAATTTTATTTCTCACTGTTCTGGAGGCTGGGAAGTCCAAGCTCAAGGTGCCAGCATCTGGTGAGAGCCTTCTTGCTTCACCAACCCATGGTGGAAGAGAGGCAAGAGAGAGTGAAAGGGGTCCAAACTCATCCTTTTATAAGGAACCCACTCCCATGATAATAGAATTAATTTATTCATGAGGGCAGAGTCCTCATGACCTAATCACCTCTTAAAGGTCCCATGTCTTAATGCTGTTACAATGGCAATTAAATTTCAATATGAGTTTGGAAAGGAACATTCAAATCATAGTGATATCCAAAAGAATCAAAAACAGGATCTCGATGAAGTATTTGCACACTCATTCATGGCAGTGTTATTCACAATAGCCAAGATGCAGAAGCAGCCTAAATGTCCATTATTGGATGAACGGATAAAGAGAATGTGTATACATACAATGGAATATTTTAGCCTGAAAAAAGAAGGATATTTTATCATATGCTACAACATGGATGAAACTTGAGGACATTCTGCTAAATGAAACAAGCCAGTCACAAAAAGACAAATACTACTTAATTCCTCTTTTATGAGGTGTCTAAAGTAGTCAGACTCAAAGAGACATTAGGACGTGGTTACCAGGGGAGAGAGCAAAATGAGAGTTGTCATTCAATGGATGTAGAGTTTCAGCTTTGCAAGCTGAAAAAGTTCTAGATATCTGTTATATAAAAACATACTATAGTTAACACTACAGTGTAATACACTGTACACTTAAAAATGCTTAAGATAGAAAAAAAAACGTATGTCCTATTTACTGGGTTACAGAACCCTAAAAATGGATAAGTTAAAATCAAAATTTCAGGTAAGTGCTGTAATTTGAGAATTCAAATGTCTTTCCTAAGGCTTATATGTCTTAGGCAGAGTTGAGATTAAATCTCTATCACTTGACCTCTCAGAACTTCTCTCTTTTCTTGCTGGAGGTAAAGTTACACTTACACAATACCAATTCCATATATATGGAAAAAGATGCAACCTAAATGTCTAACACATTCAGTACATCTTTATTTTTTTAATTCCATTATATGGATCAGTACTCCTTTAAAGGAGTGGTTTTTAACTTACATATAAGAACATATGATGGTATATAATATAAATTTTCATACAAGGAAAAGTTCATGGAAAGACTTCTATTATCTTTTAATTATATTTTTACCCTCATATTTGATGATTAAGTTAAAACTTACGTTCAATTTGACTAAAATTAGCTGAGTCAGAAAAGTAAGCAAAACATTATTTTGGGGAAGGGGAATGGAATGGGCGATTGTTACTGAGTTTGACCAAAGTTGCTGAATTCGACATGAGTGTTAATGTAGAGTTAATAGTTAGAGACAGATCTTTAAAAGCCTATTTAAATACCAAATTAGCAGCATATTTTCACATTTCTTATACATATTACCTCCTTCATTATAAATAACACTTTTAGCTTATTTCCTGGATTGTCTCTTGCAAATGTACACACATCATATGAGAATTTAAAATACACATACAAAATTGAAATGAACAGTACATAACCAAATTTCACATTTTAAATCAGATATAACATTATAGGCATAAAATACCTTGTACACTTCTGCTTTAACTGAGGAAGTACTTTAGCAAAGGTACAATGTAACAAATCACTGAGAATTTAGTTACAAAATATATTTTAGCTGATACTCAAAGCTATGTAAGTGTGCGATTCTCATTCTTAGAAGGGAGGAGTAAGGAAAGAGGAAAGAAGGGAAGGGAGAAAGGATAAAAAGAAAGGAATTAAAGAGGGTAGAAGGGCCGCAAACTTGCAAAGATAGTAGAACTGTGACATCATTTATCAGCTGAATGATGTCAATTTCCTTAATGAAATAGATTTAACAGTACCTACTTGTTGAGTTTGGGGTGAGAAATTAATCAATGCATATAACTATCTGCAAAGGATGCCTGGCACATAACAAGAGTCCAAGAAATGATATTGCCCTAGTGTTTTTCCAGATACTCCCTTGTCAGTCATCGTATATATGCTATTCAGAAACCTCCCACCACTCCCCAGCGTTCCAGCTCATACCTTGAAGCAAACTTGTCATAAGACAAATTAGGAAAGATTTTAATTTGTGTAACGTTGACATAATCACAGTGATAGAAGCATTTCATTTGGGAATGTTTTTGAAAACTCTTAAACACTATGTTTATCAATTTAACACGTCATACATTTAACAAAGATACCTATTCTTTTAACTCAAGCATTAAAAGAAGATACTTCTGTTAATGCCTAGACTATCAAATTTTTTTAAATTAAGCTAAAACTACATCTTGCTCTTATCTTAAAACTTAATCTAATCAATAATCTTGATTTTTATAAAACTTCAGCAATCGTATACAAATGTTCAAAAGAGGGAAGAACCTTATTCATTTTTTAAGTGACATAGCTCACATCAAACTGAAATTCTGCCATAAGTAACAAAACCGGTTGTTAAAAATAGTTTGATTACATCAAAAATCACAAATTAAATCGAGTATGTACACATAAACATAAATACATTTTTCCTTTTTAGGCACATTGAAGGAGAAGAAAGGAATGCTCTGAAAAGATTTAAGAAACAAATTGGTAATTCATTCATTATGGCTAAATTCAGCTGGAACTTCAGGGAAAAAAATGTCATGAGAAGGAAAACAAGTTCATATCTTTGAAAAATAATATAAACCAGAACTTTTTTATTCATATAATAAGCCTTTGAGATAATTTTTGAATACTAATTCTCTTAAGCAAAAAAAAAAAAAAAAAAAAAGCAGTAGTGAAATAACCTAAAATTAAGAGGACTTTTTAATACAAGATCATTGGAGTTTGTAGAGAAGTATTGCGAATACAGATCCTGAAATACACTGGTAAAAGAAAGAAAATGCTTTTTACTATTTCAATTTTCTTCACTTATTTTTGAGCCTTATACCACAAATGTAGTTAATTTGATGAAGTGCATAGTATGTCAGTCAGACATGAGTACTACTGCAAATTAGACAAGCCACAAATTGCAGCATTAATGGTTGTTAAAGCACTTTGGTTGTTAAAGGAAGCCAGAATAGCCAGAAATGATAGAGAACATGGATCTTAAAACATGAGTGCCTTTTCCATAAGTTTCAAATTGGTATTAGATGGCCTCCGTGGGCTCCAAATAATAGGATATGTTGGCATTTCTGGAAAAGATTGATTTTTCATATTCTCTTTGGTCTTGCTCTCATTAGAGGCTTCAGGAGCAATGGATTTGTTTTCCAAATCAAGTCAGACACGAGAGTACTTCAAAAAGTTTGTGGAAAGATCTGTATTATCTTTTAATTCTATTTTTTCATAAACTTTTTGAACTATCCTTGTGTAGTTAAGGAATGGGTCAGAATATGTCCTTTCTTGCTGACGAGGATGTGGTTCTCTAACGGGGGATGTTTCATCAATTAAAATGTCTCATCTTCTCTAAGTAGAAATACTGGATACGTTGGAGCCTCTGATATAAAAGGGCCTGTGAGCCTCAGTGTGCCTGAAGTTTTTGTTGTTATAAATTGTTATTGTGGTATGTTTTCAGAGGAATCTTCTAGACTGAAATGACCTACAGTAACTGTCCTTTCCCCACACAACATCCCTGCGGTAGGTTGTTAACATTAATGACTCCAGAGAATCATGGCCCCTTGCACATGAGTGAGCACAGGCAAGACCAGGACAGGACCCTCCCACCCAGCCTACAGAACTGTGAAAAATAATCCACTGTTGTTTTACGCCTCCAAGTTATGGGGTGGGTTGTTATGAAGTAAGATAAATACAGAAATTAGTACATGGAAAAGGATTTCTGCTTTAACAAAAACCTACAGTATACGTCATTAACGTTGGAACCAGGCAGTAGGTATAACCTGGGAAAAAATGTCAAGTAAACTGTTGACAGAGGCTGAGGACTGGCAAACGGATCTTAGTGGATGCTTACAGGTGTGGAGGAGACTGCTGTGGGAGATTTGAAAAACAGTGACCTGTGTTTTGTCATCATGGGACACTTTGCGTAACTGTTCTTGCGGTAAAATGAAAAATAGAAAATATGTACCTAATGAACCTGTGGGTCTAGCTAAGGAATTTTCCCCAGAGAATGATGAAACTGCAATTGACTTCTGTTGGTTGTGTGTGATAAGGTATAACAAAAGAGAGATTATTTAAGGAAAGAATGTCAGTTTGCAAATGGAAGAAATATAGATGCTCCCTGTCTCACTGGGTTGGGGAAAATAGAATGGTTTTATACTTCTAATGTCTCTAGTCCATAGATTCTCAGAGTAAGAGACAGCATCAGGGCAAAACCAAATCAGGGATGTTTTCTATAAAAGCCGTTATTAAGACCTCAGGAAGATTGAAGGTGGTGTCTAGTAGACCCTCAGTTCAACTAGACAAAAATATTTCTAGGAATATTAAGGGTGATGCCCATGGCATTCTCTGCTATGTAGGGAGACATCTCTCTGTCGTAAAGAGAATTATGGAAGTGCACTCGGGACATGGAGTAAAGCCCCAATTAGATTTAGAAAATGACCAAAGAGCATCTGCTTGGACTCAAAGGGACTGAGGCAGCACAACATGGAAAAGCATCCGGGCCCCAACTTTCTACAAGCAGGAAGAACATTGGAAAAATTTAGCTATTTGAAACTATTCAAACAGGCCCTTTCTTATGAAAAGCGAAGGCGCTCTCTGAGGCTGGAACCAAGCAGAACAGTGAAGCAGGGACCCTTCCTGGGGAACAGATGTCCTTTTTTAGAACAGGTCTGCTGACAACAGGTTTTCTGTTTATCTTCATCTGAAAATGTCTTTATTTTACTACTCCTGAAGAGTATTTTAAATGGATATGGAATTCCAGGTTGATGGTTGTTTTTTCCCATCACTTTAAAAATGTTGGTTCTGGCCTCTGTGGTTTCTGATGAGAAATCCATCCTCATTTGTATCATTTTCCCCTATAGGTAATGTGTTATTTCTTGCTAACTTATTTCTAGATTTTTAATTTGTCTTTAGTTATCAGTAATTTGATTGCTATGTGCCTGGGTGTGGATTTCTTTAGGTTTGAGGTCCTTTAATGTATAAGTTTATGACTTTCACCGAATTAGGTGAGTTTTAGCCATTATCTGTTGAACTATTTTTAGCACTTTGATCTTCTTTCCTTGTCAGAGTCCACCGACACAAATATTAGTCCTCTTATTTTCCTATAGGTTCCTGAAGCTCTGTTGATATTTTTGTAAATCTTTTTTCTCTCTGATGTTCAAATTGAATAATTTCTATTGATCTATCTTTAAGCTCACTGATTTTTCTCTCATCACATTCTGCAGTTTTTTGAGCCCATTCAGTGGTTTTTTTGTTGCTGTTATTGTATTTTCAGTTCTAAAATTTTCTTTCATTTTTCTTTGCATATTCTATTTCTTTGCAGAGAATTTCTGTTTTTCATTGGTCTCAAGAGTGTTCATGATTGCTTGCTGTAAGACAATTCCAGCATTTGTATCATGTTGGCATTGTTAACGGTTCATTTCTTTTCCCGTGTGAGCTGAGATTTTCCTGGTTCTTTGTTTGCTTTGCAATTTTGGGTTGAATCCTGAGCATTTTGAATATTATGTTATGAGATTCTGGATTCTGTTTAAATTCTGGGGAGAATGTAAGTATTTTAGCAGGCAGTTGAATTGGTTAGGCTCAGGTCACAAGTTCCAACCTGCCTTCTGTAGACTGTAGTTCCAATGTCAATTCAGTTTTCAAGTCCTTTGCAGTCTATTTGGATCTACTTTACATATGTGCCACATATGTGCCACTCAGTAGTCAGTCTTCAGTTTGGGAAGTGGCATATCACATCTATATATGCACAGCTTAGGGGTGGGCCCAGAAGTTCATAACTAACTTTATGAGGTTGTTTATCTGATTTCTTCCCTCTCCACAATCTTTCTGGTACTTTCTTACTCTCTAGACTCCTCATTTTGGTCCTCTAGTTAGAAACCTGGGGTTTGGGTTGCTCTGCTCTGCTATGCACTTCTGCAACTTCATCTGCATCCAGCGTCAAGGTGCAAGAGGACAGGGGACAGAAGCGGGGGGTAGGACCCGCCCTCTTGCTATGGCAATGCTACTGACCAGGGAGGATGTATCAGCTCCCTCAAGGTTTTGGGCCCTGCTGGCTCCTGTTTCTGAGTGTTGCCTGACCACCCTGGGATTACTCAGGGGTTGGGGTGTTCAATAACGAAGGAAAAAAGCAGGATTTCCATACTCTCTCTGAGTGTTGTATGTTCCTTTTCCTGCCTTGTTCCATCAGAACTAGAGGGCTTCTGTCTGTTTACCCTCTAATGCCCACTTCTAGGTACCTGGGGAATATCAGAAGGAAAAAAAGTAGAATGCTTACCATTGATTTATTTGTACTTGATTCTGATCTTCTTTCCCAGTCCACCTGCTACTAGTTGCTTTTCCGATTCCTTGAATAGCTTCTCATCCTGCCAGGTTTCATAGCTGTATTCAGTGTGAGAAACACTCACACTCCATTTTTCCTGGAACCAGAACCCTGTTCCTCCTCTTCTGGAAGGAGAGTGGCTATTGAAGCTCTCCATTTCCATCTCCCCAGTAGGAGCAGATTGTGTCTTTTTGTTCAGATCTCTGGATAAAGAGAAACTCCATCTGAGGACCCTCAATGGCACCCGGACCTGATACTGATCGTCAAATTATGGACTCTAAACCTGATGCCACAATTGGTGGAAGAGACTTTGGAATTCTTGATAGAGAGTAAATGTATTTTGAACATAGAAGGAGCATAAATCCCTGGAGGCTGTGGCAGCCATGACAATGCACCACTCAGAGCTCTTGCTGTGGAGAGTGTAACTGAGTGATGGCTCCAGTTATGGCCCCTCTGGATCCCACACTGCCTTTATGTGAGGCTGTGCTGCTCACGCCAACTGCAGGAGTACTTGCAGAGGCGGTTCCCGTGAGCCTTGGGATGCCTCAGATGCGCAGCTTTGGTTCGAAGCCTCCCCATTGGCCCAGGTGAGCCTTTCTTGGAACTACCCTGCAGTCTGAGATTTCTCCTATTTCATCCTCTCCCTACCCACTTCTTCCACGGAGGTCAGAGCTGGATCATACTGAGAAGGCTCTTTGTACCTTCCTTGGCTCCCTCCTCTCCATCTTTCACAGACATTTCCCCTAATACTTCTACTGCCTGTCTAATCCCATCTTGGAAACTCCTTCTTGGAGGACAAAAAATAATACAGGTCCCAAGGACAAACTGCGATAGATTGTTACACGAATGACCCAATGTATTGTGCCTCTCAGCATCCACTCCCTGTCTAGTTCCCCACTGAGTCAGTCAGGGTTCTTGAGAGAAACACAGCAACAGGACATATGATTTATGTTAAGGAAATGGCTATGTGATCATGAGGCCCAGCAAGGCTGGAAACTCAGGCAGGAGTTGATGCTACAGTCTTGAGGCAAAATTTTTCTTAAGGCCTTCAACTGACTGGATGAGGGCCACACACATTATCAAGGGTAATCTCTTTTACTTAAAGCCAACCAATTACAGATGTTAACCACATCTACAAAATACCTTCACAGCAAACCTAGATTAGTGTTTGATTAAATAACTGAGTACCATAGCCTAGCCAAGTAAACACATAAAACCCACATCAACTTTGGGGCTGGCCATGTGACTTGCTTTGGCCCAATGGGTCAGCAACAGACATTTGGCGATCACTTGCACATTAGGGCTTGCCTTCTTGGAACATTTTCACCATCACATAAAGGGGTCTAGCCTTCTTGAAGATTAAAGACAACATGCAGAGAGACCTAACTGTCCCACCTGAGTCCAACCCAAGCCAGCTCATCAGCTGATTGGGCCACATACTTGAGCACACACAAGTCCTGCAGTAGAACCACCCCAGACTAACCACAAAATAGTGAGAAATAATAAACTGTTGTTACTGTTTTCAGACATTATGTTTTAGGGTAGCGTATTATGCAATAATAGAAAACCAACACAATCTTCTTGACAATGCTGAGAAGAACCATAAATATAAAATAAGAAACAAATATGCATTTTCCAAAATGTTTATTCTCAAATGAATATTTAGTACTTTATTTAAATTTATGAAGGTGAATTCCCAGCTGGGCTGCACTCTAGCAGTATGTCATCTAGCTGTACATGTGAGTGTGTGTGTGTGTGTATAGGAAAGTTTTATACAGAAATGTCTCAAGAAAGTTTTAAGTAACTCTAACTGTTTCCTTAGGTTCTTATGCCTGGAAAAATTATAATGGTCTCAATATGAATTTAATTCACTGTATTTCAAACAGAGAACCAAGGGTTTAAAAGCATCTTTTAAAACAACTCACAAGATCAAGCCTAAAGAGATTGGCTCAAATTATTTTTAATGTCCTTTCCATGTGCCATATGACAGTAGATTTTACAACTTGTGAGAATTTGGGCAAGGAGAATTTACCATGCAAAGTTTAAAAGAAGTCCTTAACTGTTTCTCACCTAGAAACGTTCAACTAATAAAGTCAAAAATGTTTACTTAATTTAGCTTACTTAGTAAAGAGAAAGAGCTGCATAAGGCGTCATTGGCTTCTAAAATTGAGATTCTAAAAACATAATATACTGAGTTTTAGTGCAACTAGCATTACTAAAACTCATCTTGCCTGTGAGCTGAGCAATTGCAGTTGTTTGTAACCCCATTTTCAGATGGCAACCTTCGGCACATTCCTTTCTAAGACTTTCTACTGACCCATCAACTTGAATATACACATACTACTTACTGCCTTCTGTGATATTCCATTTGATAAATTTTGTGGTTCCTAAATAATAGCCATTTAAATTAGTGTGGACTAATCTTAAAGATATCTACAGATATGATTGGAAGTTTTAGGGATAACCTGCACTTTTAAGTCAAGAAATTCAAAATGGTCTGTCAGCCCTCCTGGAGATTTTGCCTGTTGCAGTAGAACTATGGTGTGTAATGTTCCAATTGCCTCCCTTCTGGAAATGGCATTTAATTGTAAAAATAGGTCATACTCATTAGGGCTTGTCACACTTCCCTTCCTCTACCTCTATATGCCTAGGAAATGGCTGTGACTGAAATGGAAGTCAAACTAGACCATTTTACTCTGGTCTAGCACACTAATTCTTCAAGTGTGAATTATATATATCTGTTCTGATATAAGTGTAAATGAGCGTAAGTATAATATTATTGATCATACAGTTATCCTGTATTAGCAACAGAAAAGACCTGTGTCAGAGATTGTCCAAAATACGGTATGTATTTGCAATGTGTTATATTTTGCAATGTGATTTCTGTCTTTAGGTGCAATTGGATACAGCACAGTTAACTTCAGTGGGAATGGGTGGGGTTAGACCAACCTACTAAAGTAGGGAGGTCATTAGTGAGAAGAGAGGACAGAGGAATAGTGCAGAAAAGTTTCCAGTGGGTAGAACATTCCGAGAGTCTGGAGACAGATGCTTAGTCCACTCATGTTGTGGTGCAGGTTGGGAGCAGCGTAAGTAGCATCGGTATCAATGCAAATAGACAGAGGTCAGTATAGGAGTCTAGGTGCAGAGTGGAAGACATTTGGCTTCATGAAATTGTGCTGCTGAGGAGCAGCAGATACCCAGATGCTGAGTTAAGGGTTCAGGGACAGAATATCATCAGCTAAGGTAGAAAAGCTTGTTTGGTAGTTATGCAGATGGTGTCCGGCTAAAACAGCAGAGGACCAGGAATTTAGTATTTCCAATTCAACCGCTGTCATATCAGGCTTGATTCTCTGTGCCCATCTTTAGCCTAGGCCATGACAGATAGCATAGTCCCCAGGAGGGGCTTCCTCCTGAGCACCTTCACGTATGGAGACCACAGCCCCTGAACTGTTGTGCAGCACATGCAGCAGTCAAATGCTGCAGATATCACAGTTGCTGTAACTGACGCCGTCCAGGAACAATGCCTTGGACTCCTGGACTCTCAGAGCATGCCGTCTGAGTCCGCATGTTGCTTATCATTTTTTGTTCTTTTATTTTTTAATTTCACTCAATGCCCAAAGTGCAAGTTCTCCAAATGGCTGGATTCTCTCCCATATTTTCATAGTGCTCTGAACCTTCTTGTCCTTAATGTAGTCAATGCCACTCACCATCAGCCACCTCCAGACCTTGCATTCACTTCTCTAATAACCCTTCACTGTATTTTCCAAATTGGCCTCTCTGTAATCCGCAAACTCTCCCACAGCTTCCAGTTTTCCTGAGTGTGTGCTTCACCTTCTGACTTGGCTGATCCACATCTCAAGTGGTGGGTGCTTTTTCTCTCATATCCCACAAACCTCAGAGTGAGGTGGTGGGATTCGTGCTAAGGAATTCAGGGTTGGTTTAGTCCAAATATCAGTCAATGTCATTTACCATATTAATAATATAAAAAAAGAAAAATTATATGATCATCTCAATGGACGTAGAAAAAGCATTTGACAAAATTTAACATCAATTTCTGATGAAATTCTTATCAAACTAAAAATAGTAAGGAATTTTCTCTACCTGATAAAGACCAGAAATAGGAATCTATAGCTAATATAATTCTTCACAGTGCAAGAGAGAATGCTTTTTCCATGAGACCAGGAATAGGAGGATGTCTGCTCCTACCATTTCTATTCAACATTGGACTGGAGATTCTAGTCAGTGTTACTCGTAGACAGAATGATCATTTATGTAGAAAATCTGATCAAATCTACAAAAGTATCTCAGTAATAAGTGAATTTAGCACAGTTGTAGGGTACAAGATCATTATACAAAAATCAATTATATTTCCACAAAATAAGAAAAATAATCAGAAATTGAAATGAAATAAAACAAACCAAAATCATTTGAAACAGCATCAAAAAGACAAAATGTTTTGGAATAAATGCAATAAAATATGTGAAAGATTTGAAAACTATAAAACATTGCTGCGAAAAACTTTGAAAGACCTAAATAAATGAAATTATGCTTTGTTGATGGGTTGCAAGACTTAATATTGCTATAATGGTACTTCTTCCAAAATGATCTATAGAGTCAATGCAATCCAGACAAAAATTTCAGCAGGCTTTTTTTTTTCTCCAGAAACTCACAAACTGATTCTAAAATTCATATACAAATGCAAATGGCCAAGAATAGCCAAAACAATGTTGAATAAAGGACTAAAGCTACCTGATTTTGAGCTACAGTAGTCAAGACAGTATAAGTATTGATGTAAATATTAGACAAAGAGATGAAAACAAACAACAAAAAAATAGGGAGTCTGGAAGTAGACCCACACATAGAGGGACAATTGGTTTTCGATAAAGGCAAAAAGGAAATTTAGTGGAGAGAGCTCTTTTTCACCAAACTGTGTTGGAACCATTGGATATCCATGTAGAATCATGTGAAGGGGACAGCTCAAATGCAGACTGAGCCAGCTGTGCTGTTTTGGTGACTGAAAGGCCCTGGGCAACATTGATCATCATCTATGGTTTAAGAAATGGGGGCCGAGCCCGTGGCGCACTCGGGAGAGTGCGGTGCTGGGAGCGCGGCGACGCTCCCACCGCGGGTTCGGATCCTATATAGAAATGGCCGGTGCACTCACTGGCTGAGTACCGGTCACGAAAAAGACGAAAAAAAAAAAAAAAAAAAAAGAAAGAAATGGTAAGCAACTCTTGGAAAACTTCCAAACAAAGAGTAAAACAAAACAAAGAGCAGCCATTTCTCAAAATGGTAATTATGGCTCTGCAAAATTCAGTATATAGTAAAACTATGCAAAATGATTTGTTTCTATACAAGATGAAGTTAGGTTCTGGGCTCAGATATTAAACAATGGCTGGTGCATTCTGTACATTCAATAAAGAGTTATTGAATAAGGACTGCCTTCTGACTTTAGCCCTTACCACACCACTTCCACTTTTAACTTAAAACTTTTTCAAAGGCTATGAAAAGAAAGAATAAAATGCATCAAATCTCAGTCACTTATTCAGGGGTATATTTTGCTCTGGGAAATTCAACTGAACATTTAAAGCTCTCCAGCCTTATCTTTCCCATAACATATAAGCTGTAAGAGAAATGGTTGCGGATCCTGAGCTATAGCTCTGGGTAAAACATTCCCTGCAGGGAAACCTGCTCTTTAGAGAGAGACACTATTCTCCCTTCCACTTAAAGACAGCACACTTCAAAATAACTTCATAATACTAAGAGGTAGAGACTTACTAAATTTGATTTATTGGTTTTCCTTGTAATTGATTTATTCACAGGTTGTTCGGAATTTGTCCTGTCTTTTCCTGCTATTAGCCTGTGAGCGGTTGAAATTTGCTCAGCTGCCTATGGCAGGAAGTCAGTCAGAGTTACTGAAAAAACCTCAATGTGTTTTAAATAAAACCCCTCTTAAATATCAATTGTATCAACTTGCATATTAACTACAACTGTTCTGATTGCCTTATTCCCAATCCTGAGAAATCTGTGAGAACTAATTTCACTATTTCTTTGCCATTTTGGTACAAATACCAAATTTGATCAATCAGATACACAAACATCCTGAAAAATAGGTTTTGTCCTTGAGGAGTACATTTGTTGCCTCTTATGGGGGCACCACCAATTCTGAAAATATCATGCATACCTAGAAAACCTAAAACCTCCCAACAGCACCAAGTCATCCACTGGAAGGCCCAGGGCTTGGACCTGAGTACCCTGGACACACGCTTATGCAACAGTAAATATTAAAATAGGACTGCAATGCATAACATCTTTATTTACTTTTTATAAACCTTCCATTTCCAAAAAGGATTTAGGTGGCTTAGAAAGGATTTTATCTGTGGAAATGTTTGATGGAGGATAGTTAAGAGTATTAAATGACTGGAAGCCTCAGAAAGCCCAGGATGAACAATAATTGTCCATGCATCATCTGCTGGAATTGTTTTCTTGTTTCAAAAAGAAAAAAAAAAAAATAGATATAAAGGTTTCAGTCTGCTAAGAGGCTTCACATCAGAGATCAAACTCCTGTTATTCTCCATATATCAATTTTTCATTTCCACTAATGTTTTTATATTATTTGGTCAATCAGTTGTCAATTGATTGTAAATAAAGTAGTCTATATGCTTCTGATTCTGGGTATGAGACTTCACATCTCCATGTAAATTGGTTAGAGCTCATAGAAGGTCTTTGCATTTACCCATTACTGAGGAGAATGGAGCTTAATTAGAACTTTTTGCATGTTTCAAAGCTTGCCTCTGTGCTACACCACTGTTTTTGCCACTCGCTTATGTCATTATTTCCACTGTCATCAGTGGTTCTCTCCAACCCATAGTCAGACATTTACTCTAGCTTTGACGGGGAATAAGAAGTGGAACTTGTTGGTCAATTTTCTGGACAAAACAGATGGGAAACTAAGAAGTGTGTGACATAAGACATGCAGAAATTTGGACCTCTCCAATTAATCATAGTTCACAGCTGACAAAAAAAGTGACAATAATTGATGTGACCCTTTGAGGAACAATCTGGAACTTGAGCATCCAGGGAAATCATGTTCATTTCTGCTCAGCTCCTAGTGAATTAATGCATGTTATAAATCGCTACTCAGAGGGGAGCTCCATAAAGTCAGTTTCTGGGACAAATCGCACACCACGAGACATCCCAGAAATCATCCATTTTCTGGCTTCTCGCCATGCAGTGTTGTGTCACCTAGTGTAACAAGTGCAGTCCCCCAGATACAAGACGAGAGTGCCAATTTATCTGCAGTGCATTTTGCCAATATAGATGGCCCCCATAACTCATTTAGATCCCTACAAGGTTTATTTGTTAGCTTGAAACATCTAAACTAGTTGTCTGTTTTGGTAAAATGCAATGTGCATGCATGCCCTTCACCGGCTCTGTAGCCGCAGGACATGCAGCTCCCACTACTGTAGGTGTAGCCTCAGTGTATGCTGCCTCCCCCTCAAAAGGTGATGTAACCACTGGCCAGAAAGTCGTCTTCTTATGAAAGGTGAGAGTCCACACATAGACAGCACACTTCCAAGTTCCACACCTGATGAAGGCAGCTATCCCTGAGTGATATAGTCCAACACAGATCTTCAGAACAAGCAAAAGTTAAGAAACATGGTCCAGTGGGATTGCAAGAAGAAAATATTACAATTTCTATAATAGTTCATTCTGAACTGTAAAAAAGAAGGAGCCTCGTTAATTTTCAATACAGAGATTGCCACTAGTTTTTTCACTCTGACCGTGTCAGAAGGTCACATGTCACATGAAGTATATGAGGTGAGAGTTCCACAATTTTGGAGGGATTGACTGCAGCATCCTCTCTCACTTGCCTTGAGCATATTTCCAGGAATTGTTGTTAAGCTAATTCTGATTACTATATCTCACAAAATGAATACATGCCTTAAAAATCTCTATAAGGAAATAATGGATTAATGATAATACCAGTAATGCCAGCAAAAGCAACCAACAAGGAAAGTAGTACTGCTGACCCAATTCCTACAATTATCTTTTTGTCAACCATGTTATAAGAACAATGATTATCTGATCAGATCTTTTGAGATGATGGCCACAGCAATTTGAAATTATCGAGAAGATTATTTGAAATCAGGATTTACATTCACTGTCATTAACTAGAGTTAATAAATTAAAACTTTAATACTGTACTTCAAATTTAACTCCTTTTTTAAGATTTATGGTTTTATATATTTTATGGTACATGTAACATTACTAATAAGGCAGGATATATGTTCTGTAAATGAATATTTATTGAGGATACATATTCAAAAATGTAAGAGATTAAGGGTACATTCAAAGATAGACCTTTTCATATTCAGTATAAATAAAATGGTAAGATGCTAAGTGAATAGCTTTAGACTTGTATTTTTTCAGTAACAATTTAAACCTAACTTCAATAATTATGAAGTTTTTCTTTTTCTCAGTCTGAGAAACGTAGGATGCAGTATAAGGAGCCATGTAAGAGCTATAGTTAAATTGAATAAAGGTATACAGAGGTAGAGGGTCTTAATATTAACTAAATAACTTGTCTAAGATTAGAGAAAAGATCCCATATTTCATGCAGAAATACCATGCTATCTTCAAACCAAAACTGAATCAAAAACTACAACCAACAGGTACTAAAACCAAGACTGTGTTGGTGTGAACTTGGGTGGATGTGGTCCAGGATTGGAGAGAGGTACATTGCAGAATGGTATACATTGGACCAGCTATCACCCTAATGCCATTGCTAGGAAATGGCACTATCATCACCTGTAAGCATGATATGAAATGAAGGTGAGTAATAGCTGTGACCTCTGCCTCCCGAGCACTTTGTGTGCTAAAGCTCACCTTGCCCTCTCATCAGACAATGAAGTGATCATTACTATGATGAAGGAACTGAGGTTTAAAGCACTAGATATTACAAGTCACCAAGATGATAAACGCTGGCTCTGATATTAGAATCCATATTTGAAATTTGGTGGAACTCTCATACATTGTTGGTGGGACTGCAAAATGGTGCAGCCTCTATGGAAAATGGTATGGAGGTTCCTCAAACAATTGCAGATAGATCTACCATACGACCCCGCTATCCCACTGTTGGGAATATACCCAGAAGAATGGAAATCATCAAGTCGAAGGTATACCTGTTTCCCAATGTTCATCGCAGCCCTCTTTACAATAGCCAAGAGTTGGAACCAGCCCAAATGCCCATCATTGGATGAGTGGATACGGAAAATGTGGTACATCTACACAATGGAATACTACTCAGCTATAAAAACGAATGAAATACTGCCATTTGCAACAACATGGATGGACCTTGAGAGAATTATATTAAGTGAAACAAGTCAGGCACAGAAAGAGAAATACCACATGTTCTCACTTATTGGTGGGAGCTAAAAATTAATATATAAATTCACACACACACACACACACACACAGACACACACACACACGCACACAAACTGGGGGGGGGGAAGAAGATATAACAACCACAATTATTTGAAGTTGATATGACAAGCAAACAGAAAGGACATTGTTGGGGGGGAGGGGGGGAGGGAGAAGGGAGGGAGGTTTTGGTGATGGGGAGCAATAATCAGCCACGATGTATATTGACAAAATAAAATTAAAAAAAAAAAACAAAAAACAAAAAACAAAAATTTGTAGAACTGAGTCCTCAGGAAAATGGCTGAGGTCAGTGGTAGTGATAAAAAAAAAAAAAAAAAAAAAAAAAGAAACAGAATCAGGTGTGAAATTCAGAGAAACAAATGTTCCTTCAATATAATAAAGAATTTCAAAGAATTTGGTCTGTCAAATATTTGAATGGAGTGGTACCAGAGGGTAGCTTCTTTCTAGAGATAGTGTTGCAGTGCTTGGGAAATTACTATTCAGTGATTTATATTATAAAGGGTACATGATATGTTTGATGAGGCTTGGAAATAGATCTTGGGTTTTTCATCCTCCTCTCTCTATGATACCATAACTTTATCCCACCACACCTTTTTCGAGGTTTCTGAACCCAATGGGGATTGTGATTATTATTATTTCCACTCACATCAATACACTGTATCATTTTTTAAGACAAGCCAAAAAAGCCTAAGACTTAAAATTACAATGGATTTGGTATCTCATTATCATCTCTTGAAGGCAGCACATTGTTGGGTTCATCTTTTTCATCCAATCAGTTAGTCTGTATCTTTTGAGTGGGAAATTAAAATCTTTTACATTAATAGTTATTATTGAAAGGTATTGATTTACTCCTGGACAAGTTTGGAAAGTAGAGACTGTAAGTCAGCACTGCTCCTCTTAATTTTCATAATGGTTCAGGAGAAGGTGGCCTGAGAACAATAGCATTTAGAGCCATTCCATCCACTATGGCAGCCACTGGCCACATGTGGCTATCGAGCACTTGAAATGTGACCAGTCCAAACTGAGTAGTGCTGAAGTATAGAAAACACTCCAGCTTTTAAAGAGTTATTCCAAAAAATAATTATAAAATACTTCATTAATATTATATCGATTACATGTTGCAACATAATATTTTGGATATATTGGGTTAAGTAAAACATATTATTAAAGTTAAAAAAATTATAATGAATTTTCTAATGCACAATTTAAAGGGGCATTTATTTGCTATGTAATTTTGATGAAAAAGTCAATTATTTCCTTATCTTTGAAGTTATGATAGTTGGTAATAAGTGTACCTATAAAGATAAATCAATTTTTAATGGAAATGAATGTAGTTCCACGTTACAACTTTTAAATAGTTTGTGCCAAAGTGGACACTTTTTTCAAGTAGTTAAGATATGATAATCATATAACAAAATATAAAACAAGATTTTTGCCCACACATCTTACATAACAACATAGATATATTATACATACACACATAGATCAATAGATTACATTACACACACACATATGTTGAAACATGAAGGTACTTCAAAAAGTTCATGGAAAAATTTGTATTCTCTTTTAATTCTATTTTTCCATGAACATTTTGAAGTACCCTCATATAACATATATGCCCTTATAAAATGGTAAGGTCTGAAAACTATCAAGAACTTTGAAGGGTCTGAGATTTTACACTATTTGCAAGGTAACAAATTAGCCTGCCAGTGTCATGAATGCTGGTGGAAGACCTGAGACTCCTGGGCCAGAGACAAAAGACAGTTCATTACTCACAGCAATAACAGAAGCCAGAGTATGATCATTTTTGCAGATTCCTGAGCTCCAAGTCCTACAGGAAATGTGAAAAAGGCCAGGTGGCAACTGCATATGTACTAGGTTGTGTTATAAAAGAGAAATTCTGAGCTTAGGGAACCCAAATCTTTTATAATGGGCAGTAAGTATGACTGCCTTAGCTCTGGAGAGAGACATTGTTTTTATTATCCTAAATAGTAATCAAACCTGCCCTTTACTCTGGAGGGAGGTAACTGTTTGTCTCCTCCAAGGCTGTTTGTTAAACTAACATTCTTGAAATGATATTCCAGAACAAAGAGAGTCAGTGCCTCTGTTCATTAAGACATGCAGAAATGCAAGAGACATGTCTCCCAACATCACCAGAAATAGTTGTTGTCAGCATTTGTTTTGAAAAGGGGCACACGGCACAGTGCTTGTGAAAATCATCTGGCCTTTGATCTCTTAATGTCCAAACAAAACATTAAGACATGTTTAACGTAAGGACTTTTCCACATCACAGATCCCTGAAAGCACATGTTTCCTATTCAGGGGTGACCCTGACACATTCGGCGCTGGAGAGCATCAAGACTGGACTTGTATCTACATCATTTACTCCCTGGGAGCAGTTCTGCCAACTGACTTCTGGGCCCCTGCAGAAGGCTGAGTAATGGAGCATTAAATACCAACAATCTGGCTTTCACAAGCACTTAATCTCTTTAAGCCCCACAGGGATCTGGGCGAGCATCAAAATAAGCACACCAAATGCGACTTCAGTTGACTCTTCAGGCAGGAAAAGCCTAAAACACCAGTGAAAGCATATGAGGCTCAGGATTGTTTGTCTTATAAACATCATATTATGATATCTTTCTTTAAGGCAGCAATATGGGAGAATCAATGCCAGGCTTCTCATCAGGCTGCCATGTATTCTCTCAGGGCACGAGCAAACAGGGGAACGAAAGGGAAATAGAGTTTAACAAGCTCACATCCAATGAATTCACCCAGGGTTTTACAAACAGATCTACAACAGAGCTAGTTTCACTTTCAGCTTACATGGTAGATTTGTGATGTTTTCAAAAATATTTCCCTTTGAATTACATATTAGGGTGGGGGTTGGGTGCTGAGCCATAATTATTTTTTCAATTGTTATGGTCTCTGAAATGGCCCAGAGTCTAGTGGAGAGAACCTAAGTTCTGGACTGTCCAGGGTTTGAATCCTGATTCTAGGCAAGTTATGTATCCTTTTTGAACTTCAGTTCATTTCTCCTCTATAAGTGCAGGTAATTATTTATATCATATAGGACTGTTGTGAAGATTTAAAGAAAAATCATATCTAAAACACATAGTGTAGAGTGTAGCACATAGGAAGTCCAATAGCCTTGTGCGGTGGCCCAATATCCCAGGTCTGCACTTTGTTTGAGTTTGGGCCACTAATTTCGTGGAGCTATAGTATTTAATGTCATGGACTAGGCCAGATACTATAAATACTTAGATTACCCACTCTAGACAAAGCTCAGGGAAAACAATAGTTGATAAAAATTGCTGGACTCACTTCCTCTCCCGGAACTATGAACTTCTGTTCTAGTGCAGTGTTTACGTTGCAATCTTCTGTGCAGAAGTGGTGGGGAGAAGTCATTTGAGAAGAGCTGCAGCCCCCCTTAGGTAGGAGGTACACACAGAGAGAAATGTGCTGATGAGCTCAAATCTGCGCGGGATCCCCCAGTGTCAGATGTACCCCGTCAGCAGCAAATATATGTGCATGTGTGATTAGCAAAAGTGCTTTAATATGGATATAATTACCATATGCCTCATAGATGAAATAATGTTTCTAGCCCACATTATCTGCCCACATTTACAGTATAAACTAAACAGTGTTAAGTAATGTGGTTTATTTCATCAGCACGGGCCCTTTTTTTCTTTACAAACAGAGAGCCAGTTATGGCTCTTCACTTGGTGAACAGAGTCTGTAAACTCTTCTTGTATGGTTCCATACAGCCTTCAACTTTAAAAAATTGGCTTTGTTTGCACAATTACTATTCTTTGCATTTTATTTTAAATCTCCATGTGGAAAAAATATGTTTAGATACAGCTTGTTCGACATGTTTTCTAAAGATGCCTTAACAAGACAAATGTGACTCACATGTGTCAGAGTAGTCTTATTGGGAACATGGTTCCGATTAATATAAGTACAATATCCTACATATGTTATGTGGCATGAAAACATATTCCTCCATTTTATTCTAAATGCTATGACATTTGATTCGTTTTTGCCAAATTATGAAGGTAAAATGTTTAAAGAAACAAATGATAAACATTATCTATTTTACTATGGTGATATTTATTCAATAATCCTGTCTAAAGATTATTTTAAATGTTTATTATAAAATTTATTGACCCACTCTCCACCTGAAACTGGTACAGCTGAATCGAAATAAAAAAAAAAAATTCTCTATTTTCTTGATTCTATAGCAATACATGTTTCAGTGCCTTGCACTAAATCTGTGTTCAAAAGATGACTAAGAACGAGCATCCAGAATAATGGTTAATATTCTACTACTGTCTAAGCATCTATCTACTGGCCTAGGCAATATACAATGCATCATAATGTGGAATACTTCCTGTCACTTCCTGCAGTTTTTGCAGGTGGTGGTATAGCTGAATCTTCATGATACCCCTACATCATTTTGCCTCATCTCCTTTTCCTCCTCTTTATTTCCTTATTTACTTCCTTTTTTGTTCATTCTTCCATCCTTCCTTAGCTTTATTCCCTCTTTCTTTCCATTTCTTCTTTCTCCCTCCTTCTCTGTCTTTATTCCTTATTTCTTCCCTTTTTCACCTCTTGAATGTCCAAGACCTCATATTTATATTTTACTGATAGAAACTACAAGCATTAATTATCTGTGGTTTAAAATTATCCATGTGTCTATTAATTTCCATTATCCTAAGTAATAAAAAGTTGACTCAACAGACTATGGGCTTAAGTATTGACCAGGACAAACTAAGAAAATGGGTTGAAAAGTTAAGCATTTTTATTTTTATGTTCCAGTAGAGGATTTGATAAATAATAAAATCTCTTTGCAGTAGCAAACCAATTAATGAAACCTCCTCTAGGCTGAAATATAAACCTGTCCAAGGCTCAAAGTTGTGAAATAATATCCTTGGGCTTAAATTGTACTTTTTAACATGAGCAGTGAACACTAGCTGTATTTATGCACTGAGGGGAGGATTTGTACTGCTTGTACGTGCCACTTCCTTGACCATGGAAAAAGACTTGGTTAGGTAATAATATTAATATAATTTTATCTTTATTGAGTAAAAACATAAGTGTTGTCTTTAGTCTCTTACCCCTATTCATGAGATCCATCAGATAGAATATTCAGCAAGATTAACACCATATTGAAACCATCTATAAAGAATGGTGGGTTTTCCCCTATCACCACCACCAGAGCATATACTTTCTTTTATAAATAACTTTATATGGTTCATTTGGCTGTAATATACTAATTCCATTGTAAATTTTCCTCACATAATTATTTATGAGTGTCCTTCAGGCACAAGACCTCCAAGAAAATTAAATTCAGTTTAGTAAACACTTACAAAGAAAATTCTTGTAGTTAGAGAGTTTACAAAGGTGACCCTGGCAGCCAGAGAGCAGAATGGAAGTTTTAAGCCCTCATTCCCCGACAGAGACACAGAAATAACAGTAATATATGGACAAGAATACCTTTGTGAGAGCTCTGAAGACCAGATAGGAAGCTACAGCACCCATGTCAATGCAAAACCAAGAAGAGATTACAGATAAAGGGGCATCATAGCTTCTGTCTTGGTCTCTTGCATCCCTAGCCCTGGGGGAAAGTCAGCCACCAAATTGCCAGACACTCAGGTAGACCCATGGAGGAGTCTAGGTAGACAGGTAAGAGGCCTCTTACCAATAGCCATGTGACTGAATCACCTTGACAGGGGATCCTCCAACCTCAGTCAAGCCTTCAGATGACTGTAACCCTGACTGATACCTGATTGCAAGCTCATGTGAGATCTCAAGTCAAATTGTTGAGCCAACTTTCTTTCAAATTCCTGACTCACAGAAACTATGAGAGATAATATTTATTTGTTCACACCACTAAGGTTTAGGGTAATTTGTTATATACCATTAGATAACTGTTATAGGTTGAATTGTGTCCCTGAAAAATCCATATGTTGAAGGTTTTACTCCTACTCCCTCAAAATGTGAACTTATTTGGAGATATGTTCTTTGCAGAGGTAATCAAGTTAAAACAAGGTCTTGGGGGTGGGCTCTAATCCAATATGACTGTTGTCCTTATAAAAAGGGGATATTTAGAGACAAACAAGCAGAAAGGGAGAGCACCTTGTGAAGATGAAGGCAGAGGTTAGAGTGATGCTTCCACAAGCCAGAGAATGCCAGAGATGGCAAGCAAACCATGACAAGCTAGAGAGGCATGAAGCAGATTCCCTCTTACGGTCTTCAGAAGGAAGCAACTCTGCCAAAACCTTCATTTTGGACTTCTAGCCATCAGAACTGAAGCAGTAAGTTTATGTTGTTTAAGAAAAATAAAAAGTGACACAAGGTCAGCTATTGTGTCTTGATATTCACATCCTCATCTTTTTAAATCCTCCTTATATTGAAGGGGTGTAGAGCCTGGAAACTAATTTCCCAGACTCTCTTGCAAACACGTTCCATAAGATTCTGGCAATGACAGGTGCTCACTTGAGGTTTGCAGAGCAGATCAGAAGGCTAAGCCATAATTCTCCAAGTGGCAGCTATCGCCAGGTATACAGACTTCAGCATGTGGCCTAGGTAAGTGTGTGACATTTGGTCGTCTTCCTGAGAATTGCCCACTTTGATGCTACAGGCAATTAGTCATTGGTGGTGACCTTCCTGTGATCTCTGCAGTTTTGAATTTGCTGAAAGTGACCTTCTCAAACTCCAGTCCACCAGTCTCTCAACCCCTGAGAGAGTTGAGTTAACCTCTAATTCTCTTTATTAAAGCACTCCCTGCTGAACCCATCTCGAGTGATCCAACTTTCCTGACCAGCCCATGACTGACTGATTCAGATACTGTTATTGTTTTGTAAGATTAGGGGAAAATTAAAAACACAAATCATTGTAGTATACAGCAGAACAGTGTAAATGGCATATACGTGTTATAAACAAATTGCTAAAAACCTTCAGTTCTAGAAAGATCTGTTAGTGGAAATCAAGAGAAAATTCAGGAGAGACTTATCTGTGGAAGACCTTGTAAGATGGGCAGGCTTTGATGAATAGGTAGGGTCTTGGAGTTGTAGAATGCTTTACACATAAAAAATATTGTGTAAATGACTTATTGAAGATATAAAGCATTATTTTGCTCTAGATCTACAAATTGATAGCTACGCAATGTCAGTTCATTAAGTAAATATACTCTCATCTGTGAAATGGAGATAACACTCATCTAATAGAATTGTTGTGAAAATAAGAGATAAGGCTTCACCAAACACAGTATAAACATTAAATAAATAGCAGCCATTGCATGTGGAGAAAGGCACAGTTCCAGATAAAGGGAATAGTAGTAACAGTGATAAAGAGGAAGAACCTCATGTTTAAAAAAAATAGGGTCTGGCAAGCTTGGCAGAGAACATAAAGGTAAGGGAAAATGAGTCATTACCATTGGTGGGATCATGTTCTATTCTCTCTGCTCTCCATATTCAGTATATCCTCGTTGAAATCATGAATCTTATGGTGATCAGTAGCTATTTGCATCTTAACGTCATTATAGGACTGTGGCAGAATATTCAAGAATTTTCCCAAGAATCTTACAGTGGACTGCCCGTGGTCAAAGAGAACATGAGAATTACTACTCAAAACTGCTACTAATCATGTTCATAATAAATCTCAGCAATAGCATTAAAAAGATCTCTTAGTCTTTATTACTAATTGTCTTCCATTTGGACTGCTATAATAAAAATACCTTTGACTGGGTGGCTTATAAACAACAGGAATTTATTTCTTATCATCTGGAGGCTAGGAAGTGCAAGATAAGGCACCAGGCAAATTCGGGGCCTGGCATACACAGATTTCCTGGTTTATGGGCAGCCATCTCCTCACTGTGTCCTCACATGAAAGAGGGTCAAGAGAGCTCCCTGGGGTCTCTTTCATAAAGGAACTAATCCCATTCATGAGGGCTGCTCTCTCATGACTGAATTATCTCCCAAATGCCCTATTTCCAAATACCATCACATTGTGTATTGGGTTTCTACATATGAATTTTGGAAGAATGCAAACATAATGTCTATAGCACCATAAAATAAGCATCAGTGTCAATATAAAAACGTAAATAGAAATGGGTTTTATGCATTTTGTGATTCACACATTGATTTAACAAAATATGTTAAGTAAAAATGCACAGGAATAACCCAATGAGTTAAGATGAATACTTTACAACACTTTATAAAATAAGTATGTGGATTAATAAATCTTTTACATTTCCTTTTAAATTACCTTCATATATTTATTTTTCATTAATTCTCATCACGTTTTTCTTAAAAATTATATTGTGTAATGTTATTATGGTCAAACCAATTCAGTGTATTATTGTATTCGTATTTATAGAAACAAAAGTCTTGAGACAATGGGTTTAAGATAAACATTCAGCAAATAGGCTTTTACTTCTGACAAAGAGGAGTAGAGTTCCCTTGCCCCCACCTTTTGTTTTTAGCTCTTTAAAATCTTCTAGTGCTAGGGCCAGCCCGTGGCTCACTTGGGAGAGTGGGGTGCTGATAACACCGAGGCCCAGGGTTCAGATCCCTGTGTAGGGATGGCCGGTCAGCTCATTTGGGTGAGCGTGGTGCTGACAACACTAATTCAAGGGTTAAGATCCCCTTACCGGTCATCTTTAAAAAAAAAAAAAGAAATCTTCTAGTTCTGATTGCTTCTGACCATCACTATAAATCAATATGAGTGCTATCATTATTATCATGCTCCCTAAAAAATATTCATTCTGAATTTTCTGTGTGTAAGACCTTGCCAAAAATACAAATGGTTTCAGTTGTCAAACAATACAAGTATCCTTTTAAATCATAATTAACTACTTTCTTGAATTAATAATATTGTTATGATTGACTGTACATTTCTCAAAATGAAATAATATTCTTAATTTATTCTTTACTTTTGGGTGAGGTGGAGTAATTCAACTAAAAATTGAAACTATTTATGCATACTAACAATGAAATAGCCAGAAATATATTTAAGTATTTACCATAGAGCAACATGAATGTTAAAATACTAATTGGTTAGTGAATCATTGTTCTGTAAAAGATTAGTGATGGCTCTCTAGTTTTTAAGGGAATACTTTGAAATATGGGTTACAAATAGCTCTTCATAATTTGGAAAACATAAAATGGTAATCAATTAACAGCTAGAATACTAAAACATACTACACAGAGAAACAAACAAAATTAAATACAACAATGTCTCATATTCATATGTCCAGCATTTGGGCGGAAATCACACAAGTGAATTTTCTAGGATGAGTATGTATATTTTTCAAAGTAATTGAATAAAAAATTGTAAATTATATCTGGTTTCTTTTTCTTTTTCTTTTTCTTTTTTTTTGCTTATTAAACATTTATACTAAAGTCATTTTCAGAATTATACTGTATTCTAATATAAAACAATTCTGTCTTCCCAAGGTCAGTTGTCTGTTGACAGTATGACTACTTAAGATGACAATACATTTTGAATCATGGCCTGAAATATCTTGTAGGGGGACTGGAACATAAGATAGAATTTTGTTATGATAATATTGGATGCATTAAAATATATATCATTTGGTTTATATTTGTCCAGTTCACAATTTTAGCATCTTGATTTCTTATCTTTCCTTTAGTTGACTCAGAGATGTCTCTGGTCCTACCCTCCCTCTTTTTCTTAGTACTTTTCTGAGCTTTGTAAATCCGACTTGTAGACAAACAGCTTGTGTATGAATTTGCTCATATGTATATTCAAGGGGTACTTCAAAACAGTTCATGGAAAAATAGAATTAAAAGATAACATAGATCTTTCCATGAACTTTTTGAAGTACCCTTTTATGTGTGTGTGTCACACATGCATATATAATATGAGCTGTTGTATCGGTTCTTGTATGTGACTGTACAGTGAGTTGTTGAAAGGGATAGTTTTTAATCTATTAAAATACTTAAAGTTATCATTTCATTGCAGGTTCTATCAATGCATGAAATATTTTGTCATAAAAATGCACATGCATTCTAATATTTAATACATGATTTTAGAGGGGTAGTTGAAATTTAGTATTGTTAATCTTAAATATTACAGAAACTTTAAACAACTTAGCTTAGATGGAGAAGGCTGGGGCATATTTAAGGATATTATGTGCCCTACATTACTCCCTATGAAACAGACTTTCTGGGTAATAATAGCTATAACACTTGACTCTGTTATATATCACACTGAGACTAAGTAATTGAAGGTGAAGGAAACTGACCTTGGAAATAACAGAGACAAATTAGACAGAACGTATTGATTTCTGATGTAACAGAGGGCCACCTGATGGAATGTTTTTTATTTGTAGAAAATGAAGCCAAAGTACTTTATTTTACAGATGTATCTTCTAACAGTCCGACTATTAGATGAATAAAGTTTTTTTTTAAATTCAAAGCAACTGTTACTAATGTTACTAATTATTTGGAGCAATGTTACTAATTAGCAAATGTTACTAATTATTTGGAGTCTGAATATACCAGTTAACAGGGTTCCTTCTAAAACTTCTAACATATCCAACCTTCTGCTCAATGCATGTTGGGTCTGCATGTTTAGGGGAAAGAAAATACAGAGTGGCAGAATCATGAGCATACTCTACCCTCAGAAGAGTAGCAAGATTATTAAGTATCTAACATCTTTACCCATCTCTCTCATGAATGTAGTTGTAAGACATCACTATATTCTTTCATGTGATATTTTCCTATATGTATGGCTAGATCTTCTGATTTTTCAAAAGAAGCCAGAAATCTAGATCTCGTATATATTCTTTTTACCTTAAAATACTATCCAACAATTTACAGATTTTGCAGCACTTTTTGGGCCAAGCAAAATACATCCATAGGTTGGATTTCACCTGTTTGTTTTTTTAAGAACTTCAAACCAACGTGAATAACTAAGGCATAAGCACTCTTCTTCTAGTCACCTAAGCTCCCATTTAATAATAAAAGCTATTTTAAATATTTTTAAAATTAAATCTAGACACAACAGGCAACACAGCTCAGACTATGCAGTAAGTTAGTCCAGGGATGTAATCCAGGCTTTGTCGCTCAGCTCACGAACTAGAGAAAGTCACTTGGGAAGCTCAAACTTCTTAAGTAATTTCTTTGAGGAATAAATAAGATAATATGTAAATGCCAGTGCCTGGCACATAGTAATCACTCAACATGTATTAGCAATTTTAGTTTTCAAGGTAACTACAAGCAAAGATGGTTAACACGATAGAAGTCTTGCAAAAGAAAACATTCTAATTTAACAAGTTAGACATTTTGTTTTATTTTACTTTTAATTAACTGTATTAAAATTGGGAACAAGCTGTTTTCTGTTCTCTTTCTTCTCACTTGTAGTTTATTTTCTGGTATATATACCGAGGCTAGTTTAGAGATTGACATAAACTTTTAGACCTAAAGTTCCACCTGCCAATGCAAGGTGATGTAAGCTGATGAGCAGTGTGATTAATAACGCCTAGGTGGTGTAACAAATTATGTGAGAAAATGAGTAACATACCACCATTCCAGTAATCTCAGGCACCAAGAGTAATGTGTAAACATGTTTAACTGTGAATGAACAAACAATGACAAAAAGCAGATCTGCTCTTCTGTTCTAGTGCTCAAGGTTGCAAAGCATTATTTCTCCTCTCAAACTAAATTCTGTACATATTTAATGGTATTTAGAAAATTATGGCTTGGCTTTCTGTAGATAGAAGTTTTCTCCAATTTGATCTGCTGAAAATCCAGCAGCAAAAACCAAGATAAAGGAAAACCTGAATGGCTATGTTTAGATCTCTCATATAGCATTAGAAGCTTTTTTAAAAAAAAATCAGTTTAGTTATCTGACTGGTAGGTACAAGGAAGCTGAACTAAGATGCAATAATACTATATGATCCCGAAGTAATGCTGGACACTAGCAATGAACAGATGAAAAACTACCCCGAAAATATTTGCTTCGTTCTTTCAATCTTCCTGCCTAAGGAATTTGGGTTAAATTTGTCCTCCTCTGTTTTATTTTGTTTTGTTTTGTTTCTTGTGGGCTCCAAATTTTGAAAAACACATTTTCTCCTTTTTACAAGGAGGAACTTTTAAAAAGTGTTAACCTTTGTTGGGTTTATACAGTACAAAATAAGCATAGTAATAGTAATGATCCTACATTCATGGAAAAACTTAATATACTTGGAACAAAACTTTTTTTCTCCCCTGTAGAAAAGCTTCTTCATTTTTGTATTTAACATCTTCTAAATTCTCAATCTTTTAAAAATTTTCCATAGACTTACTAATTATGGCTCTAACTGTGCTCAAAGTCTTGCTCAAGTCTTTTGCTGCCTCCAAAAATCCACTTTTTTCATACAAATATATTAGTGAATTGAATT
Organism: Cynocephalus volans; assembly: GCF_027409185.1. Classification (NCBI taxonomy): domain Eukaryota; kingdom Metazoa; phylum Chordata; class Mammalia; order Dermoptera; family Cynocephalidae; genus Cynocephalus; species Cynocephalus volans. The sequence goes on along the minus strand of NC_084468.1, from coordinate 105,519,678 downwards.
TAGCATTAAGTCTAAAATTCTGGGGTTGTATGTTTTTTTAAAAAGTCCTCAAAAATCAGGATTAGTATTTTTAAAGGGGCTAATTAGTAGGTTAATAAGTAGTTGATGTCATTTGCATTATTTAATGGTGTTGTATAAGTGAACCAAGCTCACCAGATAATTGCACTGGATCATTCTGAGAATTTAACTTTGCATCAAAATGAGGTGAAAGTAAAGGTATATGAAGGCACAGTAAAATGTCCACTCCCAAACTAAGACCAAAAATGAGAAAACATGCTTGGTAATATTTGGATCTTGAAGAAAATAAAAAGGTATAAACACAACTCTAAACAGTTTACATTTCCTTAGGGAGACATTATTTCCACTTCTGATGAAATTTCTTATCGTTTTAGCCAAGAGTTTATTCCTACCATAATACTTAATATTAACAATGTTATACATTGCTTCATTAAAATATTATCAATTTTATGTAATTTTTGTCTTTGTGAAGAATCAATAGTTGAATTACCAATGTCTGACAAAATTTCAGAATTTCACTGGTTAGCACAAGAGGTTATTTGCCATTACGTATATGTGTAAGTAAACTATAAGTGTATTATTCGTATTTATTGAATTCAAGGAACTGAGGACATTTCTAAGGTCTGGTGAGCCCAGCAATGATTCGTTTTAAAATGTAAGTGGAAAACCCAGAGTTGGGCTGGACCAGATGCAGAAGGCATAAAGAATAGTACAGAACCACCCACCGCTGCTGCACAGCACCTCTGCTCAGCTCATTTCTGTGACCTCAGGGGTGTCCCTACAGCTAGCTGAAGGAGGGAAAAGCCCAAACTTGGTTGACAGATGGTTGGCTTGATATGTGGGGGCAAGACAAAAACACAGTGCTACTGCTTTATAGCCTCAGTCAAGGAGAGACTGAGGTGAGAAGTCCCCCAAATGGCAGTGTTTTGGGCAGTACTTTGTTTTGTCAGAGAAGTGGCTAGATATACATACACCAACTCATGGGCAGTCCCAAGTTGCGTAGCTGGTTGGTCAATGGCCTGGAAGAGGCAAGATCGGAATATTGGGGATAAGGAGGTCTGGGGGAGAAGCATGTTAACCAACAGATCTATGGAAGTGGTCACAGAGTATGATGATATTTCTTTTGCATATTCATGTCCACTGCAGAAGAGACATGATTATTCTGTCATTGCATGTCAGCCAGCCTATGAATTCAGACACCCTAGTGCTCACAGAATAGACCTATGAACAGAATATTCTGGGTGTAGAAACTGAGCTTATGCCCTGGCCCAACAGCTTGGGCTCCCTCTCACCATGGCTGGTCTAGCTACTGTTACTACCAGTTGTAAAACCTGCCAGCTGCAGAAATCAACTTTGAGCCCTTGAAACAGTATCACTGCTCAGGGAGATTAGCTAACTGATGACAACTTGATTATATAGGACCCTGGAAAGGGCAAATTATTCATCCTAACTTGGATTGGTATGTATTCCATATACGGTTTTGCCTTTTTTACCCACAATACCTCAGCTGAATCTCCCAGTGAAGGACTCAGAGAGTGTCTATTGTAGCAACATGGAATCCCATATAACATTGCCTCCAGTCAAAGGAGGTAAGGTGGTGGGTACACAACTATGTGACCTACTGGTCCTACTACACACTACACTAAACAAACTATCATCCCGAAAGAGCAATAGCACAACCTCTTGAAGGTGCAGCTGAGGGAAACTTAGAGCTGACACCCTACAAGAATTAGGTGCTTTCCTTCATGATGCATGACCATGATGTGGTCTTGGGTCTCTAACAGGTATGACACAGGAGTACAGGAACCAAGAAGTAAAAGTGGGAGTGAACCTCACTCACCACCACTCTTGGTGATGACTTGGGAAATTTGTGCTTCTTATGTCTGCAACTAAAAACCCTGGTTCCCAGAGGGGAGATACTTACACCAGGGAACATAATGGGAATGTTCCTCTAACATGACACAATTTAGATGACAGTTGCCATCTGGTCACACTAGACTCTCCATGCTAGTGTGTCAACAGGCAAAGAAAAGACTTACTGTGTTAGCAAGGGGATTTTATGTAATCATTATGATGGGATAGGACTGCTGCTACATAATCGGGGCAGTGAAGAATGTGTTTGGCACTTAAGTATTCCACAGAGACATCTTTTGCTTTTATGATGCACAGTTTTAACCACAAATGTACAAGCCTAATAAGGATGTGGTGGCCTGGGCCTCAGCCTCCACACAGATGAGAGTCCGGTTTACTCCACTAGATAAACCACCTAGACCCGCAGAGGTGCTAGTCAGGAGGGAGGGGAAACTAGAATGAGAGGTGGTGACGGGGAGGGAGGAGATGAGTGACAGTCACAACTTCCACACCAACTGCAGCAGCTGAGCTGCATCCAGAGCCCATCTCGTGGAGAGTGTCAGCAGAAGAAAGGACCTGTTCTCAAGTAGAAGGAACAAGAAAGATAGGTGTATCCATGTAAAATAGGTTGTAGACTTGGTTATGGGAGGATGAAGTTCTAATGAATCCTATCTTCCCAGATCATACACTAAGATGGAAGGTAGAGGAGAATAGATAGGCAAGGTTTTTATGCAAAATGAGAAGAGGCAAGAAGAGGTTTTACTTAGTCATCTCAAAGGACAGGAAACATAGCAGGTTTGCCTAATAGTGCTAAGAATTAATTTGAAGTTTGTGATCATGGATTTAGAATGAAACCAGTCTGACTTCGCCATGCCCTTTCTCTAGCTGTATTCACCGACTTACACAGAGAAGAGGTTGATCCTTGTCTATTTTCAGAGCTAAGTATTGGAAAGCTAGTACCATGGAAAGAGAGTTGTGCGTGTTTGGAATGGATTAATTATAGCAAGTCACCATAGACTCTGTTCTGAACAAGAATGGAAGTGAAGACAGGAGGCAGTTGATGCACAGTGGGAAAAAAGTGTTGAGATGAATGGTCACAATAAGGGAATCTGAGCAAGTAACCGTGAAACAGGTTGAGATCAGACAACGTGAAACTGGGTTGAAAGATTGTTAATTGAAGCAGCCTGGAGTTATGATTTGGGGCATGACCATGGGAGTGGGGACCTGAGGTGAAATGCAACAGGAAAAGGACAATGAATGACAGAAGGACCAGAAACTGAGAGGACACAGCCGAAGAGAAACAAAGGACCCATGGAGCTAGTGTATCTCATTTGGGCTCACTTTGTTGCTGCTTTGTCTGACAGAACGAGCTGTCCTCTAGAAGCCACCATACATCCATCTCTATTTGGCTCCCTTGTTGGAATATTCCCTTCTTGCAGTGCTCCCTTCACTCCGCACAACAAAACTTTGAATTACTAATTATTACACATATTTTACAAACCTGAGAAAACTGAGGTTTAGAGAAAGTTAAGTTTTATTTTCCCTAGAGATTATCCAGACTCCCAGGTACTGTTTTCCCCCCCAAGTTTGAAAACTACTGCTATGGTTTGAGTGTGTCTCCCAAAGTTCACGTGTTAGAAACTTAATCCCCAACGTAACAGTGTTGAGAGGTGACACTTTTAAGAAATGATCAGGTCATGAGGGCTCTGCCCTGATGAATGAATTAATGCCAGTACTGCAGGAGTGAATTAATTATTGCAGGAGTAGGTTCCTGATCAAAGGATGAGGTGGGCCCCCTTCCCTCTCTCAGAAGTGCTCTTTTGCTCTTCTGTGTTCCACTGTGGAATGATACAGCAAGAAGTCCCTCGCCAGATGCAGGCCCCTCAACCTTGGACTCCCCAGCCTCTGGACAGTAGGATATAAATTTCTGTTCTGTATAAATTACTCAGCCTGTGGTATTCTTTTATAGCAACACGAAATGGGTTAAGACAATCACCAATCCGGAGAGTATGGCTTGTGTAATAACAATTGTGCTTAGACTTTAACTTAAGAGTAGTTATGTGGATAGACTAACGTCCATGCTATATGATATTCATGATATTATTATACTTTTGTTATTAATATTTCTAATTAGTTAACATTAATACTAGTGGTAGGGTGATAATCAGGTTGACAGTCTAAGGCTTATGTTATTCATGGTCAACATTATTATTTTTAATAATACCGGTGTAAAATACAGTTGCAAATTCTTGGGAACACCTCTCATCAAGAGGTGTGGTCTATATTTATTCCCCTTGAATCTGGAGCCTTCTGATTCATTTATAACCAATAGAATGCAACAAAAATGACCCTGTGTTACTTCTGAGGCTAAGTTGATGTATTAGTTTCCTATTGCTGCTGGAACAAATTACTACAGACTTGGGGCTTAAAACAAAACAAATTTATTATCTTATACTTTAAGAGGTCAGAAGTTCAAAAACAGTTTCACTGGGCTATTGTTAGTAGTCCCTGTGAAAATTCTAGAGGAGAATCAGTTTCCTTGCCTTTTCTAGCTTCTAGGATCACCTATATTTTTTGGCTCATGTCCCCTTCCTCCATTTTCAAAGCCTATCATTCCTCCCTCTGCCTCTATCATCCTGTCTCCTTCTTCTGTCTTTGACCTCTTGCCTTTCTCTCATAAGGATATTTGTGAATATATTTAACACTCACCTAGATAACCCAAGGTTATTTCCCATGTCAAGATAATTAACTCATCAAATTTGCCATGTTAAGGTAATGTATTTTCAGGTTACAGGGATTAAGATGTGGACATCTTTCAGGGTCCATTATTCAGCCTATCATTCTTGGAAAAGGTCATGCAACTTCCACAAAGTTTTCTTGATACTCTCATGCAGGAGGTATGACCACCAGGTTTGACAGCACACCGTGGGTCATCAGACAACAGCACACCTGAGCTCCAGTACCATTTGCCAGCTGTGTGAGGAAGCCATCTGGCATGTCCAGCCCAGTCAACCTTTCAGATAACTGCATCCTCAGCCAGCACTTGATTGCCACTGAATGTTCTTAGGAGGATTAAATGGATTAATACAAGTGATGGATTTTGAATGCTATGTGAATTTTGATGCTAGTTCATAAAAGCAGATATAGCTTCAGCCTGGCTCTCTTTGGACTCTCTCTCACTCTTGGAACTCTATTGTCATGCTATGAGAAAGCCCAAACTAGGCCACATGGAGAGACCACATGAAGAGGTCATGCATAGGTGTTTTAGCTGACAGCCCAGCAACAGTTTCAGCTGACAGGCAGCATTAACCACCCACCATAGGGGTGAAGACTCTTTCATGCAGATTCCAGCCATCAAGTCACTTCAAGCCTTCAAGTCTTCCCAGCAGAGCTCCAGATATTGTGAAGCAGAGATAGGCCAACCCTGATGTGTTTTGTCTAAACTGCTGTCCACAGAATCCAGAAGCCTAATACAATGGTTGTTTTACACCACTAAGTTTGGAGGTGATTTTTTACATAGCAGTAGTAATTATTACATGGTAAATAAACTCAGAAAGTCAAACCAAAGTACTTTTCTCAGTTAACTATTTCCCCACACACATAAGAAAATAATTAAACACCACAAGGAAATGAAATAATACATTGTTAAATATTTGTGTCAATACAATGTCCCATTCATTTTGTCATTGAATGCTGTAATATTGAATATTTATAGCATTAAACATTGAATACTGTAAAAATTGTAGGTGTGGGTAAATACTTTACAGTTAATATTGTTAAAATTGTAAGTGTAGGTAAATACTTTGCAGTTAATATTTTATGGTCAGTGTATGTGTACAAGAACAATTATATCAACTAGATTTATTGCAGTCAGTCTGAACATATTTGGAACATATACTTAAATAAGCCTTTCTCTATCACGTTTCACACAGACAAAAGTCAGATTTTTCTCAAACAGAGGTTACATTCCTTATTAACATCCCTATGGAAGTTTTCAAAAGATTAAGAATAGTTATAGATAGAATAGAGTCAATGTCAAAATTTTCTCTTCGCTTTTGAAGCACATGTACACTAAAATTTGTTTCTCCTAATATCATCTTAGTTTTAAAAGATTCTTTCCCCAAGTGTCCTTTTGAACTTTGGAAAAGATAAAAAGGAAACTGATGGTCTACTCTTGATGGTTTTTTCTTTTGGATCCCTCAGGCCATTTCTGAAAACATCTCCAAATAGCTTTGCAAAAACTTTCTATTATTAGCATAGGTTGATGTTAATTTCATTCCAGTAACACTGACATGTTCAAAATAAAATATAACAGCTAATAGTATTTGCTGCCAAGATTTGCTTCCCTCAACTTCAGGAAAAGGCAAATGGGAATAACAATAGTACATACTGTATGTGAATGTTGTCAGGATCAAATCATATGACATAATGAGGACATACATGCTAAGGCTGTCATTGTTATTCTTATGGTTTAATTATTCTAGATGTATGCAATGTTATGTGCCCTCTAATATCAGTAAAGATAAATCTAATTTATCTCATGTAATATTGGTTTGTTCACAATTGCCTTTGTGTGTTTAAAAACCACATTGGGCATAGGTACCAGTGTAATAGAAAATCCAAGTCAGAAAATAAATACAAAATATTATTTGTCAGCAAAGAAACCAAGTATTGTCTCAACATTTTTGTGAGTACATAAATAATTTATTTTTTAATCACCTGTAAGTCACTATAACATACGTGAAAAAATAGGATGAGAAGATAATACACATCTTTCCAGGTACATTTTTAAGTTCCCTTGTATTACACTTTTGTAATATTTTAAACAAATTAACTCTTACCAATGGTGAAAAGAGATGTGAGGATTTTAAAACCACTGACGAAATATAAATCAACGTTGTCTTCATTGCCAAAAATGCAGGTACTGAGGGATCACTGATACTGGAAAACGAATGTGTGGATAGCAAAATGTCTCAAGATTCTGGACATAGTGTTCTCTTGGCTAAATATAGTGCTTGTTATTAAAGAAGGAGAGGAAAATGTATTTTCAAGAAATATTATGCTGGAAGATTTTAATGGCTAACTAATAATAGTAAATTGGCTTTCTATTTATGAAGAGATGGGATAAAAATAGATATATTAGTTAATACAAATATATGCATACTTACACACACAAATGCATATAGTATGAATTTATGCTATTGTCTTAGTCAGCTCAGGCTACCATAACAAAATATCATAGACTGAGTGGTTTAAACAACAGAAATGTATTTCTCATATTCTGGAGGATGTAAGTCCGAGATCAGAGTGCCAGCAGGCTGGGTTCTGGGGAGGGTCCTCTTTCTGGCTTGCAGTTGGCTGTCTTCTTGTTGTGTCCTCACATGGTGGAGAGTTCGGTCTGGTCTCTTCCTTTCATTGTAAGAACACTTATTCTATCATTGGGGCCTTACCCTTATGACTTATCTAAGCCTAATTATTTTCCAAAGGCCCCACCTCCAAATACCATCTCACTGGGGGTTAGGGCTTCAACACATGAATTTGCTGGGACACACAAACATTCAGTCCATAACTACTATATATTATCTTTTTTTTTTTCATCAGTTAACAATTGATCCTTCCATCTCACCATCTACTTTAATTTACATATCTAGTATCTATTTGGGGATAAGCATTGGCCCAGAACTTCAGCACTTCTGTGATAGGAAACAGAGAATGCAAAAAAATAATTTTGACAATATTAAAGACTTGATTAGGGATAGGAGATGGGAGTGTGTTTTATGTAATTTTTTTTTTTTCTGGTTTTAGGCTCTTTTTAAATACCAAAGGTTATGTAAGCTTTTCTATAGTGGAGGTTAGTGCTGCACTTCTACTGTTTGCAGAGTCTGCAGAGGGGAGCATAATTACGTAATTATTCATGTGCTGCCTGTGGGTAATACTAGAGCTGGCTGAAGGTGGAAACTGGTTAGCTTGGGATTTGGCTTCTCTGATGTCTGGCCCTGTATCCAGACCTCCCTGCACTCACACACAATCTCTGTTTGTTAGTTTTTGGTCAGCGTATGACTCACCAGTCTTTAGAGTTATATTGTTGCTGAAAGAAATGGCAGAGTGGTTGGAAAAACCTATCAATGTTTCCATGACTTCATTTAACGGTTCTAGTGAATCTACTCCACTAAGGTGATTGGACACTTACTGCTATATAAAGTGAGCTGATGAGAAGTTTTCAGTTCTGGCTGTTTTAAAAATACCAGGCCTTACTCGGCAAAGTTTCCAATTCAGTGTCAAATTGTCACTCTTTACTCTCATGCCTAACTCCTAGTCATTACCATCGGACCTCATCTGTGAGTTCATTATCAACTACTAATGAGTATCAGAACTAAGCTGAAAAACTGAACTCATTTCTCTATTAGAGACATTCAGCTGAATTGTGGTTATGCCTTAATAGCTTTCACTAAAAAAAGTGTGTGGGGGGAGACAACTAACAAGATGTTTAACAAAAACCCATCTTTTAAATATAAACACCTTCACTCCCCTCTATGCTATGTGTTCTTAGTTGATTTTATTTTAATATGAAGGGCAATTTAGAAATGTTTCTGGGAAGATGGAAAATATTTCAGAATTTACTTTCAATAAGTAAAACTTCAATTTATTCAGTTAATGGTCATAATATAATAATGATAATAATAATAACAGGTAGCATTTAAAGAGCACCTCATATAGATCATTATGTTATTGAGAACTTCCAGGTACTATCTCTGGAATGAAAATTGCAACATACCTAGATTCTTGATTATAAATGGATCTCATGTGTGTATGCTTTTTTCCTCACTGTGAGATATGTCATGTATCTATCGGTTCTCCTAACTGTAAGATATATCATATATCTATCTAAAATATTATTACATTTTGGGAATAATTATGAATTGAGCACGCATGTGATTACTATACAGGACAAGAAATAGAACATTGCTATTGCCCACATAGAACATTCCTACTGCCATTGACTTATGAGTATCTCCTCACAGATGAACACCACCTAGAGTTTAATGATGACAATTTTTTTCTTTAAAAAAAAAAAAAACCCAAAACAAAACAAAACAAAAAAATCTACAAGGGTACTTTTAAAAGTTCACAAAAAGATTCATATTTTTTAATTCTGTTTTTCAGACTTTTTGAAGTACCCTTGTATGTACACATTTTCCCCAAAATGCTTAGTTTGCTCATTTTTTTAACTTTATGTTGTTGGAATCATACTGCAGGATTTTTTTATCTTTGGGTTTTTTTTTTTGCATCTTCTCTTTTCATAACACTATGTTTGTGTCATTGCTAAATAATATTATATAAATATGCCATGATTTATTATTCATTTGACTGTTGATAAAATTTGGGTTTCTAGTCTGGGTTCTTTTGAATATTAATGCTACAAACAATTTTGAACATGCATCTGGGGAACATATGTTAGAGTTTATCTAGAGGAGTGGTTTTCGAATTTTAGCATCAGAATCACTTGGAGAGCTTATTTAAACAGGAATTGCTGAGTTTTTCCTCCACAGTTTCTAGTTCAGTAAGTCTGGGGTGGAGTCTGAGAATTTGCATTTCAAACAAGTTCACAGGTGATGTTGATGCTGATGGTTTGGGGACCATACTGGAACCTCAGATCCAGGGTATAAAACAAAGAATGGAACTGCTATGTCAGTGGGTAGGAGGATCTTCAATCTTACAAAATAACCCCAAACCGTTTTCCAAAGTGGTTAGACCAATTTCTATTCTATCAGCAGAGAATGTTGAATCCCATTGCACACATCTAAGACTGATTTGTTTGCCTTCTTATTTTTGCTAATATGGTGGGTGTGTAATAGTATCTTATTGTGGTTTTAATTTCTTTTTTCTGTTATTGAGGTTAAGTAAATTTTAATATATGTGTTGGTCACTTGGATTTATCTTTTGTCAAATGCCTGTTCAATTCCTTTCCTCAGTTTTCCATTGTGTTGGCTGTCTTTTCCTTAGTGCTTAGTAAGAATTCTTTATTTATTTTGAATAGTAGCCTTTGTTACATATATTACAAATATCCTTTCCCCTTCTTTGGTTAGCCTTTTTTATTCATTTATAATATTCTTTAACAGCTTGAAGATTTAAATTTTAATGTCATAGTTTTATCAATGATTTTCTTTATGGCTCGTGTTTTTTGTGTCTTGTTTAAGAAATCTTTCTCTATTCTAGGTTAGGAGCATATTCTTCTATGTTATCTTCTAAATCTTTATAGTTTTGCATGAAATTACTTATAAGTGGTCCTAATTTTTTTCTTTTTCTTTTTATATAGATGACCAATTATCAGGTAACATTTATGGAAAAATCTGTCTTTTACTCATAAATCTGCAATACCAACTCTTTCATATAATATGTGTGGAATCACTCTTGGGCTCTATTCTGTCAATTGGTTTATTTTCCTGTCCCTCTACCAGTACCACAGAGTATTCATTACTATAGCTCAGCAGTTGGCAAACATTTTCTGTAAAGGTCTAAATGGTAAATAATATGGCTAGATGGGTTTTACAGGCCATGCATAACCTCTGTCTTCTGTCTTCTTTTTTCTTTACCAACTCTTTAAAAATGTAAAAATATTTTTAGCTCAAAGGCTGTACCACATACCAAAACAGGCTGTGGGCCAGAATTGGCCTGTAGCTATAGTTTGCTAAATCCTTCTAAAGTGTTATTTAAAAATTTTAAATCTATATCATTTAGCCTTTGCAAAATCATATTAAAAACACCAGTTGGTTAAAATAATAAGCAGCTATTTTTTTCATGAATCTCTGAGTCAGAAGAGAGGTTCTACTGTGGGTTGGGTGGGCAATCCTGCTGATTTTGGTTGGTCTCTGTCACATGTTTAGGTATCAGTTGACATTAGGTTATATTGAATGGCTTCAAGTGACAAAATTATTCTCAGATTCTTGCAGGCTAACCTGAGCTTGTTCTTAGGACAGCTGCATGTCTGTGAGCAAGAGTGGAGGCATGCAAACTTCTTCAAGTCTAGGCTCAGACTGGTGCATTGTCACTTTTACTGCATCCTACTGAACAAAGCAAGTCACAAATCCAGCTCAGATTCCGTGGATGAAGACAAAAACTCTACACCTTGAGAGTACCTGTAATGTCATATCGCAAAGGGTGGAGATATATGAGTATATAGTAGATTGCAATTAATCTACTAACATATGTGGTAGGAAAAATTCTCTTATTTTGTTTCTTATTTTCATTAAGGGATTTGAGTTGAGACTTGAAGTATGAGTAAGGGTGTATTATGGAGAAAAGAGGACAAAAGTTATTTGAATAGATGGAAAAGGATTTTCGAGGCACACATTTGTGAAAGGAGTTCTCATATGCAGGGGATGGAAGGCAGTTCTGTGGGTTGGGTCAAGAGTTCAAGAAGCACAAAGGCCAAAAAAGAATTTGGAAAGGTAGTTTGGGGTTGATTTTTAGAGGCTTTCATCCTGTAAGCAATGAGCAGTCTTAAGATTTGATTTTTAACAGCAAAATCAAATAACATAGTCAGATTTATGTTTTAGAAAATTCTCCAGAGGGAAGCAAGATGGTAGATGGGTTGACTGGTTGGATTTTATAGGAATAGGTTAAGGAGAAATTATAGAAGTTTGAACTAAAGCAGCAGCAGTAGAAATGAGAGTAGAGGATGATTCAACAAGTATTTTGAAAGTTTAGTGAATAAGTGGTGAATTGTCAGATATGGAAGATAAGAGAGAAGAAAGAACCAGTAATAAACAGTAAGTTTTCTTGCTCGGGTGCTGTTAGTGGTAAAGTTATCCACCACAATAGTGGACATAAGTGGAGAAAATTTTTTTTGGGGGGGAAATAACATGTGCATTTTGAATACATTGAGATTGATCGTAACAGTGGGTGTCTGGGTATGTGGAAGTTTATGAGACAGTCTGCCGATTAAACATATGGATTGATTGTTATGATTGCTATCACCTTGATGGATAGACTGGAGGAATTTACCAAGGATAAATTCTAAGGAATAACATCATCATCACATCATAGCGGCATATTTCAATCTATCCTTTCTCTATACAAACCTATATTTTAGAAATTTTCATTGTAATTGGAATGGCCGTGTAAAGATATTACAGAGTCAGAGCTATGCTTCTAAATTTTAATGTGCCTCTGTACGAACTGGAGATTTTGATAAGATGCAGATTCCAATCCAGTTAGTCTGTGGTGGGGCTGAAATTTTGTGTTTTTAATGAGTTGTTGGATGAGGCCTGTACTACTAATCTGTGGACCACACTTTGAGTAGCAAGTTTATAAGAGATCATTCTTTTCATGATGTTTTGAATAGAGTGGCATTAATTATTGTATATAAAAGGCAGTAGCTAAGTTTGAAGAAACCACACAAATAAAAAGCCTCTTCAAAAATCTCTCATATTTTAATAATATTCAGGGTATACATCCTCCTATAAGGATGAGCAAAGAAATAAATCCCGAGCAGTCTTGACCCTTGCTGCCTGTCTAAAAGCCAAAAGTAAAGAGCATGAATCTTCTGAGACGGGCCAAGGTGTATGTGTCCACATGTGTTAGGTACCTTTGACCCGACAGCTGTCACTAAGCACATCCAGTGCTCAGGAAACAGCGGGTAAGTGATGGGATAGTCAACAGGGCTAAAAGTCAAGAGCAGATACAGAAGTTGATGTAGAGTGATATCTGCCACTGGAACTTTAACTGTGTATTCTTTCTCTCTAATCAGAAGCAGCTTCCCTTCCAGCTGCACCGGATATTCTGTTTATTCACTTTGAACTTTAGTAGCAAGTGTCCTTCAGTGAAAACTTCATTTCCCAGCCTATCTTCAGGGATCTCCTTTAGACTGGTAACAGATTATCACCATCTGTGGGCAATTATTTCCACTATGTGACAGCCTGATCTAAGAGAGACATCCTCTTTTACCAGCAGAGCAACACCTCGAGAGAACTAGGTCAGTCTCAAGAGGAGTTGCAAGACTTGCAGCTGGGTGTAGATAACCAATATTAAAACAGCCTGAGGACTTCTACTTCTATTCTGCATGTAATTCTTTTTGCAAGTTGGGGACTATAAAGTCTTTTTCACATTTTTGTTTTTTAGAATCTGAAATAGCTTCAAGAACAAAAAAGAACCAAACCCATATTCTATGAAAGAATTAACCACCACCTCATTTATTGTGTTTCCATTTTAACACTATCAGATTTTTAAGAATGATGTATTTGTTGCTTCATTAAACTTGTAATTAATGGAAATTCACAATATGAAAATAGGAATATATTGTAAATATGAAATATGAGTTCTTAAACCACAAAAGACAGTTTAGGGATACATACATTAATGATAACATTTGGAATATGATTGAAGACTAAATAGGAAATCTTTTATACGACATCTAAATAACTGTATTAGAAACATCCATCTATATTTGCTCATTCAAAACATATTCACTGAGTTTCCAGTGACAGGCATGTTCTAGGCATGGAGGATATTCTACATATGAAGAAAAATGATAAAATTATCTGCCTTCATCAGCTTATGTTTAATTACAAAAGGCAGAAAAATTATCAAATAAAATATGTAATATGTTGGTGGTATGTACTGTGAAGAAAAATAAAGGATAGGTTTAAGAAGTGCTGATGGGGAGGGAGGATTTTTTATTTTAAATTGGGTAAATCCTTTACCCAAGTTTAACTTAAGAAACATTTCAAAAGCATCATTAAGGATATAGAAAATATAAGTTCAGGTGATGGTGGTATAATACTGTTTTTCGGTGCAATAATGGAAAGGAAAATAATTTTTAGCCCTAGAATAACGTCAGTGTACACAGTGGCATAGCTGTACAGCATGTTGGGGAGATGTCCAAGGTACTGAGCTCAAGGCAATTCCAGAAGGGGAAGTCCCCAGCTGGCTAAACACTTTTTGCAAATATTTTCAGTTTATAAGCTTAAAAAAAAAAACCAAAAACTACCCTTAATAAATAATCTGGTTTATTTAAGTTTTTATCATTGTATTAAAAAATGTGATAACATTTCTTCTAGAAGTTTCGACTTTCTGAAGTTAAATCTCTCAATTTAAAGTAGAGTGCATTCAGAACGAGACAAATCTGGGTTCAAATCCTAACTATATTAACTAGCAGATAGATGATTTGAGGAAGATAACTTTGTGTATCTGATATTCTGTTAAACAAAGAATTTAATGCATACTTCATAGGATGTGAGGTTTTAATAAGATAATGTATGTAAAGCACCTCCTGCTTTACTTGGACTATAGTAAGTGCTTTAAAAATGCTAGTTTTGTTTTGTTTTTTTCCTTTTCTCTAAAGTTGGGAGAGAACTTTATATGGGTCTCTTGTGTTTCTGCACATCTTGTAAGCACAGGCATTAACATCCTATATTCTGGACTGTCTTTTCAAGGATGTTTGTATAGTGCATAGTATTAGAAGTTATAGAATTTCCTTCCAGAGCAAAGGGCAGGCATGCATATTGTCTAGAATAAATGATATGTGCATTTTCCCTCAGGGGATAAAGTTGAGCAGGCTTACCTCCAGCCTGTTATAAAATATCAGGGTTTCTAAAGCTTGGGATTCCTCCAGCTGTCACCTGGCCTTTGTTGTGTTGCTTTTTGGGAAATGAAGCTCAGGAAACTGGTGCAATATGATGACGCTTTGGCTACTGTTACTGTTGTGAATAATTCTCTTTCCTTTGTCTCTGACTCAGGATTCTCATGTCTTCTGCCAGTACTCATGGTAAGCTTCCAAGTAAGGTAAAATCTCTCCACAGACTATTTGCAGCTCTTGACACTTACGCTTCTCTAGTTCATAGGTTTCTATGTCATATAGAGCACACAATTCTAGTTTCATAATTTAAGCCACTTTATTATTTGTTTTTTCACAGCTTTAATGATGTATAATTGAGAAATAAAAAATTTATATATTTAAAATGTACAAAAAATTTTTTTTTGTTTTTTCCCCCAATGGAAAAATGTGTTATTTATTTTATTTTATCATTACAGAATGTAAACATTTTTTGTGGCTCTTTACCAATTTCTCCCTAACCCCCCTTTCCTCCTCCCTTCCCACCTCTGGTGGCCTCAGTTCTATTCTTTCCTTTTGAAAGTTCAAGAAATTGTGATTGTTGTATCTTTCTTTTCTTTTTTTTTTTTTCAGCTCCCACTAATGAGTGAGGACATGTGGAATTTTTCTGTACCTGGCTTATTTCACTTAACATAATTTTCTCTAAGTTCATTCATGTTGCTGTGAATGGCAGAATTTCATTCCTTTTAATGGCAAAGTAGTATATACACATTTTCCTTATCCAGTGATCTGTCAATGAATATTTAGATTGATTCCAACTCTTAGTTATTGTAAATAGAGTTGCAATAAACATGGGAGTGCAGGTATCCCTTGAACATGATGATTTCCATTCCTTTGGGTATACACCTAGCAGCAGGATTGCTGGATTGTATGGTAGTTCTATCTGTAGTTGTTTGAGGAACCTCCGTACTGTTTTTCATAAAGCCTGCTGATTTCGGTAAAGTTGTAGGATACAAAATTAACATGCAAAAATCAGTAGTATTTGTATATTCCAATAACGAACTGGCAGAAAAAGAAATCAAGAAAGCAAGCCCATTTACAATAGTCACCAAAAATAAATTAAATTAAATTAAATTAAATACCTAGAAATCATTTTAACTAAGAAGCTGAAAGATCTCTACAATGAGAATTACAAGTCACTGCTGAAAGAAATTAAAGAGGACACAAAAGGATAGAAAGACATTCCATGCTCTTGGATTGGAAGAATTAACATTGTGTAAATGTACACACTACCCAAAGCAATCTACAGATTCAATGTGATCCCCATCTAAATGCCAATGACATTCATTGCAGAAATAGGAAAAACAATCCTAACATTCATATGGAAAAACAAAATACTCCAAATAGCTAAAGCAATACTGGCAAAAAAGAAAGAAAGAAAGAAAGAAAAGCTAGAGGTATTACACTACCGGATTTCCAATCATCCTACAAAGCTATAGTATCCAAAACAGCATGGTACTAACATAAAAAAAAAAAAAAAACATTCAGACCAATGGAACAGAAAAGAGAACCCAGAAATCAACTCATACTTACAGCCAACTGGTGTTTAACAAGGGCAGTAGGAGAACATATTGGGGGAAGGACTGCCTCTTCAATAAGTGGTGCTGGGAAAACTAGACATCCATATGCAGAAGAATGAAACTAGACCTGTACCTCTTGCCATATACCAAAATCAACTCCAGATGGATTAAAGACATATGTAAGACATGAAACTATAAATACACTAAAAGAAAACATAGGGGAAACACTTCAGGAAGCAGGACTGGGCAAAGACTTCATGAACAAGACCACAAAAGCACAGGCAACAAAAGAAAAAATAAACAAATAAGATTATGTGAAATAAAAAGCTTCTGTACAGAAAAAGAAATAGTCAACAGCAAAATGACAACCTGTAGAATGGGAGAAAATACTTGCCAACTATGCATCTGACAAGGGGTTAATATCTAGAATACACAAGGAACTCAAACAACTCAACAGTAAAAAATCAAGTAACCCTATTAAAAAATGGGCAAAGGAGCTGAATAGGCATTTCTCAAAGAAGATATACAAATGGCCAAAAGACACATGAAAAAATGTTCAACATCATTAAGCATCAGGGAAATGCAAATCAAACCCATATTAAGATATCATCTCACTCCTGTTAGACTGGCCAGCATCAAAAGACAGAGAATAAAAAATGCTGGTGAGGATGTGGAGAAAGGAGAACCCACTTACACTGTTGGTGGGACTGTAAATTAGTGTTGTTTTTTAAAAAATAAATTGTATCATTTGTATTTAAGGTATACAACATGATGTTATGGCATACATGTAGATAATACAGTGGTTACTATAGTGAAGAAAATTAACATATCCATTATCTCACAGTTACTCATTTTTTTGCTTGTTTTTGTGGTAAGAGCAGTTAAAATCTTACTCATTTAGCATAAATCCCATATATAATACAATTTCCTTCCCTACAGTCCTCATGTTATGCATTAGATCTCTAGACTTGTTCATCCTATGTATCTGCTACATTGTATTTTCTCAGCTACATCTCTACATTTCCTCCCTGCCTCGTCTCTGGTAACTAGTGTTTTGCTTTCCATCTCTGTGTGTTTGATTTTTTTTATAACTTATAAGTGATATCGTGCAATGTTTTTCTTTCTGTATCTGGCTTATTCACTTAGCATAATGTTCTCCAGGCTCATCCATGTTGTGGCAAATGGTAAGATTTTTCTTTTTTTAGGGCGGAATAATATTCTATATTATTATTTTATATATATATATAGTCTATATAATATATGTAATTATATATTATATATTATAAATATTATAAATATATATTATATATATGTGAGATATATAATATAATATTATGTGTTTCCTTATTCATTCATCCACTGACAGACACCTAAATTGTTTTTACACCTTGGCTATTGAGAAAAATGTTGCAGGGGACATGGCAGTGCAGATATCTTTACAAGATGGTGATTTCATTTCCTTTGGGTGTACACTCAGAAGAATGATTGCTGGGCCATATGGTTGTTCTATTTTTAATTTCTTTAGAAACCTCCATACTGTTTTCCATAATGGCTGTACCAATCTACAGTCTCATCAACAGTGCATAACAGCTTCCTTTTCTCCACATCCTCACCAACATTATCTTTCAGCTTTGTGATGATATTCATTCTAACAGGGGTGAAATGGTCTCTCTTAGTGGTTCTGAATTGCATTTCCCTGATTACTAATGACACTGAGCAGTTTTTCATATACCTGTTCACCATTTGTATGTCTTCTTTGGAGAAATGTCTATTTAGGTCTTTTGCCTATTTTTTAATTGGGTTGTTTTTCTGTTATTGAGTTATATGATTCTTTATGAATTTCAAATATTAACCCGTTATGAGATATATGGTTTGCAAGTATTTTTTCCCAATCCGTCGGCTGCCGTTTCATTTTGTTTAGTTTCCATTGCTGTGCAGAAGCTCTTTAGTTTGATGTAGTCCCATTTATTTACTTCTGCTTTTGAGGGTTAAGCTGTAGGTATGATATCTGATAGAAATTATTGCCAATGCCAATGTACAGGAGTTGTCCCTATGTTCTCTTCTAGGGAGTTTTATAGTTTCTAGTCTTACATTTAGGTCTTTTATCTATATTTTCTTTGTTTTTGTGTATGGTGTAAGATATGCACCCAATTTTATTCTTTTGCATACAGAAATCCAGTTTTCCCAGCACCATTTATCAAATAAATTATCCTTTCCTCATTGTGTACTTTTGGTGCTCTTGTCAAAAATTAGTTCACCATATATATTTAGATTTATTTCCTGGTTCTCTATTCTGCTCCACTGGTCTGTGTGTCTCTTTTATGCCAATACCATACTGTTTTGATTACAATAGGCTTGTAATATAATTTTAAATCAGGAAGTGTATACCTCCAACTTTGTTTTTCTTTCTCAGAATTATTTGGCTATTGGAGGTCTTTTGGAACAAATGCCATTGGAATTTATATAGGGATTGCATAGAATCTGTATATTGCTTTGGATAGTATGAATGTTTTAAAAATACTAATTCTTCCAATCCACGAATATAGGATATCTTTCTATTTATTTGTGTCTCCTTTAATTTCCTTCTTCAATGTTTTATGGTTTTTAGTTTATAGATCTTCCACCTCCTTAGCTAAATTTATTCCTAGGTATTCTTTTTTGGGATGCTATTGTGAATGAGGTTGTTTCTTGATTTCTTTTTCAGTTAGGTCATTATAATTGTATAAACACGTTACTGATTTTTATATGTTGATTCTGTATTCTGCAACTGTACTGAATTAATTTATTAGTTCTAACAGGTGTAGGTGTGTGTGTGTGTGTGTGTGTGAAATTTTTGGTTTTGTTATGTCATCTGCAAATAGAGATAATTTTACTTCTTCCTTTCCAATTTGTATACCTTTTTTTCCCTTGTCAGATTGCTCTTGCTAGCACTTCCAGTACTATGTTGAATGGAAATGGCAAGAATGGGCGTCCTTGCCTTGTACCAAATCTTAGTGGAAAATCTTTCAGTTTTCCACCTTGATTATGTTTTTTATTAATGGCCTTTATGATGTTAAGAAAATTTCTTACTACACCTAAACTGTTGAGGGTTTTTTCAAGAAAGGATGTTGGACTTTGTTGAATGCTTTTTTTTTTTTTTTTCATCAATTAAGATGACTGTGTCATTTTTATCTTTCATTTTGTTAATGTGAGGTATCAAATTGAATGATTTGCATGTGTCAAACCAGCCTTGCATACAAGGGGTAAATTCCACTTGGTCTTGATATATGTATACTTTGTGAAATGATTACCACAGTCAAGCTTGTTAGCATATTCATCACCTAACATAATTACCATTATTTTTTTGAGTGGTGAGAATACTTAAGATCTACTTTCAACAAATTTCAAGCATACAATATGTTATTATTAACTATAGTTACCATGTTGTACATTAGGTCTCCGGAACTTATTCATCTTATAGTTGAATGTTTGTACTTTTTGACCAATATCTCCCCACTTCCTCCATCCCCCCATCCCTGGTAACCACCTTCTATTCTTTGTTTCTATGAGTTTTACTTTTTAAGATTCCATGTATAAGTGAGATTTTACTTTTTAAGATTCCATGTATAAGTGAGATTATGGACTATTTGTCTTTCTGTGTCTTGCTTATTTTACTTAGCATAATGTCCTCTAGGTTCATCCATATTGTCACAAATGGCAGGATTTCCTTCTTTTTAAAGGGTGAATAATATTCCCATATCCATATATATGTATGTATCTCACTTTTTTTAAAAACCATTCTTCCGTAGGTGGACATGTAAATTGTTTTATTTATTGGCTATTATGAATAATGCTGCAATAAACATGTGGCTGTAGATATCACTTTGAGACAGCGCTTTTATTTTCTTTGGATATGTACCCAGAAGATAGGATTGCTGGAACATATGGTACTTCTATTTTTATTTTTTGAGGAACCACTATACTGTTTTCCATAATGGCTGTACCAATCTACATTCCCAGCAGCAATGTATAAAGGTTTCCTTTTCTCAACATCCTTGTCACACTTGTTATCTTTTGACTTTCTGATAAAAGCCATTCTAACAGGTGTGAGGTGATGTCTCATTGTGGTTTTGATTTGCATTTTCCTGATGATTAAGGAAGCTGAGCACATTTTCATAGGACTGCTGGCCATTTGCATGTGTTCTTTGGGAAAAGGTCAAATCAGGTTCTTTGCCCATTTTTAAATTGTTATTTTTAATTTTTTATTTCTTTTTGCTATTGAGTTGCATGACTTCCTAACGTATTTTGGAGTTAGCTTTTTATCAGATATGTGGTTTTCAAATATTTTACTTGATTCTGTAGGTTGCCTTTTTGTTTTATTGATTGTTTCCTTTTCTGTTCAGAAACTTTTTAATTTGATGTAATCCCATTTGTTTATTAATTTTTTCCCTGTGGTTTTGGTGTCATACCCATAAAATCATTACCAAGACCAATATTGTAGAGCTTTTTACAAAAGTTTTCTTCTAGGCATTTTATGGCTTTGGGTCTTATTTAAGGCCCTAATCCATTTAAAATTAATTTTTGTGTATTGTGTAAGATAAAGATCCAATTTCATTTTTTTTCCTCAAGTGGATATTCAGTTTTCGACACCATTTATTGAAGGGACCATCCTTTCCACACTGTGTAGTTTTGACACCTTTGTGGAAGATTAGTTTACTGTTTATGTGTGAATTTATTCCTCAGCCTTCTGTTCTGTTCCAGTGGTCTGTACGTTTGTTTTTATGTCAGTACTGAACTGTTTGCTCCTGTTATAGCTTTGTGGTATAATTTGAAACTGAGGAGTGTGATGCCTCCTGCTTTATTCTTCTTAGTCAAGATTGCTTTAACTATTTAAGGTCTTTTGGGGTTATATACAAATTTTAAGATAGTTTTTTTTCTATTTCTGTGAAGGATGCCATGGCATTTTGATAGGGATTGCATTGAATCTGTCGACAGCTTTCGGTAATATGGACATTTTGACAATATTAATTTTTCCAATCCACAAACATAAGATGTCTATTTATTTGTGTCTTCATTTTCTTTCACAGTTTTGTAGTTTCAGTGTACAGATCTTTCATCTCCTTGTCATTTGGTTTTTTAGATTAATTGTTGTAATGGGAACCAGGGAGTTTGAATGTTTCAGCTTAAAAATTTTAAACTCAGACTTCAGGTTTAAAATGGTATATGTCCTGCAGGCCCAAATTCTGTCTCTCCTAACTTCCCACTAAAACAGCTATAAAAACACAAATAATAATGAAAATACTCATGATAAACAGTACCCATGGCCAGAATCTGAAAATGTTCATTAAAAACAAATTTAATGGAAGTAGCTTATACGGGGCAATGCGCATCTTATATGGAGCTCATATTTCCAAAAAAGAGAATTTGACTTAAAGATTCTAGAAACTCAGTCATTCTCTCAATGTCTGGCTCTTGGCTCAGAAATACGAAAATCATACTATCCAGAAAAGGAAAATGGGTACTGTTTTCTGGAAGTGGCCACAGTACTGCTGCCTTCATCCTCCCCACTGCTCCGTGTTTGTGTCTGTCTTCCTACCTTCAGTGAGACTGCTCGACAAGGGGTGAATGCATTTAGGGGTCAGAGAGGGGGACGAGAGGTGAAGCATAGAAGGGGCTGGCAACAATGGCTTATGCACCTGACCTAGGAACTGTCCTTGTAGGATCCTCACTGGGTATTTTGTGTTCTCAGACACTGGTCTCTTCTTAGTGTCTGACAATCAGGCAGTAAGGGAAGGAACAGATTTTGACTTAGTTAAAAAGATGGTAGATACCAGTGACGTAGCTAAGAGTTACACGTTAACCTGCAGAAAGAAAATAGTGTGTTTATCTGAACATTCAGGACAAAGTCATATTTCTGACAATATTTCAATATGAGAACCAGAAGAAAAATTTTACAAAACTGTTTAGTATACTTAATAGTGTAATAGAATACATGGAACAGAAAGCCATGAAATAAATTGCAGAATAAAAATACAAGCTTTATGAGGGCAATGATCATTGGTTCACTCCTGCTCTGGATTTCATAGTCTTGCTCAGTAACAACTGTCGATGAATAAATAAGGTAAAAAGGCAGATGGATGAGATAAAAAAAATATTTCTGGGGAACTAAATGTAGAAATAACAGAAATAAAACTCTTCAGTAAGAAAAGACTAAAAACTGGAATAAGTATTGAAAGTAAGAACAAAACCAAATGCACAAAAACACAAAACATAGGCAAATGAACAAAGTATTCTAACATATATGTTAAAGTATTTTTAGAAAACTTAAATATACACTTAGAATAATTTAAAATACAACATAGATCATTTAATTCTGGAAAAAGATGAACCAAAGATAATATGGTCAACATAAAAAAAAATTTAGAAGACAAACAAACAAACATGGTTTGTGTACTAAAGAACAATCTGTCTAATAAGAGACAAGTAGATGAAGCAGTAATTGTTACACAATATAATTACCATATGATAATTTCCAGTTTAATACCATAGAGAAATTGGGTGTGAGGAGGGGACATGTAAACTGTCTTGCAGCATGAGTAGGATTTTACAACGGGAAGGGCATTCCAAAAAATTCAAGAAAGGCTATTACCAAATAATTTTCAAGGATAATAGAGTATTTAGGAAATAGTAAATAGTTTGGTATGGCATAAGTGGAAGACACATGGGAAGAAACGGCAGGAATTAGTTTAGAAGAATAGAGTTACCAAGTCTCCCCTTTTCAATATAAATGTTTCTGTATTTGTTTTTCACTTTCTGAAGATGTGAAGGGGGTTAGCGATTTTGCTTTCGGGAAATGTAATGTGATATAACTGTCATTGTTGCCTTGAATCTATATTCAAATATTTTATTTGCATTTTATTTCCCCAAATAGATATTAAGTAGGAACCCCTCTTACATTTCTTGCAAAGTATAATGAAGACACCATCAACTCTGGAGTTGGAGATATCTGGCATCCAATCCATGTTTAACACTTGTTAACTGATCAAGGCACTGTACTT
Organism: Cynocephalus volans; assembly: GCF_027409185.1. NCBI lineage: Eukaryota > Metazoa > Chordata > Mammalia > Dermoptera > Cynocephalidae > Cynocephalus > Cynocephalus volans. Next base: position 105,496,639 of record NC_084468.1, on the reverse strand, counting down.
CTACAAAGCACACTATGTGATGGCCCGTGATTATGATGGCTCTTAGAACTATTTGATTTTTGGAAAAGACAGCCTTATTCTAGGACCTAGAAATTTTGATTTAAGCCCGGGTAATCGAGTGTTGGACCTGGCATATGAAGTAAGTGTTATTTCCATGAATTTCCATATGTGCATGTGTATGCTGGCAACCTCAGATCCTTTGTAATAGAAGGATCTCTGGAAATATTATTATTTAAGTTAAATTAATGTGACTGGAAAAAGATGCCCCATGTGGTAGATAAGAGAGCAGACTCTGGAGACAGAACGCCTGGAGGTGCATCTTGGCTCTGCCACTGGTGAGTCATATGACCATGTGGCTTTATCTGTCAGCTTCCCCATCAGTAAAATGAAGAAATAATTACTTACCTTATAGGATAGTCATGTATTAAAAGAGTTACTATATGGAAGATAAGTGGCTAGTATAGGGTAAGCATTTAATAAATATGAGCTAATATCATTATTGAAAAGCTAGCACATGCTTTTGATGGTGGTTTCTCAGACACATCTTATTTTTAATTTCCCTGGAGTTTTCAAAGTGTTTTTGTAGACAAGAGGAGAGATAAAAAATTTGCTGTGTGTGATTACCAGCAGAAGTGTGTCTTCTCATCAATTATGTAACAAGTTTATATTATCTTCTATGGTCAAGTATAAATCTAAATTTGTAAAGACAGAATAGAATAAGGTCTTCTAAGTCCCACATGAGTTTGAAAGCCATCTTAATCATGATAGGTCACATCCAGAATTGAAGAGCTGTTGATATCTCAGTCTCCTTACCTGAAAAACAGGCACAGTAATCTCTCCTTTCACAGTGGATATCAAATCTGATAGAATTAAATGTGATGATGCACTCAAAGTGATGACCTTAATGCGTAATGTAGTAAACACTCAATTAGCTCCTATTATCATTGATCATTTCCAAATTATTTCCCAATTTATTTCCTTACAGGTCTTTTTAACATTTGTGAATCATTATAGGAATATAGCCTGTTGAATCTAAAAGCCAAGACTTGAGTTTCTTGTAATCTAATATAACACAAACGAAACCAGTTCTTTTGCCCTCTGATATGGCCAGGCTATAAAATCTTTAAGTATATTAATAATAGGAGAAAAATATTTTTCCGAGTTTGACTTTCTGCTCCTAATATTTACTTCTTTTGAAACAGGAGAATTGACAGGTCCTTGACCAATTTGATATTATCTGAGAGTTATTTAAAGTGGTACTTTCATATTTCTATTTCCCACATTTGATTTATTTCTTTTTCCATTTTTCCTGTCCTTTTGTTCAGTTGGATAAAAGATTATTTCTTAATTTGATAATAGTTACACTTTTCCAGGTGTAAAACTTTTGCATCTTTTATTACAAATTAGGCTAGTGACTGTTTCCTTCTCATAGTCCCATTTTTTAGTCTACTTTTCTCCCAGCTTTGTGTTGTTTACTCTGCATGGTAAATATTTTATACTATGGTTCATATCTTGGGGATCCTTTGGTTTAATTAATCTAACATATTTTATATTATTTGGATTTTACTATGTAAGATTAACACACACAAAAAATCTTATTTTATAACATTTTTTTCCCCAACAAAAGTCCAGAATTGTCACTTACACAGTAGCACTATTGATATCTGCATTGGCACTATGATTTTGAGTCAAATTCTATAAGTTCAAATTAGTTCCAATATTAAAAGTAAAAGTTTTTTAAAGGTAAATTTACAACACAAAATAAGCATTTATACTAAAACCAAGGTATCTAATTCCAACTCAAGAAAAGCATTGATATTTCTCATTAGCAGTATTTATTTTTTGTTATACAATCTTTCAATGGGAAAACACACAAAAATAAACAGCTTGAAAGTTTAGGCCTATTATTCCTGTACAAAATATCTTGTTTAGAAAGTCAGAAAAGTGTATTTTCCTTCCCAGTTTTGTAATGTAGTTTTATTCGAATACTGTGAAGTTATGTTTAAAATAATCACATGTAGAATAAGAATAAATTTGTAAAAATGAATTTTAAAAATCCCTTTTTCTTTGTAAATAATAAACAAACAATAATACTGTTACCATGGAGAACTAAGAAAACATTAACTTTAGTACATCTTGTGGTAAAATGGGACAGTGCAGGAAAGAAGGAGAAGTGAAGGTTCGCAGGGTGGGAGCCTTTAGAGAAGGACTGTGCTGTGACTGCGTGCTGGTGGGAAGGGCAAGCTGGCTTGGAAAATCAAGAGCTACTTACTTGGTGTTTCTCAAATACCCAGTTTCTTCAAAGTGAAATAGTTTCAGTACAGTGGAAAGTCAACATTGCTTTTATGGACATTATTAGAACATTAGTCTCAAACCCAAGGAAACTTTTTCATGTAAATGATTTTTCAAACCTCCAAAAATCTAAAATTCAACTCAACTTATTTTTCTTAGATAGAATCCTGGCTAGTTTCCACTTCCTGAGGCTTGCTATGCTGAGTTTATTTTTGAGACTAATTATCCTCACTTACATAAACTTCCCAGATTTCTGAATACTTAATTGGCTGGTCAAGTGTCTCTGCTATCCAGATGACAGTTACCTATCATGCATTTTCAAAGGGATCCAAAATTTGGACCAGATGCCATCTACTCAAGGGTACAGAAGGAACTGAAGCATTCAATTGTGGCTGTATTGTCCAATGTGTGCTGCTCATTATTGCAAACAAGTGTCCAGCCTATGCATGGAGTGGTGTATTGTCATTGTGACCCGTAATTTTTGGAAGAGTTCCAGAAATGACATAAGAAATTATGCATTAATATAGAGCAGGTGGCAGGTAGGCAACTAAGATAGGTAAAATGAATGAATGAATAACTGAAAGTTGAATAAGTTATCGATTGTAATAATTTGGATATGTAGGCAAATTCTTAGCAAAAAAAAGAGTACTTGTATTTAGAATCTTATTATTTAGAAGTTGGTTTGGAACTTACATAAAGAAATTGGATTTAAAGTATTTTAAGCAATTAAATGTCATATAAGATTTGCCTTTTTTATCACAAATTCAGAGTTCCAGGATAATTTTTGTTTTCTCCACATAAAGGAAAATAATAGTAATTTTATGCCATAAAGGAAATAGCAATATCTTTAATATTTGCCTGTTGAAAATGAAATAGTAGGGCAGCACCGGGAGATACATATAGGCAGGAGAAATGCCTAGACCCCCAGTCTGAATCATCTGAATAACAGAAAATCTCACACCCCTTTAGATTTCACAGGCTGAAGGAGATGTGAAATATTTGACATTTTCACCTTAGTGTTTTCACACATAAAAGAGACACCTTTCAAGGGTAAGTAGCAAATTCTCTTTTCCTGTTGAAAGCTAGTTTAGCCACTCAAAGGGCAAATAAGGGAAAATGTTACTTTAGAATTTTCTGAAGTGCTGCAACTCACATGCAGTAAACTCCACTTCCACTGAGTGGGTCTGTGCTGTGTCCCAAATCAGAGCCTTAGTTGTTGAATTGCTGAGAAATTAGAAATTATCCCCTTTAACCAGTCTCCCGTGTATGTGAAAATCAGAAGAGGTATACAAATTTTGCATGTAAAGCTAAATTCCTTCAGTCTTAGTTACACATTTGGTTGTCACTTAAGTTTTAATTGGCTAAAATTAAGCCCATTATTTTCAATGAAACCATGTGAAGTTTTCATTGCGCAGGAGCTGCTTCATTCACTCCGTTCGTGGCCCTTTGAAAATGAAAGCAAATATGGGTTTGCATATATGTAGTCCTACTTTTTCAAAATAAATTCGGGGTACAGTCTATAAAACGTCGAAGATAGAAAATTTGCTACATTTCTAAGGAAGAATGACGTCCTGTGGGACCATAGATGGCAATTAGGGTAGCAGTTAAAAGGGGCTAGAAAATTCTAGATGGCCATCAACACCAGAGAGAAGAGTACATTTTAAAATCATTAGTCAACAGGAAATGATTATAGGTATTTAGGAAATGATATGGCATGATTAGTGTTTTGTTATTAGGGACAGTATTTTGGCAGCAATGGGTAGAATGAAAAGCAAAGCAGAGAAGGACTGGGAAACATGGTACCGTGTAGGGCTGAGTGTCGGGCTCTGGTTTCAAACAGGCCTGGATTTGAAACCCAAGCCGAATAAGCATAATTTCACTAATCACCATTAGGCCCACATAGAGGTAGGTACCAGGAGCAGCTAGGTGACACCTCCCTCTCAGGCTCTGAGCTCCAGCTCCACAGAGTCCCTCTGCTCAGCTCCTGGGGTTCCAGAAGCAGCCAGGGTCATCCTCTCCTCAGAGGTTTGAACCTTTCCCTCCAGCTCCTAGGGTCTGATATTCCCAATCTACACCATTATTTCTCTTTAGCCCTAGTGGAGCTGTTTCGTACAGTTATCATTTCTGGGATACCTCAGTACCTTTTTGTTTTTTCAGGCCTTCAGAGCATGTGTGAGCCAATTTATATCAGGTCTCTCTACTGCTGTAGCTAGTGTGTTTTCCATTGTCCTGGCTGAAGCCTGACTGACAGAATGTGGGTGAGCAGGTGTGTTATCTATGTAGACAATGTGGCAGGAACATTGAAGCATAAGTGTCGGGCAAGGTCAGGGAAGATAAGCGGTAGGATGTGAATAGATAGCACGGCTGAGCATGAGATGTCCTGCAAATTCATCTGGAGGAGAATTAGGGTGTGATTTCAATGCCATATTAAGTATTCGTTATATAGAAGCAAAACTGAATTCTATAGCTTGCATCACCTATACCAATAATTCTCTCAGGAACACAATGGTCTAGTTTAATTTTTTAAAAGTTACAGACTTTGAAAATATGTGGAGACTCTTAAGCTTCCCCATCAGGTTGAGTGACGTATAGGGGCATCCAGGGTGATGTCTAGCAGGCAGATAGACACATGCTTCAGAGCTTCATGAGACAATCCAGGCTAGATATATGTATTTGGGAATCATCATAAAGAGACAACAATTGATTTATGGGGGTCACTGAAATCACCCAGAGAAGGGGCAGCAAGTGAGAGAGTAAAGTGTTTACATAAGGCAAATCATAATTATTTCTCGATACAGTTCCTGTGCTTTAAACAAGCCAATCTGATTCCTGTCATATGTCGTTTATTAATTCCTGCCTATGTCTCTGGAATAAGTTAACTGCTATTTTCCAGCAGCACTTGCTGAGGAGGCAACATGGGGTAGTGGAATAAGCGTGGGCTTCAGGTCATAGGGGTGACCAGCTTGGGGTTCGAATCATAGCTCTGCTTCTTAATGGTTGGAGTTCTCTAACCTCTAGGATTCTGTTTTCTCTTCTGTAATATTAATAATGATAATACTTTCCTCTCAGGGTTGTTGTATGAAGAGTCAAACAACAAACATTTGTTGGACAGCTACTAAACATTAGTTGCTGTTAGGTAGTCACTATAGGGAAAAAGAGGAAGAAGAGTGTATCAGACTGTTTCCATTGCTTATAACAGAATACCTGAAACTGGGTAATTTATAAAGGAATAAAATTTAAGGGAAATCTGAAGTCCAGGGAACACAACTGGTGAGGACCTTGTCCTGGGTGGCGACTCTCCACAGCAATGCAGGTTATCACATGGTGAGAATGGGCTGAACAAGAAAGAGCTAAGCTGCTTGCTTGCTTTCCTTATAGAGCCATGATAACCATGCGGGTGACTGCCCATTAAACCACCAATGTATTAATCCATTCATGAGGGTACAGTCCTCACAATCTAATCATCTCTTAAAGGCCCCACCTTTCAATTATCGTAATAAGACTTTCCAACTTCCTTTTTTTTTTGCTGTAATTTTTTTTATTGCTTATGAATATTCATGTGCTACAAAGCTGATTGTCACCCCTCGTGCCCATGATGTGGGGCCAGATTCATACTGGTTGTATACCCATTACCACCAATTGTATTTGTACCCCATGTCCTCCACCCAATTATTCCCAACCTCCCTCCCTTTCCCCACTTCCCGCCCACTCCACTTTGTAGCCAAAGGAATGTTCTCTCTCTCTGCACGTCCAACTTCTTAACACTGTTACAGTGAAGATTAAGTTTCCAATGAGTTTGGGGGGGAAACTCAATCAACAGCAGAGTTCACAGTTCAATGGGACAGACAGATACGTTATCAAATGAACATAATGCTGTGTATAAAGTGAAGCAATATAGAGTGTATAAGGTACGGGGCAGGGAAGGATTGATAGAAGAGATATTCACCTTCAAGCTGAATCTCGAGGAACATATGGAAGTTAATTGAATGAAAACATAGTAGTATGCTATTTGAAATTTAATGTCAGGTGCTTAGTAAAGGAGTTTGCTTTTCCTTCTACTACCTCTTTCTAGCCTGGCTCAAAATTCAACCATTTCAGAAAGATTTCCTAAGCCAATTGGCTTCCTCTGTATCTCCCTTTAGTCCTTTACTCTAATTCACTTGAGCATACATATATTATTTTGTGTTTATGACTTTTGCCTTCGGGATATACTTGATAATTTCCCTTATACTTTAATAGGTGTCCCTATTTTATCATTTTAAGTAAAGATAAAATTTATTAACAAGAATTATTTTTAGGGTTCTTTTGATTCTGCAGCAGTGTTCAACATCTAGTAAATAATAAAATTTTCAGTTATTTTTCTCATCATAGAAATAGCAGGCTATTTCTCTCAATGAAAAAGATTTTCACAAAATTATTCTTAATAAAGACCATTCTCTTACAAAGACTATAGAAGAAGGTCAGCACTAGTTGTGCCACATGAAGACTGCTGAGGATATGACAAGAGCAGCCTCCACGGTGCAGTAGGGAGTGGATGCCTGCGAGCAGAGGGCCGGCTAGAGATTCTGAGATGAGCAAGTAATGACAGCCTCCATGGATGGATCCCCAGAGGTTTTGCTGTGCAGGTAGCAAACCGATATGGTGGTCCCTATGTGGACAGTGTACCCCACTTTTCAGCAAAGTATTTTCATAATCTGTGAAAAGGAGAGGGGCAAGTTTCTTGACTTTAGGTAAGATGAGGCATTTTTGTTTCATTCAGGGAAGGGCAGGCTGGCTGTGGCATCTCTCATCCATTGACAGCCTGTGTTTTGTCTGCATATTTTTTCTCTCTGGGTGATTCTACTTCCTCTGTCCCCTTATATAGCAGGAGTCTGAGAACTCCATGTGTACATCTTAAACACAAAGCAGATCTGCTTGATCCTTGAAGAGAGGGAGAGAAGTTTTGTTTGTCTGATCCCTTTGGCCTCCCTCTGTTCTGTTTTGGAAACAATGATCATTGCAGAGTGTTCTCCAAACCACATTCACCTTCGCCCCTGAGTTATGCTTCACAAAAGAGACCAGTGCAAAGCGACTTTTAAAATGTCCTCACGTGATCAGTGGTTCCAATTTGGAATCTGGTGCTGGTTTATGGAAGAGATGAGAAGGAAATTTTTCCTGTCCTGGGGATTTTGTATGTTTTTCTGTCTCTTAGATTTTTTCCTTTAAAATGTGGTTGTGAAAAGCAGATGTTCAGTAAACCTGAAAGTCTTGGAAATATTCATCATTGCACGGTAACTCAATACCTCAGGGTAGACACTGTCTGTTGTAGCAAAACAGATTTTTTTTCTGTGCCTACTATAGAATTGCAGCCATTGAACTGATGCAAAATATAACCTCTAAATTTAGCCTTCATTCAAATCCATTTATTGTTTAAAAAAAATCATACCATGCCAATTATTTTTTTTTCTTTCATAAGTCAACTGCATATTTATTTTGCTGACTAGAGAGAGTCAAATAAAAAACACCAAAAATATTTAACTTTTGTACTAAATTTCCCAAGTTCCTCTTAAAAACTTACTGAGATCCCAACATTTCCTCTTATAGCAGTGTCCAATGTCTGGCATGTTGGCAACATATAGTAAAATGCCATTATAACTACTATTATAGTGTATTAAGGAGAACTAGAAATGCCCAGGACATCAATTATAGCCCACTTTTGTAAGGTGACCTTGACTCTTAATGTAAATAAAGTTACAAACATTAAAAGTTTAAATTTTCAACTACCAGAAACATTAAAAATAAGGAATGTTTGTTCAAATTATTGTTCTAGTGACAATAATGTGTTGAAACCACCTTTAGTTTCTGACATCTGTCTATGTAAGGAATGTAATTCATTACATTGATTTTATATTGAAGAAATAAATTTGAAACAAACATTTTGTTCCAGCAGAGGCTGATATTCATAACTGGTTTCTTGAATACCAGGTAGCTAATCCGTCATGGATATATTAAAAAGTTATTCATGATTTTCTTGCTTGAAGTAAATAAAAATGAAGTAAATGAATAGAGGCCCTTTGGCTGGGGTGTATGTGATGTTACAATGATACAGTGCTGATAATAATTTCTACTGGGGAAATATAGCAGCTGTCTTTTACTTTCACCAAAGTAATAAATAAACAAACTTTCATCTCATATACAATCTTTCTTTGGTTTGTTACTTTCTGGAAATTGCTTTGAAAGTTAATTAGAATTGTGTAAAATATAGCCAGCATGCCATTTCCTAAGAACAGCACACAACTGGGGAATACTTTATCAAAAAGCAGAATGTTTATTTCACTGGCTAGATTTGCCGGTGTATTCCTACGGTGGCAACCCAATCTTTTTTGAGTAACCTGGCTTTCCTGCCCCCATTTAATCTTAAATTTGTGCATTGTGGTTTGTCAACTTGTGAACTTCTGGTCTCTAATGTTAGCAATATTATGTTGGCTACTTGCATAATGATAACAACCATGATAGTGCCTCCTCCCAATATGTGTTCACTCAATGCTCCATCACTTGATTTTACTAATCAATCAAAGTTTATTGTTCTATAGAGCCAGTCCCTTTTAGTCATAATCACTCCATATTAAATCATCAAAATGCAGTTTCAGGCTAAATAAGCAGGAATCCTTCTGGATGCTTATATATGTCACAGAAAAATGAGGGCCATGTGTATTCCACAGTGTAGGCTGAGGTTTGGGGACAGTAGGGAGAAGGAGGGGCTGTAACAGGTGGGTGGAGAGACAAATATAGTTACAGAAGCAAAGGAACAGTCATATAGGCAAAGGGTCAGTGAGTTGTGCATAGGATTTCATGGAGGATCAATCTCAACCTTTTTCTAGATGTCAGTCTTTTGAGTATCTGGTTAAAACTGTGATTAATCCTTTAAATAAAAGCAAACGTGCACACACACAAAATTTTTGCAGACAATTACTAGCAGTTCTTAGATTTCCTAAATCTCAGGTTAAGAACTACCACCAGGACCAGTGGGGCAGGGTTTTCAGAGCAGAAAAAAGACAGAGATCATTATATTAACCTAGAAGAAATCTCTAAACGAAATAGGTAATAAGACTGTAATGAGAAGTCAAAGGGTTCATATAAGGCAAAATAATGGGATTGAAGCAATAATGGCAAGACAATACAAAATAGAGCCGTAGAGAAATTATCTGGAAGGTTTGTTATTTAACGGAGAATTAAACTGTTGAGAAAATAGTTCAGAAAAATTAACTTTTCCAGAACTCACTCTAAAGGAGATACAGTTTTGACATATCTTGAGGGATCTTGGCAGGCCCTTGGCTCCCCAGGATGCTAGAGTTGCTGACTACATCAGGATCAGAGGGGACGTGGTTGCTCTTGAAAAGACAGAGTTTAAAGAAAGTTAGATATTTCATATCATGGTGATTTTGGGATCTACTGAGTAAAAGTAGGGGTCTTGAGTTTAGATTGGAAGGGAAGTGTATTTGGACCATGGATGAAAGTGAGCAGTTGCTAGTGTCCTTCAGCTACTCAGTGTAAAGGGGATCATGGTGGGTGGAGGGTGCAGTCCTCCATCGAACTGAGGGCAGGACACAGCATGGTTTGCAGAGGATGTGCCTATACCCTTATGCTGATTTGGTGACATAACAATTAAGAGACTCAAATCCTAACTGTAGATTTACCCTGAACTTTTTGCATTTGACTAAGTTATTTTACTTCTCTGGACCTCTTTTTCCTGCTCAGAAAAGGGCCGCAGGAGGACAAAATGATCTCTAAGATGTCCTCCAACTGTAGATGTCTGTGGTACTGCAGAGAACAGAAATGAATGGAAAGAAGAGCTACAATGCATCAACAATATTTACTTATTTTCAAAACAGATTTCTCTCTTTTATGCTGATTCTGATGCATTAAGTGTGTTGATTAATATTTTTAAGTGCATTAATATCATCAATTTCCTAAAACAGAAGAATGACAACTCTCCTAGGGAAATCTTGATGACTGTGTGTTTCTACCAGCAGTTGGGAGTCAGCAATGTTATTTAACCTTTAAAAAAGCAAATACTTCATTTATGTATTATGTTTGCTGTGTGGAAACTTACCACCACCAGCTTCAGCCACAGAACATTCTATAAGAAGCAGTCGTGGTTTCCAGACGAAGGCAAGTGGACAGTGTTTTCTGAGGCTGCTTCAGGGAGCATCTGAGGTATTTCAGTACATTCTGCATCTTGGCACAGGGAACCTGTTATGAATTCTGTGTGCCTGGCTGGCTGTCTCCTACCCAAATTATTACCTTCTTATTTTGGCAGACTAGAACAACTGAGAACACGTGTGGGATGAAAGAGCTGGTTCCTGTGGTCTCAGCAGTGCCTCATGTCTTCTGCTGAGTAGATTTTGCAGAATGAGACTGGAAGGGCCACTTCGAGGACCTGACTCTAATCTCTGCATTAAGCAAAGAAAGACCCAGCTCTTTTTATTCCTTAGCTGGAGTCTGGAGTCTCACAATGCCACTTATTTTTTCTTAAGTGGAGTGAAGATTGTACTACTAAGTAAAGAATACTTATTTCATGTGTATTTCATGTTGACATGTACTTTGTATGTCGTATGTAGTAGGACATTGCTCAACCCATACTTTGTTATATGCAAACCTGCCAGTCTTTGCTTCTTGTATAAAATTTCTTAGATAATTGTCTTATAACATTTTATATAAGAAAGGCTTATTTGACCATGATTGCTGAAAAAATGATTTGAAGAAGGGGGAGGCATATATCATCTAAGGTCTTTTAATTCACTTGGTGATTAAAATGTGGGACAAATACTAAATGTAATATGAATTCAGACTAAAACGAGAAATGTGAGTCCATTCTAGTCTCTGTTAGGCAGTTGCCATTCACAGCAGTTCCCGACCTGTGTTTTCTGGGTGTCTGGGGAATTAAATGCACAGAGTTATTTAACGATATCTGTTGCTCAGTATGTATAACTCAATGAGTCTGATTCAATGAAAGTATCACTTTTCTAATGTGAATTTTTTTTACTTTTGTGTTTTTATCTTACATTTTTTTAAAAAGGAAAATCTCATATTCCTAAAATTGTTAGTTCTAGTTGCCATATTTAAAATGTGTTAAAATATAGACAAATGGAAAAATGTAGAAGACAATAAACAGGATGATCCAATATTAATATAGTAGAAAGACCAGTGGTTTTTTCATGAAAACATTTACAGTCTGGTCTCAGCTTTATGATCTATTATGTGTGTGATCTTGAGGAACTTACTTTATCTCTATAAAAGGGATAGCTTAGTAGCAAAATTGTAAGTTGGCCCCTATGATTCCCACTACCTGGCACATATGCCCTGTATAATCTCCTCCTGTTGAGTCTGGTTGGCACCTGTGAATATGAGGGGATAATATTCCAGTAATTAGTGATACTATATGTTATCTGGAAAAGATGAAGAGATTTTAATGATGTAACAGTGATTAATCTTGGGGAGGGGTGATTTGAAGAAAGCTTTATGGGTCTCCTGGGTGCAATGCACTCCTTCCTGATCTGAATGCTGGTTACTTGGGTATGTACAGTTTACTTAAATTCATAGAGCTATGAAGTGAGTACTTTCTGGATGTTTACTGTGTTTCAGTAAAACATAACATTTATATGTACTTTAAAAAAGCTATTTTTCTTTTAAACTATTAGCATATCTAAATGATAATAAGTATAAAAAACTTACAAAACAATTAGATAAAGCTAATGCTAATTTGTTTTAAAAAGTATTTAAAGTTTATTAAATATTTTAACTAAATTAACACTTCACAGTGCTAGCATTCGATGTTCATCTAGTTGCCGGTAAAAGTACTGATTTTATGCTTCATGTAATTTACATCTAGTTCCACATATATTCAGATTGAAGAGTAATATGATTTGTGGAATATTGCAAACTGTTCTTCAACCACTATCTGCCCCTGATTTAAACACTATGCTAATTGATGAGTACTTGTTCTGAACTGAAGGTCTGTGCCCTCGCATGCATATGTTGAAACCCTAATTCCCAATGGGATGGTATTAGGAGGTGGGGCCTTTGGAAGGTTATGAGTCTTATGGGTGGAGCCTCCATGATGGGAATAGTGTTCATAAAGAAAAGAGAGAGACTATAGCTTTCTCTCTCCCCACTTGTGAGATACAAGGAGAAGTCTGCTGTCTGCAAACCAGGAAGTGGGACACCTTCCTGGAAACACCAGATCTGCCATGCCTCCAGCCTCCAAAGTGGTGAGAAATAAATGTATGCTGTTTAAGCCATCTGGTCTATGGTATTTTTGTTATAGCAGTCTAAATTGACCAAGACAGTACTCACAGAGCCACAAACTGAAACATGAAAAGAAGCAAGAACATAAACTCCTGGCACTACTAGGAAACAATATTTCATTATTCAATAATTGACTGTTTTCATACTATCTAGAAGAAAGAATTTTTAAATTAATTAGCCTTTTTCTCACCTAAGAACTGCTATCCTATCCAGATCCTTTCCAACTTAACTAAAGCATTACCTATTTCTGATAAAAGCAAATGACAATCTGCAATCTTCATGGCATTCAGATGCAGTTGAGATAGGAGGTGCTCAGTTTCCCTGGACTCAAATTACAGGACACTCCTCTGGGTTACAAGCCATTCCTCAAGATTTCAGGATCCTCCTCTAGGCCTTCCCCTAGAGGAAAGTTATTGTTGCCAATTAGACCTATTTTCAGCACCAAAGCAGGGAATATGAGACAACAAAGGTCTGCCTTAAGCACATCCAGTGCTGGGCATGCTCAGTAGAGAAGAGTTATACAACCCTGGTAGCTGAATGACCTTCCACTTGGGGTGCTAAGCAGCACAGAATATTCTTGAATATCTTCAATATGTATGATAGGATTTGACCAATAAACATGCTCCGAATGGAGACCAACTGAGCATGTGTAAGACTATGTTACATAACGAGGAACCACCCCCTTAACTGATTATTCATTAGATAGTGAAACTATAAAACCCAAATCCAAGCTGAAGGCGGGGTTGCTGCTCACTTTACTGGGGCCAACCTGCACTTCGCTTGCTGAGATGTATGTGCTTTATTTCTGTGTTAAGCTTACTTTTATCAAGCAGCTGTTCACTCGCTTGAGCCAGCCTGCATTCTGTACTGAGCTTTAAGTGTGTATTTCTTACTTTTGTAGTAAACTTGGTGTGGGCCCTGCTCAGTCTACTCAGCTCTGCTGCACTCTTTCTGTGGAACCTGTACCTCTTATTCATTATATTAAACCTGTTCTCACTTTCTACTGTGACTCTGCTCTTGAATTCTTTCCTGTGTTGGAGTCAAGAACCTGAGGTAAGAGGACATGTGGGTGGAGGCCTGCTATTGGGCCCCCCAGATCCTTCCTCTGATGTCACAGTCAGTCACCTTTTGTTACAAAGACATAGGACTCAAGATTTGGAGAAATGGTTTGCTGAGGCTGAACAGTCTCAAGAGTAAGAGAGGATCCTTGGAGTTCCAGGTCACATCCTGCCAGCACTGGGGGCAGGACCCTGTGTGCAGAGTTTCCCTTATGTTCTTTAGTAAACGTGTTCATTCCTTTATTTTGTTTATGATATGTGGGTCCTCTAAAAGAGGCCAAGGCAGAAGCTTCTTTTGCTTGTGTCTAAGGGCAAGACTGATGAACAATACTCAGATTTAATTGAAAAATTTAGTATATTTTGAAGAGGAGAGATTCATAATGTCATTCAATGCTATAATAGGTAAAAGAAATGTGATTTACTGTGTGAAATAATATATATATTTCTATTTGAAATGTCTATATTCTATATATTTATGGCTTGTATTTAACAGCAAAGTTTTATTTTTCTTCTCTTACCTAAAGTTCCAATTGCATTTTATCATTTATTTTCAGGTTGGTACTTTTCTTTAGACGAAGTTTTTGCTTATACATATTTATCAAAATAAAAACAAAATATTTTTGTCTTTCTATATTTTCCTCTCTTTCATCATTCACATTGTAGCGATATTTTTCCTAACATAAACTTCTTCGAAAAATGCTTCCTAACATATCAGTATTGCTTCTGCTTCCGAATATTGAATATTGCTCAGTTATGTTCACAAAATGGCAGCTCCTTTTTAAGGCAGTTGTTTTTTCATTCTCTGGTATGGTTAGTAAATACGACATTATGGGTAAGATTATTCCAATTTTTAATTAAAAGAGTTTCCATGATGTTATCAATTACCAAACTCAATAATTATATATCAAATTCAGTTGGAAAGTTACATAAGTGGAAACTGTAATTCAGCAAGTGCTCTGAAGCTGTTGTTCCTGGGATTAATACTACAATATAATTATAGAACAGCTCTTAATAGATTGGTGTGCCTTGAGTATTGTATAATGAGAACACAATTGTTAATTTAATAGGTTTCATAACAAACACTTCATGAGATGATAATAGTGATTTCAATATAAATTAATTTAGTGTTCTATTGCAAGTGTAAGTTAGGAGGGAAAGCATTCAGAAGCAAGTTACCTCTTATCGCTGAAGGATTTCACGGTAAGGTAGAAGTGTAATGTTTATTTCTTTAGAAGGGGATGTTGCTTCATTTAGAGGAAATAGAGAAATCATATCAGTATCTAGAAATTATATTTATATAAGAATAAAATGAGCCTACTAATTATTTCTCTCTCCTTAATTTCTTTTGATGGCAGAGACTCTGTTTAAACTATAAGCTATAAACTTTCAAAATTGGTGGAGAATTAAAATTTTATTTTGTTTTAGAATATCTTTGAAAATTTCTTCATAAAAATTAAAACAGACACATACAACAATTCAATGAATTGCTTCCACCTTAAATCATTTTACGGGTTTGGTTTTTACATGGAATCTCAAAATGTTTTAAACTTAAAATTGCCCTTTCTTTACTAAAGTATATGAAAATCTTTGCAGTGCCATCTTTGAACTAACAAAGTGTGACATTTTTGTACTTCTTCAAACATTTACTCAATAGGATACTTAAAATGTTTGTTGACAAATAGAAATAAAAATATTCTCTTGGCTGTATTTTGGAAGATGGTACATAAATATAAAACAATGAACCTGGAGGACATTTTGTTCAGTGAAATAAACCAGGCAAAGAGAGATAAATAGCCATAATTTCGCTTATATGCAAAATCTTAAAAAAGACAAACTCATAGAAGCAGAAAGTAGGTTGTTGCCAAGGGCTGGAGGATGGGTGGGGGGATTCAGGAGATGTTGGTCAAAAAATGGAAAATTTCAGTTAGACAGGAGGAATAAGTTCAAAGGATTCACTGTATGACACGGTGACTACAGTTACCAGCAACGTGTTGGGTACTTGAAAACTGCTATGACAGGAGATTTTGAGTGTTCTCAGCACACTCACAAAAAGTGTGTGAGGCAATGCATATGTTAATTAGCTTGATTTAGCTCTTCTGCAATGTATACACATATCAAAACATCATCTTGCACACCATAAATATATACATATTTGCATTTGTCAATTAAAAAACACTATTAAATGACTTCCCAACATGAAGAAATAATAAACGTTTGATGTGACTCATTATCCTGATTTGATTGTTACACATTGTGTACAGGTATTGACATATCACACTGTACCCCATATACGTGTACAATTATTGTGTCAAATTAAAAAAACTTACAGAGTAGTTGTAGGTAAAAGTCAAAGAACATTTCTCCCCAAAGCCTTTAAAAATAAATAGTTGACCTAATGTTCCATCACCCCGATACACTGGCATTAATTTTTTACATATCCGTAATACAACCATCAAAATCAGCAAATTAGCATTTCAACATTTCTACTGTCTAGTCATTAGACCCTGCTCTAATTTTGCCAGTCATCCCAATAATACCTGATAATAAACGGATCTAGTTCAGACGTATGTTCCGCATTTAGTTGTCATGCCTCTACAATCTAATGTCTCCTTTAGTCTGGAACAGTTCTCTAGTCCTTCTTTTACTCTCATGACCTTGACATTTTGAAGAATACAAGGTTAGTAATTTTGGAAAACGTCCCTCAGTTTGGATTTGTCTGATATTTACTTATCATTAAATTCAGGTTACGTGTTTTTGTCAGCACTGTCACAGAAGTGTCGCTACTTTTTTCTCACTGCTTTCTACTAGCACACAGTTTCACCTTGTCTCAGTACTGACAATGCTCACTTTGATCCTGTTTTTCTCAACCAAGGGTTCTACGAGAGAATTAAGCCCTAATATTCTAGGGTTAGGCTTGGCAAACTTTTTCTGTAAATGATCAAATGGTAAATATCTCAGGCTACCGCAGCACCAAAGAAGCCAAAGCTAATATGCAAACAAATGGCCTGGCTGTATTTTAATAAAACTATTTATGGACACTGAGATTTGAATTTTATTTTGTGTCCAAAATAAACCTCTTCCTTTTATTTTTTTTAACCCTCTAAAGATGTAAAAAGTCATACCTAGCTTACTATGTATACAAAAGAGGTAGTAGGCCAGATTTCGCCTATAGACTGCATTTTGCTAAGCCCAGCCCTAAATTATTCATTGTGTGTAGAATTCACTTATTTCTTATGCATTTAGAATGTAACATTCTTGGGAAAATCTGTTTTCTTTGGCTCAAATATGGTATCCTGATTGAGAAAGGCTGTGTTGTCGTTACTATGAAGTTAACTTTTACCCTTTTGCAAAGTGCATTTTGTGGGGAGAGGTACCTTGAGCTATGTAAATACCTCTTAATACAAGTTCCTAATTTGTCTATTTCTATCTGTAAGAACTCAAGATTTCCTATTTCATTTAATGAGTTATAATATATTATTGTTATTTATTTTGATGCTTAAATTGCTCCCAGTTTGGCCAGTAGGAGCCCATTCATGCAGGATCCACCCCCATGACTTAAACAGCTTCCAACCCTGCCACACTGGGGATAAGATTTCCACGTGAGTTCTGGGAGGAGAATTGAATACATCCAAACTCCATCGCACATGAAGCACATTGCAGTCAAAGCTAGAACACTGTCGCAGTTAGAATCTCTTTTACATGTTTTGAAGACACACCCTTAGGAATGTTGAGGTAGAGAAAAAGCCCTCAAACATAAAAAGGAATTGTCAGTTATACAGTATCATTCGATTTGTTAAGTGTTTCTGTTTATATTAGTTCATTTAATCCTCATAATAAACTCTATTTTATTTTATGGTTATTTTATAAGGCTCCAGGCTATTAGGAAATTTGTCCAAGGGCTGATAAGTTACTAAAACTGGAGAACAACAGTGTCTTGACTCTGAGATAAGGGCTCTTTTTCTCTACTGAGGTATCCCAATCCTCCACCTCCACTTTCCCAAGTGTGAGATTTTACCTGTTTTATCTCTTGCAGAGTCATTTCCTATGACGGTTTTGTAACTCTCATCATTTGACTTATTTGTATATTTACTTTATTTGTCTAGCCTTTTACTTGAGATGTGCACTTGTTTACTTTACAGGCAATAAATACAGAGCCAAAACAACTTAGAACGCACAAACTTGGTTCTTGATAGGAATTTTGGTTTTTCTTAAAAGAATGCACCTGCCTGTTTGTTACTTAGGCACATTCTCATTTTCCAGGAAAGAATGTGGTGTACATTATATCCTTACATTCTGCTAAAGGGAAAGAAATATAATTTTGCAGGGGAAGTGCATGGCCACCCTGTGGCTTTTCCATTAAAAGACTATTGAAAGGCAATTTAAATCAGTTTAACTGCAGTTGAACATCTTAATAGCTGTAATAAAGAAAGTCATAAGGATGCTCATTGTCTCCACATAATCTCAATGGCTCCCTCCAGAATTTCAGGGAAAATACTTAAAATTAGCAATTTGCTTTCAAGTTTTTTTTTTTTTTTTCTTCTGGGAGGTGGGGGTAAGATTATGTATACTCTGACACATGTATCCACAGATTTTCAAAATATATTTTTAATTGATTCACTATCCCTGAATGTGTAAAATTGCTTTTTTGTTTTCTAATAGAGTTACAGAGTTAAGTTGGATAATTTTTTATAATAGGAACTTTTTCTTTTAAAGAAAGGTAAACTATTAAAGTACTAGATGGGATGAGAAATAATAGAATCCCATTTCAATGAATAGCATCATAATAGCCATTTTGCCACAAAACTATTTTTGTATCCAAACTGCCTGTAATGACACTATATTGCTAATGTGGGAACTATACTTTTGTATGAAAGAGAAATTAAATATAAACAGATATATTTTTATTCTGATTTTTTTGCAATGATTTCGTGGAAATGGAGACCTTGGATGTCCTTTATTTGTACAAGATAGTAATAAAGATAAGGAGACCATCAAGTTACATAATTAGGACCTTGTAGTGTGCTATTTTGCATTGAAGAGATTTTTTTGTGCAGAGATTCTCCCTCAGCCCCATGAAACCTGTATTTTGATGGCCAATTTATCTTGAGTTGCTCAGAAAACCAAATTCAAAAAATTCTGATTTCTACCAGAAAAACAATTCATTAACTTACATTGAGAAAGATAACTAATTGTCAAACATGTGGTGGAAATTACTTTATTCTCTTCCTATTTTTGAGAAACTAAACTAAAATCAGAAGATGATTGAATTAACACATAATCAGAGCAAAGCGTGTAAGATGACTGTTAAGAATAATTCGGCAGGCAAGCTGTGAATATCCTGGTGAGCCATACCTCTCAGTTATAGAGAAATATTTGCCGAAGGCACTGCAAACTGATGATGTCTGCTGAGAAAACTGAAGCTAGACAGTCCCTATACACATGGGTAATCTCACACTTTTAACCTTTATTTTTCTAGAAAGTCAGGATAATTTTACAAAGTATTTTTCCCAACATTTTATTACAATTTTCAACAATACAACAAAATTTTTAAAAATTTACAATAAACACCAGAATACCCATCACCGAGATTATACCATTAATATTTTGCTTTGCTTTGTTTTACCACATGTCCATCCACATAAATATGCCTCTATCCCTTTAGTCTGTTTTAAAGTGAAGCATTTTAAAGCAAATTGTAAAAACTGGTATACTTCTCTTTAAAAACTTTAGCATGTATATATATTAACTGGAGTTCAATATTTGTGTGGTTTTTCCTGTAAAATTTAAAAACAATGAAATTCACAAATTCAAAGTACGCATTTGCTAAAACTTGACAAACGCATACATCTGTGTAACCCATATCCCCTCATAATCTAAAACACTACATCATGCCAGAAAATTTCTTTGTGCACCTTTACAATAAACCCACCCCCAACCCCCAGCCCCCAGCTGTTACCTTGAGGCAACAAAAACTTGATTTATTTTCACCTTAGTTTTGTCTGGGTTGTTAAACTTCCTTCATGTTGCATATCAGTAGTTCTTTCCTTCTAATTGAACATGACTAATGACATTGAACACTTTTTCATGTGCTTATTGGTCTTTTGTGTATCTTCTTTTGCAAAGTATATGTTCAAATCTTGCCCACTTTAAATTTGGCTGTTTGCTTTTCATTTTTGAAGTACAGGAGTTCTTTATATATTCTACATACAAGTCCTTTGTCAGATACTTGTTTTGGAAATATTTTTGTTTTCCCAGCCTATGGCTCACTTATTCATTTTTTAAAATGGCATCTTTTGATGAACAGAAATTTTATATTTTAACTGTCTAATTCATTGATTTTTTTATGCCTAGTCCCTTTTAAGAAATGTCTAGAAAAACTTGCTTACCTCCAAGAAAAACTTGCTTACCTCCAAGTGACAAAGGTTTTCTCTTGTATTTTCCTCTAAAGTCTTTATCCTTTTAGTTTGATATCAGTATATAATTCATGATGAATTCTATCAAATTCCCATACCTGGTGCCATGCATGGAAATGTAGCAGAATTCACAACATTGTCCAAGATACAATCTAAAATTACTAAACCTATGAGAAACAGGAAAATATGATTTAGTCTCAAAAGAAAAAAATATCAGGCTAAACCCAATCTGAGATTGCCCACATGTTATAAATAACAAAGATTTTAAAGCAGCTGTTACAATTATGATTAATGAAGTAAGAGAAAATATGCCCACAATAATGGGAAATATAGGAAATTTTAGCAAAGAAATAGAAACTATAAGAGAGAAATTCTAGAAGTGAAAATTTTATATCAGAAACTGAAACTTCATAGGATGGGCCTAACAGAGGAACGAAGGTACCAAAGGAAAGAGGTGATGAACTTGAAGACAGGAAAACCTTAAACCAGAGGCTAAATTGCCCTTGAATAGTGAAACTAAAAATATCCTGACACAGTCAAGGAAAAAAATGGCCTTTATTCCTTCTTATACAACACAGGGCGTATAGAATTCATGTGGAAAACAGCACCTTTTGAATGCAAGTTCACAGAAAATAATTGGAAACCACAAATTAACAAACCACTCTGAAGGGGAATCAGCCATAAAACAAATGAAAGAATTTGCATTTCCCACACTATATATATTCTAATAATCTGAAATATAAATTAAAATAAACATGCTCAAAATCTTCAAGATCTTAATAGAAGAAGGGTAATTATGAATCAGAAAGAGTGTGGTATGAAAATCAGAAAAGATTATGAAAAATTAATAGAAACTTTAAAAATAAAATATATAATAATTGAAAGAAAAAAGTATGGTGTGTTGTGTTTGTACCCATTGCTGTAGAACAAACAACCCCAAAATTAGTGATATAAAATATCTATTGATTATCATTCATGATTTTGCTAGTTAGGTATTTGGCCTGAGATCAGCAGGATGTTATCTCTGGTCTTCACTGGGCTCACTCTTGTGCTGTCAGTTGTCAGTCAAAGTGATGAGGGGAACAAGAGAAAGCAGAAATTTGCAGGGGCTTTGGGGACTTAAGTTCATAATGGTGTAACTGTTTCTGCCAAGTTCTAACAGCCTAAGCAAGTCACAAGACCAGCTAAGATGTAGGGTGAGGGAAATAGAATCCATCTCTTCACGGGACATGCTGCATAGTCACCTTGAAATGGACATGGATAAAGAAACGGGAAGAATTTTGGCAATATTTGCCATCTACTACCGTGGACTAAGAGAATTGGACCTCTGAAAAGCAGAAAAAATAAACAAAATTAAAACAAGAAAAGGAATTAAAATATGTAGAGCATAGAATGAGAAGTTACAATTATGATCTAATATGCACTCTAAAGGGAGCCAATAGACTGTAGGAGAAGCAATATTCAAAGTGGTAATGGCTGAGTCTTTTCCATAAGTAAAAAAGAAATACGAGTACTCAAATGTGCACACTTAAGTTCCAAATAAGAAAATTTCTTAAAAGGAGTTTGTCCTTGGGTATATTGTAGTGAAACTGCAGAATATCAAAGATAAGAAAGATAGATTGTTGATGCAGTTAAAAAAAAAGTAGATTGCACACAAATGTCCCATAAGCTTACAAAATGTCAGAAAACGATGACATAATGTCTTCAAAATTCTGAGGGAAAATAACATTTGACTTCAAATCTGTACCTAGCTAAACATTAATTCAGGGTAGGAGCAACGTGAAGACTTTTTTCAGTGAGAAATTGTATTAGCCACATATTCTACCTAAGATAAATATTAAAGGAAGTGCCTGAGTAGGAAGGAAGTTGAACTCAGAATAAAAATGTAGGATGTAGGATGTAATGATGAGCAAAACAATTAGTAAATGTTTACTATTCTCAATTACTAATGAGTACGACAAAAATTAACTAATTTGGGGAGATTTAAGATAAAATAAAACAATTTCTGAACTCCTTAAATATGGTATTGTCTTAGTTTAGAAAACTGAACTACAAGTAAAAACAAATCACTCAATGTCAATAACACGAGTACTGTTAGGGACACTCAAAACATTTCAAGGTCTTATATTGTTTGGGAAAATAAAGATAATAATTAACTTTAATCATGTTTCAATATCTGCTAAAATATAAAGAGAGTTACTAATAAATTGTACAACTTTCAAATTGGTAACAGAAAAGCAGTGTGAAAAAACGTAAAGCAGAAAGAGATAAAAAAAAGAAATGAAGAAAATGCACAGTAAATAGAAAATCAAGTAAGATGTCAGAAATAAGCCTATATGTAATTAGCAATGAAAATTAGTGTAAAAATGCATAAGAAGGTCTGCAGAAGTGATATTTGTAATAGCTCAAAAATGGAAACTGCCCAAACATCCAGTAAGAAAAGCATGTATAAATTCATTACCATGAATTCACACAATGATAACTACTATGCAGCAATAACGATGAAATAATATACAACTTCACGTATATCAATTTCACAAACCTAGTATTGAGCAAATCAGACAAAAAAGAGTATATATGGTATGACACTATTTATATAAATTTGTTAGAAATTAGTATACTATATATGCTAGGTGGAGAATAGTCACTGGAAGAAGTCACAAGAGAACTTTTCGGTGTGATAATGTTTTGTTTCTTGATGTTCGTGATGGTTTCACAGTGGTGTTCAATTTGTGAAAATTCATTAAGTGTAGACTTAGGATTTGTGCAGTTTTCTCAATGTTTGTTATATTTCAACAAAAAGTAAAAACAAAACAAAACTATTGAAAAGAGATTAAACTCATAATAAAAATAGAGATCACCAGAACGAAACAGAGAAAATCTAATATATGCTGCTTAGAAGAGAAATGTTCAAATCAACCTTCAAATGAGAACTGGAGATAAGGGGATGAGAAGAAATAAACCAAGTGATGGACATGTTTATGGCATAGGCTGTGGTGATGGTTTCACAGTTGTAAGCTTATCTCTAAACTCATGTCTATTACACAAGTACAACTACACAATTACTTTACACAAATACAACTTTTTATATGTCAGTCATATCTCAATAAAGTGGTTTAAAACGAGAGGGAAATAAACCAAATACTGATGAAAAGAAAACTAGTGCACTTATTTTTCTAGCAATTAGCCTGGCCTATACAGGATTAGATATTCTAAATATATGTCAGCTCACACACAAATTTTATACTCGTGCACACTCACAAGCACACACACACAATCAGTTATTGATAATCAAGTAGATTAAAACTTAATAAAGATATTAAGGTGAAACAATAGAGAATGGGCATTCTTCTCAAGCATGAATGGAAAATTTACAAAGTGATCATATAATAGGCCATAAAGCAAGCATCAATCAATCTCAAATATTCAATAAACAAAAGAAATCAGTCTCTGATCACAATACGAATAAATTTCTGAAATCCCAATTTTAAATCTCCATGGCAGACTTCTATTCTGAATGCCGTATACTTGCTTACTCAACTTCCCACTCAGCATACCCATTTGAATGATTAACAGACATGTCAAATGCAGCATTGTTAAAAGTGAACACCTGATTTCCCCCCATGAGACTTAGTCTACTCATAGCTTTCTGTCTTCATGTTCTTAGGCTAAAAGATTTGGAATCATTCTTGTCTCCTCTTTCTCTTCAACCCATTTCCCATTTGTGAGCCAACTCTGAGGACTCTATCTTTAAAAATATATCCCAGACAAGACTAGTTCTCACCACCCACTCTGCAATTGCCCTAGTGTAAGACCCCACCTTCTCCCATGTTAGCCTTGTTAGGTTTACTCTTGTCCCACTGTGGTCTATTCTCAACATTGCAGCCAGCATGATTCCTTACTACTTCACTCAGAAGAAAAGCCTTACAATGACTTGTATGTCTCTGTGGTCTTCCCTCCCTTACCTTTCCACTCTCCTATCCTACTATTCTACCCTCTGCTCACTCTGCTGCAGCCTCCTTTATGGTACTTAGAATGCATCAGGCATGCATTGGTCTTAGGACTTGTGCTCTAGCTCTTCGTCTGCCTAGAACCTTCTTCTTCTAAAAACTCTTTGGCACATTGCTTAAAGTCACTCTCTTCAAGTCTTTCCTCAAATTTCTCTTTACTGAGACCTCCTTACAAACCCACTTGTAATGTTCCCCACACTCCAAGGCCTCTGGCACTCCTGATTCCACTCACCTGACTGAATTAATAGTTTAAAATAGCATTTATCACCTGCTAACATGCTATACACTTGACATATTTATCATACATTTATTGGTTTCAATGTGTCTCCCCCAGTGGAATGAAGGCAGAGATCTTTTGCTAGTTTGTGCACTGAGAAACTTCAAAGGGGCCTTACAGTACCTGGCACATAGTAGATGTTCTGTAGAGATTTGCTGAATATCACAACTTGTGAGATGTGGCTAAAAAAACACTTGAAAAAACAATTATAGCCTAAGTGCTTATCTTCGGGAAGAAGAAAGGCAGGAAATAAATAACCTAAGTATGCAACTCAGTGGTTTCCAGCTCAGATTCTAACTCCATTTTTCTGGTCATCTTTACTTGGATGTTCTCCAGACACCTGAGATTTAGCACATCCAAAAGAGAAATCATCATTTTCAAATCCTTCTTCCTGTATTCCTCGTATTGTGAATGGTATGAACAGTCACAGAGTGATTTATGATGGAAACCTATAGACACGTTCTTGACTCCACCCTCTCTCCTTGACCCATCTGTATTATTCTGTTTCTGTTGCTTGTACCAAAATAACTGGAACTGGGTAATTTATAAAAAACCAAAATTTATTTCTTACAGTTTTGGAGGCTGGGACGTCCAAAATCTAGGCAACACATCTGTGAAGGCCACATTCTGGGTGGGAACTCTCTACATGGTCAGAGGCAACACAGAGTATCCCATGGCGTGAGCAAGAGAGCAAAACTCATTTGCTCTCCTTATAAAGCCATCAGAACTATGATCATGACAACACATTAAATCATCAACCCGTTACTCCGTGAATAGATCAATCCACTCATGAGGTCACAGTCCTCGAGATCTAATCACCTCTTAAAGGCTTCACCTTCCACAACCATATTTATTGGGAATTAAGTTCCAACATGCGCTTGGGAGGACATTCAGCCTATAGCACCATCCATCCAAATAACCACCAGTGTTTGCTAACTTGCATTCCTAAACATCTCTGCCTTGTCCAAGATCCAAGATCTACTCACAGCATTTCCTACCTGTTTTGCTTACTGCCTTCATAATCAATCTTGCCTTCTACCCAACTCTTCTCCACAGTCCATTCTCCACATGGTAGCTGTGATGGGCTGATTGTGATCTCTCAAATTCCCCTTTATATGTTGAAGTCCTGACCTCTTGTACCTCAGAATGTGACTTATGAACTTAGGGTCTTTACAGAGATAATCAAGTTAAAACGAGGTCACCAGTGTGGGCCCTAATCCAACATGACTGGTAATACAAAAAAAGGGGAAATTTGGATACAGAGGCAGCATGGAGGGCAGGTACTAGGAAGAGACATAGGGGGAAGACAGCCATCTACAAGGAAAGCAGAAAGGCCTGAACAGATCCCTCCCTCACAGCACTCAGAAGGAACCAACTGCCAACACCTTAATTTTGGACTTCTGGCCTCCAGAATTGTGAGACAATGAATTTCTGTTGCTTAAGCCACCCAGTTGATGGTACTTTGTTAAGGCAGCCCTTGCAAACTAGTACAGGAGTCAATAATTATTTTTAAAAAGTATTTGAAAATCTTTATTTAATAGCCACTGACTATTGTTACAACAATGCAAAGCCTTTTTTGTGGGGGGGGGGGCTTTTAGTACCTTGCATCTCATTTCTGCCTCTTTTATCTTTCTTCTTGTATTCCCCCCATCCCAGTGATAAAAGGGTGATAAAATGTTCGTATAGATGTGTACCACTCTTCCACACAACTGCTTTCTGTTTTATTAAACAGAATGTCAAACTAAATTAGTACCCAAATATCTTATCCACAAACTAACTTGAAGGATAAAATGTTTTGTATTCATGAAGATTTTCTCCTTTTACTATGTGATTCCAAGATCCCCTAAAGCAGCAGATTCTCAAGGGTTTGTTTATAGAGTATGAAGTACTTCTTGAAAAAAGAACCCAAAACTAAAGTGTTTTGAGACACTGCTGATTATGCATCAATTCAAAGTTAGGGTGAAGAAAACATGTAATTATAAGAAGTAATAAGCAGTTAAAATCATGTCCCTTAAAGGGTTTTAAACCAAACATAAAGCTAAAACACTGAAATATTGCACTATCTAGTTTAAAATGAGACACCTGCCTACCCCACCACACTGTCCCCAACCACCCAACCTTCTAAACAATCTGCCTAAAAGTTCCTGCACACGCCGCATTTTCTGCCTGTAATGGAACAGTTCTCTCTTTACCGAGAATAGTCTCTTCTGGTAGGGCCATTAGATAGTTTTAGTTTTCCTGCAGGCTCACACATTCGTCCATTACCATAGATACCTCTGTTGAACACCCCTGATTCCTGGTTAGATATCAATAATTCCTTTAACAAATATTGATTGAATGACTACCTAGTGTCAGGCCCATGACAGGGACAGAGCATGAAGTGAAGTGAAGAAAGGTCCCTGCTCTGGAAAGGTTATAGGCTAGTAGTAGAGCCGGGCAAACAAAGAGAGTAAACCAGATAAAGGGAATACTCAGTTACTGTGATCAGGGCTGCCTGTTGCAGCCAGTGGGATGTTGTAACGCAAACCGAGATTTGAAGGATTAGCAGGATGACAAGATGCCTGCCATTAGAAATGTTGGCGGGTGAACGTTCTAGATAATTAATGAATTTAAGATTGATAATAAAAGTGGTATTTAGAGCCGTGGGGTTGGATGAGATTACCTGTGAGGGGTACATATGAGCAGAGAGAAAGGGAGGAAGGAGGAGGAGGAGAAAAGAGAAAAGTGCCCGAGACTAAACCTGAGGGAAACCGGCACTTCGAGGTTGCAGAGAGGAAGAAGAGCCAGCAAAGCTGCTTGAGGCGAAGTGTCCTCGGAAGTAGGAGAAAGTCTGAGACTGTGGTTTTCAAGACAAGAGGATGTTTAAAGGGAAGGAGGGGTCTACCATGACAGGTACAACAAAAAATCCATCTCAGATACAGACAGAAAATCACCTATTAAATTTGGTAACATGGGTATTTTTAGTGACCTCAACAAATTCCCTTTTTAATGAAGTGATGGAGTGGAAAGTGGATAGAAGCTGGATGACGAGTGAACAAGAGATACATAAATGAAGACAGCACTTTAAAATGTGTGGCTATGGAGGGGAGTGTAGAAAAATGCTTTGGGATAAGGGTCTCTTCTTAGTGTCCTACTACTTATCCGTTGTGATCCACAGCACGCTATGGATTCATTCACAGGTATTCATCCATTCACCGACTCACTCATTCATTCAACAAATATGTATCGGGCCAGGCACCGTTCTCCATGCTGTATGCCCAGTTGAACTGTAAACCTGGATCAGTATCTATCAGTTTCACAAATGCATCTCAAGCTCTTAGCACAGTACCTCTCATGCAGTGATGCTCAGTAAGTTTTCTCTCGCTTGGCACTTGGAATTCTGAAAAGAGCTACCCAGCCACTGGGGATCGTTATATTCAGCATGGAGTTAACAGCTATGCTTAGCAGATTCAGTCTCCTGCTGCTGAGAACCTTAAGAAAGGCCTGGTTCATTTCCTTCTGGAGGCTATATGGTTCAGCATTCCCTTCAATTCTCTGAGATAACTCTATAAATTCCCTTTTTACTTAAACTGGACCATATCAGATTATCTTATTTAAAACCAAAAGGCCCTTAAATAATGCAATTTCCTCCATTATAATTGTGAAGCAAATTAGGCTTTCTGAGCCTGGGGTGCATAATAGTCTGGAAAGGTCAGGAATTGGAAAGAGGCACAGAGCTTAAACCTGCTTACAGTCACCAAGTGAGTGAAGGGCCAAGCCAGGACTCACCAAGGTAGTCTAGTTGCAGAGTCCCGGCTTTTCAACCACTAGCTCTTCTGAGACAAAACTAGGAGAGCTGATGAAGTATATGCAACATGTATCTTCAGGCTCACTTCAAAGAACCATTCCAAAAAGTTGGTTCTTCAGAGGACAGTATGAAGCCCAAATTTCAGCCAAGCTGGCTTGACCAGCCGTATAGCCTACAGTATCAGGACGTAATCCTTGAAAGTATTTATTCTATCTCATCCCTTTTAACAGACATTGAGTAACACTCTGTTCAAAGCTGTATTCAATGTCAAGGGCCTGGAGTGCGACTATTTTCTTATTGCTACCTCAACACACACCCATATGCCTTCACAGACATTTGTGTAGGAGATTTTTTTTTGAGTAGGAAGTGCATAAAAAGTCTAAGTGAATGCTTGTGGACAACTCTAAGATTCTTCTTTGAAAGGTGTTTTGAATCTGCTTCAGAGAACAAATGAATGGGTTTAAGTTCCATTCCAGACAGCATGTCTGCAAAATCCAAGCACAGCTGCAGGTTGTGTTCAACTCCGAGGTTTGTCATGGCTGCTCTAAGATCTCATAGCCATACCCAAAGCTTTGCCTGTTTTATCTCTGATAAGCCATGTTGGAAATACTCATCACTGATCCACTAGTGAAGAAATAAAAAAAAAGAAGAAGACGGCTAAAGCAAATGTTGGAACTTTTAAGAGTAATATTGCTTTCAAGTATAGTAAGTTAAAAAGGGATAAGCCCAGCCAATATCTGCGATTTGGCAAAACATGTTTTGAAGCAGGTCATCTTGCCAGCTATTTATGGCATAAATGAAATATTTGCCTAACTTATTTTGAAACAAAATAATAAGTATCTATTGAAACAAAATAATAAGTATCTATCCACAATAGTGTTGGAGCAAGTTGGGAGGCAGGGCTTGGACTACTGGTTGGTGGGAAAGGAAGCTCAGGGAAAAAGGCATATCATTCTTTGCTTTTCTTCTTTCTGTGTCCCACGGTGTGACTCCTAAGGGTTCTCCTAATGCTTTACTGCTAGTTTTAACAATCATTATTTCACGTAGTACTGTAAAATTATGTCGATTCAGCACAAGTTCTGAGAATGTTCTCAGAAGAAGCAACCATCCATTTTCCTCTTCTCTCACCCCACCTCCATGCTTTGCTGCAGTAGTAGCTTTCCATCATGAGATTTGGATACAAAAAATTTTAATCGCATTTTAAGCCACTTCAGAAAGTGATTCTACCTGCAAACATCTTCTGGGGTGGTAGTAAAAAAAGGAACAATTCAAAAATTATGCAAATGGAGGCAATCATTACATGGAAGATGTTTTCTACAAGGTTCCTTATAATTTTTTTGCCTTATATATATTTTTTATTTTGCCTGAGATTGGTGTTTATAATGAAAAAAAGTAGAAGGCACAGAAGAAAATGTCAATATGTTTTTAGAATTCATGTCCCATAGAAGCTTTAGGGTAATTAGAACTTCTTACTTCTTTCTTACTGAGCAAAATCTATAGAACACATTTAAACCTTAGAGCAGTTCTGATGATAAACACAAGCACAGATTTTAGATTGAGTGAAGACATTCATGAAAAGCAATCTGTAGGATATGTTTCACCTTCCAAGAGAACCTGAACAGAAATTTCTTGTCCAGACCATATTCATCTGGTATTTAGGCATATTTGCTTGCAAATTGCGGGTGCACTGGAATGATAGTAGTGAGCGTGGATGCCCATGGAAGGTTGCTCATTCTCTCATTTTGTATATAACTGCAGCAAAGAACCTGCCAAGGATAGAGGGGAATTCCTTTGCCTTAGCGATTCACAAAGAAGCATGACTGTACTGTAGAACTTAAAGGAGAAACACAAGAAGTAAAAATACAATACTTACTTTAAAAATAGAATTTCAAACATCTTTACAGAGAACTATATGCTGTTCTCATTATGATGTGCCAACCAAGTTTCACTAAGAAATGTGAGCAGTAGCTCTAAAATGTTTACTTTAGCTTACATGTTTCCAGAACTCCAATTCTAGTTGGAATTGCCTTTAAGGCAAATTTTTCAATTTTCATATTGTATACTCCATCTCATAATTTCCACAATTTTTTATTGCCAAATGAGGTGATCTTTCACTCTTATTTCCACAGATGTGCGATAATATCAGATGGAAGGAAAACTGAAACCAAGTGGTCTCTATAAGTGGATACGATTTTTATAAGCATATGAACTACAATATATATTTAACAGCCCACTATTTTTCTGAGCTCAGTTTTCAGCATAAGCTCACATAGGTGGTCAAGGGTTGGATGATGTCATTTAGCTAGAGGGGAAAATGACAGGTGTGTTCATTGACATTACAAAGGTGCAAAATGATAAAAAATAATTAGACATCTTAATTCTGTCTTTTGGAAGATATGCATTGCAATAAATTTGAGAAGAAAATACAATACATTGCATCATTGCCCCTTATTTTACTCATGAGGTATGTTAGGATTCATTTTGAAATAGATACAACTTTCTTTCAGATAGGGAAAAATGAAAAAGAAAAGTAAGAGATCTTTTGACTAGATCTTGCCACCAAGTGTTCAACTGTGTTTTGATAGTGGCTTGAAGGTAAACCTACAATGTTAGAAACAGAAAATAAATATTAGAGACCTATATCAACATTAGTGAATGGCAAAAGAATGTTTCTGTACCATACAGTCAAAACACTGTGTGGTATGTAATTTTAGAAGATAATTTGGAAGACTGAATTCCCTTAGATTAACGGTAACCTTGAAAGGGAATGGAGCTTGACAATTTTATCCAAATACTATTCTAATGAGAGCAAAATACTGTCTATAGAATTAATCCCGTGGTGTTCATCAAGTGAATATCACTGACGCTATTGTGGTTAATGGCTGTGTCCTCAGGCTAATAATTGTTAAATCTGAATCTGGGCTTTCCTACTCAGATTATATTTCCGAAATGCCTTGGGACTTAAGTGGTTTTCACAGCTATCACAACACTTGATAAATGGAGAGCAAAGGATAAATCAAATAATATATTTAGAAATAATAGGGCATCTATTCACAGCTTAGCTGCTCATCTCAATATTTGTCACTATCCTGTATATGCCGTAGGTGTCAACTTCAATTTCTTTTTGAATTTGATTTGTTGCCTTTACTGCTTGGAAGCGCTCTCTAAGCAGCCTGTGGATCGGGAAACCTGATCTGATCTGTACGGGCTGGGAAGCTGCCTCATAAAATACCCCAGATGAAAGTGAAGGAGTCATGTTTTAAAGGAGTGAAACAGGAAATAAATTGGAATATTACTGTTCTTCCTTGAGAAGTAGATCTTATGGTTCTTTGCACATTTTTGTTCATGTGTGACTTACTTTTATAGTGTGTGCTCATAATACCCACATACAGAAGTTGGTTGCAACAGGCCACAAAAGGCAACTCACAATGGACCTCTTTCTGGATATAAAATGACATAGATTCTGGTTCATTTTGACTTAAAAAGATAAAATTGAATTTTCCCATATTCTAGCTGAATTGATTTACAATCCTTATTTTCGACTAAAATAACAACAAATAAGCTTGAATGTTTTTGACCATTTCCATATGTAAATCTTTCCTTCAGATCATTGCTGAAAAGCATAGACCAAAACCTATTAAGTAAATAAAAAGGAAAAAACAAAGAAAGAGAGACATGGGGCCCTCAATTACTTTTAAACTCACCTAGTTTTATGTGTCCGAATCCAAGGCATATGATGCTTGTATCCTTAAAATGTTCAGAATCCAACCTTTTCTGTTAATTCTCATTAATCTCACTGTTAGACTCAAGTTATCATCATTTCTTGCTTGGGACACTGCAAATTAGTTTCCACCTTGTTTGCTCTGCCACCAGAGGGATCTATGCAGAAATGCATATCTAGTCATGTTATCCCACCATCCAAAAGCCTTCAGTGTCTCTTTCATAATAAAATCAAAACTCCTTGGCTTGGCACTGAAAACCACTTGTGATTTCTCTCCTGTTGACCTGTACATCATCAGATCTTGCCAATCTCTATTCTCTCTCAAGCTCAACTACTCCAAAATACTTGTCATTTCTGGAACATACTGTGTTCACCATTGTTCCTGAGGCTTTCTACCTATTGGTTGATCTTTCTCCCCCAAAATGACAATTCCAGTGAAATGACCTATGAGTCTTATGCATATCTTCTTATTCCAAATGTCATATCATCTCTAATTATTTTCCTCACTGTTTTCCGTTTCTACCTCCTCATCTCCCAGGGAGAATTAGGCAACTTGCTACAATGAAAGATCATGGGGTCTGAAGTTAGACAAACTTGGCTTGGAATACTTACCCCACAATTTTTTAGCTATGTGATCCTGGCCAAGGTCCAATATTTCTATGAGCTCAATTTCTATGACCCCCCAGATAGTTGTGAAAATTAAACGAGATTTTATATGAAAAATCTTTGCACACTGCCTAGAATACAATAGGAATTCAACACACCCCTCCTTGACCAATCACCTCTGTTCTCCTGTGGTATCTTGTATGTATCTACAATATATTAATCACATTGAATTATGATTGTACATTCCTGGAATACAACAACCTTCACAGCAAGGACTATCTAGTATTTATTCATATATACCTACTACTTCACACAGTATTTGCACATATTAGACACTCAAATTGTGGTATTAAAAAATCATAATCTATTGCTCACATTTGAGCATAAAGAAGTTAACTATAACAAGGCCATGCAGAGGTAAATAAATGAGAGAAAAGTTTAATTTTTATCAAGAATTATATTCTATGTGTTAGGGGAGCAAATAGAGTATTAAAGTGGAATGAAAAACCTTAGTGCTAAAATTTAGGATTGAAAGTATGCTCTACAAATCATTTACTTGGCTCCCCAGATTACACCCAAATTAAAGTCCCTTTACAACCTCAGTTGAGTGAGGCAGCTGACAAGAACAAGGCTATCTCTTGTTCCCAGTCTCATTTTCTGGTAAGAAAGAGTAAAAATAGAAAGCAAAGCATACTCAGTTGATGAGTCAAATGTGTTATCAATAGGAAAAGCTTGTGACCATTTCAACCTTGCAAGCTTATTAAATTTGAGATGCATAATTGTAAAATCACATGTATAAGCTTCACATTCAGAACAAATACTGGTTATAAAAGAAAGGAAGGATATGTTATACATATAAGGTAATTTTAATAAAGTGTAGCAAAACAAAACATCAAGGATCAGAACTGGTGTCTATTCACTCATTTTTTCACACACACACACAAAAAATCAATCCATCAGTATTTATTGAAGACCCACTATACTGAGGCAAATCTAGAATTGGAAAATAAATGTTTGAAAAAGTCATAGGCATTGCTCTCACAGAGCTTATGTTCTAATGATGGAGACAGACAATAAGCTAGCAAACAAATAAATGAACACAGTAATTGAAGGTTATAAAAAGCATTTTACAGAATAAAAAGTGCTATGATAGATATAATGTGAGAGGAATCTACTTTATAATAGTTCTTTCTGAGAAGTTGTCTTTAAAGTTGATACTTGAATAAGCTAGCCATGATACCTATTGGGGTAACAGGGTGTATTTTCCATATCTTAGACACAGTAAGGACCGAGGCTTGGAAGGGAATGACTCTAACATTCTAGCAATGGTCAGAAGGGCAGTGTGCTTAGAGAGTAATGAGCAGGGGATGGAGTGGTACCAGAAGGGTTTACAGAGGCATGGAGGAGCCAGTTATGCAGGACCTTGTAAGCTATGGCAAGAAGGCAGGGTACAATGACAAGAAATGAAATATTTTAAGCAGAGGAGTAATTTATTTTTCATGTAATAGAGATCACTATGGCTGTGTGTGGTGACAGCATGAGTTGAAACAGGAGACCAAGCAGAAGGTGCAGGACTGGAGAGAGGTGAGTGGCAAAGAGAGGCACAAGCGGCAATAAATTCAAGACACTCTTGGAGGTAACCAGATGTAAGAATGGGAGGTTGGCTGGAACTACAAGACAGGTGGTGATATCATTTACTGGGGCAGACAAGTCAAGAAGAGCAGCTGTGCTGGAGGTAGGGAATGGAACCCGAGAGTTCCGTTTGGGCCATGTCAAGATTGACAAGTGTATGAATTACCTAATTTGACATACAAGTAGGCATTTAAGTTTTAAAATAAAGACCTGAGAGATTTGGGTCCTGGCTGGATATCTAAATGTGTGTGTCAGTAAAATATATACAGTAATTAAAGCCATGGCAAGAGAGGAAGAAGAGAGCAAAGGGTTCCAATATCAGGCAGTAGAGGGAGAGCCACTGAAGGACACTTAGAAGCAGAAAGCCACTAAGAAGGTCCTGCTGCAGAAGCCAAAACAGATGACTAGTTTAACAAGAAAAAAAACGTAAGAGAAATCCAGAGTCCTACTCAGCCCATTTGTTCATCAAATGATTCAGATCTGTAAAAAGGAAACTAAACAATGTTTTGAATGCTTAGTGCTGTGTATGACCAGAGTGCAGAAGGAGAGAAGATTGGAAATGCCATTTCCTTTAAAAGAACTCCAGAAGAGGAGTAAGAATGAAATTCCTTTTAGAAAATTCTTAATAGATCAGAGAAAATGGCCCTGTTAATCTTTCGCCACAATGTTCAGAATGTTGACTTAAAGTACATAAATAGTAATATTAATAATAGAGATCTTTTGACCTATTGAACTGTTAAACCATTAGAGAGTCAATCTTTGGCTGGATTTTTCTATGTCTAGGGTTGATTCTAAATTACCCAACAAGTAATTACAGTCAAATATCACAGTCTTGCAACAGACAGGGTTTGAGCATTCCACATAAAAGGCTGCCAGAGCTGACTTCTAAAACTACTAAATCCTTTGCCAAAACATTTACTTCTGGCAGTACCCGTGCTTTTGTTAGCCTGAGGCTAAATTTCTAGAACATGAGATGCAAAGGCAGCAGAAAGACAAACAGTATCAAACTACATGACACCTCAGAATTCAGTGATGATTCTCAGATCACAGTTTTGATGATAATTAAACTGAGGTGTATGCTCGCAGAGTTGCCTGAGGTTATATAGACAATTCGAGCCAAGGTAGACCTCATGACTCCTGATTTCTAGTCTCAACTATAAACACCCCATCAGTTTCATTATTAAAATACAATTGCTACCATATGGAAGAAAAACCTATAGGACTCAGAAATCCTCAATCTGAGTAGCTAATTTGCAATAATTTTTTTTCTGTTGATCAGGCCCCACAAAAGACAAAACTCTTTTCGTTTTTAAATAAATTTGGTATTCACCTGTTCTTTCACAAGGATGCTGAAAATTGACACAATTATTTTTTAATAAGCAAGACATTTTCTTCAGACTAGAGGCAGTAAAACTTTTGTTGGTGCACTTGGCAACCTTTCCCGAGAATATTTATGTTCCCCACAAAAGGCAGAAAGAGTTATTTCAATTCACTGGACAGCAGATGGTTATTTCACTGCAGAATATTTGAGGTATAAGAGCAATGAAATTTACAATGAAAATCTTTATCTATATTCAAACCTAAAATTTGGAATGAGCCAATTTTCTCCTCTGAGGTTGGGGAGAACTTTATTGTAAAGTCACTGAAGACCTCCTGAAAAAGGTGAGCTGTGAAAGGACGAATCACCTATTTTCACTGAGTCAACTTTGGAGAAGCTGTGCATTGTAACATGGACTTGGTTGTTCAACCAGGCTGAGATCTACCCAGAAAGTTCAGGGAATTCCCATGATTCTAGGTGGATGGAGAAGGCTTCCAGGTTGTTTTTGCTTTTGAGAACATCATTAGTGGGACCAAATTTAAGGAAAATCCTAGGTGTTAGCTGCTTTTGCTTTCTGCTTTCTTCTAGAAGAAAGCACAGGCTTAGCTTTGGTTTCTCAGACAAACTCTTAGATGACTGCTGATGGGTCCATCTCAACATGATTCAGTACCTACACAGAACTTGAATATTCACATTGGTCTAACTGGTTTGAGTATATCAAGCATTATTTGGCTTCCATAAACCTCTGAAAAATATTAATGAAAGGCCCTATACAATTTTCTTGCTATATAGCAAGTTAAATAAAATTGACAGCAAGTTAAACAGAATCTCACAATATGAATAAAATTATATATGAATAAAATTTTTTCAAGGACGTTAGTTAAATATTTCATTTAAAGTTAAGCAAAGATATTACATCATTCTACAAATTAAAAATGCAGACTTTCAGAGGCTATGACTCTATACAGAGAAAAATAACAAAATTTAGACTATAACGTGGAACACGGATATCCACTACTTTGTGTTAATGCTTTCAATTTAACTTACTGAAGAAAAAAATGTGTACTGAGCTATTCCATTGGGTGGATAGGTAAATGAGATTACAAATGAGAGGAGACTGGAATTATAACATAAGAGGGGGTAGGAAAGACTTTCAGGAGATGAAAGGGGAATGTTTTTTTCTTTATTGGTTATGAATATTCATGGGGTACAAAGTTGATTGTCACCACTCATGCCCAAGATGTGATGGCCAGATCCATACTGGCAGCATGCCCATTACCACAAATTACCATTATACCCCATGTCCCCCACCCAATTATCCCTGACCTCCCTCCCTATCTCCCTTTCCCCACTCCACTTTGTATCCCTAGGTCTGCTCTCTCACTCTGCAAGTCCAACACACCACTGTGGTCTTTCTTTCCTTTCTTCTTTCCCTTTCAGCTCCCACTTATGAGTGAGCACATGCGGTATTTATCCCTCTGTGCTTTGCTTATTTCACTCAACATAAGCTTTTCTAAGCTCATCCGTGTTGTTGTGAATGGGAGAAACTCATTCTCTTTTACATTTTCCTTATCCAATCATCCATTGATGGACATTTAGGTTGGTTCCGTATCTTGGCTATTGTGAACAGAGCTGTGATGAACACGCGAGTGCAGGTAACCCTTTGACATGATGATTTCCATTCCTCTGGGTATGTACCCAGAAGTGTCATTGCTGGATCATATAGAAGATCTATCTGTAGTTGTTTGAGAAACTTCCATACTGTTTTCCATAGTGGTTGTACTAGTTTACAGTCCCACCAACAGTGCAGGAGTGTTCCCTTCTCTCCACACCCTCGCCAGCATTTGTTATTCCCATTCTTTTTGATTATAGCCAGTCTAACTGGGGTGATGTGATATCTCAATGTGGTTTTAATTTGCATTTCAAAAGGGGAAATTTTGGATTGTCTTGGAGTGTGTCACTAAGATGTCACACTAAGGTATCCTTATTCTGTTGGTAATGGAGGGCAATAGAAAGCCTTCAAGCAGAGAGTGACATAATGAAATCATGTATAGGAAAATCCATCTAGTTGTGGAATTCTGGCTCAGTAAGAAAGAGAAAAATATTAGCTCAGATAATTGAAACTTGGGTGGAAAAGGACCACACCTGTCCTCAACGGTGACTGGAATTGGGGACACTAGCATTGTCAATTCCTTTTCACCTCCCACCTCCTCCTCTCCACGTTACAGCTTTCTTCGGAACATGTCTGCAGAGTGTTCTGGTCTTGCATTTTCACAGCTTCACAATCAGAAAGGAAAGAAGCCTTCTTCTTATTGTTTCCTTTTGAAAACTTGTGGGGAAGGACTCCAGTGACCCCAGCATGTGAGGTGGTTACCCGTCAACAGGTCATTCTGGCTAGAAAGTTGGTGCTTGCCTAATCTATCTGTTAAACCTGTAGAGAGAAGGATGATAGGCGTAAGGTTACTTTGCTCAAAAAAGGGCAATTATGTTACCAGAATAATGAAAGAAGAGATAATAATAAGTATCCATTGCAGCTACCACCTGAACTTGTAAGGTGAAAGGGATGGGAAAACCAAAGATCATTTATGTTGAGGTCCTGGGTGACGAAGAGGCTGGAGGTGCCTCTAACCAAGGTTCATGATAAGAGGGAGAAAAGGAAAAAAAAGATTAAGCAAGATGATAAATTTTAAAAAATATTGAAAGTGAATGCTGAAGTGGACAGAAAAAAAATAGCAACAAGCATCTGGAATTCAGAGCAATGGCAGCATCAGACATTTGGAGGCAAGAAAGATAAAGTTTAAGTGGTGAAAGTAGGTGAAATCACCCAAGCAGAAAACGTACGTGAGGAAAGAGATGGGCTTATGTTAACGAGCATATAAAAGAAGAAGGTATGCACATGTTCTCACTTATTTGTGGGAGCTAAAAATAAATAAATAAACAAATATACAAACAAACGGGAAAAAGACACAACAATCACAGCAGTTCCTTGAACTCGTTAAGACAAGTGAACAGATATGAGGTTGATGGGTGGGAGGGGGGAGCGGGAGGGGGAAAGAAGAATCGGTGAAGGGACACGAAAATCAACTACACTGTATATTGATAAAATAAAATAAATAAATTAGTTAATTAATTTTTCAAAAAGTAAAAAAAAGAAAAAAAAAAAAAGAAGAAGGAGGTGTGGTATAAAAAAGCATCCCAAAAGGCAAAAGAAAAAGTGATATAGCTCAGTATCTGAGAAGACTTGCTCAACCCGATTATATGCAGCAGAAGCTGAGGACTAGGAATGGAAAAGGCTGATAAAATTCACTGACTAGGAAGGCAACTGTTGCATTTCAACAGAGCAATTTTCTTAGGGGAGTTGAGGTAGAAAGTAGATTGCTCTTGTTTGAGAAAAGGCTGAGAAATAAAGTAGAGGAGACTGAGTTTAGTGCATCACTCAAGCTATCATAATTTATATAGGATTATGCTTTTTGGTAATAAAAGTTGAGGTTAAATCTCAAATATGAGCAAGTTCTTCCAAAAAAAAAGAAAAGAAATAGTAAGACCAGCTCTAGCACATGAAAATAGAAAATTTAAATTCTAGAGTAAACAATTAAATAATATCAGTGTTTATATCCCAATAAATCATTTGGATAAGTAAAATGTACATATAGATTTAAGTTATCAGGCTTACTATTTACATTGGAGAAATTTATCAGATAATTATAGATTTTCTTTGTTTTTCCTTTTTCTTTTTAAGTACTCAATGTATAAAGTCTTTGCTAATTTTTGGAGAATTTGTTACTGTTGGAGTCTTGGCTGGAGGTGTGGTTTATTAGTTTGCTAAGGCTGCTATGATGAAGCACCACTAACTGGGTGGTTTAAATAACAGAAATGTATCGTCTTACAGTTTTGGGGAATAGAAGTCTACCACCAAGGTATTGGCAGGGTTGGTCCCTTCTGAGGGCGGGGCGGAAGACTCTGTTCCATGCCTCTACCCTAACATCTGGTGGTTTGCTGACTATCTTTGGAACTCTTTGCCTTGTAGATGTATAATCCCAATCTCAGCCTTGATATTCACACAGCATTCTCCATGTGTGCCTGTCTGTCTCCAAATTTCCCCTTTGTATAAGGACCACAGTTGTATTGAATTAGGTGCCCACCATACTCAAGCATGACCTCGTCTTGACTGATTATGTCTGCAATGACCCTATTTCCAAATAAGGTCACATTCGAAAGTACTCAGGATTAGAATTTCAACATATGAAATTTGAAGAGACAAAATTCAACCCATTACCCTTTGGGGCTTTGCTTCCCAATGTGAAATTGACCTCCCCTACCCCCACGTGTGGTGCTTTTCTTTGGGACTTTGAGCCTGCACCAAGTAATGCCAAGAAGCAGGGCTGGTTGCGCTGGCAGACGCTGCTCTGCTGATGCTCCACGGGAGTAGAGGCAGCGGGGCTGAGTCAAGGGGCACAATGGGGACGATGCAGTGTCGGCTGCAGCATGGGTAGCACTGGCACTGTGCCTGGGTTCTGGGTGACCTAGATTCCCTTGGTTCTTTCCTGTTCTCTTAGCTTTACGTACCAACGTGTCTTCAAATTTGTGAGTTACCTGATGGCTTTCCAGTAACTCCTGTTTGACTTCAGTTAGCCAGAGTTGGTTTCTGTTGTTTATAACCTATAATCAAGAAACTTATCAAATACACATACTTCATTATATTTTACATCTTTGGGATTCATCCTATCTTAAAAAGTAAGACAATAACTTAATGGCATAAGTTCAGGAAATTCTTAATTGGCCTTTTAATGTTAAATAGCCATTTCAATGAACAGATATCCATTGTTCTAGAACGAATATGATTTTGCTTCTAATTGAATTTAAGGTAAACTGACTTCTGTTTGAGCAAATGAATCCTGTATTATGATTAAGTAATATACATCATTGAATTCAATTCTAACTGATTTCAATTCCAGGTAAAGCTGTTGGATAAATATGACTTATTTTAATTTTTTTCTTTTTCTTGTTAGAGTTTAAGAAAACTGTCAATTTTTTTGCTTAAATATATTTGTCTCCTCCTCAATTATAAATTAAAATTCCAAATACACACACTCTTAGCAAATAGCAATTATTTTATTTAATTTTTAATTTTTTAAAAGTAGATTTATTTAGAAAGATTGAAATGATTGTAAGCTAACTTGAAAAGCTAGCACATACAAGAAAATACCTGAAAATTCCCTTTTGATGTCCATCAAAACTTGGATTCCATTTATAAGCACCTTGATCTTTCCTTAGACCTCTAATTTTAGACTGAGCAGAAACATGGCTTACAGTGTTTTAAATTTTTCTTCATGTTCAGAGAAAAAATGTTAAAAATTGTGTTTGATGAGAGTAAAAAGCGAACAAATGAGACTTCTATGGTATTTCAAATTAATGTATTCATTGATTTAATTTATCTACTCTTATTTTTCAGAGATAACCCTAAGAAGTGTTGATTAAAGATTATAAGGTACATTTCTAATTATAATGCAGTTTTTCAAAAATTGACTAAATTTATGTTTAAAATCTTTTTCTCCCGTCATAATTCATGTCATTTCTGTGATATAAATCAGTTATATTTATAGATTCAAAGCCAAGCTTGAAAAAAATTTCAGAAGTTAAGGGGCTGATGACCCTATAAACTGTAAAATGTGTTAACAGCAATAAATTCTGCCCTCTTGGTTCAAAGGGCATTTGATTATACTCTGCACTGTCAGGACCACTCACATCGGAGCTCATATTGGAATGATAAACAAGGCAGGCCTGCAATGTACACCAGAGAGTGACAAGAGGCACCTGTCACTACAAGTTTTGAAACAAAACAGTAGGCTCTTGCAGACAGCTGTGTCATCCATGA
Organism: Cynocephalus volans; assembly: GCF_027409185.1. NCBI lineage: Eukaryota > Metazoa > Chordata > Mammalia > Dermoptera > Cynocephalidae > Cynocephalus > Cynocephalus volans. Next base: position 105,455,363 of record NC_084468.1, on the reverse strand, counting down.
GCGAGTCTACTTGCAGGCTCACCAACAGGCAGGAAGAAATGCCCCAAGTCAGTTCACACTACAATGTCACAGTGTTTGCAATGGTATATCATTTATTTTTATAGGATCATTACAAATAGAAAATTACATTGACTAAAATCTGTTAATAAATTTCTTTTATGTACTATAAAGTGCTATTGATGCTTGATAATTTCCATTTGTATACACATTTTAAAGTGTTTTAATAAGTATAATATTAATAAATGTTAATAAATGTTTACATGGAAGAAGAACATGAATTATTATATAATAACTTTTGGATTTTTATTAGTATAGTTTTTAAATATTCTAAGAGTTTGATTTATATCTCTTTAAGAGGGAAAAGTTTTTGCCCTAATTGAATTTTTTTCAGCGTCAAATGTTCCACTTATGTCTAATCACGCATACTTCATAAAGAACCACCACAACAAAATAGATAGTTCTTTAAAATTTATTTCAGGATGATTAATTGAAATATTTTTTATATTAAGTTCTTATTTTTAACACTTGGTACTTTGGTGTTTTGTTATTGAAGGAATATTTATTGAGCATTTGGTAGTACTTACCATTTAAAACATATGTAGGAAATGGTTCCTGCTTTCTTGTTATTTATATTCTCAAGAAAAGCTGTGTAACCTCCTTCAAAGAATGTGGTGTTTTATTGGTTTATTTATATCTATCTTACTCTAAAAAAAAATTGTTTGAATCAGATCTTACATTCTTAAAGAATTTATTTTGATTTTTTTGGACTGATTCTCCATGATTCTGAGAGAATTACAATCTAAAAAAACAATTTTTTATTCTGGTCTAAAAAATTTTATCTTGACAAAAATTTTTTTTAAGTTAGAATTTTCAAGTTTTATGGGCCCATTATGGGCAGAAAACATTTAATTTTAAAACTTACAATTTTTATTAAAGTTGTCCCTTTTGAAGTGACTAATAAGTCAGAACAAAACCTTACAATCTACTAATTTATTATTAGGTCTATTGCAGCATCAACCATTCAATACTTTTTTTGCATATTTTGTGACAGATCGTATTGAATTGAATTTTAAATATTTTTGATGTGCTAATATTTAAAAGAAGAATTTTGAGTCATGACATGAATTAATAAATTACAATTGTGTTAAGAAATTCTATGAATCAATTTAATAACAAAAGTTTTAAACAAAATTAAAGAAAATGAGTATGATATGCTTAATATCAAACATTACCTAACGTTTAAATAAATTGAGACAAACAGGAAAATGATGAGAATTAGTATTTCTTTTACATTTATGCTGACAAAGCTAAATAATTATTTATTTACAGCCACGTGTTTTATTTTGATTAAAACTATGGCTGACTATAATTAAAGTAAAATATGTTAGAATTTCTGCAAATATATTTTATTCTGTCTGTTGTATTTCTTATAGGAGCACATCTCAATCGACAGTGTTATGGTCCCATACTTAAAGAATAAAATCTTGTGCTAATAAATGGTTACTTACTGAATGCAACATTGCTACATTATCATGATTATTTCTTGGAGTATTAGTCTATTTTTATTTGATTATACTTTAAACACTGCGAATATTCATGGTGTTCTTGATATGTGAAAAGATGATACACACAATTCATGAAATTTACAGATTGGCTTCACCCTATACCTGATGACAAAACTTATTAACAGTAACCAGTCATGTGCTTTTTTCTAGAGAAGAATAGTCAAGTCAGAATCCTCTCTAATAAATTCATTAATGGTCCAACAAAAGTAGGGCTTAAATCCCTTTCAATTTTGTAGAATTTATTTATGATTTCTCAATGATTTTCCAATTTTTACTGTGAAGCTATTGTTTGATGTTAGTATTGAATTTGATTTTTTAATGTTTTTGTTCCTTGTCAGCAACTTTTCCAAAGTCAGGCCATTAGATTCTTTTGGTCGATTTTGTAGTAGGGCGGTTGTCATCTACGGGAAATCACCAGACAATATTAACAATGCCAGGTGAGAGTAATTACAAACGTGTGTCAGATATATGTAAGACATGTGGTATCAGTGTGTGCATGGATTACATTCCTGTCCTCTCATGAAGGTCTGTTTTTTCTGTTTCATGTAAATGGTGCATTCATTGGGTATTGCTTCTGCTTCATGCAATGCTTGCCATGTATCTAGCATTCAATGGATATTAAAATAATAATAAAAGAGTAGATTTTTTTCTTTTTGGGTGCAGTGGCTTGACAGAAGCTTTCTAACCCTCTCTCATAATACATTGAAACAACATACTTTTGGATAGAGTTTTAAGTGGCTACTTGAATATCAACAAAAAATCTTTTATATTTTTTGAAAATTTTGAAAACTAGGATTTCTGTCTCCCACCAGAAGAAGTGACTCCCTCTTTCTTCTTGGTCCTAGCATTGTAACAATCACCTTCCTTGCTGCCAAAGGGTTTATAATGCTTGCAATACACAGATGTGTTCTACAGATGAATTTCTCATCATGGTCGGTCATAATAGGTGTAAAAAACCTAATTTTGGGTAATTTGTTATTGGAGAAAGTGAACATAGTTTATATTAATAAAAGAAACTATGAGATACTTTCCATGTGTTCTGCAGACCTTGGACTTGTATGAAACTCTTGTAAAAGTGACATGAGTGTATCCAGATATAGTTCGATGGGGCAATAAGACCATCGCCATCAATTATTTAAAGAAAGCCTGCCTGGAGACAGTCATGCCAAGCACCTGAATCCACTTTAATGGTGGAAATGGACACATATGCTTAGGGAGTTCAAATCCTTTATGAATAAAACTCACTTATGATATATAGATAGAATGCAAACCTATGGAATTTTTTTTCTTTTAGCTGTGTGGTTGTTCTGAAGTACATGCTTTACACATCCTTTAAATGTAGTAATATTGTGACTGTTATTTAGAAATGCTTAGAAGCTACTTTCCATTACGGTATTGAAGACAAGTAAAATTGGTGCTTTCAAGGAATCTGGCAAGTATAAGCATTTCCATTTATTTCTCTAGAAGTTAAAAAATTAGGAAAATTAATTGATGAATACTAAATACTGAAATAATATTTCTCTTGACAAACTTGGCTGGAAGATTTTCATCAGCTTTGGACAGAATTCCCAGGAGCACCTGTATTGTTAGTATTCTATTTCCTTCTCATTAAAAAAAAATGATAGGGTAAATGATATTTGATGGTAGAGAATTATGATTTAAAGTTTATCACTAATTCAGTTCAGATATACTTATTTATTTTATAGTGAAGAGCATGTGAAAATTCACTGAAAATCCAAACATTCTTAGATTTGGAACATCTTTGGAAATAAACATATCCATATTACACTTTGCAAGCATTCCTTTTTATCACTCTGAAATATGCAAATGTCCATTAAGAGGACTACTAGTACATTATAATGAATACATCTGAAATATATGTACTTTTCCTGAAAATACATGGCAATTAAATAAGAGTAAACACTTCTTATTCTATAAAATCATGACTATATATTAGCTAAAAGGGAGGAATAAAAGAGTATGCAGATACACCATGTTAACTTCAAAAAGTTAGGAAACAAATGAAATTGAGCATATTAATATGTAGTCCAACTAAATATCAGACACAAATGACTAACCATTAGGACCACCAAACTGTAAAATTACTTTGAAAACCAAAAAATTATAGGGAGTATGTGGGTGAGAAAGCAGGTCAAAGGTTTACTATTCTGTCTTCTGTATTTCATATGATGCCTGAACTCCAGTTAAAAAAAAAAATAGAAAAGATCAGAAAGACTGAAAAGTGTTCAAATCATTAGTCTTTCAAAATAGAGGAGTAAAGATGCCTTTTATGGTGTTAGGCAATTTTTTCTCTTTAATTACTACTCTAAACAAATACCTAAATAGTATAAACTAAATGTAAGGAAAAGAAATTAGTAATTTTCATCCAACACTTCCCTTTTGCTTTTTCCACTTTGAATTTGAAGCAAGGTCCGTAAATCAGTTTAATGTCTATATTTATGGCTGGCAATACACAGGCCATGTGGGACAGGGCAGGGGGCCAGAGCTTCAGTGTTTAACTCTCACAATGATTCATGAAGGAATGTTTTATCTTTGGTGTAACTCAGGGATTTAGGGACAAGCAGAGCCTCTTGCAGGACGGGCTCCAAGCAGATCAGTGTTGCACCAAGATGATGCTGCTGAAGATTGAAATAGTGGGAGGGCAAGTTTAGAGTTGAAAACTGTGGGGGAAGTTAGAGAAAAAGAAAGAACACTAAGCTCAGATTTACGAAGGCTGTGCTAGAATGGCTTTGCTTATAGTAAATGGGACTAAAAGACTAAATGATCCTCAATTGCATCATTTGCTTTTATAGAAGGTTGTATTTACGTCATGATTGAGTGCTTCTGTATGAAAACCAGAGGCCTTTAAAAATGGGGCTATTTAGTGGGATTGTAAAATGGTGCAGCCTCGGAAAACAGTTTGGCACTTCCTCAAAAGGTGAAACATAGTCTTACTATATGATCCAGCAATTCCACTCCTAGACATGTTCTTCCAAGAGAATTGAAAATACATACCCACAAAAACTTGTACGTGAATGTTCATAATAGCCAAAATGTGGAAACAGCTTAAATACCCATCAAATGAAGAATGGTGAAACAAAAGGTGGTATATCCATACAATGGAATATGGCTTAGCCATAAAAAATGAATTAAGTACTCATACATGCTACAACATTGATGAACCTTGGAAACACGCTAAGTAAAAAGAGCTAGTCACAAAATGCCAAGTATTGTATAATTTCTGTTTATATGAAATATCCAGACCAGGTAATTTAATAGAGACAGAAAGTAGGTTAGTGGTTGCCACTGGAGAGAGGGGGGAATTGGGTATGACTACTAATGGGTATTGGGTTTCTTTTTCAGGATGAGGAAAATATTCTGAAAACAGATAGTGATGTTAGCTGCACAACTCTGTGAACACATTAAATATCACTGAATTTCATACTTGAAAAGCATAATAAGTACCCATGCCAATGGGAGGAGAAGGTCTTGAAGTATAATAGTGGAAAGATGCCTGTAATAGAAATTTGCATTTACTTTTGTCATTTTTAAAAACAGGGAATGCAGTTATAAGTTGTAAGTATACTTTTATTTCCAAAGTTCCGTAATTCCATGTTATGGATTACCATGCCAAAGATCTGGTGATATTTCTATGTATGCAATAATAAATGTGGGCAGACAGAAAAACAATAAATCGCGTATGAGGGAAAATATAAATGCCATAGAACACAACATGTCAAGTACAAGAATCATTATAAACTCATTGTGTAAATATTCCTACTTTAAATAATGCAAATGCTATGACAGTTATCACTAGAAGCATGTGATGAGGTCAATGAGTTTAGACTGTAAAAGAGTTTTGGGAAATTAAGATATGTTATACATTGATCATGATGAAGTTCAATAATCCAAAAAAGTGATTATTGAAGGAGAAATTTGGGGTATGTTAATTTTTTAGGGCAAACATTTTTGAACTTGAAAAAAAGGCAACTATATTGGGTTTTATCCTAAATTGGGACCCAGAACTGATGCAGTAGATAATTGTCGGTGACTATTAGGAAATACTGACTAGTGTACAACAAATGTCAATGTTCTACTAATGCAAGAAGAATTCTAAAGGAATTCAATTTGTGATTATGTGATTTTGGAAGTGAGGAAATGTGACAATGGTTTGGGGAAAAAAGTGAAACTGATAAAAATGAAACTACAGAGGGAAAGTCTAAAAACTATCCAAAATGCTTCAAAGAAAGTTTAAGAAAAGTGATCAGATTTACCCTGGGACCTGATAAAACTGAACATATTCAATTGGAAGAGCAAAAAAGGCCAACATGATGAAAAAGTCAGCTTTCATAAAATGTGGAAAGGTAATAAAATCATTATAAACAAGAATGCTTACTGAAAGTGGTATATATAACGCAAAGTTGGAAACAGTTGGAACATAACCAAAGAAAGAAAAAAATAAAAAATCCACTTTTGAATAAAATTATAAAATTATTTTACAAAATATGTTCACAAGGGGAAACTTGGACATTTTTGGTATTACTTAATTGTTCGAGTGCAAAAACTTGCTCTTGGGTAAAAAGGGATTTGGTGAGACAATTTTTTTGAGAATTTGGTCAATACTGTATATTTAGTTTGTAATATCTATAAACATTATATATGTGCGTGTATGTATATATAATATCTACAAACATTGTATGTGTGAATGTCTATATACATATAGTTTTAAACAAGCCAATGTAATGCTCTTCAGTTTTTCTATTGGTTGGCTTTTGTCAATACAGGTTTACCATAGCTGTTAAGGCACATTTTCCTATCTTGTTCTTCCATCACCTGAAAAGTTCTTTAATGGCTCATTCCAGTCAGTTCTCAACCTCTGTTTTGCTATTTCCACAGATGAGTCTTGCCTGGCCTTGAACTTCATGTAAATGAAATTACACAATATTTATAATTTTATACTCAGCTTTCTTCACTTAACCTATGGTTTTGAAGATTCATATATACCGTTAACTCAGTTTTTCATTTGTTTTTATTGCTAAGAATGTTCTATTTTATGCATGCAATACAACTTATTTGTCCATCTCCTTTTTATGACATTTGGGTGATTTTTGGATTTGAATCTTTATGAAAATATTGTCTATGTTCGTTTTTGTGTAAGTTACTTTTATGGATATATATTTTCATTTTTCTTGGGCAAATACTTAGGAGTATGATTTATTGCTTATAGGGAATTCATGTATTTAACTTTATAAAAACTCCCCATTGGTTTTCTAAAAGGGTTGTATCATTTTACCTTTTGACCAGAAATATACTGGAGTCCAGTTACTCCACATGCTAAGAGCCATTTTTGTGGGTGTGAAATGGTAAATTATTATGGTTTTAATTGTATATCCCAGATAATTAATGAGGTTCAGTGCAACCCTTCAAATGCTTATTGAACATTTTTATATCTTCTTTGGTAAAGCATCTATTCAAGTATTTGCCATAGTTTTTAATGTATTTATTGTGTTTTCATTATAAATTTATAGAGGCACTTTATAAGTTCTAGATACAAGGCTTTTGTCATACTTGTGTGCTGTAAGCATATCTCTCAGTTTACGACTCCACTTTTTATTTTCTCAACAGTAAATTTGATAAGCACAACTTTGGTGAAGATTAATTAAATTAAATTTAAATTACTGAAGCAAAAATTTAATTTCTGCATTTATGGTTATTGCTTTCTGAGCCTGAGCCTGAGGCTTGCTTAAAAAATCTTTGCCGACTCCAAGTTCATAAAGATATTCCCCTATATTTTCTTTTAGAAACTTTATAATTCTAGTTAGCTTTTATGCTTAGATTTACGATGACCTCAAATTAACTTTTGGTTATAGTATAAGACAGAAGCCCATGTTCACCTTTTAATTATGTTTATCCAGTTGTTTCAGCACCGTTTCCTGCAAAGACTTTTGTTTCTCCATTGTATTGCCTTGGTCATTTTGTTGAATTGATTGTTTACAGGTGGATCTGTGTCTGGGCCCTCTACTCTGTTCCATTGTCTATCCTTCTGTCAAAACCACATTGTTTCGATTATTGTAGCTTTATAGCAAGTCTTGAAATAAGGTAGTGTAAGTCCTCCAACTTCGTTTTTCTTTTTCGAGAATGCTTTGTCTGTAATAGGTCTTCTGCATTCTTACGTACATTTTAGTATCAGCTTGTTATTTTATAAAAAAAATTTTGAGACCTTATTTGAAATTGCATTGAATATATAGACCTATTTGAGGAAAATTGGAATCCAAACAATATTAATTTTTCTAATCTATAAACATTATATATATACATCATCATTTATTTGTGTCATTTAAATTCTCTCGGAAATGTTTTACAAATTTAAGTGAAGAGTTTTAAATGTCTTCTGTTACATTTATTCCTAAGTGTTATCACAAAAAGTGAAAATGTAAGGGATTGTTCAGATTTTTTGCAAGAATATTTTATAGAAAATATGTGTTTTTTCTACACAAATAAACATGATTTCTAGTTGTCTTTCTTTTCGTGGTATTAGTAGCTGTGCTGAATTGTCTCTTATCAACTTGGCAGCATCACTACACTTTTCTAAGATGGGAAATCTATTTTCTAGAACCCTATTCCCTGACCGACTCCTCATAGGATTTGCAAATGAGGAAAATTCATGCATAATTTGGAAGATGAAAGTAAAGCAAAAGTTATTCTTGGTGATTTTGGCAGCTGGACACAGAGGCTTCGCAGAGCTCTCCACAATGATCTTCCCAGCAATCCTAGCATCCTGACATATCACCATCACAGACTTCTCATGGGCTTGCATTTTATGATCATGACAGATGCAGAAGTTTCTTGGACATTTGCATGAGCTCCTGCTTTCCCTTCTATATCAGTGCTTTAGGCTGATGTCATTTACAATTGTTTTCCTGACTCTCTGGATGAAACCCACCCGACTTTCATTTTCCTTGATTACATTCACATTAATATAAACACTAATTCCTATATTAAGCCTCTTATTATTTATATAATAATTTCCTCTGTTTTCTTGAACCCAACTGATAACAGCAACCAGTGACAATAACTTCCCAGATTCATTATTTAATTAGAGGTTAATAAATGGAGCTGTTCTAGTTCTCTTTTTCTTTTTTTTTTCTTTTTGTATATTAAACAGAAAACTTCTATAAAGATAAACTTCTCCTTGTTATCTCTTTGGTCACCCTCAAGTACTATTTGTGGTGAAATGCAAGACAAAACCTTAATTCCTTCCTTTTATTTACCATTTTCTATTTATCGGTTACTCTTTGATTATCCAGTTTTCTTAAAAACTGTGAGCTGGTTTCCTAGAATCCTAGAAGGCTCTTGGAGAAATTCAAAACTGACTATTTTTTATTGATTATGGGAAATAATTTTCTGCTTCTTCTCAGTCTGGTGAATTTTTCGTTTCAGATAATTTATTTTTAAGTCCTATAATTAAAAAAAAATTTTTTTAGTTTTTATCTCTTCTGAGATTCTGTATTTGTTCACTCATTATAACTATATTTTTCTTTAAGTCCTTGAACATATTTATAATAGTATTTTTATGCTAATTCCAATGTCTGGATCTTGTGATCTATTCTACTAACTGTATGTTTTAGTATCATTATAAACTCATGGATTTATTTATTTATTTATTTATTTTTGTCTTTTTTGTGACCGGCACTCAGCCAGTGAGTGCACCGGCCATTACTATATAGGATCCGAACCCGCGGCGGTAGCGTTGCCGCGCTCCCAAGTGCCGCACTCTCCCGAGTGCGCCACAGGCTTGGCCCTAAACTCATGGATTTAAACGTATCAGGTACGCATCTGGTCATTGTAGTCACTGTCATTACTGATGTTTAAATTATTTCATGTTTAAATAGTAGAAGCCAAACATGTTGTCTCCTGGATGCCAAGACATAACCCTTGTGGGATATGAAAGCTTCTTCACTTTCCAGTACTACAAAATACTCTATATTGATTTGGTACGTTTCCTGCTCACAACCAGAAAACAGCCATTCCTCCAAGAAGCTCTGATTTCTTTTAGTGAGTAATGGTATTTAGAAACCAAAGTTATGGCTCCATGTGCTTCCTGCTACTATTTTGTTTAATGTTTCTAGGACTTTTCAATGGATGGATCTAAAAGATGAGTTTTTTTGATAAAAATTTATCATAAGTTCCTAATAAACCTTCCAGTTCACATTTTGGATTATAAAATTTTAATAAACCTCATAGATCTTACATTATCTTCTCTTACATATATCTTCTCTCTTACATATATCTTCTCTCACATTAGAAAATTACTCGCTTTCAGTGTCACACACATAATTACTCATTTTTAAATCCTACAAAAGATGAACAATAGTCTCAGAATACAAATATCAGCCCTATCATGAGAATGTAATTATTACAAACAATCTAAGATCATTTTTGTACATCATTTTGTTCTTGGATTATGTTTCATCATAGACACACAGTCACATCATTGCTTTTTAAAGTCACTTAGTATAATTCTGTTTCAAAGCTGACATGAAATATGAATTAGAAAATACTATACTCATTTTCCAAACATTCCTAGACAGTGTTCTGATATGATTAGCTCTAATTATCAGAGGTAAAATCTATTGTTCTACAAGGATGTTCTAACTCATATCACCAGATGTACTAGAGTATATCACAGTCTCCATTTCTTTGACATGAAAAATTTCCCCAATATGTTATTATAAAAAGGTTTAAACAAACACAAAAGTTGAAGGAATTTCATATGAACACCCATATTCCAACCACTTAGATTCTACAATTAACATTTTGTTATATTTGCTTTATTCCATATCTATCACTGTATCCACTCTTCTGTCTACTAATCAATTCACCTTTATTTATGTCAAAGTATACTTTTTTCCTTAAATACTTCAGCATACATATTATTAACTATTGTTCAGTATTTGCTTAAACCTTTTTTTAGAAAAGAACATTTGCACATAAAGCAATATAATATACAATAATGCAATATAATTCACAATCTGAAGTGTAAAATCTAAGTTTTGATAAAATAAAACACCCATGCAACTTTAACCCTTACCAGGATATGGATGAATGTTCATGTACAAACACCAGTAATATTAAAAACAATTTTTTGCCTTTTATATTGTATGGTGTTTATGGGAGTTCCCTAATCTAAGTTCATAAAGTAAATATCCAGATGGCATAACTTACAATTAGTTTTGGGGTGAATATTTCCATGCAATGTCTGATTATTTGTGTTAATTTGAAATAGGCTTATATTTATATACTTAGTCATGTGACATTTAATGACAGGGGTACGTTCTGAGAAATGCATTCTTAGGCTATATACTTTCCTTGTGCAAACACCATAGAGTGTACTTACATAAACCTACATGGTATAGCCTACTACATACCCAGGCTATATGGGTAGCCATCATAATCTTACAGGACTGCCACCACATATGCTGTCTGTCATTGACAGAAACATTCTTATGCAGCACATGACTGCAGTTATCTTCTGAGCATCATGGTGCCATTTTCATTTTGTGGAAGGCACACTGAGAATGAACAGAGATCATTAACACACAATAATGTGGTCGTGTGATGGATATGCCTACCTCTGATTGTCATTCAAACTGAAGAACTGAATAAGACACGAGAATTTAAGCCACCTGAGCTATTGTTCTGTTAACACTAAAGTCCTGAGAGTGCCCGATGTGTGTTACACCTTGTGAGGGGTTGCAGCAGGGGTAAAAATAAAAAGTGTGCTCTAATGTTGCGTTTCAGCCAAAGGACAGTGGGCCCTACTGAAAAAAAGATTTAGAAAATGAAGTGGACATTTATTCTTATTTATATCTTATTCAAACAAGCACTTTAAAAACAAAAATTGAGATAAAATTGTATAGACCCTTTGAGAGCGAAGACAGATCTCTTTAAAAAAGAAATAGGAACACCATACATACTGGAGATTTGGTAAGTAATTATATATTATAAGCTTTGTCATTATGAGCATGAAGACAAAGGTTTATTTGGTGAAAGTATTTTCATTTCTCTAACACATTTATTTGATGCTTTTAAGATGTTTCATGGCCTTTAAGAAGGGCAATCGGCCCCCTTTTACCCTGACCAACCACTCTAATATCACAGGAAAGCTTTCCAGCAAACCAACTACAATTTCACTGGAAAAGAGTTAAATTGCACATATAAAGGGAAACTGTGTTCAACAAATCTCAGCAACCACCTTTCAATAAACATAACATAGTAAAATGGGTCTTTTCAAGAATGGTGGGAAACATACCATCTTATTGATTATTCAGTTGCCATTGGGAATTAGAACACAGGGGTACGTTTCTTCAGTTGGGTTCTTTTGAAGCAGAACCTGATATAGGGATTTGGGGGCAAGTCACTTATTGAGGGAAATGCTTTTAGGAAAAAGAAACAAGGGAAGCAGGACAGGGCAGCGGGAAAAGCTAAGCAAAGATGAGGTCTCAGTTGGAGTCTAGAGTCAGCCTAATCCCTTGCAAAGTTCTGGAGGATAAATTACACCACAGTCTATTTCACCTTAAGGAAAGTGGGAAGCAACTTTTGTAACCTCATGTCTGCCAGTCATTAGCTGGATGCAAGCTGCCTCAACACTCAAGAAAATGTCATAATGCCGGTGAGGTGGCTTCTGTTTAGTGAAAGGAAATTCCACCAAAAAGGGGCACTTATGAGTAGTGAATAGCCACCATCCACAGTGATGGAGGCTGTTTGCACTAACTCGTAAGGGGATGCATGCAGGCCACCAACTGGGTCCACTACAGCACGGAAACAATAGAATTATTGTAAAAAGATAATTTTTACAATCTCCCATTTTCTAAAGTCCTTCTTTGTAATTATTGAGAAACAGTTTGCTATTGATCCTGGCTCTTGATGATAGTCTGATCATCTCCTGGGTTTCAAATGATTCATCAGTATGTCAAGGTGGGCTTCATAATGAATGAATCCAAACACAAAAGTCTGGCTGAAAAATTGAAAATCGCTTCTTGTTGTTTTACTTCTGACAAGAAGAAAAAGCATGATTACTAGAAAAGAGGATTATCCACTGTTCTTTTCAAAGCAGAAACGGATACAATACCCTCTGAAGTTCACATTAGCATTTTTTCAGTTATGGCCGTAAAATCATAAAGTTGATTTAAGTTAGGCTCGACAAACCTTTTTAAATGGAATACAAGAGAATAGAGGAAAATATTGTCAGAAAGCATAATCTGGATAAGGTCAAGTATGGCTTTACAAAATAGGTTTCAGTTACACAGAAAGTTTATGTGAGCATGCACGTGTACTAGGTCAGAACATAAATTGTGTTTTATGCTATGGATCATGATAAAAAATTTTTAAGTCATTTGGTTCAGAGAACTAGGATTGTGAGTGACATAGCAGCTAACTCTGTAACTGCAGGGCTGTTTCTTACCAATTCTCAGTTTTCCTCCATGAAGCCTTAGTCTTTCTGGAGATCCTGTACAGCACTGTTCTGCTTCTGTACTGAAGAAAAAGTAAGAATTTTTCTCATAATTTCTTTCGTAGTAAAACTTAAGGGAAGCCCAGCTCCTCTAGAATTTAAACTTATACCTTGGATGTGTTTACTAATCTCCTCATCCATAAAATGAGGATAATAAAATGGGACCATAAATTACCTGAAGTTCTTTGAACAAGGTAAAAATGAAAGTACTTTGCACAGTGCCTGGCACATGGTAAGTAATAATAAATATTAGCTAATATTATGATTATGGCTATTCTACATGAAATGATCAAGTGCCTTGTACATTTAAATAAAATAATAATTTAATTGGCTTCCATTTATGAATCAAGGAAAAAAAGCTAGCAGATTAAAATTAAAGTCTCTGCAACTTTTGCATCTTCTAATAAGATAAACCATGAATATGCTGGATAGTAACTGCCTGGGAATTTTCATTGTACTTTCATCATTTCATGTTACAGTTTTTCAAAGGATGATCTAAAATTGTAGCTAAAATCAGTAGGTAACACATTGAAATCCAGGGTATACCAGTTTGTCTTTTTGTTTCTCGCCAGTATTAAAACTCGCCGTAAATCATGTGATTACTGTGATTTCTCTCCCAAGGCGTCTAGTTGTGTGAAGTTTTAATTATATTTGGGAGCTACTCATCAGCAGAATTCATGTATTCATTTGCTTCATTTATGCATATAACCTTTTTCTATGTCTGGGAAACTTCACCTATGTCATTTTGTTACCAGATGAGAAAGTCTGGGGAGGTTGGATAGCCAAACTCAACCCACCCCATCCTCTGCCAGGTTCTTGACTCCACCACAGGAAAGAATTCAAGAGCAGAGAGGGAGTGGAAAGCGAAAACAGGACTACTGTAAACAATAAGAAATACACACCTCACAGGTGAAGTGCAGGCTGGCTCCAAGGAGAGTGAGCACCAGTTGCAGCAAGTTTAATGCAAAAGTGAGAAATGCACACTTAGACAAGGTGCGGGTTGGTCTGAGAGACTGAGCAGCAGTCCACTAAAGGCAGGTTTAATACAAAATGAACACACCTCACAGGTGAAGTGCAGGCTGGCTCCTGAGAGGGTGAGCAGCAGCCCTGCCTTCCTCCTGGATCCTACCTTTATAGTTGGCTATTTTATATATATTCATGAATTCATGATATCTAATGAATATTCAGCTAAGGGGGTGGTTCCCAGTTATGTAACAGGTTATGTGATGTAACCTTGTACATGCTCAGTTGGTCTCTTTGGAGCATGCTCATTGGTCAAATTCCAAAATATACACCAACAATTACTTAATATATATTCAGTGCTCTCTGATATCCCCAGTGGAAGGTCACTTGAGGACAATCTTTTTAGGGCATGCTCTGCCACTGGAATTACATAAGTCTGCCTCTTGCAGTCTCAATCTCCATGTTTTGGTGCCAAAAATAGGTGCAACAAGCAACAGTAGCTCAGAATTCAGAGAAGCTTGAGCCCTAGGGGAGTGGTTTGAGGCCCAACGGAGTAGCCTGAAATCCAAACCCAGGGAAACTGAACACCTCCTATCTCACTTTCACATAATGGAAGCCGTATTTATTTTTAATAAGCAGCAAGTAGAATTACAGATGTCATTATTGTATATTTTTAGTTATTTCTAGCAATGCTGCTCTTATTTCTGTGAAGAATTAATAAAATAAAGTCTGGTTCTATACCAGGAGACTAATATCTCTGGTGAGGTTATAAACCTCCACCTATTTCATGTACCAAGATCGAAACAAGATGGCTCACTTCACAATATGCTTTCTAAACTAAATGATAAATTTGTGTAGAGAGAAAAAGGAAAATAAAAGCAAGGAGTGAATCGTAAAAATCAATCTGCACAATAAATTTTTTAACACCAGATGCTTAAAAATAGTTTTGGCTGTTTCATTTTGCACATTACTTTTGGCTTCAGTGTTTTCCATTTTTATTTGTGTTTGAAGTCCAGTGGTTAGGGAGGAATTCTGTTTTTAAAGTACCTAGAAACAATTGCCAACACTCTGTAAATGACCTGCTGCTGACCTCCACAAGAAAGCTGAACTAGCAGCCAAAAGCACATGCAAGAAAGCTTCTTGCAGCCCACCTGGGGGAGAAAAAGGTGCTTAGTTGCTTTTTCCTCCCTTTTTTCTGCAACAAATTACAATGTACTCCTACTTAAAAAGAAAACACTATCAACAAAAAGCTTATCCATCTGTTAGCATTTTCCTTCCATTAATGCCCTTTGAGATTAACTGTGTGGGAGGAACGCAGGCATGAGATGTACTGTCCTGACTGGTAGTGGAAAAAAGGTCATCTTCTGCTCAAGCAGTTCCCCCCCGCCCAAAATCAGTATATTAGACTTTATTATGAAAAGTAGGCAGTGAGTTTTATTTGTGAAAAGGGCATAGCTTCTTCCTGGAAAATAAATGGGCATATGCACATTAATGGAGGGATAATGAGTAGTTAATAAATTACAACGAAGGGGAAAATGTGTGTGCTGACTCTGTTCTGAGAAAATAAACTTATGTAAGGATTGTGCCCAAGGTTTGCAACAAGTGGTTGCTCCAAACTCAATAACTTGCTGGCTTAAATTTCCCACAAAAATACAAGGTTGGAAAGTTAAGATTCATGGTGGAGAGAGAAAAAAATGTTTACTATCTGCTATAACTTTAAGCACATTTGTAAAGTTATAAAAATGTGAAGTATGATATTCACATGTTTAACTTAAAATGCCTCTACTATATTTCAAAAATCACGAAAATAAACAGAATTTCAAATGGAAAGAATTAACTTAGAAAGTTTTATGGCAAGCTATTATGATGAATAACCGAGGAAGAAAAGGAAACATCAGCATGTGGCAGGCTTCGAGTTAGAGATTCATCTTCTGGGACTGAACGGAGACGCTCCTTTCTTTATTATTTGTGTGGATATTCATGAGGTCTCTGAGTAGCACAATTTAATGGGGCTCGAGGACCATGCCTCTTACAGAATCGACATATTCTCCAACTAGAAAGGAATCGGGATACCCTAAGTATGTATGGGGGGCCACTCAGTGACCAAGCAGAGGAGATTTTGAACCATGAGGAGTTTTAGATTTTAAATGTTTTGTTTATTCTTTTGATAGTTCTCAGAAAATCGGACCTAAATCTTCCGAGATCTTCTTTTCTTACTGGATGAAAAAGAGTTGAGAAAAGTAAAGGGGGTCTGGGGTTCTCTGGGAAAGATTGGCAAAAAGATGTGGGCTCTCCCTTACGGACACTATCAAGACTTCATAGAATAGAAAATTAAAGTATTGGAATGTGAGGAGACCGTTATCTATTCTAGCCCAAGAATTTGAGTTGGAATGAACTAAATTCTAATTAGGTTATAGAATGTGCTGGTATAAGATTAAGCAGTTTAGAGAACTCTATTTGAATCAAACAGGAAAACCAAAGAAACAACCATTCCATCCACCCTCTCTCCTTACATGAGAATCTCCCTCAGATGGGCCCAGGGGATGACAAATTGGAGTGATTATTCTAGTTCTTGCTCTTTGCACCCTATTCTCCAGCCCCTTAAAAGTACCAGACATCTAGGGCTAGAATTGAATTACTGAATTGAATGAGGAAGGAAAAGAATCAGAAAGTCTACTGTCACCAGCAAGCACCAAAAAATTATCTGAAGTATCCAAAGCCCTCAAACAGCATATGCTGTTTTGAAGCTGGCCATCACCTTGCTTCATCAATATCACTAAAATATTTTCATGATTCTTTGGTGTTAACTTTCTTTCATTCTTTTGTTTAATGTTACCGTTTAGGTACACATTTAGATTTCACCTGTATGAAAAAATAGAGAGTCAAAGCACATTGTAATTTTCCCCTGAGCCCCACACTTTCTCATGGATGGTATTATCTCTTTTTTAATGTCTTCACAGATTCTACAATAACCAGAAACATTACCGCAGGTGAACTCTTTGATATATACTTGTGGAAGTCTATTAAGTTATGTTAAGTAGTTATGCTTAGTCAAACAATTATTACTTTGGTGCCTATTGGATGTCAAATCTCTTTGCGTGGGATGGGCAAAGTCATACGAAATAAAGACTCTCTCCTCAACCAAATGATAGTTTGGTGGAGAGATTTATTAGTTTCTCTGAGAAGTGTTATAAGTGCCATGATAGACGTATAGAAGTTTGGAGAAGTGACTCCTAAAAAATTATGAATCCAAGAGAATTAAAGGCTAATAATAGAGTAACGATTGTGTTTTAAAGTAAAGAAATTCTTATGTAATAGATATCTGGTTTCTTTAGTGTGAGAAGGCTTTTTCATGTACTTTGGCTAAATATCTGGAAATGTCCCAAATGAGTGCCTATATCATGGAAAACTTATGATAATTTCACTGGCAGTAAAGGAAAATATGCCAGACAAAAACAAGTAGACAAAAATTAGAAAAATATGCTATGGATGAAGTAGGCATTCAATTTTGGCTTGAATAAAATTTCATAACATTCTTCCGCCTCCCTAAGCCACCGCAGTGAAAGTACATTTTTTTCTCCCAAAAATATAGATTGAAAAACTGGGAAAAAAGGACTGGATTTAAATACCCTCTACAATATCAAAGAGTTAAAATAATATTCATGTAATACCCTTTTTAAAAATTATTCCAAGTTTCCAAAGTTAATATTAAAGTAATTGTTTTTGAGAAATTATTTTACCATAAGTGACGACTTCTTGATAATTAATAATAAATAGTGCATTAGGCTGGATACTCTTTAATAATTGTATGTGAAGAGATATTAGTAATCCGTGTTTCCTGTCTTAGACAGATAAATAATTGTTTTCACACTCACACCTACTGCATGACCTAATTTTTTTCCCCAGCTGGTATGCCTTTTATTAGCTGTTTGTTTGTAATCACTTCACTTGCACTAGCCAGAACTTCCAGTGCAATGCTAGAATGAAATGGTGAGAGCACAGTTCTGCCTTCTTCTTAATATTAGGAGGAAAATAATGAGTCTTTCATCATGAAGTACGATATTAGCTGCAGCATTTTCATAGATGTCTTTTATTAAGTTGAGGAAGTTTCTATCTATTTCTCGTTTGCTGAGAGTTTTTAATCGTACAGAATTTCATTAATCCTTTTTCTGCATGTGTTGAGATAATTGCATGGTTTTTCTCTTTTATTTTGTTGACATGATGAATTGCTTTGATTTTCAAATGTTAAACCAACTTAGCATTCTGTGTGTAAACCACATTTGGTCATAGTGTATTATCATTTTTATATATTATTATATTAGATTTACTAATATTATGTAGAGGATTTTTACTACTATGTTCATGAGGGATATTGATCTGTAGTTTTCTTTTCTTACAATGCCTCTGTTTCTGGTTTTGGTATCAAGATTTTGCTGGCCTCATAAACTAAATTGGGAAATGCTTTTTCTCTACTATTTTCTGAAATACTTTGTGTACAACTGGCATTATTTCTTCCTTAAATGTGTAGTGTAATTTGCTGGAAAAGCCATATGAAATTACTTTTTTCTCGCAGAAAGGTTTTAAATAGCTGTAAGGCTATTCAGATTTTCTACTTTACCTTGTGTCACTTTTGCTAATTTGTGTCTTTCAATAAGTCTATTTCATATAAATTTATTTGACAAATTTTTCAAAACATTTTATTGACAAAGTTGTTCAAAATATTCTTTTACTAAGATTAAAATTGGGAGGATCTGAACAGATGGTCTTTTTTTCATTCTGTATACTGGTATTTTGAATCTTCTTTCTTTTTCTCTTTTTTTCTTTAAATATAAGCCTTTATTTTTTATTACATCTTTCTTTTTTTCAGTGAAACATAATTGGTTTTACATATTTGTGGTGTACGGAGTTGAGTATCAATACTTGTGTACAAGATGTCATGATCAAATCAGGATAATTAGCATATTCATCATTACAAAATATAATCATTCTTCGTGCCCATTAACTAATTTCTCATTAACTCTCCTCCCCCTGCCTGCTTCCCACCTCTAGTAACCACTGTTCTCTTCTATCCTTCTGAAAGTTCAATGTATTATTGTGATTGCTTTTCCCCTTCCTTCCTTTCTTCCTTCCTTCCTTCTTTCCTTCCTTCCTTCCTTCCTTCCTTCTTTTGCTTCTTTCTTTCCTCCCTCCCTCCCCCCTGTCCCTTCTTTCTTTCTTTGTTTTCTCCCACTTATGAGGGAAGACATGCAGCGTTTCTCTTCTGTGCCTGGCTTATTTCATTTAACATAATTTTCTCTTAAGTTCACCCATGCTGCTGTGAATGGCAGCATTTCATTCCTTTTATGGCAGAGTAGTATTCCAGTGTGTATATATACCACATTTTCTTTATTCAGTTATTCATTGATGGACTTTTAGGTTGTTTCCAACTCTTGGCTATTGTAAATAGAGCTGTGATAAACATGGGAGTACAGATATCCCTTTGACATGATGATTTCCATTCCTTGGCATATATACACAATACTGGAATTGCTGGATGACATTGTAGTTCTATCTGTTGTGGTTTAATAAACGTCCAGACTGCTTTCAATAGATGATATACTGATTTACAGTGCCACCAACAGTGCAGAAAGGTTCTCCTTTCTTTGCATCCTCACCAGCATTTGTTATTCTCTGTCTTTTTGATAATAGCCAGTCAGACTGTGGTGAAACGATATCTCAATGTTGTTTTGACTTGCATTTCCCTGATGATTAATGATGTTGAGCATTTTTTCATGTACTTCCTGGCCATTTGTATGTCTTCCTGTGAGAAATGCCTATTCAGCTCTTTTGCCCATTTTTTACTTAGGTTACTTTCTTTTTAAATGCTAAGTTGTTTGAGTTCCTTGTATAGTCTGGAAATTAATCACTTGTTGGATGTATAGTTTGCAAATATTTTTTCTCATTCTGTAGGTTGTCTTTTCACTCTGTTGATTGTTTCCTTTGCTGTGTAGAAGATTTTTAGTTTTGAATAATCCAATTTGTATTTTTCTTT
This sequence comes from Cynocephalus volans, assembly GCF_027409185.1. Taxonomy (NCBI): domain Eukaryota; kingdom Metazoa; phylum Chordata; class Mammalia; order Dermoptera; family Cynocephalidae; genus Cynocephalus; species Cynocephalus volans. The sequence continues at coordinate 105,435,292 of NC_084468.1, read as the reverse complement.
TTTTGCCTTTGTTTTTGAGGTCTTATTCATAAAGGCTCTGCCCAGTCCTATATCCTGAAGTATTTGTCCTTTGTTTTCTTCTAGGAGTTTTATAGTTTCAGGTCCTATATTTAAGTCTTTAGTCCATATTGAATTAATTTTGGTATATAGCAAGAGGTGCAGGTCTAGTTTCTTTCTTCTGCACATGGATATCCAGTTTTTCCAGGACCATTTATTGAAAAGGCTGTCCTTTCCCCAGTGTATACTCTTGGTGCCTCTGTTGAAGACTAGTTGCCTATAAGTTTGTAGAATGATTTCTGGGTTTTCTGTTCTGTTCCATTGCTTCATGTGTCTGTTTTTATACCAGTTCCATTCTGTTTTGTTTACTATAGCTTTGTAGAATAATTTGTAGTCAAGTAGTGTAATGCCACCAGCTTTATTTTTTTTTTGCTCAGGATTGTTTTGGTTATTCAGGGTCTTTTGTTGTTCCGCAAGATTGTTAGGATTGTTTTTTCTATTTCTGTGAAGAATGTCATTGGTATTTTGAAGGAGATTGCATTGAATCTGCTCACTTTGGGTGGTATTGACATTTTCACAACATTTATTCTTCCAATCTATGAATACAAGATGTCTTTCTGTCTTTTTGTGTCCTCTTTTATTTCTTTCAGCAGTGATTTCAGTTCTCACTGTAGAGATCTTTCATTTCCTTGGTTAAATTTGTTCCTAGGTATTTTATTTTTTTGATGCCTATTATAAAAGGGCTTGCTTTCTTGATTTCTTTTTCTGCTAGTTCACTGTTGAAGTATAAAAATGCTACTGCTTTTTGTGTATTGATTTTGTATCCTGAAACTTTACTGAATTTCTTTATCAGCTCTAAGAGTATTTTGGTAGAGGTTATGGGTTTTTCTATGTATAGGATCATGTCATCTGAAAACAAGCACAGTTTGACTTCATCTTTTTCAATTTGGATTCCCATTATTTTTTTCTCTTACCTGATTGTCTGGCTAATACATCCTTGTGTTATTCCTGTTCTTAAGGAGAAAGCTTTCAGCTTTTCCCCATTCAGGGTGATACTGGCTCTGGATTTATCATATATAGCTTTTACTGTGTTGAAATACTTTTCTTCTATACCTAATTTGTTGAGAGTCTTTATCATGAAGGGATGTTGAATTTGTGAATGCTTTTTCTGCATTTATTGAGATAATCATATGGTTTTTGTCCTTAATTTTGTTGATGTGATGGATCACATTTATTGATTTGTGTATGTTGAACCATCCTTGCATCCCTGAGATGAATCCCAGTTGATCATAATGTATAATCTTTTTGATGTGCTGCTGTATTCTGTTTGCTAATATTTTGTTGAGGATTTTTGCATCTATGTTCATCAAGGATATTGGCTTGTAGTTTTTTGTTGTTGTTGTATCTTTGTCTGGTTTTGGTATCAAAGTAATTCTGGCATCATAGAATGAGTTGGGGAAAAGGTCTCTGTTTCAAGTTTTTGGAATAGTTTGGAAAGGATTGGTATTAATTCTTCTTTAAAGATTTAGTAGAATTCATCAGTTAAGCCATACAGTCCCAGGCTTTTCTTTGTTTGGAGACTGCTGATTACTGCTTCAATCTTGTTGCTTGCTATTGGTGTGTCCAGGTTTTCTAGTTCTTCTTGTTTCAGTCTTAGTTTGTATGCATCCAGAAATTTATCCATTTCTTCCAGATTTTCAAAATTGTTGGTGTATAGTTGTTTATAATTGTCTGTAATTATTCTTTGTATTTCTGTGGTATCAGTTGTAATGTCTCCTTTTTCATTTCTGATTTTTTGAGAAAAAACCTGTTACTCTGATGGGGATGCCCTCACAGGTGAGTTGACACTTTTCTTTTGCTATTTTTAGGTTTTTCTCTTTGTCTCTGACTATTGACAGTTTGACTACTGTGTGTCTCAGAGAGGACATTTTTAGATTGAATCTGTTTAGGTATCTTTGAGCTTCTTCAATGTGAAAGTCCATGCCTTTCCCAATACTTGGGAAGTTTCCCACTATTATTTTATTGAATAGGTTTTGATGCCTTTTCCTTTCTCCTCCTCTTCTGGAATACCTATGATTCAGATGTTCTGTATGCTTAAGGTTGTCTGATAGCTTTCACAGTTTTTCTTCATTTTTTAAATATACTTTTTTCTTTTTGTCTACCTTGATTATTTCAAAAACAATGTCTTTGAGATCAGAAATTCTTTCCTCTTCTTGCTCTAGCCTGCTGCTTACGCTCTTGGTTGTATTTTTTAAATTTCATTTAATGAATTCTTCAGTTTTAGGAATTCTGCTACTTTTTTTTTTTCTTTTTTTTTTTTTTTTTAGGTATCTCTCTCTCTGTGTATTTCCTGATTCATATCCTGGATAGTTTTTCTCATTTTGTGTCATGTCTAAGTCTACTTGTATCTTATTGAATTTCTTTAAGATTGTTGATTGGAATTCTTTTTCAGTCATTTAAAATGTTCCCTACTGTTTGGGGTCTGGTACTTGAGAATTATTGTCTTCCTCTGGTAGTGTCATATTCTCTTGTGGTTTGTTGTTGTTTGTTTGTTTGTTTTTTTGTTTTTAAAAAATATTTCTAGATTGATGCCTGGTCATCTCGTGGAGCAGTTGCTTCTTCTATTACTCTAAAGTGGCTTTTGAGGAGAGAGACTTCTTCCTGTAGATGTGTCTTTTATTGACCATTGTCTAGGGTGTTTATGTTTTGCTTCCAGATAGAGATAGTAGTGTAGTTTCCATGTGGTTACTTCAGTTGTATTCAATGTTGGAGTTGTCTGTGGGTGTCTCTGTGGCCTAGGCATTGGGGCATCCAGTGGTTCCACTGATTTCACTTGCTGAAGTGAATAGACACTGTGTCAGGTCATCAAAATCATAACAAGATCTTGAGTTCTTATGAAAAGAGCCAGTGTGCCCTGTCACCCCTTGGCTGAGGTGGGTGATCCTGGGAGGAATAGCTGGCACCCCAGACAGTGTTTTGTAATCCTGATAGGTATAGTGGGATATACTGCAGCTCCTTAGCTTAAATGGATGACCCTGAGTGAGGTTTCTCTTTCCTCTTTCCTACAGGTGGAGGCTTCTCCTCGATCCTTGCTTCTTTCTCTTTCCTCTTCTCTATTGCCCAGTAAAATGCAGGGACACCTGGACCTGGGTGAGGTACAGCTGGTGGTACCTGGGGTGGGCATCAGGAGAGAAAGGGACAGACTGCTACATGAGGAGAAGGACAACCATGGCAGCAGTGTTCTGGGACCAGGTGGTAGCAACAGCAGTGGCCATGAGGTCGTGCTTTCCTCTGTGGTTTGGGCAATGGGCTGCCAAAGGGTGGAGCTGCTGAACTGCTTCTCAGGAAGTGGGCAAAGCCACAAATTGGGGCTGCAGTGAGCAGGTCTCTATAGCCACTTCTTGTGAGGTGGGAAGGGCTGCTATGCAGGCCTGTAGTGAAGTGACCCATCCAACTGCTTCTGGGTAGTGAGCAGGGTCGCTAGGTAAACGTGCAGTGATATGGCCTGTGTAGCAGCTTCTGGCTGCTGGGCAGGGCTGCTAGGCAGTCATGCAATGAAAGGGCTGGTGCTGCCACTTCTGGGACTGTTTGCTTGGCTGCTGGGTGGGGCTATTTAGGACAGAACTTCCTGGATACTTCTCTGACAGGTGTGGATGCACTTTATTTCCACCAGACTGAGGGCATGTTCATTAGGGTAGAGAACTTTGAGCTGTTTTTTGGCTCGGGGACTCAGGTGCATACAACTCAGTCAGCTGGCAGGGCTGGGGGTAAGGGGAGTAATGGGGTGTGGTATGCCTGAGGAAGGTGTGCTTGTTTGATCTCTGGCTGGGGACGAGGGTTGCATCAGTTCACCAGAACTAGGGTTGGCTTCCCAGAATGCCAGGGTCATAGGGTCACAGGTCACAAGAATACAATGTTCTAATTTCAACATCTTTCAAAAATGAAAAAATCTATTGGTACAATATCCACTGTGAGCCCAGGCTTTACACTGCCAGGATTAGGGCATTATAGCCTCTCCTGTGAATTTGCTGAGAGGAGAGCAGAGCCTTAAGGTTGGGAAAGCACCTTGGCTACTGGCCCCAGGGCAGGGCATACCACTGTAACAGCTCCATTTTCAAGATGGCACCATCCTGAATGGGCTTGGGTTCTGAGGGTGGGTAGTGGGGAGTACACCATTTGTACTAGTGTTCTAGTGTGATAGAATGTGTGTTTTCTAGGGCTCTTCCCACACTAGGCTCCAGGCTTATCCTGCCAAAGAATCTGCAAGCCTTTATGGTGAGGATGGGGGCTGGTGTGGGTCTTCTGCTTACCTTTTTGCCACAAGAGAAAATTCTCCCTGCACCGATTCTGGTGTTGGAGACATGGCAGCTAATGCCATGGGCCTCTCTCTCCTCTCTATGCTATCATCCTTGGGTTTTATGTTCCACAGTGATCTCACCAGTCTCCTGCTGCACTTCCACACTCTCCCACTGATGCTCCTGTCAATATTTAGTTGCCTGTTAGTTGTCCAGTCCTTTTCTGCAGGAGGAACAGGCCCTGGGCACCTGTAGTTCACCATCTTTCCCTGCTTCTCACCATGACCTTAATTTCTTAAGAAAAATCTCTTTTACTTGTATGGATTAATAATAATTTTCTTGCTTTAAGATTCTCTGTCACACTGGAGATAGCCAACCACAACTATTAATTCTGGAGGGCATTGAAAATTAGGCATATGTTTGGTATTGTGAGGATAAAAAATGTGGAATGTCATTGGCGAAGCCCATTACTTCTATCTTGTAATGGTCCACACTGTGTTTTCAGGAATGGATATTACTTGGCAGTTGAAGGTGAGCAGAGTTCACTGATAGCAAGTACTGCAAAACAACAACAGCTAACCAGCATGCTTTGATGAGATGCTGGCAAGATAACTACGAAAGACATTCATGGGAAAATATTTTAATGCCTAAGTAATCTGTTGGTGTCCATTCAAAGTTAGTTAGATTTTACCTCGATGTTATTGGTTGTGATGATCAGAGCACTTAACAAGTGAGAATTGATATTTGCTGCCAAGTTATCTAGCTAGCATCATTTTCACTTTGTTCTGCTTTTCTATTTAGTAAGTCTTTAATATAATTTATTTGAAAACAAAAAGGCAAAGTTTATCCAAAATAATGTTGATTTCCAAAATTAAATCTAATAATTTGGTCTCAAGATCAGTTATTTATTGGCTACAAAATTATTTCTTACTATTATTCCAATTACATTGCAAAAACATACTTTCTATCAGAAATGTTTGCATTTTTAACAGTAAAAATAAAATTATATAAAAAAACCATTCAAACAATTTTATTGACTTTTATGAATTTTATTTTATGCATATAAATGTACTGTTGAATAGACACTGAAAATATACTAAACAAACATAAATGTTTCCATTCCCAGGTTTTTCCGTTTACTGTAAAGAATGATTTTGGTTTTGCAAACATATATATTGTTATAACCCATTATTTCTTCCATTTATTTTGCTATTACTATTTTTTAGTATAAACTATTTGTTTAATTAATAACAAATAATAGTTTCTAAGAATTTCTAATGGACAAATAGCAGACACTAACTTTGTATGATTGTGTATGATTGTGTATCAAACTGTGCAAAGAATACGATGTTCTAATTTCAACATCTTTCACAAAAGAAAAAAATTATTGGTACAATATCTAGTATTGGAACTCAGTAATCTTCTGAGGGTCTTGAATGGAAAGCTAATTTCATTGAATCAGGGCAAATTTTTGAGTGAGACAAAGGCGATGACCAAATATTTTCAGCACATAAGAAATTATCTTTATTTTAAATTTTACGGAAAGCTATTAGTCTAAAACTTGACAGAATTTCATGAGAACATTTTTGTGGGTTGGCTTTCACTGGTGTACTGCTTGTGACAAGAGTTTATTAATTTTGTGCAGAGTTCTGACCAGAGTGCTCTAGGATGTGGCATAGGATAGGGACCTTCTTAATAAATTAAGATTATAAGACATTCATAAGTAAATATGCATATATTTAAATGCCACAATTATAAATATGAGAGCAACAATAGTTATTATGGGCCGTATTTAAGAAATTGCACTTGTATGGTTGCATCTCAGTCTAGGTGAACTAGACTAAACTCATAGCCAAATTGTGTTTTATGGTTTATCCTATAATCACGAGATCCCAGTTACTTCACACCAAAATATAAACAGATGTGTCATTTTTTTATCCCAAAGATATCTTTGGCGTTACTTAAACATCACTATTGCTCTGAAATATCATGTCAAGTGGGGAAATAAATGTGAATATTCTGATCAACAGCCTCCTGGACTTTATTTTCATGTTATTTCCTTTTAAAAAGACCTTTAAAAAGGCAGAGATTAGAAATGTGGGAAGTAGAATGGATTAATGCAAGAAACATTGGAATAAGATCACAGAGACCTCTGTTCTGGCCTAAAGGCTTGGACAAGTCATTTCAGCCTTGCTGGGTCTCAGTTCTCCCATTTGGAAAATGTGGGGGTTAATCTATATGGGCACTTCTAATTCTAATTGTTTATGGGTTTCTGAAATACACCCAGGAGGACGTAAGCTTGGTTGAAGTGCCTGCAAGCCCCTGGGCTTGCCTTTTGCTGTGCTTCTTATTCTTATGATCCTGAAAATCACATCTCATTCACCTAGTAAGCCAGTGTTATCTGACAAAGGGGGAATATGTTTCCGATTTTGGTCACATCTGAAAGAAATTTTTCCTGGAAGAAAGATTATGTCTGTGCCCTGCAAAGCATTATGCTCCTCTCTGTATTCCGGATCTCATGTTATTTTATTTATATGTGAAAAGTTAGGATTTTGTCTTTTGACATGAGAATAATCCCTTGAGATCATAGGAAAAAAAAAAATTCCCGAATCAATAAAAGTCAGTTAAGTAAATGAGAAAAAATATATATTCAAAAACAGTAAAGTGGACATAGAAAGCACACTGAAATCTCATTGCAGCAGAGCCTCCATCTCTAAGGTTTATTTTAAGCTAACACCTATTCTAAGTAAGAAAGTAAAATTGTAAGACTCAAATCAACACATGTCACTTAGAAGTGAAAAGCAAAGCAAAGCAGATCTATTGTGGTATATTTCAGATGTTCAGTCTCATTCCAGGATTTGTACAATTTCACATTTTGGAAAACAAGATGTGGTGATTTCACTTTTCCCTCCATTTCAGGGTTATACTCAAAACTGAGAAACAAATTTAAACTAAAGAAGCTAACACTAAAGGGAGGGATCATGCAATTTAAAAGATATGCTTTCTCAGGAAAGTAACTTTTTTCATCATGTTTTGATAGATTTTTTTGAACTTTGTATGATTTAGTTTATTCATAACTCCACAAAACTTACATGGTTTACTGTGTACTGTAGAAAATAACTAAATTATCATTTACTGGTACAGATAAAATTAGCACGAGTGAAATAATTGATGAAAATAAATGAAGTCTGAGCCGGACAAGTCCAGGAATTGCCAGTTTATGCCTTCAGCTCTGCACCACAGCAAAGGCTCCAACTCTTAGCAAGTGAGCAGGTGAATGAGAGCGGGTTTTCTCTATCAGAAAACATCTCGCTTACAATGGTAATAGAATGTAAAATATCTAGAAATTACTTGAAAATGAAGTGTATGGAATGTGTATATGAAATGAACCATTAAAAATTTATCAAGAGCCATAAAGATGATCAATTCTGCTTAACCTTTTCATCCATATTGCTTTATCCTACTTCATGCAATAGTGTCAGAAAAATAACAATATTATCATTAACAAAATGACGATTGAATATATTGAAAATTGTTTTTCAGATGTTTACACCATTAGGTTATGTCACACTACAGTCATATTTCTGTGTTTTGTTTTAATTTTTACGTAGTGAAAGTGATGAATCTTTAATGCCTTTAGCTTTTGTGTCTTAGTCAGGAATCTTTTCACACTTGTAGGTCCTAGAGGAATTCACTCATGTGTTTCATCAGAATTTGCATGTGTTTCTTTTACTCATTCATGTGAGCTAGAAACAGATCCAAATTTGTCTTTTGCCATATGGCTTTCCAGTCATACCAACACCATCTTTTTCCCACTGATATGAGTTGCTCCTTTAATATATTCTGACTTACCATATACAATGTAGCTTACTTTTGGATTTTAGAAATTGTTTTCTGTTGGTCTGCATGTATCATTACTGTACCACCTGGTTTTAATTATAGAGACTTTAATGTATGCATAATGTATAGTAGGCCTAGAAACTTTCCTCCTTCCCATGAACTACTCTTCCTTTTTGAATTTCTGTTATTTTAAATAATTTAATTTGCTCAGCTAGTTCCACAAAAATAATAGCATTCTTACTGAGATATGATTAAAATATAATTTTTTGTGTTGAGACTTCTTAACTAAAAACATGGTACATGTTTCCATTTATGGTGTACGTGGTATATCTTTCCATTCACTTAAGTCTCCTGGTTTTTCTTTCAGGAGTGTTTTGTTCCTTCAGAAGCATTTTATTCTCTTCCTCACAGAGGTTGTGTACATTCTTTCAGTTTAAAATCTAGTTATGAATTAATTGCTATCATAAATGAGGTCTTCTCTTTCATCATATGTTTTAACTGGTTAGTTTTCACATATGAAGGCTATCGATTTTTACAAGTGGAATTTAAAAACTGGTATTTGACTAAATTCTGTTTGTTTTCTGGTGGTTTTTCTACACATTCTTCACAATTTGAATATATAATCTCACATCTACAAATAAGAATAGATTTTTTCTTTCTTCTTGTTCTTTCCAATTCTTATAACTAATTACTTTATTTAGCTTAATTGTCCTGGCTAAGACTTCCAACGGTGTTTACTACTGAGGGAGTGGAATGCATCCTGCTTTTTCCTGCCTTTAGTATAAAAATTTTAATTTTTCGCCAATAAGAAAGATAATAGCTTTTGGCCAAAGGGGTGTGGGAGGGAGAGGGAGGTGGTTGGGTCTGTGTGTCTATTTTAATAAGTATCCATCAATAACTTTTTAAAAAATTGAAATATAATTTACCCACCATAATATTCATCTTTTTAAAGTATATAATTTGGTGTTTTAAGTATATTCACATGGATATGCAATTGTCATCACTATCTAATTCTTGAATATTTCAATCACCCTGAAAAAAAACCTAGTACCTCATTGGCAGTCATTCCACATTACCCCAACACCCCAGTCTTTGGCAACAATGACAACCTGAAACTAACAAGCAATTATTGTAAGGTCACAGAATACAATGCTAATTAACAAAAATCAACTGTTTTGCTTGTAAAAGATATATCAGATAAGGGACTGTTATCCAAAATATACAAAGAACTGAAAACTCAACAATAAGAAAATAAACAACCCGATTAAAAAGAAAAATGGACAAAAGGCCTTAACAGAAACCTCACCAAAGATGGCAAATAACCCTACAAAAGATGTTTCCTATTGTACGTCATCAAGGAAATGCAAATTGAAACAAAGAGGTACCACTACGCACCTATTAGAATGGTGAAAATCTAGAACACTGACAACGACAAATGCTGGTGAAGATGTGGAAGAATAGAAAATCTCGTTCATTGCTGGTGGGAATGCAAAATGGTACAGCCACTTTGGAAGACAGTTTGGTAGTTTGTTACAAAATTAAACATACTCTTATATGATTCAACAATCATGCACCTTGGTATGCACCCAAAGGAGCTGAAAATATGTCCACACAAAAAGCTGCACACAAATGTTTATAGCACCTTACTCATAATTGTCAAAACTTGGAAACAACCAAGATTTTCTTCCGTAGATGAATGGATAAATAAACTGTGGTACATACACACAATGAATTATTACTCAGCACTGAGAAGAAACAAGCTACAAGCCATGAAAAACATGGAAGAAATTTAAATGCATATTACTAAGTGAAAGAAGCTAATATGAAAAGTCTACATACTATATATTTCCAGCTCTATGCCATTTTGGAAAAGGCAAAACTACAGAGACAGTAAAAAGATCAGTGTTTGACAGAGGTTGGGGGAAGGGAGGGATGAACAGGTGGAAAACAGAGGATATTTAGAGCAGTGTAACTATTCTGCAGGATACTATGGTGATGATACATGTCATTATACATTTGCCTAGACCCACAGAGTGTATACCAAGAGTAAACCCTAATGTAAACTATGTACTCTGGGTTATAATGACACACTAATGTAGGTTCATTAGTTGTAACAAATGTACCACTCTGGTGGGGGAGGTTGATTATGGGGCAGGCTGTGCATGTGTGAAGGCAGGGGGTATATGGGAAATCTCTGTACCTTCTGCTCAGTTTTGCTGAGAACCTAAAAATGCTCTAAAAAAATAAAGTCTATTGTATTAGGGCTCGTCAAAGAAACAGAATCAATAGGATACATATAAATATGTAAATATCTAATACATATAAATATTTAGTATGGAAATTGTCTCATACGATTATGGAGGCAGGGAATTTTCACCATGTGCTGTCTGCAAGCTGGAGAACCAGGAAAGCCAGTAGTGTAATTCAGTCCAAGTCTTGAACCTGAGACTGAGTCAAGCCTGAGAACCAGGGGAGCCAATGGTATAACTCTCATTCCAAAGGCTGAGGCTACAAACCAGGGGAGCTCCAAGGTTGAAAGGCAGGAGAAGACAGATGTCCCATATTCTGATGAGAGAATAAATTAGCCCTTTCTCTGCTGTTGTGTTCTATCTAGGCCCCCAATGGATTGGATGGTGCCTGCCCATTTTGGTGAGGTTGGATCTTCTTTAGTCAGTCTGCTGATTCAAATACTAATGTCTTCTGGAAACTTTACAGACATACCCAGAAATAATGTTTTACCAGCTATATGGGTATTCTTCAATCCGGTCAAGTTGTCACATAAAAGTAACCATTGTATCTATTAAGAAAAATCTGTGCTGTTGCTACTGATGTCATTCTTCCTGTCTCTCCAAATTTTTACTTTTTAAAAATGATGCCATACCGTCAGCCTCACTTCCTGTACCTGAATAAGGTATTGGAAAATACTTTAGGTCAGTGGATCCAGGTAAGGGCACAAATAAATCAGTTCAGCAAACACAGGGTTCATATATTTAAGTTTTTGAAAAGTGATACAATGTAAAGATGAGTTTATTTTTACTGAAGAATAAGTTTAAGATGTTTCAGTGTCAATCTCAGAGGCAGAAGGGCACTAGAAGGGAGAATATACATATCTCAAAATTTTATCTTATATATTTATTTATGATCAGATAAATGAGGCACTTAAAGTACAAACTGTTTCAATATCATTACCAAAAGAAAGAAGAAGCACAGAGCATGAGTCTTCATATATACTTTTTTATGCCTTAGGACTGTGTGTAGGGTGGGGTGGGTGGGGGGGTGGGGGGGGTGACGGGGGTGGGTGGGTGGGTGGGTGCATGCACCCATGAGCATTTCCTTCCAAAAAGAAGGTACTAGAGAAGGGAAGGCTCTAGAACTAAAAATAGTACATTTAAAAGTGTAAAGCTTCAAATATTGCTAGCATTACAGATTTTGGAGTTTTGCATCCCCAAGAGGTAGCAGTGCAATCTACTACCCTGCCGCCCCCATCCTAGGCCTAGATATACTCAGTTGCTGTCACCGATATAGAAAGGAATTTGGTCCCTAAGCTGTCTCTGAGTGACTTCTCTTGCAAGGTGACATGGTTGCAAATGCTGTGTGAGTAACCATGTTCTATAAGTTATTATACTTCCAAATGGATTTAGTGGAAGACTATAGATGATTTGAAAAAGAAAAAAAAAGTCCAAGGAGAACGTGTTATTCCTCCTGGGCTACCCCATGTTATCCAACACCTGTTTAGAACAAGGTCTCACTAAAACTTTATAATATTTGTTATTTCTTCATATGTCACCAAAACTTCACTTGAAACATACAGTATAATCAAAGTATCCAACCAAAGTGTAAATGTTAATAAAATAGGAATTTAAGGAAATAGATGAAATCAACTTACTGCAGATCAAACAAATTAATTCATTAGGGTTTGACTGAGAACCACATTTTTTGTGTGATTAGCCTGTTGCGGATGTGTTTAATAACTGATACCAAATTGAAACAATTGTGGTAAAACATTCTTTCAATAAATAGTTACTAAAAGAGATTCAGGTATAACGTGGAATGAAGAAATGAGAGGGAAAGAGCTGTGAACACTGTCCTGGAGAATATTAGTTATCCCAACATAAATGGGATATGGTGATTAAGAAAATTTAATTAAGACTTTTCCATTACCCCCATCAAAGTTCATTTCTTCTTTTTCCTTAAAGACCGCAGTCTCATTTTAGCATTTTGCGGGTGGGGGAGCTAGTCCTTTAGATGGCATAATGATGGGTTATGCTTGGTCGAAGTTTGCAGCCATTTTGCTGAGTAAACTTTTAATAATCCTGGCTGTGGTAGGCAGAATAATGGCCCCACAGAAATATTAATATCTTCATCCCAGAAAACTGTGAATATATTACCTCACATGGCAAAAAGGACTTCGAGATGAGGAGATTAAGATTAATGTCCTTGTATGGAGACATTCTCCTGGATTATCCAAGTAGGTCCAATCTAATCACAAATCCTTAAAATCAAAAGACACTTCCCACCTGCAGAGAACCAAAGAAATGGCAGTGTTAGCAGAACTCAGCTGCCACTGGTGGCTTTAAGTACATAGGAAGGGGCCATGAACACAGCAAAGATGGAAAAGGCAAGGAAACAGATTTTCCCCTGCAGCCTCCACAAGGGAAAGCATCCTTGCAGACACCTGATTGTATCCCATTGCTACCTGTTGGACTTCTAATTTCAGAACTAATAGAAAGTAATTTCTGTTGTTTTAAGCCACTGAGCTTGTGGTAATTTGTTATAACAGCAATAGAAACCTAATACAGTGACTAACATTGCTCAAATACTTATTATGTACCAAGCAGAATGCTTAGTCATTTACATGCCATGTTTATTTCTCACAACCCTACTTTATATATGAGGAAACTGAAATTTAGAGAGATTAAGTAACTTGCCCAAGATTACACAGAAAGAAGTGGTAGAGTGAGAATTTGAATCCATAATATCTTTCAGAGTCTGAGCTCTTAACTATTCTATATAAAGAACAGAATAGCCTCTCAACTCCTTACAAGAGAGTTTTACATGTAAATTCAGTGTTTCCTGGAATAATGTCTCTGGAATTTTCTCTGATAAATGATTCATGAAAATAATGCAATGTTATTTCAGTTTAGGTGTGCCATCAGTCAGAGTAGAGGTTAAAATATTTATTTTTCATTAAGTGAAAAAGTAATGAAGCACTGTCCATTACTAAAAGATCAATGACACATTTAAAGAGATGATGGGTCTAGAAATTTGACAGGCTGTTTTTTCACAGAAAACAATTAGAAATAATTAGAAATGCTGGATAAAAATTTTGAAAAAATCTTAAATCTAAGTAAAAATGGAATCCAGAGACTTAAGTAAGGCACCAAACCTGCTTTATTCTGAGGATTTTTGACAAACATGAAAAATTTGAGCTTTGGCTTGGATGACCTTGTAGGAATTATGGGGTTCTGAAGACAGAATTTAACTTCCGAGACTCTCTCAGGTTAAGGTCCCACATAAAGCTGGAATACCAAATGCTACATCCTCAAGGTGAGGGTGAAGCACCAGTAAACTGCCCACCCCTCCTCTTGGTGACTGCAGGGAAAGTTGCTTTGGCATTGGGAAGAGGAGGGTAGAAAATAAAGCTCCCCTGAGAAGTTGTAACCAAAAGCCCAAGCTGGCGCTGGCATAGACTGTTCAGAAAAATTTAATTGGGAGACCATTAGGCTGAGATGGCTCCAGCATCTTGGGTTCCTGCAGAAAGAAACCAGAACGCAAAGTAAACAGAAAAACAAAACTTAAGTTTACCTAATCAGAAACCACCAACTAACCTCTAACTGGAGACTATCAACTAGACCATACCTAAACAGGCACACACGTCGCTGTAGCCCATCAAGTAACTTTTTCACTTTGCTTCTGTGTTCAGCCTGTAAAAGCCTCCTGCTCATGCTGTTAACGTGGAGCTTTCTGAACCACTTTTGGTTTTCTGTGCTGCCCAATTCATGAATCTTTTAATGATCAAACTCTGTTAAATTTGTTTTGTCTAAAGTTTTTCTTTTAATAAGACCTACAACACAAATCCATGGGTGTTAAAAAATCCTGAAGTCAACACACTTCATTCAAATGAACTTGAACTAGGGGGGAGCTGGCAGATGTAATCACAAATTCTCCTCAGGAATTTTCCTTCATCTTAGTTTCTCTTGCAATCTCCTTCATCTCAGTTAACGGTACTTTTATTCTTCCAGTCACTCAGGCCCAATATTTCGGTGTCATTCTTGACAATTCTGTTTCTCAAACCTATCCAGTCTGTTAACAAACCTTAGTTACCTTTAAAATACTCTTCACCTTCTCTCTCTATTGGAATATTGCCATCCTCCTCAAATGATCTCCTTGCTTCTGTCTTTGTCTCTCTAGAAACATTTTCAATGCAGCAGAGTGAGCCTGTTCAAATGTAAATAATATCATATCTATGCTCTAAACAGTTTAAATGATCTTACCTCATTCAGAAAAAAAGCTAAAGTCTTTTAATGCCCCCCAGGGCTCCAGACTTTTGGCTGCTTGGCTTTTCTGCTTTCATTTGCTCTGCTCTTTTCCGTGCTCAGTGCAGCAGGTGCTACCAGTGCCCTGCCCACAGCCTCTCTTGCTTACCTTTTCAGTGCATATAGGCCCAACTCCGAATGTCAATGCCTTTGTTTATTTGCCTGGGGGCTTTTACTTGCAATGGAACCTGATTTCCCACAATGAGGCTGGTTGGAAATGCCAGGAATTAATGCCTTCTGGGAACAGACCTCAACTAACGACTAACAGGAATTATATATAAATATCCCAGCTCCTAGCCTCAGTTTTACTCTGTCTCTCAGAGGTCTCTCTCACTCACACTGATAGCCGGCTTGAAACCAGACCTTTATTTGCTGCCTTCCCTGCCTTGTCTCCCTACCTGTGTCTCTTTACTCCCACATGACGGACATGAACTTGCATGCTTTCCTCACTGCCAAATAAAACATTCAGTCCACTTGAGCCATACTCTTCCTTGCTGTTTCTTCAACACTCCAGGCATGCTTGAGACTGTTGCCTTTGCTGTCCCTGCTCCCCCCTCTGGAGTGCTACTTCCCAGAAATTACACAGGGCCGTTTACTTCACATCCTTCAAAGAGGCCTTCCCTGGACATCCTGTTACCCATCCAATCATTTGACATTTTTCTCTATATTAATTATTTTATCCATTAACACACATCATAATCTAATGAACGAATTGACTCTGTGTGTATGTGCATGGTATATAATTTACTTGTTTACTAACTCTTCTTTCCCTGGAATATATGCTGTCTGAGCAATGGGATTTATGTCTGTGTTGTTCACTGCTATATTGCAATAAATTACCTGCCATATAGTAAGCATCAAATGAATATTTGTTAAATGCTTCCCCCTACCCTCTGAAGGTTTGCTGAAAATGTACTGACAATAGGCAGATTAATAGGAGAAAAAGGCATACAAATTTATTGAATGTGCATAAGCACAGAGGGATCACAGGAGGATTATTACCCAATAATTCAATGAAGTCCACATGCTTATATACCCTTCTTCACAGGGGAAGGAGAAATGGGGCCATTTTGAATGATAGTAAATTATTTTTAGGGTAAAGGAACGAGTCTAATGCTCAGACAATGGTTAGTAAATAATCCTCTTTGGGACTTGCATGGGACCTGAGAACAGACAATAGTTTGGGACAAAGTTCATCTGGGCTGTAGGTGTGGTGTTTAACTTTCAGTCTCTTCCTCCACGATATGAGTTTTAATCTTCTCTGGTTAATAAAATTTCAGGGAGGGGTTGAAGGAAATTGTGTTCCTCTTTAGCAGGTCTGGTTTCTAGGTAGGTAACAGAACTTCAGGGAACAGCTTCATCCTGTGTTTTTGGGGAGACAGGAATGAGAGGTGGGAGTGGAGGAAGGGAAAGTCAGAGAGACTTGAGACTGCTTCTTTAGGTCAGCATGTCAAAGCACCATGTTTTGGGCTACTGTTTTCTGAGTGCTAACACATAAAAGAATCAAAACATATAATATTCCTAGGATAATAAATAGCTCAGTGGGAAAAAAATACCCAAGCATAAAATCAACAAAAATACTCTGAGTGGGAACCAGCAGAAACAAAAAAATGGCAGAAAGAGACCTACAAAGATTTTAGTTTGAAATTATCACAGAGATTATATTTATTCAGTATGTTTAATAATAAAGTATGTGATGACAAATGGCTGGAACAGAAAACTATGACAGTAACTAGGCAGATTTAAATTAATTTCTCCATATTAAAAATACAATAAATTATAAAAATACAACCAATGTTTTATTAGCATGTTAGACTTAGTTGATCACCAGCTTTCTTTGACATGCGTGTTGTCCCTTCTGAGCCACAGTTTTTGGTGGCATAGAGGGAAGAAGAGGGACACTGCTCCTGAGGTGTTCCTGCTTCCACCTTTTCTCCCCACACCCAGTTTTCTTTTTGGGTTTTTGGTCTCTGCTGCCAAGAATATAAACTTTATAACTTCTGCAAACATGAACCTCATTATTTAGTTCATTCAAATTTAGTTAAAAATAATAAATGCGAGGTTTATTTTCTTGCCCCAAAACTATTGACTTAAAGGTGACAGAGACTCTAGATTGTGTGGAAAAGATTAAAGAAAAAGAGGGTGGTGGAATGTGGAATTAGTATATAATGTTTAAGAATAAACAAAATAAAATAAAACTGGGAAATCTTCAGTAATTTTATATTCTTTCTGAGTTCTTTAATTTTCGTCCCCCCCACCCCCCACCCCCATGTTATAGGAGGGTTTTCTTGTTTGCTTTTTTGATTTCTAAAGATCCAAACAGAAAAAAATATTTCTGGAAGTGACAGAAATTAGTGTTCAGCAACTACATGATCTTTCTTTTTCTTTCAAAACATATCTAGTCTTATAGGCTATTTTTCCAATTACAAATAATACATGTCTAGTATATATTTAGTTTGAAAACATTTGTGTGATCAGAAAGGCAGAAAAAAAGAAGTGAAAGTACTTCTCATCCCATTACCAAGATGTAACCCTTCCTAGTATTTTTGCATATATTTTTTCTAAATGTTCTTCTATGTGTCTGTATGTTTACTAAAAACAAGATCGTATTATAAATGCTCTTTTGCAGCCTTATGTTTTCACATAGTAATATATGACAGTCATCTTTTAATTCCATAACAATAGAGTTACATCAACCGTTTTGAAGGCTACATAATATTATAAAATATGGATATTCTATAAATTATTTAAGCATTTACTTACTGATGGGCTTCTAAGTTGTTTCTTAATTTTAACTACCATAAATTAGTAGCCACATTAACATACTGTAAACTGCCCCAAAGAATATGAATAAACAGATTTACCTATAACCCCAAGATAAAACAGTGAAAATTATGCATCATGTTGACAACCAAAAATGTTAGTTATACGAGACTGTTAATCCTAACAATTCATAGACATTTAGTTCTATTTAGCAATGTATTCACCTATTCATCCACTCAATAAATACTTATTAAATATAAGATATAAGAGGCATGGCTCTAGTCACTGGGAACATGTGAATGAACAAGACAGTGATAGTCTTGGTCTCACGAGGCTTACATTCCACAGGGTGAAGACAATCAATAAACATGTACATAAACAAGAAAATTAGAGATTTGATTAGTACATTAAATGAAATGAACAGGGTGGCATGATAGATTTTAATTGCAGTGGTCTACTTAGGAAGGCTGGCCCGGCCAGGGTCAAACTCTTTGAGGGATTGTTACTTAGTTGATGCTTGAACGATGAGCCAGGCTTCAAAGGACTAAATGTCATGGAACTAGAAAATAGCAAGTGCAAAGGCCCTGGGTAGTAAAAAACTTGGCATGGATTGAGGAACAGAGGACTTGAGCAAAGGAGAAGTATAGAAAGGAGGCTGTGGCATGATGGAAGGCTGGAGAAGACAGACTTTTGATTTGCAGAGCCTTCTTGACAAGGCTACAGTGCTAGATTTTATTATAAGTAAAAACAAGTCTTGGAATAATTTAGGCAGGCCAATTGAACTGATGTGAATTGAGTTTTCAAAAGGTTCATTCTGGCTATGTGGGTAATGGATTATGGGGAGAAGAATAGAAGCTGAGAGACTATTTAAAAGGTCATTTCAACAGTATAAGCAACAAAACAAAAACCCTTTGGGTAAGGTGTGGGAAAGGCATGTAGGTGCAAGTGGACATTTGAGATACGTTTCTGCAGTAGAACTAAGGGCAATTTTTGGTGGATTGGAGATGGGGGATAAGGAAAAGAAAGGAAAGGACAATTATTCATATTTCTTTCACTTTGACAGTTGTGTTCGTGGTGGAGTCATTTATTGAGAAGGCAGAGCCTAGGGAGAGAACATATTTTGAGAACACATGTAATTATGACCATACAGCTGAGATTACACGGGCAAACTAAAACATGGGCTCGGAGCTCAAGAGATTTAAATTTAGATGACATTTCAAATGAAACTAAATGAGATCTCCTAGGGAAAGAATGTACACCTAGAAGAAACTTCAGGAACAAACCATGGGGCATTTCAACATTCAGAAATGAGATTTAGAGGACAGCAAAGGAGATGGAGAAATAGGGGTAAGAGAGGTAGAGGAAATCCTGCAGAGTATGGTATCAAGGAAAGTAAGAGAGGAGAGAGTTTGTAGGAGGGGGTGAGTGGTCAACAATGACAGGTGAGGCTGAGTGAAATGAGACAGGGACATGTTATGGATGTGGCACCAAAAGCAGGTTTACCCCTGGCTGTTGTTGAAGAACAGATGGGAAATTTGTTTCTGGCATAGAGTGGAGTAAACATAAGACAATTCCCTTTTTGGTATAGCACATATGAAAACTACATTTAATATATTTGAAAAGACTTTGAAGAAAAACCAAAACCTCTTTAATGCTTGGCAGAGTGATGGGAAATAAGGGGAGTTCTCAGAGGCTGGAACCTACAAGAAACTATACCAGGCAGTTGCTCTGGGGGATTTGCCATCCCTCAGAGCTTAAATGTCCCCAATGAGCTATTTTATTCATTTCTCTTTTATTCCTTTGTGAAATGTGACTTTGAAAAACTTTTTTTCTCAGACATCATGATACGTCCTATCTATGGTTGGAGTTCCCTGGGCTCTGGTAAGATGTCTGGCATTAATTGATTCAGATTACATTTGGGGAAAGACTACCCCCCACGATATGTACAGATCTTCTAAATGGAGAATCATAGGGGAATTTGCACAATTTGGAGGCTATTAAATCAAAACAGAAGTAGTCCAGAGATAAACAAAATTCTACTGCAGCTAATGAGAAAAAAAAAAAAAAAAATATATATATATGTATATATCAGCTTTGTATTAGTCAGGGTTCTCCAGAGAGACAGAGCCAATAGGATATGTACATACATACACGACAGGGGATTTATTAGGGGAATTGGCTCACACAATTATGATGGCTAAGTCCCATGACAGGCTGTCGGCAAACTAGATCTGGTAGCATGGCTCAGTCCAGGTCCAAAAGTCTCAGAACCAGGGAAAACAATGGTGTAATTCTCAGTTCAAGGCCAAGGCCTGGAGTGCCACTGGTGTAAGTCCTGGAACCTGAAGGCTAAAGAACCTCAAGTTCCAATGTCCACAGAGGAGAGAACAGTGTATCCCAGCTCTAGGGGATAAAGAGGGAGAGTTTTGCCTTTTCCTATGTTTTTGTGCTCTCCCAACTAGCAGATTGGATGATGCCTGCCTGTTTTGAGGGTAGATCTTTCCCACCCAGTCCACTCAGGCTCACATACTAATCTCCTCTGGAAACACCCTCACAACACACCGAAAAATAATGCTTTACCAGGTTTTTAGGTGTTTCTTAATCTAGCCAAGTTGACACATAAAATTAACCATCACAAGCATAGATGCAAAAATTTAAAATAATTATCAAAACAAATCTAGAAATGTATATGAGATAACATTGTTATTCTTTGAGGTTTATTTCAACCCTGCAACTTTGTTTCAGTTAGAATAGTAATATAATTCCTTGCAAGAATACATTTAAAAAATTATGGGGCCGACCCTGTGGCTCACTCGGGAGAGTGCGGCACTGGGAGCGCCAAGGCGGCGGGTTCAGGTCCTATATAGGGGTGGCCGGTGCACTCACTGGCTGAGCGCGGTGCGGGCGACACCATGCCAAGGGTTGCGATCCCCTTACGGGTCACACACACACACACACACAAATAATAATAATTATGATTATTGCAATAGATGCAGAAAAAACATTAGCTAAAATTCAACTTAAAACTCCCTGAGTTTTAGCCAAGCACATGGGCTGCCAGCTAGAGATTGTATGTCCTGGCATTCCTTACACCTAGGAGTGGCATGTGACTATGTTCTTGATAGCAGACTGAGGAGAAATGATGTGAGTGACCTCTAGTAATGAACTGAGCTTCCATTTCTCCTCTCTCTCTCCCCTTTTTGCTTCTGTTCCAGCCCAACCTGCCATATGCCTAGTCTCATTCTTAGCTCACCACAAAACTAGAGCCACTCATGATATATATACTTCTTCATTTTCTGTCTTATATTGTCATTATAGGTGTTCTTTACTTATGCTAATAAACTCTAAGCTTCCTGAAACAGAGTTTTACCTGTTTGTCTTTATATTCTTTTAGAACCTGATATACAATTGAGTGCACTGAAAGTGTTTTTAAATATATACTTAATTGCCATCAATTTTGCTTGTTCCTGCTGCTAGCTAAATTTGGTGCTATTTAATTGAGGCTAACTCTTACGAAGTTAAGAAATTAAGGTACAATTTTGAAAATTTGAGTCCATTTAAACCCTCATGTTACACTTAATTGAAGAGATTTAATAACCATTTGTCTTCCCAGTGGAAGAAAAATAGCCTGAAGCCCTTGGAAGCCAGACCTAGAATGTCAGAAGCTCAGAGGCTTTTGCTGAATTTTCCTGATCTCAATTCTTACAAAACTCACAACAGGCAGATAATATAAATTCTTTACCTCTTGGCATTCCTAGACTACATTGTAAAGAGATCCTATTTCAATTTAAGATAACTTTCGTAAATGTTTTGGAATCTGTATATAAAAAGGATGAGGTGCTTCTCTATATCTAGAATCAATTAAGCAACAATTATTTATTGAATAACTAGTAGCAATGCGACTGTTGATAAAATTTTCTAAAGTTCACTATACTTGATTTTCTCATCTGCAAAAAAGTTTTGAACTAGATGATTGCTAAAGTTCTCCCAGTTATAAAAGTCCATTTATTTTGTTTTAAAAACTGCTTTGTCATTAAAATGTATTTCTATAAAAAGCATAAAGTTTGGTATTTTTAAATATAGTTACTACTAGAAATCATTTAGGCTCGAGGTCCTTAACAGAGCAAAGGGTATAAATGACTAGGTGCTTTGAGGAGATACTGCCATACGGTAATGTGTTAGGTACCACCAGAGAAAGAAGCTGAGAATGAGCTAGGTGGAGAAAAATAGGTCAACACTTGATTATGTAAAACTTTGCAGTACTGAAAAAAAGATAGTTGTAAGAATAAAAAAGGCACATAAAAATAAAGACTACAATACGTATCAACAAATATTTATTGAATACCTACAATATATCATGCGCTTGGGTTACATTGGTCAACAAAGAACCCCACTTTCATGGAGCTACATGCTAGTGGGATGATATTCTTACTTAGCTTTTGGAGGAGCTCAGCCAGGTGAGTCAGATAAGAGAGGTGAAGAAGTGACAGGTACCCGCAAGAAGTAAATTGGCTCTAGAATTAATTATAGCATGTATTAGTCCATTTTGTGTTGCTATAACAGAAATACCTGAGAATGGGTAATTTATAAAGAACAGAGGTTTATTTGGCTTACAATTCTGGGACAGCTGCATCTGGCATGGGCCTCAGTCTGCTTCTGCTCATGGTGGAAAGTGTCCGGCAGCGGGTGAGTACAAGCAGATCACATGGTCAGAGGAAGCGAAAGAGAGAGAGTAGGTGCCAGGGTCTTTTTAAACAACCAGCTCTCACAGGAACTAACAGAGTGAGAACTCACTCATTCCCCCTTCCCCAGGGAGAGCATTAATCCGTTCGTGAGGGATCCACCCCCATGATGACTCAGTCAGTTTCCAACACTGCCACATTGGGGATCAGATTTCCACATGAGTTTTGGAGGGGACAATGCATCCAAACTCCATCATAGCAGTTAGTGACAGGAGTGACAATGTGATAGAAATGACAACTGTTTTGTTGAAGGACCAGAGATTAGATAACAGGTCACTTGACATGGCATGTGCATGTGTTGTGTAGATGTGTAGAAACTTGCCAAGCCTGGATGCATTCATAACAGCAAGGTGATGTGTGATTTCAGGAAAATAACAAGTGCACATTCCAGATAGTGATGTCATTTTCTCCCCACCTTACTAAGCAGCAGCCTCTGTAAGGCACTATCTATACTTCGAAAGCAGATGGGAAAACTAAGGACCTCACACATCTCATTTTCTTTATACCAGAGACAGCATGGAATATTCTAAGATGGTATTTTTGGTACTGGAGAAATTTTTTAACAGGAAAATCTATTAACACCTCATGAGTTCCTCAAGTCCATTGTGAGCCACAACTATGCTTCATTTCAGTTTGCTTTCTACACAGAACTGTGGACACATTGGCTCTACATCCAGTAAACAAACAAAAATAATGAAGTTAGAAGTGAAGAAAAGGGTATTCCCCACTGTAACCCACCCCCCGTCCAGCTGGGTGAGGGCTGGAGCTTCCTTCCCTGCATGTTTTTCAGTTCTGGCAGTGCCACCACTAATTGATCCAGTCATATCCAGCATTACCCTCTGTCTTTTCTGTTGGAGGAGGGTGGGGATGAATATGAGATACATATAGTCTAGGAATTATGTAAACCAAACTTCAGAGATTTTAGTCTTGGTATAAGGTACATTGGGAGTTTCCATATATTCTAGCTCAGGCTCTTTTACCCATTTCACAAAATCCATTTACCATAAAAAAATAAAAAAGATTTTTCTTAACATGTTGCTGGAATAGTCTTATATGTACCAGTGTTCAGTCTCTTTTCTTTCTTGAATTACTCTGGTTAGGTTGGTCATGATCCAGAGAGAGAATAGATATTAAGAAATGTGTTAATGTCAAAAGTGGTGTGTGTGTGTGCGCGCGCGTGCGTGCGTGCGTGCGTGCGTGCGTGTGTGTGTGTGTGTGTTGAGTGGGGGTGGGCATGGGGAGGGGAGATCCTAATCTGTCTCCAGGAGTGAAGAGTGAAGAATGCTTTACGGCTTCCCCTCAATCTTGTTCTCTTTCCAGAAAGCCATGGCATGGAAACCCTATGAGATTTCCCAGTTCCGTTTAGTTTTGAGCCTTTTCTGCTCCAGGATTGCCAGATATTGTTGTCTGACAAATCTTTGAACCTAAAACTGAGCCAGAAAGTAGAGCTCTGGAAGCAGAGTCCAAATGAAGGAAATGATTTAATAAAATCCGGCCGTGAGTCCAAGTGGCACAATCACAGCAATCTCATAAGGGCCAGGTGGGTGATTTTTGCCAATGCATAAAGGTCCTCTTGAGTTGCAAATTCAAAATAGCAAAATTTAAGCAGATATTTTGAAAAAAAATGGCTCAAATAATTTTATAAACAAAGGATGAATAACAACAATAATGTCTTACGCTTATATAGTACCCAGCATCTTTCAAGTACATTTATACAGACTTTTCTGTGTGCTGCTGGAATAGTTGTACATAATGGCATTATGCCATGTAGAATTTTCCCTGATTTTGGTTCATATAATCTATGTACATAGAACACTACGGGCTGGCCTGGTTCCACTTGTTTTTATGGAAGAGGCATCAGAAATTAGACATAATTTGAATATGTTCAGGACAAAAGATCATACAGTAAAGTGGAAATCAGTGGAATCAGAAGACATGGGTTTTATTGTTATTATCTATGATTTTAATTTAGGAGCTGTGCCTCCTTAGGCCAGTGCTGCATCTATGAGGTCAGGCCAAAATCAGCCACTGGAGGCCACACAGTTGTTGCTTAGGAAGCCTTGATGTTGTCCACAAAAGCCTTTAGATACTGTTGGCAGGTTGTGCATATGCAGTTTGTGTATCAAACAACCCTAAGGGGAGTCAGTCACATCTGCAAGCAGGCAGATCTCAGAAACATGAGCGAGGTCTGTGGATTGGGTTTTGCTTTCTCCCAAACTTATCAAACAGATAAATCATTCTTTCTCTCTTGGGGAGAAATTAACAAGGAGGCAGGGCAAAGCTGGATGAATTCCTTTTATACTTTTCCTCCTGTACAGAGTGGAAATTTTTTCCTCTCTATGGAAACAAAAAGAGTGGGAAATACGTAAGCTACATTGTGTTAGCAACTATATTTATTTGGTAATTATACATATTTGTTTATTTTAGCTGAGCTTGTTTTGGTATATGATTGTTAGTTCCTATTAATTATTTTCAATAATTATGTTTAAATTCATGTTCTGCAAGTCATAGCGGGACCCAGATTCAGTTACTAATATTATGAAATGTTATTTGCAATCAAGCCATAGACTAGGCAAGTGATAAAGGACAATAGATGGCCATTCAATACCATCTGACCCACCATTTTGTTGTGCCCAGAAATTCCATCAAGAAATTTATTCTTTCTTTCTTTTCTTTTTTAACACTGCTATTTTGCCTAGGTAATTTACTTTAATATGCTAATAACCTTTGTAAACCTCTGAAGTGGGCTTTAGTGTACAGTGTTTCCCAATTTATCTCATCAGTGTCTCAGTGAGCAAAAGGTTACAACATTGGTGTTATATTTCACATAAATTATTTTTCTTCACAATAGAACTAGGAGCCAAACTTTGTTTAATAAACTTGAAAATTATTCTTTAATCCTGTGAACATTATGAAGTGTCTAATTTTTAAAAACAAACTGTATATAGGCAATTGGTTAAAACCCATTGTAACATCATTGTTGAGGCATACAATTACCATTTTTAATAGTTTTGCAAAGTTGCAGTGAGTACTGTGTTCTCATATGACTTACAAAACAACATATGATGATTATTAGATACATAAGATATATAAAAAAAAATTGAGCCAAAGTTTTGATACAGCCTTAGATTTTTTTCTAATTAAAATAAATTTTTTCCCAGGTAAGCATATGCAACCATTTATTAACATGATACCATAATGTAATGTCTGTTATTTTCTATATTCTATTCAACACACATATTTTTGATGTTATTTTTATTGCTAAGAAGCAAAGTTTATTGAAGTAGCCAACTCCATTTTTTTCTTTCTGTTTATTCATAGACTTTAATCATAAAAAAACAAGGAATTTGATGAATCATTATACACTATAAATATTCTTAAGAAATTATATTTGAGTGCCAATTTCTGTTGCCTTTCTCTGATGGTGGGTTACAGATACGAGAGGTACAGCTGAGAAAGACTGGTCTCAAATATACTGACTTTGGCACTGGCTGAAGCCTGAAGCCTAATCTCAGAGAAGTGGTGAGCATATATTAGGAAGTTTCCAGAGCTGAGGCCAAGGACATTTAAAAGAACTCAGAAACATGATACTCATTGTATATAGACACAATATTAGCAGCATATTTGCAGTTAAATAATAACAACTATAGAGTAACATTTATTGAGAATGTATAGAATACTGTACATTGTTCTAAGATTTTATGCATGTTTAACCATTTGACCTGCATAATAACACTTGAGGTAGCCTTTAATATTAATTAACCCCATTTTACAGATAGAGAAATAGATTTTCCAAGAGGTAAAGTAATTTGCCCCAGGCTAACTTACATAATATGTAGTGAAGCCGGGATCAAACATAAGCAGTGCAATAAGAAAAAAAAAAAAAGATAGGGCAAAATAAGAAAGAAAGAAAAAAGAAAAAAAGAAGAAAGAAAGAAAAGAGAGAAAAATAAATTAAAGACATGCAGGTTGGAAAGAAAGGAGAAAACCTCTGTTTGCAGATGACATGATCCTGTATGTGACACTCCTAAGGAATTAAAAAAAAACTACTTGAACAATTAAATGGATCTATGGTTGCTGGATAAATGTTCAATATACAACAAAACAACAACAACAACAAAAAAACCTTATTTCCATATTCAGAATAAAAAATCTGAAAATAAAATTAAGAAAATAATTTTATTTACAATAGCATAAAAAATAATTTAGGAATAAATTTAACAAAAGAAGTGTAACACTTGTACACTGAAAACTACAAAGCATTGCTGAGAGAAATTAAAGAAGATCTAAAGAGATGGAAAATAATACATATTCAAGGATTGAAATACTCAATATTGCCAAGATGTCAATTCTGCCCAAATTACAAATTCAACACAATACCTATCAAAAAGCTAGCAAGTTTTTTTGTTTTGTTTTGTTTTTAAAACTTGTCATAATAGACAAGCTGATCCTAATATATCTGGAAATATAAAGGACCTACAAGGGTCAAAATAAGTTTGAAAAGGAACAAACTTGGAGGACTTATAATGCCCAATTTCAAATGTATCATATAACCACAGTAATTAAGACAATGTAGTATTAGCACAAAGATAGGCATGTAGATCAATGGAACATAACTGAAAGTTCAAAATAGATATTTACATTTTTAATGTTTTTTAATTTTAAAAAGATATTCTTTCTTTCTTTCTTTCTTTCTTTTTCTTTTTTTTTTTTTTTTTTTGGCAACTGGCAGGTTCTAGGATCCAGACCCTTGATCTTAATCTTGGTGTTATGATCTTTACATTTTTTAATCAATTGATTTTCAACAAAGGTATCAAGATAATTAAATGATAAAGGACTAAGTTCCTTTTTAAAAATTATATTTGTTTTGTGGCTATCCAACATGTCTAGCTATATCTGTTGAAAAGATTATATTTTTGTGTTAGTCTAAAATTATTTCAAAATTAAAAAAAGAAAAAAAAGATTAAGATTTTTGGAATTTGACTGTCCTGTACTATCCACATATGTTTGAGGCCAGGCACTGCCAGGCATGTTCATATCCTAATATACTCTCTGGCCTTGTACCTTAATTTCTCAATGATATGCCAGGGAGTTGCCATAGCAACATTAAGCAGAGAGCTATCATAGCTTGTTTATATGCTGTTGGGAAAGGGATGTGGGGATATTGATGTTGAGGGAGAGAGGGGATGATTGTAGGAGCAGGTTTTAAATATGTGAGAGGATGGGATCCAGCATACAAGTGAAAGGATTGTCACTAGATAGGAACACCTACAGTTCAGCCACTGTAATGGGAGGGAGGGCAGTGTGAATAGTGAAGATACAGGAATATTAGGTGATCATGTTACTGGGAGGGATGAGGTCATTTTTTTTTTTTTTGCTATCTTTTAGAAGAGGCAAGGTCATCAGCTATAAGTGTGTTGATGATTTGAGAAAAAAGAAGAAAGTGTGAACATGTCTTCCTGGAGAATAGAACAGGCCATTGACTGTGGAAGTAAGGAAAGATTGCTACACTATGGTGTATTACTTACGGTTTGCTGAAATAAACTTAAAGCACGCCCAGTCAGCACAACTGCATGTAAATACAATGCTCGCGAAGAGGGAATTTGTATAACCATCTCTGTGGTTCTGCCACTCCAGTGTGATGGAGAGAAAAGGGAACAAGGTAACTGAGGGTGTGTGCAAGGAGTGGTCATTTATTATTGGTCATGGAACCTAAGCTCAATAATAGAGAAAATGAGGAAAGAGATGGACATTGAAAAATTGTTAAATCAGGCAATATGGCATTTATGGTTGAAAATTCCTCCTAGTACAATCATCTAGAAATTCTGGAACAGATAAAACAAGTATTTTTAAAATGCAACACTATGTTTATAAGAAGTACAGACAATCGAGAGGCCAAAACTGAAAAATGAACACGAACCAGAACAGTAAGAAAGCATGAAAAAGCCAGGGTAAACCTTTAAAACACCTGTGGAGACTTATCTTCATCTGCAGATCTTGAATGATCATTTAGCTGGCTGTAAGTTATGACTTTGTTTCTTTGTCAATCCATGCAGAGATCAGACTTTCCTTTCTTTCTTTTCTTTCTTTTTCTTTTTTTTTTTTTTTTCGCCAGTTGACCTTTTCACTGGGAATGGAGTCACTTGAACATCCCAACTTCATGTGGTGGTCTTAGTTTCTCAATTCGAGCTTCTCACCAGGCCTTGTCTCCCCTTTTCCAAATATGGCTGTTGAAGAAAGACTTTATGTGAATGAACAAAGCAATCAACTTAAGATGTTACCAAAGGAAGAAAAGATTAATCAAACAGAGTAGAAAAATATTTTTTAAAAAAGGAAAGCAGAGCATATAAAGAAAGTATTTCCTTTAAATGAGTGATTACATAGACATCTTTTGATTGATCAAGAAAAATCTTAGATGGCACAATTTTAAGAATAAAATAGGGACATGAGATGAGGCAACATATTAAAAATAAGAGAAAATTATGTCCAACTTTAAAAAATGACTTTAAATAAATTGATAAATATAGTCATTGTGGAATATTTCCTAGGGAAAAAATAAAATAAAATAAAAATTCACAAAAACTGACTCAGAGACAAAGTAGACAGCATTTAAAGTCCACTACCAATAAATAAATTGAATCAGTTGCTAGAAATCAATCCAATTACAAATGATCATGGCCAGAAAGTTTTAGAGTTGAAATTTACAAAATTTCTATTGAGCAGATAATTGCAATCTTATACACTTCCAGAGGTTAGAAAAAGAGAGAACGCTGCCAACAAATTTTATGACATTAGTCTATCTTAAGATCAAAAGCAGACACAAATAATATGAGAAAAAAAAATACGTCAATATCATTCATAAGCGTAAAACAAAAGTACTAAACAAAATGTTAGCAAAACATCCAGTACCATATAAACAAATACACAACATATACCACATTGTTTTATTCCCAATAAAAGCAAGAATAACTTAAAATAAGATAATATATTAATGTAATTCAACACCTTAATAGGTGAAATAAGACTGAAAGCCCACCGAAATAGATATAAAAATTTCTTAAAAAATAAAAATTATTATTTTTATTTGGTTTGAAGGACCTGAGAGAAATCCTTAAAGATGTACTAGTTCTTCACGGAATGGAAAGTTCATGCCATTTGAAAGTTGTGTTTGTAACAGAGGAACTATCTCTGCTGCGACTGAAGGATTTTGTGGTGTATGGGATTAAAATATAGGACAAGAAGAGCTCTAAGGGTAGAAAGGGTAAATGTAACTGAACTGTTATAAAGTTTTTACACTGACTGTGAAATAGCATCATATTATTTAAAGAAAATCTGTGATAAGTTAAAGATGCACGTTGTAACCACAGGATAACATTTACAAAAGAACATAAGGAGATGTAAAGTCAATGAGAGACATAAAATTGAATACTAAAAATTATGTAAGTCATCTAAATGATTCCAGGAAAAGAAGAGCAGTGAAAGAAAGGACCAATAGTATTTTTAAAAGTAAGGTGGCCGTAAACACAATGATGTCCACAGGAAGCAAATGTTACCGATGTAATTCTTAGCAGAACCACAGAGAGGCGGC
Source organism: Cynocephalus volans (assembly GCF_027409185.1). NCBI lineage: Eukaryota > Metazoa > Chordata > Mammalia > Dermoptera > Cynocephalidae > Cynocephalus > Cynocephalus volans. The sequence continues at coordinate 105,405,531 of NC_084468.1, read as the reverse complement.
TCAGTGTCAGAGGGGCTGAGAGGCAGTACTGGGAGGGGAAGCAGTTTCCTTAACACTGTCAGAGATCGGGGAGATGTCCACTCAGCCTGGTCTAAAAGGAAGGGCACAAGAAAGCCAGTGGAGCTCAGAAAGCAAATTTGGCAAACAGCCTCCGATAGTTCAGAGGCAACTGTGGCAGTTCCTGTTCATGCTGTGCTGAACGCTGTCAGTAACTGTAAAGCTGAGCCCTCAGTACAACTCTCAGTGGTCAGAGGATATCTTTACACTCATTACTGATTATCTCAGAAAACTGACAGTGAGTGACTCTGTACTAGACTCCACATACACAAGTTAAGGATACATCTGACTCATACTCGTAAGAGGAGAAAAAAAATGAAAGGAAGGGTTTCAAGTGCTAAAATCCAGAGTCATCAAGCTTCCCAAGCTTCCTATGACTACAACGAATGTTTGTTATCATAATTGTTTTTGTTACTGTGTTTTCCCCCTGTAGACAGCCAAGATTACAAGACTAAATATGTTTAACAGTAGATGTATTCAAGAAGAAAGAACTAAAGTTAGGGACCATGAACCCCAAGAGAAAGGAGGACAGGAACGCATGTACGAGCAGTGGGATTAATAGAGTCAAAAGGCACTTAAACTGTTAACAAGGAGTCCATTTTTGGTCCAAAAAATGATTCGGTTCTTGGAAGTCTGTTTGCAAAATAACTCTGCGATCAACAATCTCTTTGATAATTTTTTTTATTTCTTTCAAACTAAAGAAGCAATTGATCTCTGTACCTCTCAGGTTAAGTGAGATTTTCAGCAATGAAAACTAGAAACAACCTCCTTTTTTTTGCTTCCTCTGAAGATGTGATTCTGAAGGGAGATTAAGAAACTGTTCTTGTCTCATTTTCATGAAACATTTTCAATTGAGTAAAGTTAACTCAAAAGTATGTCAAACAGAAACTCTGACTGTGACACTAACCTAGATGAATATGTTGTACACCTGACATCTAACACCAAATTCCATGAGTCTTCACACCATTCTCCATTGAAAAAGACAATGTCCGACTGTTTCTTGGAGTGACGGCAAATTCCACTTGGACACCTGTGTGCCAGATGTGTGTCGCTACACATGCATCCTGCTGTTCTGCCTGCAGTATTTACCACAAACTACTTTTCCTCTTTGGCTGAACTGAGAAGCAGAACCATCAGAAAGCACCACAACTCTTAAGCATTTTTTCTCATTACTCTTTTATCTTGTCACTCATATGTTTTCAGTTTTCCTTCTAACTCTATTCTTACATAACAGCTCTTCTTCCAGATCCACAAGTCAGTTCTTTTTTTCCCTTGTTTTAAAAATATATATATATTGAGAACTAGGGATTAATTGTGTTGTTTAAAATTTGTTTTTATTTTTAAAATGTGGACAGTGACAAATGGAGGTGTAGCATGCTTCACTTTCCTGTTGAGTCAACCATAGGCAAGAGAACAAATAGAGTTTTGAAATTCTGATGAATCTACTTCAACCTATTGAAAGCATTAGACCATGTCTAGTTTTAAACATTGTTTAATAGAAATAATCGGTTTTTCATGTTAAATGGGGGGTTGTTCTTTTTCACAGATCTGTGCTCCAAGCTGGAAGGGAAAGTCATGCAACAGATGGATGTTAAAAATGGAAAGATCAAAGGGTGACATCATTGCAACTCAAGGTCTTGCAGTAGAGGGCCAGGTGGACACCAGAAGGGTAAAATTAATACAATATTTGGCTGCTACCAACAGGCAAGAAGACCAGAGCAAACACAGCTACATGTGCAGAAATTCTCTATCAACTGGCAGTAATTTCCCTGGATTATTCCAAATGGCTTGCTTAAATCCATTTAATATTACCATGTGGATTTGTAGTCAGCCTTGTACCAAATTGATGTGCTAAGTTTTACAATGAACTGTGAATCACACGTCAAAGGAATTTAGGCAACACTGCTAGGTAAGTCTCGTAGAGGTTATGAAGCACTGATGTGAGCACTGTGGAAACCCTTAGGCTTCATTTTAAATTTAAAATGTTAAATGAATTATTAATACAATAACAATAATAACAGACTTATTGTCAGCACCACGCTCACCCAATGAGCAAACCGGCCATCCCTATATAGGATCCGAACCCGGGGCCTTGGTGTTATCAGCACCGCACTCTCCCGAGTGAGCCACAGGCCGGCCCAATAACAGACTTATTGAAAACAGTTTCAGGCACTAGTCTAAGAACTTTATGTGTATCATGTCACTTAACATTCACAACAGTCTCACATGGTGGGTACTAATGTTATGTCTATTTTGAAGATAAGGAAAAAAAAAAAAAAAAAAGACTGAGACGTTAAGTAAGTCCTAAGGTGACTCATCTAAGAAATTGTGACATTGAAATCCAGTTGTCTGACTCTGGAATACCTGCAACCACGCTTGGAGGATTTGGATTAGTACTGTAGTCCAATAAAATTTTCATGAGATTCGTCTCATTTGTCAGTAACAAGTTTTGTTTCTTGGCCTGAGTACAAAAGTAGATTGTTTCTCTGCTCTTTAGATGTATTGTTTTTCCCCCCTCTTCACTCCAGTATAAGATCAATAATATCCTGTTGGGTTTAAGTTCTGATCCTCCTGCTATTCTAAGGGTAGGAGCCACTACATTATAATCATGTGCCACATAATGACTTTTCAGTAAATTAGAGGCCTGAACATACAATAGTGGCCCCATAGATTATAATACCATATGTTTACTGTACTTTTTCTATGTTATGTTCTGTTTAGATACACAAATACTTACCAATGTATTACAGTTGCCTTCAGTATTCAGTATAGTAACATTCTGTCCCGGTTTGTAGCCTAGAAATAATAGGCTATACCATGTAGACTAGGTGTGTAGTAGGCTATTCCATCTAGGTTTTTGTAAGTACACTCTGATGTTTGCACAAAGATGAAATCATCTAATGACGCAAATCTTAGAGCATATTCCTGTCAAGTGGTGCATATTTAGAAAAGGTTACCAAATCACTTTAATTTTGAAGAATGAGATTTAGCTAAAGAAATCTACATATGTGTATTCATGATTCATTCTTTATAAGAACAATATAGGCAGATAGACTTTGTGCAAATAAATTCTGAAATATTAATAAAAAATAGAAATTAGAATTTTCCAATCATTTCAATGCAATTACTGAACTATCCTTATGGCTCTCTTGTTTTTTAAGTTTGAGTAAAATCCTTTCTGTGCCAAATGAAAGTATCAAATAAAAGCATTTTCAGATGAGCAGTCATTCCCCAATTCTATATTATTATTTTGTGGTACTTCTGATACTTATAACATAAATTTGTGATAAATACCCCCCAAAGCAGATAAACTTTGGGACTGAAAACTAAAAAGGAAAAGAGGCATGACATATAATCCAGTGTTTTTTCTGACAACTGGTCAGCCACAAACATGGAATCCAGAAAGAAAAAGTTTTATTCTGGGTTTGCATTACTATTGTACTCCACATAGAATCTTCAGCAGGTGGTAATCTACTACAGCTCCAAGCTATTATTGGTCCTCAAAGGTAATAAGACCTTAGATCTAGAACTGGAGTTCTCACCACAGTAGTATAAACGCAGGATAAAATAACCACAATTAGACCGTATCAAATCCAAACTTCTTTTTATCATATTCACTCCAAATTATTGTGCAAGAAAAATTATAGTTCCAAAGTGGCCCTCTCTGCTAAATGGGTATGTCTATGAGTCAGGAAAGAGGAAAACTTTCATTTTCCTAGTTCTACTCTTATAGGAATCCCCAGGGAGAAACTGCTCATAGAGAAGCTTTGGTTTTCTTGAACTAGGAGACTCTTGTCCTCGGTTCTATCATAGCCTTCACCACACTATTATTTGTCTCCTTTGTGACAAAAGGGCACAGGGTCTTCTCTCACCCTGCTGTATTAACCTCTGAGTATGGGCATGCTAATCTTTTTTCATATTCTTAAAAGTATCTACTCTATCAAAGGCCTTTGGACACACTGATATCTCTGCCTTGGAACATTCTCTGTTATACTCCTTTACTGAGTTAACTTACATTGCTTTTTTTCCCATCTCAATTCACCTTCTCAGGGAAGTAAGCCCAATCCTGAAAACCTGATCGGGACCTGCTCCTTTACTCTGTCTTTGTTCCTTGTGCTCTTCTATTATTGCACATATCACGGTTTGAAATTATATATTTCAGTGATAATTCATTTTTTGGCCCTTCCTATTGGTATGTAAAGTCCAAAGAAGTAGAACTCTTGTCTGTTTTCCCTTATTATTGAACCCCTAGGGCCTAGTAAAGTGCCTAACAATTAATTAGCACTCAACTGATACTAGTTTGACTGAAGGCACTGTTGGTGGCTGCAAGCACCTCTCAGAGTGGGCAGCAGGGAGGCAGTGATGTGTTTTCATTGCATACTCTCATAAGTTTATGCAATCTCTGAAACCATGACAGTACACATCTTGGAAATCTGGGACAAGTCCACACATTTAGGACTCTATTCTCATTCATAAATATGGCATCATATCATAATGGCAGCTGAGAATGCTCCTCTGAAGAGAAGAACCAATTAGGCTCTCATACCTTCTTGCTCTAGAATGTCTCTTTAGGCCAATATCACCCTCTTAAGATTTATGTGAATTCCATTTTTTTTCCATCTAAGTTACTGGATTTGAACTGTGAATGTAAGTTATTTCTGTTTCCATTCTTTTATTGGGCTATTTATCACTAAGGCTCTAATTAATTTTTCCCAGTTTCTCTGTTCTAAGCTTTATCTTGTTGCTTGTCTTTTATTAGCATTTCCATCGATAATTTATTTTTTTTCTTTGTCATTCACTTAACAAGCATGCATCCTTCAACTTCCAAGATTTTTCTCAAGAATCTTCTCATTCTGTGAGGAACAAAAAAATAATGTGTAACATTTCAGGGACCAGAGCAGAAGATTCTAAAGTTGGTAAAAGTCCACCAGGAAGGTTAGGTCACAGTGGATAACAGGACCTTTCAGATCAAACAAATACACCAGTGTTCTCAAGCTGAAAGAGTAATTGCTTCATTCTTATAAAAAAGAAACTCCCTCTGGTCTTTAATGGCCTACATTTATTGAGTTTATATTGGTCAGAATATGAGGCAAGTAATGTTTTAAATGTACTCATCTTCATTTTATGTAGTGATTCCCCTGAAAGGTTCCATTAAATTCCAATAAAATAATGGCTTCACTTTTTAGAGTATCCAGAGAGAAAGCGTCAAAGGATAGAATTGTCCTGGAAAATTTCACAGGATTGTAAAAATGCTTTACAATCACTGAAAGTATAGAATGGCTGAAAACTCTAACGTGCAATGATTTTATGGCACTTAAAAAAGTTTTCAAAACTTTTTATAAAATGAATAATCATTATGGAAGAAAAAAATGTCTCCTTGGCCTCACAAGGTCACTCACCTACCAACTGGACATATATAAGGGTACTTCAAAAAGTTCCTGGAAAGATTCGTATATCTTTCAATTCTATTTTTCTAGGAACTTTTTGAAGGACCCTTGTAATGCTGCTACTGCTGAAACCTCCTGCTTTAAGTGAATGCAAAAATGCCTGTGTCTTGGTAGTGACCATGCTTTTTAAAATAACCTTTATGAAGACTTCACTAATTACAGTCCTTAACCTCTTCTATATTTTGTCAAATTTATAATGTAAAGAAAAAAATAATGAAAAATGTCCCCATTGCATTGAACCCGAAATATCTGAATGTCTGTAACATTTGATGAGCATTTATCAGAACATTCCCAAATTCACTGTCTGATTAGCAGTTAATCTCAGTTTACTACCTTTCAATCTTCTACATGAACCTCAAGTGGGGGTTCATGATTATGCATATTGATAAACATATTGATTGTTTTCTTTAAATAACATATGTTAAAGTAATTGGTTTTTAAAGAAAATTTTCTCTTAACTCATTTGTTAGGTTGCATCCCTATGTACCTATTTTTTAAAATAAAAATAAAATTTATAGTACTCTTTTACTTAAGCTTATTCTGGATGGCCTGATATCAGAAACTTAATATCATTTATGGGTCATGGAAATTTGTACCTACAGTTCAATGAAAGAATTCTCACCCCAATGTGATAGTTCTATTTTCAGAAATATTTCTCTGGAAAGTTTTAAAGAAAGGGGTGCCTTTGGACATCAGCAAATATTTGTAGAAGGTGTTGCTTTGCCTCCCACGGATTTGTCACTCCTTTTCCCCTGGGTGATGGAGCTGCAAAAGGTTACTCAAAGCCCATCTCTTCTGAGCAGTGAGAAGCCCCGAAAAGGGTTTAATCTCCCAGAACCTTCAAGAGAGAGGCCTTCCTTTCCATTTGGGAAATTAACCACGAATTGGGGTTCTCTTCCCACATTTATTCTCAGACCAGGAAGTTACAGGAAGAGAACATAGGTGGGGTTTTTGCTATGTATAGTTTAACAAGTTTAACGATAGAAGCTGGTAACATTCAGTAAGACAAACAAAGTGATATTCCATAATGCAATTTTCAAAAAGTTAAGTCAATCCACCAGCAAAAGCTTGATTTTAGCAAACATTCTCTTCTTACAGCAATTTCCCGGTATCTTTACATATCAATCAGTAACCTGTCTGTCCTTGAGCCAGCAACCTTGCTGTGTTACAATTCTTTATCATACAACAGAGCCTATAGCCTGGGGAAAATTTCCTGTCCTTTGCAAGATTAACATTTGAAACTCAAGGCTTTGGAAAACCAGGCCCTGTGAAATACATTTGCTTTATGTATACTCTACAGAAGGGACATAATTGTTCCAAAATAGATATACTCTCCCTTCTCTTGCTAGACTGAAATAGACCATAGAGTGGTAGGCCGACAGTAACCTTGAAGAGTTATAGGTATAGTGATTACGTGAGATAACTCAGAAAACAAGGTAAACTTCCAGAATGAACAGAGCTCCCAAAATCCCAAAATGTAAAAAGTGGGGTAGTCATTGTTTCATAATATCATTTCACCTTGCTAGACTAGTTATAGCTCTCTCCTCTCTCTTACCCATATCCTCCTATCTGGAGGCAAGAAACTTCGTTAACAATCATACTGAGCAATTTGACAAATATAATATTCTCAAGTGAAATAGCCTGATAAGAACAGTATCAGCATAACCTGCATTTACAAAATATCTGTTATCTATGGGGTCCTGTGAAGGATGAAGAATGTTGTCTTTCGTTGTGAACTCCAGCCAGGGCAGAACTTAAACCCTTCCAACCATATAAAAATCCAGTAAGGTGTATCTCACATGTGACTCTATAATGTCTCTTGATTTATCAGACTCACAATAATGGGAACTTTCAGTGCTTAGGTCACTGATATATAGTACCTCTTTACCCACATTTTTCCTGAGTACCCACTCATTTATCCAGAGATCTGTCTGACCTGTTGGTACCACAAGATACTCTTTCTTTCCAGGCAAACTGATTAAAGAAGGCATGAATGCCCAATTCAAGGGGAACTATTTATAGGCTAATTTGAGACAATAAGATTCTCTTTTTCTTAAATGTTTGAACTAAGAACCAAAGATTAAAGTAAATGGTGATTTACTAAGCCAAATCAATTTGCAAACCAAAATTGTAGGGGATCAAACACTAAGAACCTTCTAAAAAAAAACAAAGACAAAAACAGAAACAAAACAAAACAAAAAAACAAGCAGGAAGCAAGAGTAATGGAGTAAAATATAGAAAGAGGTAGAGATGAGAGATCCTTCATCTCCAAAGACAAAGAGATGGAGATACTAACGTCTAATGATTTTCCAAGCCCCATAAGAGCCAGGCGTACTTCCTGAAATTGGATTCTTCTGTAGCTCTTTAATAAACTTAAAGTTTCTTAAATTTGAGTGACTTTCTGTTTTTGTAAAGAAAACAATTCCCTAATATAACTGCCTGCAGCCCCTCCCCTTACCGTTCAAAGCAATAGGCTAAAATGAAGGCATATGAGGATGTCAAACTCCTTGAAAGATGGAAACTTCAAAGACTGTGCAGCTTGGCCTCACATATTATTTGGAAGTCAATAATATCTTTATCAAGTTAACATTTCCTGTTGCATCTGAGTGTGTATTTTCCTTAACACAAAGTTCTAAAGAGTAAGCATGGGTAGAAAGAAAAAGAAGTCAGTGAGATCATATAAACGATTAGATTCACTCATATTGGGAATTTATTGACTGCCTACTATGGGTTGTGGGATACAGTGATGAGTAACTCATGATATGTTCAGAAAGTATTCACAGTCTAGTAAGAGTGAATAGAACAACACAGAGAGTAGTAGGTGCCACAAGAAATCAGAAAACAATGAAGAAGTCTGATATTTACTATCTGTTTTTTATTTTGCTAAATCATGGTCCACAAATACAAGTACAGAAAAAACTGCACATTTTTACAAAGGAATTTCAGAGAGCTTCAACCAGGACAACCATGGCAAAAGAAACTTGAAAAACAATTTTAATGGTCCCCACCTCCAATTTCTGTTGATGTAAATTAGAGGCAATTATTACAAAAATAACATTTACCTTGTTTTAGTTTATTCTGCATGCCAAGTAGCCCATGTTGTACTAAGCACGATACATGCATTATCTCATTTAATTCTTATAACAGCCTTTTAAGGAATTACTTTTTATTTATTTTTTCATAAAAATTGTATATATGTAAGGTGTACAACATGATTTGTTATATACATATAATGGCGAAGTAATTACTATAGTCAAGCAAATTAATATATCAATCTCCTCACATAGTTACCTTTTTTTTTTGTGGTGAGAGCACCTAAAATCTGCTCTCAGCAAATTTCTAGTATATAATACAGTATTATTAACCATCATCATCATACTATACATTAAATCTCTACACTTATCCTATGTAATTGCAACTTTGCACACTTCCACCAACATCTCTCCATTTCCCCCACCTCCTCACCCCTGGTAGCTGCCATGCTACTCTGTGTTTCTGTTTTAGAACATTCTTCTTTTTTTGATTCCACATATAAGTGAGATTATGCAATATTTTTCTTTCTGTGTCTGGCTTATTTCACAGTATAACATCCTCAGGTTCATCCATGTTGTTACAAATGGCAGGATCTTTTTCTTTTTTAAGGCTGAATAATATTCCATTGTATGTATATTTCTTGATCCATTCATCCATTGATGGATGCTTAGCTTGTTTCTGTGTCCTGGCTATTGTGAATAATGCTACAATGAACATGAGAGTGCAGATATCTCTTAAAGGTACTGACTTTATGTCATTTGGTTATGTATATACACAGAAGAGGGATTACTTTTAAGGAGAAGTCATAATTTGTAACTCACAGATGGGAAAACTAAGGTTTAAATTACTTGCCCAATAGCACATTACTTGTGAGCTTCAGAACCAGTTCATCGAGTCAGTTCCTATAATCTTTATTTCTCTGTTAATAATGATATTATGGAGTTTTTAAAAAAGGGAAAATGTGGAGAAGACACTGTAAGAAGTGATTGGAAAGGATAGGTCTTCGTTGAATACAGACCTCCAAATGGTTGATGCTTTTTGGTTTGCTCAGGAAAGATGCTGTTCAGTTACTGAAAAATTACAGTCTAAAATATGAATGAGTTTTATGTAAACGTTGGCTTAAACTTGGTTAAATAAGAAATAATTATCCAGTGACATTGCTCAATATCTTAAGTGGAGTTACAGATGCCCTATTTTCAGAAAACAATATCAAGTAATAGAATGACATAGTGGAAAAACCAACAGGCTTGATGTCAATTGCTCCTTACCAGTTATGGGAGTGTGGAACAGTTTCTTAATGTTTCTTGGCCTTATTTTCATCATGTGCAAAATAAAAGGGAAAGAGTAATTGATCTCAAAGATAACTTAGTTCCAAAGGAAGATGGAGCTCCATGACAATGCTTAGCAAAGCAGGCCACAGCACTGGTCTGACATTCTATTCCACACTGCTCAGTGGCACTCCTACTGTTTATAAAGGCCACGTTCTGAAAAAAGCTAAGGAGAAAGAAGTAAGGAATAAGCACAGAAGGATGAAGCAGCGTGTTCATAGTGGAAGATTTCCTGAGAGCCTTGTTACGTAGGCCTATTATAATCCTTCTCCAGTTTTCTTCCTCCAGATGTTTCTAAATTTCTTGTTTGAGAGTGGTTTGGCTGAATGAGATGTTAATGGGTGCCTTCGATTTGGAAGCACATTTGATTCTGGAGGAATCTAGGGACGAGGCAGGCAGAAAACAGGTATTCAATGCATGACTACGAAGGTTTGTATTTACGATTTACTTTCCTGGGATTTGGAGTTAGCTAGAAGGCCTTTCCTGATTTTCTCATACCTACCCAGTCTGAAGTCCCTATCCTCTGTACACTTAGTGCTCAAAACCAACCTGGTGCATTCCTCTATGACATAATGTTCATACGGACGATCCATTTATCTCTGCACTAGAGTGTGAGTTCTTGAGGATGGAAGTTACATCTTATTCATTTTTATCCCCCTCTCATGCTGATAGCTAAACCAATCATGGACAAGAGGAAAGGGCTAACTATGATTAACTAAAACCAATCATCATTTCCAGACTGGAACTATGGAGGTGTTCAGTGTCTACTGAAATACATAGCCCCTAAATTCATCATCAAAATCTCTATGTTCCACAAGCGAAGAAGAGAGTTGGGAACTTCTGTAGTATAGGCAACTAACAGTGACTCACCAAGAAATCTATATATTAAGCTTTTGTCTCACCGAGTCGGATGAAGTATTATAGTAATTCTAAACTTCAAAGTTCTCATAATTTATTCAAATGATGAAAAGATTAATAACCCCCTCATTTGGACTGAGTGTCTTTGTCAATTATATTTGGACCATCACAGAAAAAGCAAAGATATTCTCTCTTGCAACTAAACTGTATTTTATGAATTGGCAACTGACCTATTGATTAATGTGCTGATTTCTAAGTCCTTAGCATGATTACATTTTTTGGCTGTGACCCACAGAATGTATTTTATAATCTTGACACTAACCTCACTTGAGCCAGAATCTCTCATGTGGTTCATGTTGATTAATGAAATACCAATACAGGAAATTTAGAGAAATTGAAAATACGTTCTTGCCAAGCAAAGGACAGGCATTACTCTTTTTTTCTCCTCTAATCCAGCCTCCCAAGAGAAACAACAAATTGGTCTTAATTTTAAAAATACACTGTTAGTCATAAACATGTCTCCAGTTCAAGTAAGAAGTGTTTATCATCAGAGTGACTCAGGCAGATTCAATTGTAAATAGCTTAAAAAGATGTTTGGTAAACTATGTGTAGTTCGAGAATGGAGATGTTGCATGACTTATTTTTTAATAAATAACTCACTTGAAGATAGTTTTAACCCATCAGGGTCCACAGCATCTCATTTGATACAAAAATCTATAAGTAAATTAAAAATAATTTTAAATTTATTTTTATACATCAGATATAATAGGTCCTGAGAATTTTAATTGTGTAACTTCCTGTAAAAAAAACTCAATAAAGTTTTTTTTAGTTTAACATTTTACCAAATAAGAATTCTTAAATAAAGTGTAGCCCAACATTAAATATCTCATAACACAAGTAAAAGAACACATATATGAGGTTAAAAAATAAATGTAAGATTTATCTCTGAATCATCAATAAAAATTTGGTGAGATCTGCCTCTAGACTTTTATTCTCTTCCCATTCCCTCCGCCTTTCTGTAAGGTACTCTTTATTTCCCTGTCCCATGGACTGCAGGGATTAGTAAAAAAAAAATGATTATATGATTATAATAATTATATAATTAATTAATTACATAATTATATTAATTATACGATTACAACAATTATATAGTTAATTATATGATTATATACATATATAGACACACACATATATAAAATTCCTTTTGTGTAGCACACAAGATTCAGATGTAACTTATTAGAATTGCTTAATGGTAGAGGTGAGCCTTTGCTCGTATTCCTTGCTTCATCAATCTGTCTTCCTTCTTCCCTCCCTTCCTTTTTTTTTTTTTAAGATAGTGGCATTTTGAGGTGGATAGACTTGGTTTGGATCCTGGCTCTGCCAGTTGTTACCTTTTAAACCTTGGATTAGTTGATGTGCCTTCCCACACACTAGTTTCCTTATCTGCAAATGGTGATAATATTAGCTGATTCAAAGAGTTGTTCTGAAACTTAAAATAATATATATCAAGTGCATAGTACCAAGGAAGTAATTTAAAATGCCATCTCTAAAATTTATCAGCTTTTTTACCATATAGCCAAACCTGAGTTGTGCAATCTTCCTCAGTTGGCCTAATAATTTAATATTAATAACATATTTAAATAATATTTAAATATTATTGAGCAAAGGGAACTTCATTTACTAAATTACAGAGGCTTTTCCACCTTTTATATAGGAAGAGGTTGGATTAAATGATTTTTGAGGTCTCATTCAGCTCAGAATTCTGAGTTTTTTCATTTCACCAGGTATTTGTTGAGTGCTGTAAGTAGAAAGCCTCTTAGGTATGATAGAGAATACAGATATATGAAAGTGAGAGGTTTCTTGTCTCTTAAGAATTATAGATTTGGGAAACCCAATCAGAAGTAAAACAAGTTCTACTTGTTTTCAATCTTTATTTGTGCTACTTTTTGAAAATTTAATCCAATTTTTTTTGGTAGATAATGTCACTGTGGCATCTCTTAGTCCTGCTATTTCCTGTTGTTGCGCCCCTAATTTTCAAAATTATCCTCTCAAATTTTCTTTTAACTTTTAAAGACTTTTTTCTTTCAGCAATGACTGCAAGTTGCAAATCAAATCCAAAAACTTTTAAAAAGCTGGCAATATCTATTTTTTCTTCACTAATCAACATGTATTCTTAATGCAATTCCAAACATGACATCTGATAAAGTTGTCTACAATCTCTGGATTGCAATCTTAGTCCCTGTGGCTTCTGCTCAGAGAAGGAATGCATGTTCATCTATTTATGATTAGGAATCTCATTTATCAAAGGTATATTGATTAATGGCTCTTGATAGCAATCATCTCCTTAAATAAAGTGATGGATGCCCCGGCCATTTTACAATCCTCTTATTGCAAAAACTGATGTGGTGACGTATGCAGAAAGAATCACCAACTGTACAAAACAGAAACAGGAATGGTCAGTTCCAAAAAAGGCTTGCATTGCTAGTCTTCATTGTGAACCTAACCAGCTTATTAAATTCACCATCATGAGTGCTAAGGAAGAAAATGATTGTATTATACTTGTTTTTCCCAAAGTTCACCTACTTAAAGGATCTACAACCATTTGTAAAATGATTGGCTTTTACAATTCAGTTTTTTAAAAATAACTACATAGTTTAAAATAGAATTTAAAAAACTATAACTGCTCATACGGAGGTTTATGTGAACACTTCATGGTGTTATAGAAGGAGTGTGGGAAAAGCAACTTGGAGGTCCAAGTTTCTAGCCTCAGGTCTCTCACTACCTGGCAGTGTGAATTGTGGCAAATCAGTTTCCTCATAAGGGTAATGAGAAGATTATACAGATCAACAGTTCTTCACCCCAAATCAGAGGACCTATGAATAGATTTCAGAGAATCTGTGGACCTGCAGAGAAAAACGTTACATTTTTATTTTCACTAATCCTTAACTAAAATTTAACATTTCCTTCAGTTATGGATGTATAAACATAAATTTGTAGTAGCACTACCTATAACTTTGTTCTCTACAGAAATCACAGATATTTTTATAACCTAACATAGCTGTTACAGATATATGGAAATATAATTTTACTCATTACTACTCTGAATTCACACAGCCATCTGATTTGTTGCTAGATCTTGTTATTTAATGTATTAATAAATAAGCTTATACGTTACTATGGTACAAATTTGTTTTAGAAACATCTTAATATTTGTTTCAGTTTAATTAGTTCTCTTTGTAGGCTTCTGAATTATATTTTGTGAGGTTCCTCAAATTATCTTAAAAGGGGATTGAGGCATAGGCTTCTTCGGACTATCAAAGGATTTGGGCACAAAAGAAGTGAAGAGTCCTTGTTCTAAATAAACTCTAAAGGCCTTTTAATTTTTAAAGGTCGGTGACTATAGTTCTAAAAGTTTTACTCTAAATTCAATAAGTAGAAATTTAACTGAAAATAAGGATTGTACAACTGATAAAAACCCATTTCTAAATCTGACTAAATAAAAGGACAACTTTTTAAAAGTCTGAACTAAATATCCCTTTAACATATTGTTAATTGGGCCATCACATGCAGATTTTGGAAGGTTTTGATGAATGTAAATTGGATAATATAATTAAGTTCCTACTTCTTGACTTTAATTAGTTTCAAGCATTTGTTCATTAATAAACTCAGCCTTTTTCCAGACTTTGTCTTCATTTGAATTTCTTATCCTAAGCACACAGGGAACAATCCAGAATTTTAGAATGTGATTGAATGAGTGAATTACTAGGGAATGAATTATATCCATATTTTTCAAATTATGAGGTAGGCAACAAAAAGAATAATTGGCAAAATAAATAGAATTTAAAATTCTGACTTTGATCCATTTCTCCTATCAACAATGGCTACTATTAGATTTGAACTAAGTCATTAGTCCTCAGCAGAAAGAATAATAATCTATCTTCAAAGCTTTAGGGGATAGAAAAGCACGTTCAACAGGTTTTGATGCAAAGAAAAGAGCGTGCTTTCTAAGAATGTCTGTTTTACAACAGTCATGGTTGTCACCATAAATATGATTAATTGGCTTTTTGTCACCAACAAGACTTTTAATTCTGAGACAGTGGCAGAGATGAATAATGAAAAAACTTCATCATTCTGTAAAGCAGCAGTTTTGAAGCATGCAAATCTCATGATGAAAGAAGGAAGTTGGCTGATCATATGCAAACTGCAATCTGACCAATATTGTTTTTCATAATAACTTCTCTAATGTGTCAGCCGTATCTCTCTTCTTAGAGTAAAATCATATTTCTTTGAAGTGACAGTAAATTATTTTTCCTGTCCTTATTCACTTCAGTCAGATGGTGCTGAATGATTAAAATAAAACTTTGTACATTTCAACACATGCCTTTCCTCTTCTTACTCCCTTCAGAGTTATCATGGGATTCAATTCATTTTGGTCACAAAGATTTTGCTGTTACCTAATCAATTCCAGCATATTTAATGTAGCTTACCTTTTAGATTCAAATATTTAAAAAAAGGACCAACGGATGCTTTTTAAAATTATTTATACTTGTGAAGATACATTTTATTAACAATAAGGGGTTCTCCTTATTCAACAAAAGATCCTAAATCATACTGTGCAGGTTTAGAAAACAGGATGTAACTACATGATTCTAGATTTAGCCCATATAATAAATCTTTTTATACATTTCTACATCTGTTAGTACACATTTAGGTTACAAGTTTAAATACAATTGTGTAGATAAAGTTTTTACATATTTAACATCTTAATATCTGTGTACCTTTTTTTTCCCTAACCTGGAAAACATGTAAAAAAAAAAAATCACCAACCACTTTAAAGGGTTAAATATACTAAAGTAAACACAGACAATCCATTTCTTTCTACTTGTTCTACAGTCATTTTCAATGAAAAAAATATTCGGAGTAATGGTTAACAGGTAGTCACCCTTAAAACTGCCAAAATTATTCATTCATGGCTTTTAAAATATATTCCTTTCTCCCCCCCACAAAACCTTTCATGTATTGAATGAGTGTAAAAGAGTATTGGGAGGGGTGAGGTAGGAGACATGCAGAGTTTGAAGAGGTTGAGTTGAACTGTGCTTTTAGTTTTTAAATGAGGCAAGCATACACACTTTATTTTATAAACTTTTGGTCCCTTGTGTTATAAAATGAGGAAAATTATAAAGTTAAAATTTGGCACTGATCTCTTTGTAAACGGAGTAAAGAAAACTGAAAGCCAGATTATAAATGTGAAGCCATTTGTGTTTTTTTCCAGTTATAAGTTATACGAGTGTTTAGTACAGTCACTCCTTTGTTTTGTAGATTAAACTATATAGTGTATTTGGAATGAAACACACGTATCTTAGGACAGATTTCATATGTGAAAGTATAGAAGACGGATAAACATTGGACTAGGAAATTGTCACTGACAAAGCTATACTTACAGTTAAATACAAGACAACGAAGTGATCTAAAGTCAAAGGAAAGCACTTTTCTTAATCCTTCACCAAGTTTCAATACAGAATAAATAAATAAAAATGTATATAGCATCTGCTTGGGGTTAAAACTAGAATTTTTAGAACAACCTTAACTAAATGCAGTCAGTTTTAATGCAATCATTTTGCAAGAACAAAAAATGAAAGTTTTTCTTAAAACAAGTGAATATTAGAATGATGCTCTACTTTTAGAGGAAAAATTCTAAAATTTTGCTATTGGTATTAATTTAAAAATAATTTAAGCCATATACTATGCTCTATTATCTGACATTGGCATTTAAGAGTTTAATATGTGCAATAGATATGTCATAGTTCTCTAAACTTAAAAGATATCTAGGCTTAAAATCTCTCTCTCTCCCCCCATACATGTGTGTGTGTATATATATACATACATATTTGTATGTACACATATATAGGTAGAATTAATATAATATCGAGAACTTACTATGTGTAAGATACCATATACCATGTTAGCCACCTTGGGAAATATAAAAATGGAAAAGAGACTGTGTCTATACTCAAAGATTTTGTCCTCTAGTTGGGAAAAATAATATGAATCTTTCCATGAATTTTTTGAAGTACCATTGTATGTTCTTTAATTATTCCATATTCATATTTGTATCCTGCTTGACCTGTTTTGGGCTAATAACGATATTTTAAAGTCTCTTATTGTTAATGTACTTCCAACTATGTAGTTCTTTCTTTATAAAGGCATTTCCTATATAATGTGACTCATAAATATACGTAATTGTTATGTCTTCATTGTGGATTTCAGTATTAAAAGTATTCTCTTTTTTCTAGTTTGTTCTTCTCACATGCATCCTGATTATCTGGATTGTTGGGTATCTGGATCACATTCTCTGTTTTCATTTGCCTAACCTTTATTTTTCTCCTCTCTGAGTTACCTTATTTTAAGTATGAGTCTTGTACACAGTGTGAAATTGTGAAAGCCGTTTGAAAATACTTTTTATGGATGAGGTAAGCCCATGCACATTTATTTATATAACTGACTAATTTGGTCTCAATGCTATCATTATTTTATATTTACTGTAATTCTTTATATGGTCTGTTTTCTTCATGTTTTATATTATCTCTCTGCACACACACGCACACACACACAGAGGGATCTTCAAAAAGTTCATGGAATGATTCGTATTATCTTTTAATTCCATCTTTCCACAAAATTTTTGAAGTACCCTTGTATCTGTACACACACATATATACCATGTGTATATATATATGTATATATGCATATGTGTATTTATATATGAGTACACACACACACATATATCCTTTTACTTAGGCTTCCACTATTTGGATTATGAGCTTTGATATCCTTTGACTTCCACCTAATATCTATGTAACAATTAATAAGGTTTTTTCACTTTCCTCTTTTCTTTCCATATTTTTAGTTGGGATTTACTTTGCAACTGCATATAACATTTCTCTAACCTTTCTTTTACTCTTATAGTTACAGTTAACCCTAGTAGTCACCAATGATCCTTTTGCCAAAGTTTTTCCAGTCATCTACCCACATGCTTACAGTCAACTGACCTTTGACAAAGGCAACAAGAACATACATTGGGGGAAAGACTGCCTCTTCAACAAATGGTACTGAGAAAGCTGGAAATCCATATGTAGAAAAATCACACTAGACCTGTACCTCTCACCACATAGCAAAATGAACTCAGAATGGATTAAAGACTTAAATATAAGACCAGAAACTATTAAACCCCTAGAAGAAATCATAGGGGAAATACTTCAAGAAGTAGAACTGAGGAAAGACTTTATGAATAGGCCCTTAAAGCACAGGCAACAAAAGAAAAATTAAACAAATGGGATTGTATCAAAGTAAAAAACTTCTGCACAGCAAAAGAAACAATTAACATAGAAAAAGACAACCTACAGAATGAGAGAAAATATTTACAAATTATGCATCTCACAAGGGATTAATATCCAGAATATACAAATAAACAACAGTAAAAAATCAAGTAACCCAATTAAAAAATGGGCAAAGGAGCTGAATAGACATTTCTCATATGAAGATATACAAATGACCAACAGACCCATGAAAAAATGCTCAATATCACTCAGCATCAGGGAAATGCAAATCAAAACCACACTGAGATACCATCTCACCCCAGTTAGACTGGCTATTGTCAAAAAGAGATGATTCTTCTTTAAGTACTTTAATTTAGTTTTTGGTTTTTAGTTTTCTTTTGCTTCTGGGTTGTTATTGGGGGCATAATTTTTATCAGCTGAAATGTTTTCTCTTTATTTTTATGATAATTTTTTATGAATATATTTCATCTGCCATTACCTGTAATATTTCAGGATATCTTATTTCCCTGGATTAGCAACAAGATTGTGTGCACACCAGCAGTGAAGGATTTTTTTGTTATTATTTACTGTGATTATTACTTCAAGAACACCCTCTTCTATTAGTCTAGTGAATTACAGATTCATTAATACATGGCACTTTTTTATAAGGTAGAAAAAGAAGGTATGTTATCTGTCTATTTTGTGGTTTTCTTTTGTTTCTTCAGGATCTGTAATTTCCACATTCTTTTCCTTTATCACAAGTTGTCTGAGAGGCAGCATCTTTTTCCAAGTACTTCATTCTTCCTCAGACTATCGCCTGTGGTCTGATTCTTTTATTTCCTTCTTCTGAACAACACTCTTCAGATTTACCAGATCTCAATCTTGTTCTTAGAAACTCACTCAGAGGTGCTAAGAAAGAAGGAAAGAAAAGATCACAACAATACATTGAACTTTCAGAAGAAAGAACAAAGCTAAGGATACTAGAGATGGGGGGAAATGGGGTGGGTGGCTGGGGAGTGATAGGTCAGGTGGAGGACATGGGGAAAGATCACAATTTGTGATGAGGAATATGATGAATAATTTTTTAAAGAGGAAAGAAAAAATAAAAAAAAGAAACCCACTCAGGATAGGGCTTTCACTCCCTGTGTGTGACTTTATCTGTGTTTGGTAGATCCTCTAGTTTCCTTTCCTCTTTTACAATCAGTCTTTATGGATTTTTTTTTTATTTGGTGTGAGTGGGTTCTAGAGATGAATATCCTAGTTTTAGGTAATATGCAATATGAAGTTTTAAAATAGGCTCTGTCTCTTGTTCTTTTCTACGAATGGGTCATAACCCATAGATGGATTTATAGGCTCTCTTGATGATTTCTATGATTTTTGAAAGATACCTTGAAAGATTTGAATTTAAATGGCTTTCAATAACTGATAGGAATCTAAAACTTTCCCTCATTTTCTTCTATAAATTTGTTTGAATGATACATCTGTATATCGAATCTGCATTTGTTTATTTAAAGATGTTGTAAAAGTTTTTTTGTGTGTGCCATCTTTTATTTATGCATACCTCATCTGGTACCCAAATTTAATTGTACCCTTCTAAAAATTATTAAAATTGCCCTTGTCTGATGCTTTACCATAGTCATGATTTGTTTTATGATCATAAATGAAAAACATAAGGAAAAGCTGGTGGGGAAAAAAAACCCTGTGGACAAATTATAACAAAGAGGAGACTTTCTAAATCTAGAACTTGGCAGTCTCCATCCTGGGCTAACTCCTGTTTGTTTCTTGTTGCCCCAGGGCTCCTCTAAACCTTGAAGTTATCCTGGTCTCCAGCTGTATGATCTGCTGTGCTCATTCCTCATGTGGAAGCATTAATTTTTCCTAAATAAAGTAAAATTACTAATTCCGAAAATTTGCAGAATTATTAGTGATTTCTCAGAGTGGTAATGAACTTGTAGGAGTTTTAGGTGGCGGCCTCTTCTTTCTCCATTGAGATAGTTTATTTATGCCACTTTTTTAGACAGATAAAAATGTCAGAAAAAGACTCAGTATTTGATCCAACTGAACCACCTGAAAATGGTATTAGGTATGAAAGAAAAATATTTTGTACTTTGAATACAAAGGTATCCACTCCTCAAATTATTTCATTACTGTTAATGCTATCTGTTGAAAATGTCATTAAGAAAATCTAACTTTTCATGCTCAATGCTCTAATGTCAATTCTGTGATGGAGCAAATGGTAACTAACTCTATCACTTAATTGGCAACTTCCTAAAAATTGAGAATTGCCAATGCATTTATTAAAGTGCTTTAAAAATGTATTTAGCCTTAGTACTGCTTACATGAACATATTTTCAAAAATCTCATAAAAATAACAACATGCAGTGTTTTATCTGGCAGCCAACATTGATAAACGTTTCATTACTTGAATCATTATGAATATCATGATGCTCTGAAGCTTGTATATTCAGACCTCAAATAAATTCTCCTCATGTTTTCTATTAGTTTAATTTTGTGGGTGACATATTGGGAGATTGGCTTGAATACAGGCATGTGTAGGGTTCCAGGGATGGAGAATGTGTGGATGGGGACTGCGTGTTTAGTTTGGGCTTTAGGCATAGGGACATCATTAGTGCGTTTGGAAAAGACTTCTCAGTTATTTATATAACTTTGACTATAAAAACAAATTTCTTTTCCTTTTTTTCTTATTTTGTTTTTGCTCATAGCTATTTTGGGGTTTTTCCATGACAATTAAAGCATCAGAAACAAGTGGATGTTGAAATGCTATGCAGTTGCTAGATGCCTTTAACTATTTATGGTTTTACTTGCCTATGTCTATACAATTAATTTAAACATTGCTAATCTGTTTTGGGTGCTTACTATGTACCAGGCACTAAATCTTTACATATTTTAATTAATACAAACTTTATAATACAAGACAGGCACTATTACTAGCCTACTATATACATCAGGAAACTGAGGTAAAGATTTTTTAAAAGTTGCCACATGACGTACATAGTATAGACAGGATCAGACCCATGATATCTAGTTCCAGAGTTTGCATGCTTAGACTCATTCTACTGTCCCTACCTGGAAGTTAAATAAATTACAAGTATTCACAAGTACATATATGTCTAAAACTTTCTCTCAGACAAAATGATTTGGAGATTTGGTTCATGCAGCCAATATTTATGAAATCTGTGTGAAAGTCCTATGGACATTAGGCAAACATTGTTTTCTTCTGATCTGTGTATGCTCTCGTTGGATAGACAAGTAATACATATAAAGGTTAAAGCTCATACAATCAATCAATCAATAGGTCATGTACAATGTCAGCTGGGCAAAACTGACATGTATTAAATGTTTTTAATTGAAAGTTACAGAGACTCACTTAGGTCACTGTTTGAGTCCATTTCTGTTGCTTATAACAGAGTGCCTGAAACTAGGTAATTTATAAGGAAACACAATTTTTATTTCTTATAGTTCGGAGGCTAGGAAGTCCACAGTCCAGGCAGTGCATCTGATGAAGTCTTTCTTCTTGGTGAATGTCTACAGCTATGTAGGGTATCACATGGTGAACGGCCTGAGCAAGAGAGCTAATTTGCTTGCTCACTCTCCTTATAAAGCCATCAAAACTATGCCCACGACCACCCACTAAACCATCAACACATTACTCCATGAATGGATCAATCCATTCACAAGGGCACAGTCCTCACATTCTAATCACCTCTTAAAGGCCCCACCTTTTAAATACCATAATTGGCTTTCCCACCCTCTTCACACTGTTATGATGGGATTAGGTTTCCAACACATCAAATTTGGGGGGACACATTTGATCTATAGCAGTCACATTAGGTAAAATCAAGCTTATTTTGAGGATATACAGTGATGGTGTTAAGAAATGCACAGCCATAAAGGCTGTATGCAGCTCCAAGTATTGGCCCATCTGTCCATCATACTTTATGGTCCCTGTGGTTGCTCTCTCTTGCATTCCCACTTCTTTCGTTGTGTCTGCCTCATCTTCCTCCTTATACTTCAGTCCAGTTCATGGTGAGAGTTCATCTGATTGGATTAAAATTTAGTATGACCAGGGCTGACCCGTGGTGCACTCAGGAGAGTGTGGCGCTGGGAGTGCAGCAGTGCTCCTGCCGCGGGTTCGGATCCTATATAAGGATGGCCGGTGCGCTCACGGGCTGAGCGCGGTGCGGCCGGTCACAAAAAGACAAAAAAAAAAAAGAAAGAAAAAAAAAATTTCGTATGACCTCCTCAACTTGGGTCACATAATTAGGATAACTATGTAATTTATCATTCACACTAGAATCCTAGAGTATATGCTAGAATTTGTGAGTGAAAGGAGGTGCTAAATTTATAATTAAAAATAATTTTTACCAAAAATTTATTTTACTTTATTGGTAGACTTATAAAATAGTTCTATTCAGAAGCAATTTTCAAAACAAATGTTTCTATAATTTAAAAATAGCATGTATTCATGTATACTGAGTGCTACAAAACATTTATATTAGTATATTTTCTTATATTTTAATTTTTCTAAGTGAATCTGATTTCATATTTTTCTGAAGAACTTTTTTCAATAGTTTTAATTTTTTCATAAAAAATACCTTCAATATTTTTCAAAGTAGTACATTATGGTTAATGAATTTAAATTCTTAAATTTTATTGCCCATGATATTTCCAATTGAGAAAATGTTCTCTCTAAAGTTATTAGGTAGTATCAGAGAAAATCCTGCTAAATGGAAGTTAACAGTAATTGTTATATATGTGTGTGTGTGTGTGTGTGTGTGTGTGTGTGTGTGTGTGTGTGTGTGTGTGTGTGTGTGTGTGTGTTTTCTTTCTATACGGACTGTGACATCATCAAGATTCCCAGCATTGCTCTTCCCCACAAGTAACCAATTTACAACTATTAAAAAGCAAAGACTGCCAACCTAGGACCACTGGAGCTGGGAGAAGAGGAGAAGAGAGCTGTGGAGTTCATGAAGGGGTGAGAGTTCACAGTGAGAGGGTGTAGAGATGGCACATATTGTTCTGAGTCCTGGCTGCTTCTGAATCATCTTGATATGGAAGCCCAGAGTAGCTACTACACATGGATCAAAGGCAGAAAAAGCCACAGTGGCTTTGCATAAACCTGCTCGGAGTCTGCAGAGGAGAGGAGAGCTTCAGAGTGCACCATACCAGCCCACAGGCCATAGAGACCACTGGCAGGATTCCCTTGGGCCCACATAGGAGCAAGCAGCTGAAGCTGACTGGAGAAAGGAGCTGCCCAGAGACCTGTGAGTTATCACAAGGGACGCTGACATGGCCCGTCTCATGAGAAGCGGTTGGAGTACAAGGGAAAGGCTGGCCTGCTAAGGGAATGTTGGGTGCCCTGTGGGCAGCTGGTCTCAGTCAAAATCTGCCAAGGTGATAGAACTGCAGGAGTTGAAGTCTGCAGGAAAGATTCAGTCCCAGGCCAGAATTCCCACACAACCCTGACCTAGAAATAGTTAATGATCTGAACCAAAAGCCTCAGCAGCAGAGCAGGAACTTAGCTCAACCACAGAGCTCAAGTTTTGGTCCCCACAGTAAGTTCTACTGTGGAACTAACCACAGGGTGGCACATTAGTTCCAGGGCAGAGTCTAAGTGGTGGTGGTGGTAACTATTAATCCACCACAGAATGGAAAACAAAACAAAACAAAACAAATAAACAAAAGAATGTAGACCAGAGACAAAGCTCTGATATGAGCCAGTAAAAACCAGTAAAGATCTAACACAGCCAAACAACACCTATAAAATTTAGAAGAGGTAGCAGTCTCCTCAATGCTCAGGCATCAACATAAAGACACAAAAACCATGAAAGAACAGAGAAATATATTGCCACCAAGGAAACAAACAAAGCACCAGCAATGAACACAGAGGAATGGCAGATCTTTGAAATGTCAGACATAGAATTCAGAATAACCCTCATAAGAATTTTCAGAGAGTCAAAAGAAAATACAGATAGAAAATTAAATGATGTCTGGAAAAAGAATTCAGGAGCAAAACAAGAAACTTGACAAAAGAAAAGAATGAATTTAAAAACAACAAACAGAAATTCTAGAAATAAATAACTCAATAGAAATCTCCAGCATCAGACTTCTTGAAACAGAGGAAAGGATCAGTGATCTTGAAGATAAAACACATGAAATCAACAAATCAGAGGAGCAGAAAGAAAAAGAAATTGGTAAAGAGCCACAAAAATGATTACATTGTGTAATGTTGAATATACTAATTTTCCTAATGTTGAACATCACATATTGCACACAGGCATTGATATTCAGTGCTACACCACACAGATACATACAATCAATTATGTTTCTTTTTTTTTCCTGACTGGTAAGGGGATTGCAACCCTCAGCACGGTGTGGTCTGTACCATGCTCAGCCAGTGAGCGCACCGGCCATCCATATATAGGATCCAAACCCACGGCCTCAGCGCTACCAGTGCTGCACTTTACCGAGTGAGCCACAGGACCGGCCCCAATCAATTATGTTTCAATTAAAAAAAAAAAAAGATAAATAAATAAATAAGTGAAAAAAGAATAAGAAAAAATGAAACAGAAATATAGCAAATATGGGACTTCCTCAGGCTAAATAACCTCCATATCATTGGCATACCCAAAGGAGAACAAAAAGGAAAACATGTAGAAAGCATATTCAAGAAAATAATGGCTGAAAACTTCACACATATGGAGAAAGATGATATCCAGGTATAGGAAGCTCAGAGGTCACCAATCAAATTCAATCCAAGGAGGAACACCCCAAGGCACATCATAATCAAATATCAAAAACCAAAGAAAAAGAAAGAATACTGAAAGCAGCAGGAGAAAAGAAACACATAACATTCTAAAGAGCCCCAATACATCTCTCAGTGAATTTCTCAGTAGAATCCTGCAGGCCAGAAGAGAATGGGACGTTATATTCAGAGTACTGAAGTGAAAAGACTGTCAGCCAAGAATTCTGTATCTGACAAAACTAAGCATCAAATATGAAAGAGAAATAGTCTTTCCCAGACAAACAAAAGCTAAAGGAATTCATCAACACTAGACCTGCCTTACAAGGAATGCTAAAGGGAGTTCTTCAATCTGAAAGACAAAGCTAAAAAATAGCAAGAAAGTATTTGAAGGTACATAACTCGTCAGTAAAGTAAGCTCACAGACAACCTCAGAATATTGTTCCAAAAAATTGAAGAGGAAGGAAATACTTCCAAACTTACTCTACGAGGCCAGCATTATTCTTATACCAGAGCTGGAAAAGGACACAACAGCAACAAACTACAGAACAGTATCCCTAATGAACACAGTTGTGAAAATCCTCAACAAAGTACTAGCAAAAAGAATCCAGCAACACATTAAAAAGATCATGTACCATAATTAAGTGGAATTCATCCCAGGGATGGTTCAACATATGCAAATCTATAAATGTAACACATCACATCAATAGAAGAAAGGGAAAAAAATGTGGTCATTTAAATAGATGCAGAAAAAGCATTTGATAAAATCCAACACCCCTTCATGATAAAAACACTCATTCAACAAATTGGGTATAGAAGGAATGTACCTCAACATAATAAAGGCCATATACAACAAACCTGCAACTAATATCATATTGAATGGATAAAAACTAGAAGCTTTTTCCCTAAGATCTGGAACAAGTCAAGGATGCCCACTTCCCCCACTCTTATTCAACATAGCACTTGAATTTCTAGCCAGTGCAATAATGCAAGGGAAAGAAATAAAGGACATTCAAATCAGAAAGGAGGAAGTCAATATACCTATTTGCAGATGACATGATCCTATAGATAGAAAACCCTAGACACTCCATCAAAAAATTACTAGAACTAATAAACGAATTCAGTATAGTGGCAGGATACAAAATCAACACACAAAAATCAATAGCCTTCCTACATGCCAATAAAACAGTCATATTACCCAAAGCAATCTACACATTCAACATAATCTCTATCAAAATACCAATGACATTCTTCACAGAAATAGAAAAAAACAACCTTAAAATTTGTATGAAACCACAAACAACCCCACATAGCAAAAACAATCCTGAACAAAAAGAACAAAGTTGGAGGCATTGCACTTGCTGACTTCAAAATATACTCTAAAGCTATAGTAACCAAAACAGCATGTTACTGGCATAAAATCAAACAAATTGAGCAATAGAATAAAATAGAATAGAAAGCCCCCAAATAAACCCACAAATCTGCAGCCAACTGATTTTCAACAAAGGTGCCAAAAATATACAATGGGGAAAGGACAGCCTCTTCAACAATAGTGCTGGGAAAACTGGACATCCACATGCAGAAGATTGAAACTAGACCCCTATCTCTCACCATATACAAAAATCAACTCAAAATGGATCAAAGACCTAAATTTGAGACCTGAAATTATGAAACTACTAGAAGAAAACATAAGGGAGATGCTACATGAAATGGGAGTGGGCAGTGCTTTTTGTAGCGAGACTACAAAGGCACAGGCAACTAAAGCAAAAATACATAAAATGGGACTATATCAAACTAAAAAGCTCTGCACAGCAAGGGACACTGTCAACAAAGTGGAGAGGCAACCTACAGAATGGGAAAAAGAGTTTTCAAATTACACATCAGACAAGGGGCTAATATCCAGAATCTATAAGGAGCTCAACTCAACAGCAAAAAATCCAAATAACCCAATTAGAAAATGGGCAAAGGACCCGAACAGACATTTCTCAAAAGAAGACATACAAATGGGCATCAGGCACATGAAAAAATGCTCAATATCACTAAACATCAGGGAAATACAAATTAAAACCTCAATGAGGTATCATCTCACTCCAGTTAGAATGGCTATTATCAAGAAGACAAAAAATAACAAATGCTAGTGAGAATGTGGGGAAAAAGGAACTCTCTTACATTTCTGGTGGGAGTATAAATTGGTACAGCTACTGTGAAAAACAGTATGGAGATTCCTCAGAGAAGTAAAAATAGATCTACCCTATGACCCAGCCATCCCACTACTGGGTATATACCCAAGGGAAATGCAAACAATATATCAAAAAGACACCTGCACTCCCATGATCATCGCAGCACTATTCACAATAGCCAAGAGATGGAACAACCTAAATGCCCATCAACAGATGAATGGATTTAAAAAACTGAGATATATACACAATGGGATACTTCTCAGCTATAAAAAGAAAAGATATCTTATCATTTGCCGCAACATGGATGGAACTGGAAATATCATGTAAAGTGAAAAGTAAGTCTGGCACAGAAAGACAAATACCACATGATATCACTCACATATGTAATCTAAGAAAAAAACCAAAAAACAAAAAAAGTGTTTCTCATACAAGTAGAGAGTAAAATAATGGTTACCGGAGGTGGCGGGTGGAGGAGGAAAAGAGGTGGAACACTGGGTACAAGACTACCATAAGGGCATCATTGTGCAGTATATGCAAGTATCACAACAACATACTGTACTCCAAGAATATGTAGAAATAAATGTTAAAATATTTTTTTTAAACTCAAAAAAAATATCTTTGATAGTTTATAGCACAAACTCATTAACTTGGTTGTCTCTATTCATGATTTGCTTATAAACATAATTATTGCAATATTTTAGACCTTCTTAATTTTATTTCATTCTATACAGAATAGAGATTTAACTAATTAAATATTAAAGCTCCACCGAAGTATTCAATTTTTAAGTTGTAATATTCTAAAGTACAATTCCCAAAGCACAATTACAGAATTACAAAATTAAATCTAATACCCCACATGAGAACTCTTGCTTTTGTGATACAAATTTTTAATGTTCCTGTTTTCAAGTATGTTTTCTAGTAATTGCAATTTAACAAAAGATTCCAAAGGTAAACTTTTAGCACATCATTTAAAAAATATTTTGGTTAAAAATCTTTAACTGATTTGAAAAAATGCAAACAAAACATAGAAGATTTGTTTACAAAAAAGATGTATACCATTATAGAACACTTAGGATGATTTACAAAATAGTTCTTCAGAAGCTAACACATTTCTAAAATCCAAATGATGGGCAGCAAAGAAAGAAAGTGTAAACTACCATACTGCTGTACTATAATTAACTCAGTCTCAGCTTTGTCTTAAAATTTTTGTCATTCAATTATTCTAACTTTGTATATATGCAACTTTTTGTAAATATTCTCAACTACAACTTCTATTTTGATTGGTAGGATACCTCAGCTTTAATGGATTTAACTATGTATTATGTATTTTCCGCAAGTAATCTGAAGTGCATCCCTGCTGCATTGGTTTTGTAATGTAGTAGAACATTGTTTTTCCCATGACAGTGTTAAGTAAAATTGATTTAGAAGAACTGTCATTTGAATTAAATGGGAAAAAGTGCTCCACTGAATGATACGTAAACACCTTTTTCATCTGCCCATGTCGAAGAGCTCTTTTGGGGAACAGCGTTTTAGAGATAACCACTAACTTTTGAAGTGGATACTGATACTTACTCAGAAGACTTATATTTTTTGGTTTTCATGTGGCCAGTGATATTAGGAAGGTCCCCTGACATGTTAAATGTTCACAAATTTTTTGTGTGAGTTATACGTTCATAATCAAGCTTTGTGAAAATAGAAATTCAGTACTTAATTTTTTTATTAAATATGCTCCCCATTTTTTTGAGATCATTGCTGCTGAGACATTTCATGACCAAAAATGTTACCAATCGTAACTAAATACTTGTAGATTAATCACAAATAAACGATAAACCCACCGTAGTACCTGAGCACAGATTACTCTCTATTTGCTATATGCAAGCACATTCAACCTCCATTTCCCTCACTTCACAAACCCCTT
Source organism: Cynocephalus volans (assembly GCF_027409185.1). Classification (NCBI taxonomy): domain Eukaryota; kingdom Metazoa; phylum Chordata; class Mammalia; order Dermoptera; family Cynocephalidae; genus Cynocephalus; species Cynocephalus volans. Next base: position 105,376,634 of record NC_084468.1, on the reverse strand, counting down.
AGCCCTATTTTCTACATTTCTCCCTCACCTTATGGACTGGCAACATGTCACTTCTGCATGTCTAATGGCACTGCCGAGTGGTATGCCCTTGAATACTTCTCCCAGAAACTAATTTGTGTTTCAACACAGTTCATTTAATCAACGACTGCCTTGCATGCTTTTCGTAAGAGAGAGGTGTTAATTACACTTAGGTTGCATTTGAAAAGGGTCAGAAGACGAGCAATTTACTTAGATCAACTCTGAGATTTAACTGTGTGTTAAAGAGATAACTGTTCCTTGCTGAACAAGAGCCTGCAGAAGCTGGATGGGCAAAGTGGAAGTCTATCCAACCCATCCTGGCCTGTTTTAATACAGTTTTAGTAACAATACTTTGTTAAAAAATTTTAAAATCCTGCACAAATGATAGGACATTGTGACCACAGGCATAAACTAGGACTTTCTCAGGCATAAAAGGATTGTGGTCGGTTCACATGCCTGGTGGGTATCGTGGTGGGTATCATTGATTCCCAGAGCAGAGAGTTCGGGGGGCGGGGGGTGGGGCATTCCTGCTAGAGGAGAAAACACCCTGCTAGACTCGTCTGGAAACAAATGACTCTCAGAGTTCAGAGTAGGATGGATGTCACAGTGGGGAATGACCGTGGAATAGAAAGATAAGTTCTAAATAACTAGAAAAGTTGGGGATGAATATCTTAGGTAAGCAGAAAAGTCGACTTTTAAGGTGAAAAGAAAAACTACATGTTATGTTCACATCATAACTTTTGTCTTCCCAGCTAGTAGGAATGAATCAAGCCTTCCTTTGTTTATATTCCACAACCTTACGTTCAGTGACTGTCAGTGTTAAAGATAAATTTCTATTTTAACAGTGGAGATTATTTTCTTCATTGTTATGGTTTTGTTCCTGTCCATAAAACTCTGTTGTTATTAACCGAATCATGATTTTTATGCAACACTGACTTAGAACATAAATAAACATTGAGGGGCATCACCTCTCGTTTCCATAGCCACAAATTAAAAGCAAATACTAGTCATTTAAGCAGTTCCTTCTTTGATGCATTGACACACATTAACACAATGTATTAGTCCATTTTTTGTTGCTTATAATAAAATACCTGACACTGGGTAATTTATAAAGAAACAGAATTTATTTCTTAAAATTTTTGAGGCTGGGAAGTCCATGGTCCAGGAAACACATCTGGTGAGGGCCTTCTTCTGGGTAGAAACTCTTTACCAGGTCTTGTGACAACCAGGGTGTCACACGGTAAGAATGAGATGATCAAGACAGAGCTAACCTTCTTGCTTGCTCTCCTTATAAAGCCATCAGAACCATGCTCATAGCCACGCATTAAACCATCCACCCATGACTCCACGAATGGATGAATTCATTCATGAAGACATAGTCCAATCACCTCATAAAGGCCCCAGTTTCCACCACCACACTTGGGGTTAAGTTCCAACATGGGTTTGTGAGGACATTCAAACTGCAGCACACAATATATCTTTGATCACTCCTGAGTAGAAAAAGAAGAGGAGTGAATGTTCTGTGTCTAGAGAACAACTGGCAAATCTGTGTGGCTGGAGCACTAAGCAGGTTTGTAAAGGGAGCAGAGTGAGGTTGTAAGTTCTGTTTGAGCCACATTTTGGAGGAGTTTAGTTTGCGGTAAATAAACACTGGAGGATTTTGAGCATGGGAGTAATGTGAGTGAATACTATTCATATAAATTCACCCAGTAGTCATTTGCAGTATGCAATTGGAAAGGTGAGAAAGGGAAGTCTGGGAAGTTATACCATTCTGCAGATAGCTAGATAAGGCAGAGAAAGAGCAAGTCAGTTCAATAAATGATTTAACAAATACACTGAACCCTCCCCCCAAATATTTCCCACTTTTGAAAAAGTTCTTCAAACTCTAGACTTGATTGTGTTTACATTTTAAAAATCTATTATATGTTAAAATTTAAGCTATATTTACTACCAAGAATATGATAGAAATAAAACTTAACATAAACTTCTCCTATTGGAAATAGGCTATTCCACATTCTTTGGGTGATTCTTTATCTTCCTACTTACATTGCCAGAAAATACATTACTTGGAGGTTTGTTGGTAGGAAAAACTGTTTCTAAAAGAAATGATTATTCCATGTCCATGAAGATAAGTGATACCTATGTATTTTAATGTATATAATTCTTTAAGCTGTTAAAGAGCTAGTTTAGAGGGCCTGAGATCAAACCTTATTTATCTTTGTATCATCAGCACCAACACAGTGCCTAATGCATGAGAGACATAAAATAAGTAGTGTATATAAATAAAGGAAATATCACCGTCTTATGATATGTCTGCAAATATCATTGATTAGATGATTTCACCATCTCAACCACACTCCCTAATTATATTACAGGTGTATAGAGTGTTACCTACATGACTTTAGGTATGGAATTGGGGTTTAAGGTCCTAAAGAGTTCCAAGGCTCTATGAGTTTATAATTCTAATTATCCATAATTCTCAGGGTGTATAGGGAACCACTATATACTATCTTTTATTTTTAACTGAGAAACATGATTTTTAGAAAACTCTTTACAAAAATATTTGAAGAAATAATTTCTGCTTCATATCACAATATTCTGTTCTTTTAGGGACGCTAAAGGTTTTCCATAGGAGACAAGAGCAATTAAAAAACTAGTAGCCTTTTGCAGTCGGAATGATTCAAACAGCATTGAAATAAAATAGCATAAAAATGCATCATTAATTTTATGTTATGTGAATTTCATGTTAATTTAAAAAATGCGTGGTAGCCTACTATCCAGGAGCCTGAGCACTATTACTGAAGAACACAACTATACTTTGACTGTTTTGAGACTATCGGTGAGTTGCATACCCATCCAAACATTGCTAAAATTGGAACTGTCATGGAAGGAAAACTAATTTAAAAAGCACACAGAATTTGTGTGGTCCATCTCTATTTAATTTTTTCATATGAAGAGAACAAGGTTTGTTGCTTTTTTTCCATTTTGACCAAATCACCATGATGGCTTTGCTGGATTATGTTGCTAAATGGCAGTTGTTTACCCTGTCTTTCCTCTAAAATAAAACCAATGGTTTTTGATAGACTTTGGATGTTATTGTCCCCCCAAAACTCATGTGGAAATCTGATCCCCAGTGTGTCAGTGTTGGAAGCTGTTTGAGTCATGGGGTGGATCCCTCATGAATGGATTAATACTCTTCCTGGGGGGTAGGGGAAGTTATGAGTGAGATCTCACTCTATTAGTTCCCGTGAGTGCTGGTTGTTTAAAAGACTCTGGCACTTCCCCCCTCTCTCACTTTCTCTTGCCATGTGATCTGCTTGTACCCGCCGGCTCCCTGCCACTTTCTGCCATGAGTAGAAGCAGCCTCAGGCGCATGCCAGGTGCAGCTGTCCCAGAATCATAAGCCAAATAAACCTCTTTTCTATATAAATTACCCAGTCTTGCGTATTATTTTATAGAAACACAAAATGGACTAATACAGTTTTCTTTCGAAGTGACCTAGATACATGTTACTTGTGCATACTCAGCAATACACAATCATTTATGACCACAATTGATGATGATGATGCCTGTTTTCTGTTTTGTTATTTTATTTTATTTTTTGACCGGTAAGGGGATCACAACCCTCGGCATGGTGTGGTCTGCACCACGCTCAGCCAGTGAGTGCACCAGCCATCCCTATATAGGATCCAAACCCATGGCCTTGGCGCTCTCAGCGCTGCACTCACCCGAGTGAGCCATGGGGCCGGCCCCTGTTTTGTTATTTTTAACCACAAAAAAAAGATGGTTTACCAAATTAGTGTTGTTAAACACGTTCTACAGCCAAGCATCCAATTCTATCTCCACGTAATAAAAGTCCAGCTTTAGTCCTGATCTTATTAGGAACTGTGGTGCTAAAAGGCCTTTTATATTTCTGTACCTCACACATTTCTAGGGGTGGAGAGAGTGTTTTAAACTATCTTCTTATGTCCAAAGAGAATAATGCTTTAAATGTCCTGGGCAGTATGGTTTTTTTTTTTTTTTTTTTTTTTTATGTTAAAGTTCTTTTTCCTTTCCTCTTCCACCTTACTCCTTTTTCTCTTCCTTTCTCTCCTCCTTCTTCTCTTCTTTCTCCTTCCTCCCCTTCTCATCTTTCCCCTCTTCCTCCCCCTCCTACTTCTACAGCTTTTAAGAACTATTTTTACCTGTGTTTGGTACAATGGAGATGCACCAATGTACTGTGTATTTAACAATTCTCAACACAGCCGCTGGAGAGTTCCTGTAGAATGCAGGTCAGATCCTGTTACTCCTCTACCCAAGACCCTTCTGGCTCCTTCTCACTCTAGGAAAGTCATGGTTTTTGAAATGGTCTAAAAGAATGCTCTTTCCCTAGAGATTCCTATGACTCGCTCCCTTATCTCCTTCAGCTCTTCCTTTAAATGTTGCCTTTTCAGTAGTATCTTTGCTGACCACCCAACTTAGAAATGCAGCCCTACTAGTGGTCCCTCATCTCTTCCTCTGTTCTAATTTCACCCTGTAGGGTAAATGCTGGACATAAACCTATTCCCCCTCCCTGTACATACCAGAGTTCCCCTTCCTCCCTGGGAAACTACCCCTGGTCAAGGTACTTACCCAAGGAAAGGCAGGTCTCCTTTAAGACAAATGGAAGGCTAAAGGAAGCAGGAACCCTGAGTAAACAAAGTAGCATGCAAGTGAGTTAGCACTCTAGTGTTAAACTACTATGGCACCAGGAGCTAGTGAGTAGGTTAATTTATCTACTCAGCCAGATCTCCCGAATGCTCTGAGTTATGTGAGCTGGGTGAGGGTCTACCATAAGCATGTGAATGATTGACACTTCTACTTTGATCTGTTCACTACATAACTGTTGTATGTACCCCATGGTGGTGTGGATTTCCAGCTGGCCAGCTGCCGCCAGCAACTCTCATTAAGTCTAATAAACCTATGTCTCTACCTATTGGCCTGGGTGAGATTTTTGGAATAGGCAAACACTACGTGTGTGCCCTCTCAGATTCTGGTCTCCCGTGATACACTCCCTAACCCTAACTATAATTTAACCTGCTATCTGCACATATCAATTATTTCACTTATTTGTCTTTGAACTAGAATGTAATTTCTGTAAGTATGCAGTAAATGGTGTGTATATACATGTATATCTGTGTGTAAAATTGGGTCAAATTTAGTAAAAGGAAGATTTATTTGCAGCTTATACAAAAGATTAATTTTTTTCATTTCCTGTGTCTCTTTGAGGGTAAAGTTAATTCTTGAATTTTTAATAGGAGGCTATAATGACAGAATCTATAATTCCTTTTTTTCTATTTTACACAAACCTCATGGTTTCAATTATCACCTCTATTTGTATAATTCCCCAATCCATTTCTTTAATCTTGACCGCTATCGCGAACTCCAGTATCACGTTTCTAATTGCCTACAGGGCATTTCCATCTGGGAGTCAGTGTGCCACTGCGAACTTAACAGAATCTATCATCTCCCCATACTCATCTCCTCCTCCTCCTCCCTTTACTATTAAAAAAAAAAAAAAGGTGTGTCCTGATTTACCTTCCATGTATTTTAGGTCTGGCAATCTCTCTTCTTTCCATATGTTTTCAAATTTCTGCCAATGTTTCCTTAGTAATTATTCTCTTAGCTCTTCTTCCACTCCAACACACTCTCATCTTCACTTTTCATGACTATATTATTATAGTCACTTTTAACTCTTCTGCCTTTTCTTCTTCTGTTCTCCTCTCTTAACTGCCCCCCAAAATTTTAGTTCAATTTTCAAAAAATACGTGACTTTATTCATGACACTACTTTGATCAGAATTTTAAAAAATTATCCTTGAAAGAACTCTTAATTCTATGAAAAAATGTTAAAATTTTCCAACCTTATCACTTTTATTATTACACAAAAACTGTTATTCTTTCCCCAAAGTTATTCATAATGTTCCCTGAAGATACCTATTTACTTTCCATTTTGCATTGCTGATTTCTTAAACTGCCCAGTTCAGAGTCAACCTTCTAGACTGTGCTGAAATTTCATTTCTGCTGTGAAGTCCTCCCTGATCACCCTGACCCATGGTAATTTCACCCTCTCAGGATATCTAGGTCTAGTTCTGGGTGGGTCATGAGCTATGTGGCCTTCAAAGTGACATTATGCAAACCTACAAAACATAACCTATTATATTTTTGACCACTCAAAATTAGACAAATTTACAGCATATTCTATTTATGTATAACTCATTTGCATTTGACTATTTCTTAACTGTTTCTTGGTGCTATATAATGATTTAATCTTCCCAACTTGCAAGTTTATTAGAGAGACCATAATTGTACTTCTATCTTAGTATCATAGTTTTACATTGTAGAATAAAGGCAAATTAAAAAGTTTTAAATTAGTAAAATTTCAAATATATCACTTACCATATTTGATGTCTTAATAATATTAGCTGATCATTAATTAGCTTACTGATTCCAGGATACTGAATCTACTGAGGGCCAAATCTCTGAAGTTCTTTATAGAGCTATGACTTTTGAGGCCCAGATACTCAGAAAAAAACTTTGCTGAATCACAGGGAAAGTTTAGCCAAGACAAAAAAAATAAAAGAGTGGTATGGAAAATTAAGTGGTTACGTTTTCCCCTTATAACTTATTTTCCCAACATGACTAACCTACACACCCATCATTTTGTGCTCTCTCTCCCATCCTCTTGTCAATTTCTTCACCCCTCTTCCCTCATTCCTGCCTTTATCTATGCTGATTACTTTTAAGCACAACTGTCTCTTTGAACTAGAGTAATTATTAGCTGTAAGTATCCTCTCACTAGCAAGTACTCTAACACATCTGTTTATTCTACATAATGATAGAATAGACTCTTATGAGCATAGTTTAACTATTGTAGTTTTAGGAAATCCATTCACTTAAATGCCCCCTCACTGAGCCCTAACTATATACAAGGCAAGGTTCTTCGCAAAAATACAGTGATGATTCAACCTGTCCTTAAGGACCCTATCTAATTGGGTAGTCCTTAGATCTACAGATCTGTAGTCATTAGATCTACGCCATGCTTTAGATTTATGTAAGTAGAGGCGAAACGCCATGAAATTTCAAAGATAGTGATTATAAATAATTGGGGAAAATCAAGAAAGCCTTTATAAAAGACTGGTAGAATTTTGATGGGACAAGGGAGTAAAATGGATTTTAGAGGTGAGAGTAAGCCTGGAGGAAAAACCCAAAGGAAAGACAAGGGAAGGCTGACATGCATGCATATGGGCTTGAAATGCAATAGAACTCACAAAGGCATTTTTAGCAGGGGCCAAATTATCAGTCCCAAATTCTCTCCTTCAAACTTTCATACAATCCATGTTCTGGATTCTAAATCACTTTGTGATTGATGTTCACATCATGGTCTCACAGGTTTTCTGCAGAAGTTCATACTGTTTGTTTTCCTTTGAGCTCCAAACAAGCTCATTCTTTCTAGTGTAAACTACATCTTGTTGGTTGTAGTTTTCACTAAATGTAAAGGAATTGTTTAATTTAAAAGTTAATGCTATTGGTAGCTCTCTTTTAAATTTTAAATAGTTTGTCCCTTTAAAAAAGCACATATAGTGGAAAGAACACAGAATAAATTGAGGTTTTTTTCTAGCCCCATCTGATCACTACTGTCTTATGTCCACTTGCATTACATGCTCTGCATGTGTGTGTGTGTGAGAGAGAGAGACAGAGAGGAGAGAGAGAGAGAGAGAGAGAGAAATATTTAAAGTTAGTATGTTTTAAAAGGCAATAAGAACCTCAGAGATAGGAGAAAATGATACTTTTTCTGTGTTCAATTCAGGGTTCAAGAAAGATACAATTATGTGCATAAAATTTTCTTTGCCTACTCAGTTTTTAAAAGGGGGGTAAAGAGAAAGAAGAGTGACTGATGCATTCTTAGTGCATTTATCTTAATTTTTAATAAGTCTCATGAAGATCATAAAAGTTTCAGTGACATCATGGAAAGCCGTTCCTTTAAAATTTTTCTGATCTTTTCCACATTGCCTCTAAAATCCATGATGAAAAGTTCTTCCTCTTTTAGAGAATTTTATTCACAGAGTACTATCTGGACAGACATGGAAAAAAAAAAAATAGATGAGAAAGTTCCCCAAGTGCTTGGCGGCTTAATTTTTCAAAAAAGTAAACTGCAATTTGGTAATCATTTACTTTTCTCTGTACCTGCTTTCTCATTAGCCAAGTGGAATGACAATGCTTCTGTGTTTGGAAGTTTGTTGAAAGACTTTAGTGCAGAAATTTTCCTGTTTTAAAATTTATGGAAGGAAATAATTATATTAATTATCCTTGAAACATAGTGATAATGAAAATAATCTCTCCACCACCAATTCAGGAAGTCTCAAATGAGAATTAGTGCACATTTCAAGTTTAAACAATGAAATGGACTCTTAACCTTTCTGATTTCATCTAAGGTTCCTATTTCCCATTGTGTTCCTAATTTGATTCCATTGCTTATGACACTTTTGGCTTCAAGTGTGATTTTACAGTTTGTATGAGCTGCTAAACTTGGCACTGAATAAGTTAGAAAAATAAAGAGAAAAGAATTTTTTCTCCCTAGGATCTAGGGAGTTTGAAAGACTATAAATGTGTTTTGCTAATATGTGTGTGTAAATTTGTGAAAGAAAATATTTAACATTTATTTGTTTTCAATTTGTTTCTATAGAAAGGAGTAGAGACACCTCATCTTACTTATTAGTTTTGTTAATGTTGTTGAGAAATATTAAATAATAGCTGATATGTAAAAATAAGAGTGTAAGTATAACAATAAAGCACAGGTTTTACATTGAAATTGGTATCTAACCACCAAATTGGCATTATGCAACTAACACTCCACTTTAGAAAGCATACAGAGAAATACGTATTTTTCCTTTTGAGTCAAGAGGGCAGAAGTCTTATCAGCCATTACATGCAGCTTTACTCCCACTTAAACTATGTGACTTTTCCCATCATGCCCGGATTAACTGTGTACAGATAGGTTGAATGCCCAGATAATATATGTTGGAGAGCAGGAGCATCATTGTAAATGCACATGCAAATTACAGAACCACATGACTGTTCTCTGCATGGAATCCAGTGATAGGCATAGGTTTGTCTTATAAGCCCAAATGTAGTGTGAACCTGAGAAAAGCTGACTTCATTTTTCCAATGAGAAGATTAAAAAATACTTTTTTCTTTGACAATTTAAATACATAATCTTTAGGGGGATAAATTAAATAGTAAAATATGCTTACAATAAAATAGAAACTTTTGGGATTATATGTAACATATATAACAAAAGTTATATATGTATGTGTATATATATAACTTTGGGGGTATTTATGTAACAAAATATATATGTTTATTAATTTACTCTCTCTTGAGAGGAGGAGAGAGAGACACATTATATAGAATATAAAACAAAATTAATTTATTCAAGTTGCTTTTCCTTCCAGCTTCTACTCCATTATACATTTTTGGGATCCGGCTAAGGAAAAGTTAAGATAGTATATTTGAATTCTTTGGGATATGCGTATGTGGTTCACAGTTACTTCTATATGAAGTTGTTAGCTAGTAGGTGGCAGAGTTAAGATTCAAGCCTGACTAGTTCAAGATGCTAATAATATCCTTATGCTATACTCTTTTCATACATTTGGTGATCATCCATAGGCTTTTAAAAATTATTTTTATTTATTTATTGACAAATAATAGCTGTGTATATTCACAGGGTACAATGTGAAGTTTTGACCTATGAATACACGGTAAAAAGATTCAGTCAAGCTAATTAACATATCCTTCACCTAGCAACGTATCACATTTTTGTAGTGAGAAGGTTAAAAATCTATGACTTTAGCAATTTTGAAATATACTATTATTATTAACTGTGGTCACCATGCAGTGCAGTAGGTCACTACATCGTATGCCCTCAGTCTAAATGAAAATTTGTACCATTCAATCAACATCTTCTCTTTACTCATCCCTTCCCCAATCCCAGCCTCTGGTAATCACCTTTCTACTCTCTGTTTCTATGAGATCAATTTGTTTTTTTTTTAGTTTCCACATATGTAAGATCATATTTGCCTTTCTGTGCCTGGCTTATTTCACTTAGCATAATGTCTTCCAGTTCCATCCATATTGTTGCGAATGACAGAATTTGCTTCCTTTTTAAGGCTGTATAGTATTCCATCGTGTATATAGACCACAGGCTTTTGATTCTGTAAGGTGGATGTCCTGTCCTTAGCCACTTGCCAGCATTTGACACTACTTCTTACCTCCATACCTGGCTCCTGCACTTTATTCAGCTTATTGTTCATTGTAGTCCCAGCTGTTTATTACACTGGGAATCTGACTCTGTGAAGGTTAACTGTAGGTGTCAACTTGATTAGATTAAGAAATGCCAAGAAACCTGGTAAAGCTATCTTTTTTAGGTGTGTCTGTGAGTGTGTTTCCAGCAGAGATCAGTACGAAAGCCCTGAGTGGAAAGCGGGGAAAAGACCCTCCCTCAGTGTGGGTGGGGACCATCCAATCCGCTGGGGGCCTGGAGAGAACAAAAGACAGAGAAAAAAGGCAAATCACTCTCTCTGTCCACTGGAGCTGGGATACGCTCTTCTCTCCTGTCCATGCACATCAGAGCTCGAGACTTCAGCTGTGGGTTCCAGGACTTAACACCAAGGACACCATCAGCTTTCCTGGTTTTGAGGCCTTCAGACTTGGAGTGAGCCACGCTATTGGCATACAGTTTACAGACAGCCTACTGTGGGACTTCTCACAATTGCCTGAGCTAATTCCCCTAATAAATCCCCCTTGTATATTTATAACATATCCTATTGATTCTGTCTGTCTGGAGAACCCTGACTAATACAGACTCCTTCCTTTGACAGACAAGATCTTTTCTAATACTCTTCCTTCAAGCCTTAAATGGACTTGCCTAATAACATCCATACTGGTCTTTGCTAATTGTTTCAGATTTGGAAGGAAATACTGATATTGACAAAGGTAATGTAAATCTCTAAGAACAATTTAAAAACAGTCATCTATTCAAAGAGTTTTCAAAATTAGTTACTATACTTGAAAACTTGAAATGTCTTGAACTGTTATATTGCCTATATTAAAGAATTTTAAAAGAAGTATTTTTAATTATGATAACAATCCTAAATATTTACCTGTCATTGACAGTAAAGAGTTGTGATGGTGTGAGAAACATTTCTAAAGTATCAATAATAAAAAAAATAAGTTTTGGTGAATCATGCTCTGATAAAATGAATTCTTTTATATTCTCTCTATAGAAGATGACATTGCAAAATCACTGTCATGTGAAGAAATGAACAAAGAGTATGCAGGCAAAAAAAAGCAAAAAAAATTTATATAGGACTGTTAGGCAATTAAGAAAAAATTTAGGGTAGTGTTTTGAATTTGCTAGATTAAATGTGCAATTCGCAGTGAGATCTTTTATCATACTAAACAAAAATTTACACTGTACCTAAGTTTACATTAACGGTGTTGTGTATTCTGTTCCTTGAAGTGAGTTTTCAAAATTGTGTAAGATTCGAACTCCACAAAATTTAGATTAGTCCTTGGATAGGTATTCTTTTATCCACACTGCAGAGAGTAAGAGAAAAATACAGACTAGTACTATAGAAATAATGTTCCCAAGGTTACACAGCTAGGAAGAGGCTGAGCAGGGATATATTGAACCCAGTCAGTGTGACTTGAGATCCTGTGCTGTTAGCCAGTAATCCAAGACTTGTCAACTTTGACTGTATATTCAAATCTCCAGGGTAGTTTAAAAATACCAATGCCTGGGCCCCATCCCTCACCAATATAATCATAATCTCTTGGGTTCTGAACCTTTGTATTTTGTTAAAGCTCCCCAGGTGATTCTAATGTATGTATAGCCAAGTGTGAGAATCACTGCATTATACCATATCTTATCAACAGAAAGTGTTGGCTTTTATGATGGCACTTTTAAGTTTTTAAGGCAGTCATGCTATATGAGCAGTCCAATTGCACAAGGCTGTGCCAACAAATTTTTCAAGGTATTTATAATATCTTCCCTGGTTCAAGTCCCTGTGGCCCTCTAATTCTCACAGCTGGCATTACTTAGTATCCATATGCAAGCTCAGTTCCATCCAGGTTATGGTACCAAACTTGTTCTTAGAAGCTTAAAGAAGCAGAAATCTGTGTCATTAACTATTATTGGTAGCCAATCCACTTTCACTCTCTGCCCTAGTAGTCAGTGATCATGTTTAGTAATTATTTAGCCTCACATGTGGTTCAACGAGACAAAATTACCAAAATTGTTGCTTAATATTTACTTTTTCAATACAGTGTTTAATATTCCTAAATTAATTCATACACCATCTTCATGTCACTTTATATACTGGATTCTATATAGAAGTACAGAAATACGTGTAACTGACAATATAATTTATCTTCAGTGTATGTGTTCTTGAATATCTTGAAAATCAAAGATTAGAGTTCATTTTATACAGAAAAGTGAAAATTATTACTTTAAATATGTGACAAAAAACTAGTGAACAATGTTGGAAATGATTAGAAAGAAATGTACATTAACTAAAAAAAATATATTTCTTTTGTTTATAGGTCCAAGAGATTGTTCCTTGCTGGGCAAGTTTATCCATCTCTACTCTTTGCCACAGTCAGCAATTTATTAGTCTGTTTCTGTCACTTATAATAAAATACATGGAATTGGTAATTTGTAAGAAAACAAAATTTATTGCTTACGGTTTCAGAAGCTGGGAAATCCAAAGTCCACAGGACACATCTGGTGAGGGTTTTCTTTGCTGGTGGCTTTACAGAAATGCAGGGGTCTCACATGGCAGAAAATAGTGGAGCAGAGAAAGACTCTCATGAGTTTTCCTTTTAAACCCCTCAGAACCACACCCCTGACCACCATTATTAATCTATTGACTAAGGTATGGTATGGTCCTACAATCTAATCACCTCTTCAAGGCCCCACCTCTCAATTAGCATAATAAGGATTGCCCACCTTCAACAGTTACAATGGGAATTAAGCTTCCAATATATGAACTTTGGGGGACATAATTCAATCAATCCACAGCATTCCACCCCGGCTCCCAAACTTCATTTCCTTCTCACAGATAAATATATTCATTCCATCCCCAAGGTCTTAACTTGTTTCAACTCAAAAGTCTGAAGTCTCAAGGTCCTAACTGTGAGATCAAAATAGGTTATCTACTTCCAAGATACAATGGTGGGACAAGCATAGGGTACATATTCCCATTCAAAAAAGGTGAAATAGGCCTAAAGAAAGGTATAACAGGTCCCAAACAAGTCTGAAACCCAGCAGGGCAGGCATTAAATCTCAAAGCTGGTGAATCACATACCTTGACTCCATGCTCAACATCCTCTGCACACTGGTAAGGGGTTGGGTCTCCAGGTCCTTGGGCAGCCCTGCTCCTATGGCTTTCCTGGTCTCAGGGGATGCTTTAGCTCTCACAGGCTGACATTGCATGCTGATAACTCTATAGACCTGGGGTCTCTATGGCAGTCCTGCTATCATGGCTCCACTAGACATGGTGCTGATGGGGTTTATCTACTGCAACTCTGACTCCACATTTCTGCTCAGCATTGCTCAAGCAAAGGCTCTATGTGATGACTCTGCCACTGTGACAGATCTCTTCCTGGTTTTCCAGGCTTTTCCATACATTCTTTGAAATCAGGGTGGAGGCTCCCAAGCCTCCACAGCTCTGGCATTCTAGGAGCCTGCAGAACTAACACCATGTGGATGTCGCCAAGGTTTCCAGCTTATATTTGCCAAAGCTGTGCGTCCAGCCACAGCAGGGGCCAATTTAGCCACAGCTGGAGCAGCATGGTCCTACAATCTAATCACCTCTTCAAGGCCCAAATTTTCAATTACCATAATAGAACTTCCCACCCTCAACAGTTACAATGGGAATTAAGCTTCCAATGTATGAACTTTGAGGAACACAATTTAATCAATCCACAGCAAGAACTATGCTAAAAATCATTTTTGTTTTGCATGTGTAGATGTTATTTTATACTATTTATGACATCACACATAAAAGAAGAGGAGAAAAACTGGAAAAAAAAAAACTTGTAAGGACTTCAACTTTTTTTACTTCTTGGAAGTATTTAAAAACACGAATGGAAAATCTTCATGGTATCCTTAGCAACTGCACAGTGCTGGGCATATATCAGGATCTCAGTAGATGTAGCTAAACTTCCCCCAGTGGCTGCAATCTTTCCTGTCACCTGGCTCAGGCAAAGGGACTTCTTGCTTCATGTCAAGCACACACCTGGCATCATTGGAGACATTCACAGTAATTCCAGAGTGTGAATTGATATTTTCCAGAGCATCATATTCCTGCTGAGCTAGTGCCTATTTATTTCCCTTTGCTTTTCTACTTGGTGTTGATCTCTATTTGGTGCATTTCCTTCATATTTCATATGTATGCAATGCTAGGGTATTCATCTCAAAAACCATGTATTGGAAATTCCTACCAATTTTAATAAAGGTGTACCACTCATGTGCTTTAGTGCTAAGAGTATAAGTAAAGAGGTAAAAAAAAAAACCAAGGAGTGTTATGCTAACTGAGATATTCCTACTTGGAAGGAAACACCAAGAGTGGGAATAAAACATTTACTTTCAATACCAGACACATGACAAGTACTCAGTTATTTTATTAATTATGAATTATGTTACATATGGCCTGGTTGGTAACCAGTCGACTTAACATCAAAGGGAAAAAAGTAGATGGCAAATAGGATTTTCAAAGCAAGATACTTAATTATTTCTAAAACTGAGTATCACAAAAAGCTATAACTATGAAAAAAATAGTTACTTGGTCATGTTAGTTTGTGTAATTCATTTGGGCAGCTGACTCATGTTGGTTGCATGACATTTATTAATATCACTTTAATAAAATTGAAAGAAAATCTTTAACTTTTGTTTACTTTTTTCTGGACATTATAATATAACTTTAATTTAAAAATAATATTAAAATATTATTATTTTAGTTTTCATAGTTTCTGGACTCCCAAGGAAACAGATCAAAATAGGGACTCTGGAGAACTGAGCTTACTGTCAGGGCAGAGCAGGCTGATTGGGTGGTCACCAGTCAAGGGACAGAGGATGATTCAAAAGGAAGAGATTTTGAGATTACAGACCAACATGTAGGCTAACCAGCTTTTTTTGCAAAGTGGCTAGAAAGAGAGGCAGGATTCAGGTAGAAGGCAAAGTGTTGGAGAAAGCATACAGCAAACCAGAGGAAGAGCAAAGGAAAGGAGACAGATCTTGGCAGATTCCTGGGGCCCCTCAGGTCCAACTGGGTCAGGGGACTGCCTATCCAACCATGAGATAAAACACTGCATTTACCACAGCCCGATGAGCTTGAACTTCATATCTGTGGAATAGATGCATCTTCTTACAGCCTTTTATAGATAGGAAAACTGCAATTCAGGGAGGCTTGGTTATTCATGAGATCACACAGTGGATAACGGGAATTCAAGAATTCTGACCTAAGTCTTCAGATTTTCTTCTCTGAGCTTTCACTGTGATTTGCTTATATCTATTGTCTTTATTTTTGGTCTTACTCCTCTTATTCCTCCACACTGACCTCAGAATTATTCTAAAAACTGGGGATGAGCATAATAGTCCATAATTTGAAACAATTTGTTGCTTCCCATCATAAAGTTTAAATTTCTTCACATAACCCACAAGGTCCTTTGATGGTCTTGCCCTTGCTTCCTGTGCAACCCCATCTTGTTCTCTATGATCAAGGTCTAAGTATCTTCCATGTATAACACAGCACTTCTCACTTTAATAAGGTCACAGAGAATACGTGGCTATATCTATTACTCTCCTGTACTGTTGAAGATATGTATTTCTTAGATGACATTCACTCATCTGGACATTTCTCTCTTTTCTTTACCGCACAATCTCCAAGCACTTTACATGTATTATCAAATCTTCATAAAACCCGATGAAGGTACATAGACACTCAATAAATAATTAGTAAAATAAATGAAGAAATAAGTAAACATAAACCCTATGTTTTTTTCCTGTATATGATATTGTCTAATTTGAGAAAATTAACCTTCAAAACTAAAGATTTCAAGTGAGAGTAAATCTCTCAGTCATAAATACATTTTTACCTTGAGGGCTGTACCCCAAATACTCTACTTTGAACATGATTTCTGTAAGATGCATTTTTCTTAAGGCAGATCATCAAATGCTTATATTTTCCCAGGACAAATGTGCTCTTAAGAGCCTTTCCTAGTTGAGCAATTGATTAATTAGCACTTTTCTACCTTCACCAGGGAGTGAGAATTTAGAGGGTATTACTGTGCTAATAAGCTCACACCTCTCCTATTTTAAACTGTTTTCAATTTGGGGAATACAAATCCCTGAGACAAGAAAAAGTAAATTTTAAATCTTTTCATCCATGCAAAATGCAAAGTAGGTCACCCCACCTGTTTCTACTCGACTAGACCATTTGATGAGGAGCAAGACATTTCCCTCATATTTCTGTTTCAAATCTACAATGCATTTTTGGGGGGAATCTAATCATAGATTCATAATCAGAATGAATTCTAATTATAACATATAAAGTAGCAAAAAGGACAGATAGTTTAAAAAAGAGTTATAAAGGCTTGTCTTTGTCAATTTTGTGTTGCTATAACAAAAATACCTGAGACTTGGTAATTTATGATGAACATAAATGTATTGGCTCACAGTTTTGGAGGCTGGGAAGTCTGAGGTAAGGTGCTGACAGGTTTGGTGTCTGGTGAGGCCATTCTCTGTTTCCAAGATGACTCCTTGAGCGATGCATCCTCACATGTCAGAAAGCGGAAGATCAAGAGAGAAGCCAACTCTGGAAAGCCCTTTTTATAGCTACATTAATTCATTCATAGAGGTGGAGCCCCCATAACCTAAACATCTTCCATTAGGCCCCTCTTCCCAACACTGTTGCATTGGGGATTAAGTTTATGACACTTGAATTTTGGGGGACACATTCAAACCATAGCAAAGCCCAAGTCTCTTTTCCTTATTTGACAATTCTCTTCTAATAAGGGATTTAAATTCATGAGTGCTCATTAATAAACAATGGCCAATTGTTGTGATTTTCATTGTTATCGTTTCTTTTCAATTTGTTCTTGAAATCTGTCTCTTGAAAGTAGCCATAGCCAGGATAGCCACTCTCTATGAGAGCCCTGACTGGGGAATAGTTAGGTTCAGGTGTGTGTGTCCAGTGAGATACTATGAGAAGGTGAAACCAAATATACGAAACAGAAGAAATTTGTCACTCACAGGTCCCACAGAGGTTAGGGATGCTGAGAGGAGACTGATGGGAAATGCAGGGGTGACGGAGACTCAACCGGCATGTGGAGAGCCAAAGAGAGAGGATCCGTGAGACTATGCCTTTATTAAGCTCTGTGGAAGTTATCCCTTAGGCTTTCCTGTGGGGGTTGTGGATTAGCTGGTTTTTAAAAAGCACATGTGAAGGGGGAACTTATTTATTTACTTGACTCTGGTGTTGACTAAGGTTTTTATCATGGCCAGAGACTGTGGAATGTGTTGGGTTTGGGGTCAGTGGAACAAGGAGCAAACAGGCTGTATTGCAAACAACTGCATAGGGAGGGGACGTTTTAACTAGGCCAGTGGTGACAGGGTGTGACTGGGTTTCAAACAACTTACATCAGGCCTAAAAATGGATGCCAAGGCAGAAACTATACTAAACAAATTTATGGGATCAATCGAACTATATGTGGTGAATAATTTGCATGTTCACAGATAGATGTTACATATGGAAAAAATGTAGTGAAGATAACTTTTTGCAAAATGAGTCTTCTGAAACTTGACGAAAAACTGTACAGAATGATAGAGAATTCATCTGACAGAGTCAGTCCTCATTGGAAGAGAAGTTCTGCCACGGAATGGGTCTTCTTTAATCGGTTTGTCATGAGCTGCAGGTGGTGGTCTAGGTCTAAGCTGAATTACAAAGCCATTAATGGTATTTGAGGAAAAATCAAGTAATCAGCAATAAAGTTTAATGGCACTTTGAAAATACCTTTGACCCCAATGAAATGTTTCCAAGTCTGTCAAAAATAGGATTCTATAGATTTTAAATGGAGAAAAATATAAAATTATACTAAATATATATTTAATACACAAATAAATATATATGAATGATATACATAAATATAATACGTAAATAAATATATATTGGGTATAAAATTGCATGACAAAACTGACCTATTTCATCTATCTTCATAATATTCATTTTAAAGAAACAAAAATGGCATTCCTTAAAATGTTCTTTTAAAAGAACTATTCATATAAGTCACCAGGCCTGCATTTAATATGCTACTTTGTGTTGTAAAATTAAAGTATTCATTTTGTTAACTTAAAGTAAGTTAGTATATTTAATTATTACTGACTGATATACATGCTTTCTTAGGCTTTTTTTTTCAAAACTGAATGTTCAGAAATTATTGGTTAGAAAAAGTTAATATTTTGCTCTCATGTTATCCATTACTTGCTTATGATTACTCTGTAATATTGGAAGTAGAATTCTGGAACGAGAGAGGACTCCCCCTATAACTCCACACATTAAGTAATAAACTAGCCACAAGAGAGTAAAATCACATATCTGCAGAAGACATCTTAAAAGACATAGCATAACCCAGGACAAAAGCTGGAAGAGCAGAGCTAGAGAATCTAACTATTGTGTGTGTATCTGAAACAAAGGTGTTAAATATGTCAGCACTTAATGTGTTCACTGCTGTGCATGGTGCTCAGAAAAAGAGACAGTTATGGATCCAGAGTACGTCAGTTTAATTCAGCACTTTCAAGGGGAACAGGTGCTGAATCCAGAAAACTGAAGAAAACCAAGTACCATTTGAAAGTAGAACTCTCAAAATGACAGTTGTCATTTGACGCCTTCAATAGCCACCTCACCGTCCTCCTGATTCCTTGTTCACCAGAGACCCCATGAAGGAAGCATCTGCCTTCCCATGTTTATTTCTTAATGATCCCAAAGTTGCTGACCAAGATGGAAGTTACTGTGTCTTAGGACTATGGCACTCATTAGTGTTTACTAATTATCTTATAAATTTATGTGCTATACATTTTAAAATTAGCTTTCTTGTTTATCAGTCTCATCTGAATTTGGCTAACATAGACAATCTTCTGAATTACTCAACTTTGAGTGCTCGGAATACCTGGGTCTGAAATGCTCAAGAAGTAGTTATGTATCACGGTCACTCCATAGCCTTTGGGTCATCCTGTAAGAAACTGCCCGAACAGCAGTCAACTCACTAGATGATAGCTTTACCTCATCTTAATTTAGATGGAATAATCAAACAAAAAAAGAGAGAGAGAAAGAAAAATCAATTCCATCCGTTATAATGATGTGAA
This sequence comes from Cynocephalus volans, assembly GCF_027409185.1. Classification (NCBI taxonomy): domain Eukaryota; kingdom Metazoa; phylum Chordata; class Mammalia; order Dermoptera; family Cynocephalidae; genus Cynocephalus; species Cynocephalus volans. The sequence continues at coordinate 105,357,176 of NC_084468.1, read as the reverse complement.
TGAGGTACAGAAATCTTTTTACTCCATTTTGGAAAGAAATATAAAATTATGTAAAATTCAGCATAATAAAAACTACACTCAGCAGCAGTGATCACATTTTAACTCTCCCTGCTGGGCCTTGACTGCAAAGTTGTATTAACACACCCTGGCATACTTCCTTTCTTGATATTTCTTAAAGCAATGGTCATAAAGACACTAACATAGAAACTTCATAAAATACATTATTTCTTTCCTGCACTTTGAATAAATGAACCCTGAACCCGTTTATCAATAGAACAGCCTAGATCAGTGGTTCTTAATGGAGAAAAATTTTGCTACCAGAGGACATTTGGCAACATCTGGAGATACTTTTGGTTGTCACAACTGCAGTGAGGGGTGCTAGTGGCATGTAGTGGGGAGACGTCAGAGACGCTGCTAAGCATCGAACATGTACAGGACAGCCACCACAAAGAAGAATGACCTTGTCTAAAATGTTAATATTATGAAGGTTGAGAAAGTCTGGCTTAGATAATTTAATTATTTTTAAAAAGTAGTGGTTGTTTAAATATGGAAAGTAAATTAAAATAACCTATAGAACAGATTTTTTCCCACTGCAATGATTAAATAGAATAAAATAATTCTTAATCTATGCTTTCCTCAAGAAATAATTGAAGTCAATTTTGTAGAGAATTTTTTATAGTTGTTCATTTAAAATGTGTTTATTGTTGTTATACATTTATTTTGCAATTAATAAAAACTTTGCAAAGAAGGATTTCTTTAGCAATTACTAACTAGTCATATAGATGAGAAATGCTCATACATAAATCTTGGATTAAGTTGGTTCTCCTGTAAATCTTATTTTCATTCCCTTTTCTGCATCAGCGGGGTCAGTTATTTCCTTATGTTGTTTAATATTTTCTCCCTGTTTTGTACAACTATGCCTTTTAATTAGGTAATGATTCTCAACCTTACCATGACACTGTTTCCTTCCTTTTGTCAGTTACTATATTCAAGTGTCTAGCAATTAATAAGAAGGTTTAAAAAAAAAAAGCAGAACCATTACACAGGAAGTCATCCTCAGGCAAGTCACAGGGTATGAACAGTCCAACCGACTGCACAGTGTAATGGAGGAGTCTGTGTGATCACAAGTCATGCTCATAACAGCTCGACTCCATATTCATGAGTTTCAAGTTTTTTATATAGAAGATCAATGCACTCTCCATTCAGAAAACATTGTGGCAATATGATTACTGAGCACACTGTCGAACACGTGTATACTACCAGCTCAATCGTGCTGTGCCCGTAGATGAAAGTTGGTCTGCTCTATTTCATTCGTTTGTCGAGTTATTCAACAAGTAAATAGAAGTGCTATTTATTTTATTTTACTCCATGAAGCAGACACTTTCATATATATTTTCTTTCTTAATTTTCATAGTGCCCTGAGAGATATTAGCACTGATGTTTGACTGTAAACTTAGGCCCAGGGATTTATACATGTCCTTAAGACTTAAAGTCAGGAGAATATTATACTCTATTTGCTCACCCAGATGTATGCTCCATCTTTCTCTGTCTTGCTCTGTGCCCTGGGAATCTGAATTCTACAAATTCCCCTGCCCAGATTTTTTCACCTGCTGGTTTCTGGTTCGGTTCAGCCCATGGAAGGTACCAGCAGATCAGAGGGCGGGATGTTTATTCCGTCTGCTCTCGCCCGGCCTAATAATGGTTCTGGCCGTTGCTGTGCTTCTCTGCAAGTACAGGTACAGTCAGCGGTCCCTTTCCCAGGACCCTGAGTTCTCTCAGTGTTCTGGTAATACCACTCACTTCCTCCCTTCCCCTTCTGGTCTAAGAGTAGCAATGGTTTCCTGCTGTTGTTAGTTCCTGATGCCTCAGAATCCTCTGGTTCCCTTGATTCTGGCCCATATCTCTATAAATGATTACCTCATCAAACTTTTTAGTGTGTCTTCTGTGACAGTAATAACATCAGGACTTAAACTCAGGTCTCTCTGTCTCCTCCACCACGATGCTTGCTTGTGCTGATCTGGAAGGCTACGGAGGAAGAAAGAGCACAGCCCTTGTTCTCAAGTTGTCTGCCTGAGCAGACCCACACCAAACCATTACGAAAGAATATGGGAAATGCTGGAATAAAGGAGTCAGGAAATAAACCAAAATACATCTTGTGTCCCTGAAAATGGAGAGCGATAAATGATACACACTGGTCTTTAAAGGTGGAATATTAAAATTTTACTGCAGTAGGTCCCAAGGGACTACCAAGAATCACTCCCTTTCTTAATAGAAGGAAATCGAGATGCCCTCAGGAGGTATAGGGACTAGGTAAGTTCCACAAGGTATACTAGTGCCCAAGCTGGGACTGGTACCCTGCTCTTTTAATTGCTAGTCAAGTGTTCATTCCTCTCTACTGAACAACCCATACAGACTCCTAAAAGAGTACCAAGGGAGCATCTCAGATATCAAGTGACACTCTGCACACACTCTGCATATATTAATCAACAAGAACTAATTTCTCTACTTGCAGGATTTCAGAAGGCAAATATTAAAATATAACCTATTTACCTCCCCCAAGCCCCATGAAATGGAGAATATGTGAGTATGCTAAACAGGTACAGAACTAAGTTAACATAAACAGAGCCCTAAAACTGTAAACTCTTCCAGGGAAATTCTTTTTCCAACTTAATCTGAATCTTGACTCATTAAGATTTCTTTCCTTCATTTAAAAACAGTTAGGGCTAACATATTTGCATGATAGCAAAAAGAGATGTTATCAAATGCTCAGTGTGACAGCATTTGTAATCTGCTTTTGGCCAGTGGGTGGTGAATGGTTTATTTCAAGTTGAGAACTTATATGAAAACCGCTTTGTGTTTATCTTATTCAAAATAGCTTTCACACAAAGATACAAAGCAATCAAAGCACCAAGATATCCATTGCTGCTACACAATTTTGTTTATTTTTTATGATGGAGTAGTTCCAATATTAGGATTTAAATGTTTTTAATGTTGCTTAACTCTTTCGTATTAAGAAATTTCAGATCACGTAAAATTATTTATTATAGCTTTTATTTAAATGAAGATTATTTTAATAACAAGCAACTGACAATGTCTACTACCGCAGGGGAGTTCAAACAAGCCCTGTGGTCTAAATCATAAAGAGTAGCTTTGCTAGATTTGTGTATAATAGACTAGCTTGGGAACAGAGTGCAAAAGCAGGATGGAGAAATTCACTATTCCATTAGTTTACTTTATTTTCCATTTTAAGCTTTTAAGTAAATCCAACTAAACTGAAATTTAGTTTCTGGCTGCTCCTTTCACACGGAAGTAATTTGTCATTGGAACAGGATTCAGGTGATCCAGAAATCCTCAGATGTGGCACATTATTATTATTTTTTCTTCCTATTTCCTCTAAACTAAAACTTATGTCTTTACACAAAGTACATAGGAGGTTTTTTCTAAGACTATTTTCATTGATAGTTTCCAGCCACACCAGAGGCACAAGAGCCAAACTATTTCAGGAAAGGCTGCCCTCCTGATACTTTCTGGCAGGGATCTGAAGGGCAGGCAGTAGACAGCATAGAGAAAATCTTGTTCTTCCGTGATTTCCCTTATGATTCTACATGGACCAAGATTTAAGACAAGAATTCAAGCAGTGTCCAGTGTAATTTTACATTCGCATTCTGCATGAGTGTCATGGTCCATAGGCTCTCCCCAGTGGAACATAACAATCAATGATCAGCCAATTCTCAATGATAAGATGGATGAGCCCCATAATAGGTGCCAGACCTTGTGTAACACACTACATATAAAAAGACAAATAAAAGTGCCACTTGGCCTAAGAAGAGTCTAAAGGGAGAGAGACACAAATGTCCTGAGAATTAGGGGGAATTGAATGATAGTAATGATGACAGCCAAATATACCGAAAGTGTTTTCTGTGCTGTACAACATGCTAAGACCTTATGTGCATCACCTCATTTAATCTTCACAATAAACCTGCTGTCTGAATCCTTTGGATAAGGAAGTTGAGGTTTAAGAGAGGTTATTTCACTTGCCCAACATAATACTGGCATGAAAGAGTCCAGCCAGAATTCAAATCTAGAAAATATGATTATGTTCTCTTCTAGGGATGCCCTTCTAATATTGCCACCATCTGACCCTCCCAATCAGGAAAGCAATGTTCATAGGACACTACCACCCAATCCACAGACATATTTCAAATTTCATCAACTGTCCCATTAATGCCTCTTCTTTCATCTGGTCCAGGATCTGTACAAGGAGAGTGATTGCCTTTAGCTGTCATGTCTCATCAATCTCCCTCTTTCTGGAAGAGTTCCTGTCTCTCATGGACTAGATGCCCTTAAAGAGATAGACCTTTTATTCTGAAGGATGACCTCGACGTGGTCATCTGAACTTCCTCATGACCACGCTTAGGTCTTACATTCTTGACTGGAATTCCATAGAAATGATGCTGTGCCCTTCTCAGTGCATTGCATCATGAAGCACACAATGGTAATGTTGTCCCACTACTGCTGATTTTGTTCCTGACCATTTAGTCAAGTTTGTGCCTATCAGGCTTCTCCACTATTCATTACTATTTCCTCCCTTTTATTTGATTAATATTTTGAAGGGACAAATTCTTATTTTATACCAATATCCTGCTTCTCAGAAAACCTCTAACCACACCCTTAGTACCCTTTGATGACTTCTAACTATTAACTACCACTTTGGTGATACCTAAATGGTGATTATCTGTTTCAATCATTGCTTCTATAATTATTACTTGGTATTTTACTATAAGAGCTTTTATTTCTTTCATTTTTTTTCTTTATATCTGCAGGGTTTCAAGAATTTTTATTTTATTCAATCAATGAGTGATGATAGTTTAATACTTTTATTATTTATTTTGAGACTAAATTGTCCTAGGTTTGGCTAGTGGGAACCCTGTGTCTCAAAGTCGTTCCTGTGTCTTTTTTGACATGCCCTCATCATTTCATAAGCATTTCCTTACTTTCTGTCATAAATTTTTTCAGCATCTCATTATACTTTCCCTGACTCAGCCTAGGAATCAGCTATTTATCGAAAAATCCCTGGCTCCTCTTAGTGGAAGATAGCATTTGGAAACCTCAGTGCTCAGTGTGTTCATTGCTCTTGGATGTCATTGCTTCCAGGCAGACTTAGGTAGATAATATGTGTGTGTGTGTGTGTGTGTGTGTGTGTGTGTGTGTGTGTATGTATGCATACACTTACATCTATAAATATTTCCTAAGATTGCATGCATGCATTTATATGAAGGCATATCAAAAAATGCATTAAAATTTTTGTATTATCTTTAAATTCTATTTCTCCATGAACCTTTTTTGAAGAACCCTTGTGTATGTATGTAATATGCACAAACACAAATGCACATACATACACATATATGAATTTATACTGATACTTCCATTTCCAAATCTATACCTTAGAGTTATTTCAAGCTTTTCCCCTTTCCATTTTTGTAACTCTCTTCTTAGACAATGAGAAACCCGCTTCTCATTTTTGTCAATAATTTGCTTCATTAACTCTTTGTTCAATGTGACCAGTATCTTAACCACTCAGACAGCCGCCTCTGCCCGCCATCTTTGCTCCTCTTCACTGTATTGCTCCACTTCCTCAGACACTAGGATCTCTGCCATGAGGGGAGGAATGGAAGATAGAATGGGATAGGAAGACAGGACTAGCTGTGTTGTTTCGAATGACTTCTTTAAATTCTGTATGGGTAGAGATACAAGGCATATAATAACTAAGACAATTCATAAACAATCTTTAAAATGTGTGTCCTTAGACTGAAGATGGATGAACTGATTCAATTGAAAATTGAATTGTAAAAATAGTTTTTTAAATCTTGTTATACAACTCTATCTCTAAAAAGATAGTTTCAAAGAGATATTTGCACACCCATGTTCCTATGAACACGCACTATTCACAATAGGCAAAGGGTGGAGGTAACTCAAATGTCCATCAATAAATGAATGGATAAACAAAATGTGCTCTGTACATAAAATAAAATACTATTCAACCTTAAAAAGGAAGGGAATTTTGACACGTGCTACAACAGTGGAGAACCTTGAGGACATTATGCTAAGTAATAAGCTAGTCACAAACAGACAAACACTGCGTGACTCCATTTTTATATAGAAGAGTCAAACTCATAGAAACAGAAAGTAGAATGGTGGTTGTCAGGACCTATGAGGAGGGGGAAATACAGAGTTAACAGGCATACAACTTCAGTTTTGCAAGATTAAAAAGTTCTGGAGATGGCACAGCAATGTGAATATTCTTATCCCTATTCAACTGTACACTTAAGGGCTAAGATGGGAAATTTTGTAAGTATGTAAGTGTACTTTACTACAAGTAAAACATTTTTTAAATGTCAAAAAATATTCTTAGAAATAATGTCTAACAAAAGATTAGAGCAAGGTGGGTCCTTTTGGTGTGGACAATAAATGAAGAGGTAATTTAATCATTTCCAATATTGTACAAAGATGGTATTACCGATACCTGTGACATGAGAATATTACACTCACAGTGATTTATTAAATGTCTGCTTAGTTGTAGTGATGAGCAAGTTTAATTATTACAGTCAGGTCCTTCCTTACTGTGTTGATAAGATACAGACAGTATAGACACAGACCTGCAACAAACAGGAAATCTGAAATCTGAGATCAGAAATGCATCTAACAGTTTTTATATATATATATATATAATGTATATCTTTTATATTATGTATATCTTATATATATATTATGTATATCTTTTCATTCTGTGTGAGTTCTAAAACGAATATGATTTAAGTTGGAGAGTGAGTTAAAACATATGAGCTATGTGTTCAAAATAGGTGAAACTGAGGAAAATATTCTCTGCATCTAAATTAGCCTGCTCTACTTTTCCACCCTTTCAATATAAACCTTTTCCAAGTTACAACATTTCCTATAAAACATAGTATTAGGCTTACAAGGATTAGTTTAAACAAAGTGGGTCCACTCTCCCCTCTGAGAAAAATCATCACAAGGTCCACAGCATAGGAGAGAGAGGGCAAACTTTAATTACAGGCAGCCATAGTTACTCGAATGTGCCTGAGCCAGGGCAATTAGTTTTGACCTTCTTCTTCAGAGATATGAATTTCTGAAACAGGTGAGAGCATGAGGAACTAAAACTACATGGCCTAGTACTTACATTGACTTTGACCAAGGTCATTGGAAAAACAGCAGGTAAGTGTCATACTAGAGGTTCTTTCTAGCAAACAAGCCCAAGACAATACGACCTAATCTTTCTTCTGGGGCACAAATCCTTCTCATCCTCTTTCTAGGGCTTCCACCAAGTGGAGCTAAACAATTACTCTTTCCAATTACTCCAAGCACTCTTTTCTTCATTTGCTTGTTTTATTTTTATGATAATTTCATTTGCATAAGAGTGGCATCTTATGTGCAATAAAACAGGAAATGGTATGTATATATTTTCACCATTAATGAGATATTAACTCTATTTGGTTAAATTCTCACTGTGTTTTTGGCTCATTTCACTTTTGTGACTGTAAAACATAAACATTCCATAGTTTCCACCTTCTTATTTTGCCTGCTTAATATCAGGGTTTTATTAACCTGTGCATGTTTTTCTGAACTCAATGACTTCTCATTTTGTATTTTTACTAAGAAATCCCGGTAACATCTACTCCTTCGATATAAAGGATCGCTCTTCTTTTTTTATTTATTTATTTATTTATTTATTTTTTATTTTTTTAAATTTTATTTTGTCGATATACATTGTAGCTGATTAATGCTCCCCATCACCAAAACCTCCCTCCCTTCTCCCTCCCCCCCTCCCCCCCAACCATGTCCTTTCTGTTTGTTTGTTGTATCAACTTCAGATAATTGTGGTTGTTATATCTTCTCCCCCCCCCCCGGTTTGTGTGTGTATGTGTGTATGTGTGTGTGAATTTATATATTAATTTTTAGCTCCCTCCAATAAGTGAGAACATGTGGTATTTCTCTTTCTGTGCCTGACTTGTTTCACTTAATATAATTCTCTCGATGTCCATCCATGTTGTTGCAAATGGCAGTATTTCATTCGTTTTAATCATTATTGTCCACTTAGCATATCAAACAGTTTGTGACTTACAGATAGATACACAATCTTGAGGACTGTACAGAGCCTGAAGACAAGCAGATATCCTGAACATCATAACCTGTGCTACAGGTATTACAAATGCTAGAGGCACTAGACTAAATAACTTAGTTGAGAAATAATGAGAAGTTTCCCAACAGCCCATGACATGGACTTCTAACCAACTTTACCCTTTTAAAAGTGTTTTACTACTTGCATATCTTTTTATCCAGCTCATCTACAATTAACACTGCCCAAACCTACTTTTCTATAAGTGTATGCATGTCCAAACAGTGATTCATTTTGTATACCAGAAAAATTTATCGATGCCTAAGCAAGTAATTGAAAACTCACAATACTTTAGGCTAGGTTGTTTCTTTGAATTAAAAAAAAATTGGGGACACAAGCAGCAAATGATATACTAACATGTTTTTCAAAGAGAAGTATTCATAAAATAATTAAATATAAATTATCATTGCATTATTTGGTGAAAGGGTTTATCTATCTAGATTCTGAAAATACTTAAAGTCCCAAATTCCGAATTCCCCACATGACCTTGATAATTTTCTTTGAAAATAGAATATTTTTCTAAGAATTGTTTTGTAGGAAAGACTAGAATTTATGATATGAAAAAATATTGTGTTATCTTAAAGAAACAAGCTTGTGCAACTACTTTGAACACAAATCTGCTCTCAGTTCCTCAGCATGTAACCCAGAGGGACATAAATAGCAGTGGTGTATTTCACTTTAAGGCTCAGTCATGGTTCAGCCTCCTTAAGGTAATGCTCTGAATGTTGACGGCAGCATTAAATCTTTGGTGGGCTTATAAACTGCAACAGGAAACTGTTCATGACGTCCCAGATCCCAGAAGTGAGACGCCAGTGGCTAATCTCTGAGTCACTGGGCTCCTTTGACCTGTTCTCTTCATACTTGTTTCCATATTTCATCTGCTCTGGGCTGGGTTTGCTTTATGATTTTGGTTAAGTGTGAAGAAAACTGGTGTGGCAGACGGAAGGAACTCAAGCTATTCTTTACCAAATGCTAAATTTCTGCCAATATGTATTTTGTTTCCTGTAGCAAAATCCCCAACATGTCGTTTTTCAGTATGTCGAGTAAGCCTTATCACTCGCTAGTTTAAGTAATATCAGATGTAATATTCCCTTCCAGAGACAAAGAAAGGGACTCCATTTGGTTTCTAAGTTAAGGACAATATGGCTCAAGCTGGACAACAAACTGAAAGAAACAGTACTTTAGAAATAGTACCAAATGCAGAGGCCATGGCTTTGCTTCCATGGTTATAGACACGGCTGAAACTCGTAGGCAGACAGCAGCTGTGGGTGAGGTAGGAGCCCTGAACTTGGGCAAGCCAGAGAATCTTCACTCAGTCCTTACTTAGTCAGCTGGTTATCAGCAGCTTCTCACAACCTGAGTTGCTACAATAGTAAAATCAAAATAAGGCTGACCTCAAAAGATTTAAATAGGAATAAGTGAGATAATGAATATGAACTTATCTGTAGGCTAAAAATCATCTTATGATCCTTCCGCTCTAGATTGTAAATTTCTTTTTTGCCAATTTTGTCTACTTATAACCAGTAAATTAAATCGTTGCTGTCATATTGAATTGAACTGTTTAACAGATTTGTATGTCTGACTTGATGCCAAGAATCCAACTGGAAATTAAAATAGTCAGTAATCTGGATTGCGTAGCATATACACATCTCATTGGTTTATAGACAAAATAGCTACACTGATGATAGAGTTTTTTAAATTGCTGCTTAGCATTACAGAGACTCACATAGGAGCTCTTTGTAAACTGTACCTTGTAACCTCAGCCATCTGAAAGCAAGTTATCCATACTAAAATTACATGCAGTTTTTAAAACAGCAGTTCTTAGGAAAAACTAAGCACAAATGGTTCAGAGTCCTGATCCAAATAAACAGCCATCATTATCTTTCTATACATGTGTTTATATAGAGATATACTAGTAAGACAGAGAAAGCTACAACTATATACATAGAAAGTAATGAGATGATATATATATTACACATACATGAATACGTATACATATATATTGTGTACGTACACACACACACACACACACACACACACACACACACACACACACACACACACACACCTGTATGAGACCCATGCCAGGTCTCTATCCCAGAACAGTTATGTTGAAATACTTAGGGTAGGGGGTGCAGCACTAGTGCATATTAAAAGCTTCCCAGGTGATTTTTAACTATGGCTGAGAATCACTGCTTCACATCCATACCTGAAAGTCCTTTGTGTAGCTGGTATTCTGTATGCACTTAAGTTACACTGGCCCATATGTTTCCATTCAGACTAGAAGGACAATACCAATGGCAATATTAAGTCTTTATCTGACACAACTAATTCACTGAACTTTTCATTGCCTCCAAGGAAATGAAAACAGACATCATTTACCCTCCCGGTTTCTCATTGTGGTGGGTGGAGACACAGTGTGCTTGATGATGCTAACCAATAAAGTGATGGAAGGTCTTTCTTCTTCTACTCAGTCTCTAGGTTGCGTTTGGTGTTACTGAATACTGTGAATGAAAATTGTTAGAATGGCAGGGTTTTGAAAAGAAAACCTCCATAAAGGCAGAGATGTGAATGCTGCAGCCAGGAAACCAACATTGGAGATGAGTGGGGAAGAATGGTACACAGAGCACATCACCTGAAATCTACAGAAGTCTTCATTTACACATACCCTGGGAGTCAGCACAAGTGCCACCAGGGCCAGGAACGAGGTTAGTGAACACAGTCAGCGGTAGGCCTCCAGTCATGCTTATGAAGGACAATTGTTTAAACTTTAGAGCATCAATACTGAGGTCTTTTACTGCATATTCTCAGTTGAATGGCAGTTTGTTGATGGGTCCTGTATAAAACAAAGGACCACTTAAAATTAGTTCCTGTTAATGCAATGTTCACACATGCGTATTTCATGGAATCTGCCCAATTTAAAAGTAAACAGTTCTCATCTCAAACTTGAGATGTTTGAAACTTAAGAGGAAAAAAATAAGTGACAATAAATGTATAAAAGGTAGCATTTCAGACAGTGCAACACACTGTTGTCTATACTCTTTACACTGTGTCTGGCATATATAGGGGGCACCACAAATGTATTCTCTTTTATTTTTTTATTTATTTTTATTTTTATTTTATTTTATTTTATTTTGTTGATATACATTGTGGCTGATTATTGCTCCCCATCACCAAAACCTCCCTCCCTCCCTTCTCCCTCCCCCCCTCCCCCCCAACAATGTCCTTTCTGTTTGCTTGTCTTATCAACTTCAAGTAGTTGTGGTTGTTATATCTTCTCCCCCCCCCCCGGTTTGTTTGTGTGTGTGTGTGTGTGTGTGTGAATTTATATATTAATTTTTAGCTCCCACCAATAAGTGAGAACATGTGGTATTTCTCTTTCTGTGCCTGACTTGTTTCACTTAATATAATTCTCTCAAGGTCCATCCATGTTGTTACAAATGGCAGTATTTCATTCGTTTTTATAGCTGAGTAGTATTCCATTGTGTAGATGTACCACATTTTCCGTATACACTCATCTGATGATGGACATTTGGGCTGGTTCCAACTCTTGGCTATTGTAAAGAGTGCTGCGATGAACATTGGGGAACAGGTATACCTTCGACTTGATGATTTCCATTCCTCTGGGTATATTCCCAACAGTGGGATAGCTGGGTCGTATGGTAGATCTATCTGCAATTGTTTGAGGAAACTCCATACCATTTTCCATAGAGGCTGCACCATTTTGCAGTCCCACCAACAATGTATGAGAGTTCCTTTTTCTCCACAACCTCGCCAGCATTTATCGTTCATAGTCTTTTGGATTTTAGCCATCCTAATTGGGGTTAGATGGTATCTCAGTGTGGTTTTGATTTGCATTTCCTGGATGCTGAGTGATGTTGAGCATTTTTTCATATGTCTGTTGGCCATTTGTTTATCTTCCTTAGAGAAATGCCTACTTAGCTCTTTTGCCCATTTTTTAATTGGGTTGCTTGTTTTCTTCTTGTAAAGTTGTTTGAGTTCCTTATATATTCTGGATATTAATCCTTTGTCAGATGTATATTTTGCAAATATTTTCTCTCTTTCTGTTGGTTGTCTTTTAACTCTGTTAATTGTTTCTTTTGCTGTGCAGAAGCTTTTTAGTTTGATATAATCCCATTTGTTTATTTTTCCTTTGGTTGCCCGTCACAAATGTATTCTCAATCCATGATTCTTGACGATACAGGAGACAGAGTAATCTACATTACTGGATTTGAAAATAATCCTTAGCTTCCTTACACAACTAATTTTTATAAAATGTCCTAATGTCCTGAAAGATTTTTTTGTCAAACTTTATTGTACTTCCAATCAGGTAGGGGTCTGGTTAAAATGCAGACGTTGATAGACGTTTACTGATGTTCAGAGCAGCATTATTCACAACAGTCAAAAGGAAAGTAACTCCGTGTCCATTGACAGATGAATGAATAAACAAAATGTAGTATCTACATACAATGGAATATTATTCAGACTTAAAAAGGAATGTGGTCTTAACACATGCTACAACATAGATGAACCTTGAAGACATTATGCTAAATGAAATAAGCCAGACACAAAAGGACCAATATTAACGATTCCACTTACATGAGGTACCTAGAATAGTAAAATTCATAGAGACAGAAAGTAGAACAGTGGTTGCCAGAGGCTGAGGCGAGGGAGGCATGGGGAGCCACTGTTCGTTAGGTACAGCTTCTGTTCAGGAAGACAAAAAAGTTCTGGAGATGGGTGATGGTGATGTTTGCACAACAGGTGAATGTACTTAACGCTGTTGAGCTGTGCAGTTTAAAATGATTAAGATGGTAAGTTTCGTGTTATGTTTTGTATTTTACCACAATAAAAAGTAAATAAATAAAATTATTTTAAAAATGCAGACTCTGATTCAGCAGGTCTGGGTGGGACCTAAGATTCTGCGTTTTTAACTAACTGCCAGATGATACCAACATCGCAGGCTGTGGACCACTTTTTAGTGGCAAGACTGTTAAAAAAAAAAAAAAAGGATAAATCAGAATTATATCGCTCTTTTTGGAAAAAGAATGCTTGACTACACAGGCTTTATAAAATAAAATAGTTAATGACTAATATACAGAGTATGAACTAGAAACTTCAAAAGCACAGAAAACTCAGCACCTGGCTTTTGAACAAAGTCTCTGTGTGCTGAATGGTGCTCCTGAATAGTTTTGTGTTTCTCTGTTGTCCTAACTATACTTCAGTAATTAGTAAATATTAGAGGCAGGCTGAGATTTGCTGCCTAGTCCAACAGTCAGTCATTCAAGCTTCTATAAGGAAAAACAGGCATTTTAATGGGCTTTAATGTACTTCTATGATTTGTAGTTTCCTAAGTGTTGTTCAAATCCTATTCCTCACACTTAGCAAAACAGGAATGCAGCAATTCCTTTCTTTCAACACATAGCTCATCATTAATCTTGGGATTCTGTTATAAAAGACTGTACCCCCATGAAATTAATCAATGTGCTCCATGTTTTTTCTCCTTCCCTTTTATCCCTGTGTCATTGCTAGATCTAAGAAACCAAAATACCAGTTTCCATAATGATTTCTGAAATTATTTACTTTGACAGAACATGTAAAGTTAGGATTTGCAGATTTTTCTTTTACTCATGTCAGAAAGGACTGACTATGCTGGGCCCCTTTCCTTCTGCCATTTAGAACGAGATTAATTTCATAGAAGAACAGAGGATATGTCATGAGAGGACTATTTAATTCCCAGCTCTTTTATTCAGGGGTCTAGCATGGTCTGAGTGAGTCACTAAAGTATCTTTGAACCTCGGTTTCCTCATATATAAAATATTATTAACAATACAAACGTTATTTATTATTACTGTTACAACTATGGGATATAAACTAATGTATACATTTGATTCAAAACACTTTTTGAGTGAGGTTATGAATCCTCATATGAGACACATATGGGGATCATTCCTTCTCTTTTCTTCCCCTAACTTAAATGAGGTTTAGCAGCTGGGACTCTGGATACCTGGAGGATATTTAACAATTATTTTAGCTTCTGCCAATCAATTTTACACGCTGCATTTAGTTCACAAGATGGAAAGCCTCGGGAGGGCGGGGGCAATATCTGTTATTTGCTACTGGGTAGCACTGCCTAGCATGATACCTGGCATATGGGAAACCCCATAAATGTTGATTAAACACGTAAATAAAAATCGTTCATTACACATTTAGATTCTTCTAAGTAAAAATAGTGAAAAACTCTGGTCAGTAATTTGGAATCAAAATAGTAATTTTTAGTTAGAAATCTGCATAATGACAGCCAACATGTTAACAAACATCTACTCACTATTTTTTTTTAAATTTTTCAATTATAGTGAGAATTCAGTGGGAATTAACATTTGTTAGTAGTCCCAAATCTTCTAAAATATAAGGGCAATGGAAATTTCCATCAGCCGGTGCTGTCATTTTTTACTCAGGACTAAACATCTCTCCTCGTCTTGTTCTTCCCTCCCCTTTCCCCCTCACCTGGCCCCACCCCGTCCATCCACAACATATCCCGCATCGCTGCCTTCCAGACCACTGAAGCATACACGGTCCCAGACAGGGTCCAGGTGTGTGGGTCATGACTCACGCAGGCTCACTGGGACTCTAGGACCACCCGGGAGGGCTGAGCTTCTGGGGTGGCATGGGAAAACAATGAGGGCTTAAGGTCCCAGGCATTAAAAATAAATAACAAAAGAAACAACTGTCAGTCCAGAACTTGGGGAGGTCTAGTATGTGGTTATGAGAAAGAACAGAGGTTCTGGAGAAGAAAACATGCTTCATGAAGGGATTTTATGCAACACGGACCTTCTCTGATCTCGGTCTTTCTACAGCACCTCTGGCCTCAGTTATTTCTGAATTCTACTAAAGAATTAAGAAAGGAAAAGGACCTTTGTTTGTGTCTGTTCATCTCCCCCAACCATTTGTTTGTTTGTTTTACTGGTTTGAAATAGCTTTCCTTTTATAAGCTCTCATCCTCAGAAATTGGTGAATTAAAAAGACATTGTGTACATGACCAATGAAATATTATCCATAAGTCACGACAGAATGCTTGAAGTGTATTGCCCTGACCAGTCTGCAGTTTAAAACAAAGGAAGGCTTTGGAAGAGGTCAGCTAGTGAAAATACTGAAAAAAAAAAAGAATTTTGCCATTATGTATCACCTAATAGTTTTAACCGTGTATTGGGCCAATTCTGATCCCAGGGTGAGCTTTAGAAACTGCCTTTATTACTCCAGATAAGTTTAAGTGTTCTATCCCCTTCCCTCCCCCAGTGCATATTCTGGAGAGCTTGATCTGTCTGTGAGAATGGTTTACATCATGTTTTCTCGAAATTAGAAGTAGTCCAGCAATTTCAGACCACATTCCTTATTAACTTTCAAAAACTATGAAATAGTTTGGCATAGCCCATCAAAGAGTGGTCAGTGGGAGGGAAGTGATTTAATCTGCCAGGTGAAATACACATAGATTTTAGACATAACTTACCTAAGTTTTTAGGTTAAAAAAGCTAATTTTCTAAAAATGAAAGTTCTCAAACTAAACTCCTTTTCTCAATACTCTGTATGCATTAAAAAATAATAATAAATGATAAAACCCAATGCTTATCACTGACACTGTCTAGTCAAATGCATATGCGTTTCTTTAACCTTGCTGTAGTCTCACTTTCTCCTTGCATTCTGCACTCAGAAAAAGCTAAGAAAAGCCTAACCAGGTATTTTGACAAGCAGGAAATGTGACTAGAGGTCTGGGTTTCTGGGATGGTTTCTGATAACGTAAGCAACATACAGTGCAGTAATCAGCACACAGAAAATGGAAAGCTACCTCTGCAAACTGAACTGGTGACAATGGGCAAAACAGAGGGATCTTTCAAGAGAACAGACTCTTCTTATGAAAACTATCAATGAAAGCACTTGATACATCACCTACAAAATATTTTGGGAATCAGCTTGACAGATCATTCATTTGTTAATATTCTTGATTAAATTTTTAAAAAGTAATTAGTGTTTTTGAGATAAAAACGCAATAAAAAAGAGTTTGGAGAAGAAGCTGGCCTTTGTTGCAATATTAATGAGACACCTACTAGGATCAGATGATATCTCGCTAGAGAATGAGATCAAGTCACCAGGACAGGTCTTATGATGTTACACTTACTGCTGATGGCAGTTGGGATTTGGTAAAATTTTTAGGCTTGATGAGCTTCTTGTGGACCAAATGCTTGGTAGTATTTATTCCATTTTATTTGAGAGGGTTCATTAAACGCTAAAGAAATCAAAACAGCCATAAGGATGTTGTAGTTTCTAAATAGTTTAGGAGGTCGGGGATAATTGAGGGGATAATTGGGTGGGGGACACAGGGTATAATCACAATTTGTGGTAATAGACATGCTGCCAGTATGGATCTGGCCATCACATCTTAGGCACAAGTGGTGACAATTTGCTTTGTATCCCATGAATATTCATAACCAATTAAAACAAAACAAAACATTAAAAAAATAGTTTAGGATTATCTGCTTAGCCAACATCTCATTATCTGCTTAGCCAACATTTATTTTGCAAACATCACAGAGGATAGTTCATATGCACCAGATTCTTTGAAAAATTTTTTTAGATACAGAATTTTAAGTAGCACTCTTAGTGTGCAATTGCTCCCTAATCTTTAAAATGGGTGTAACAGTGTCCCAACTGAAACTAGAAAAACCTAAGCAAACAATAATACTAACAGTTTCAACTTCTAGAGTGATTTTGCAAAAAGGACATGGATTGCTCAAAGCTTATTAAATTCTCTTTAAAGATTTCAAGTTTTTTTCAGCTATCTTTTGTTCAGAGCATGATTTGGGGAGTCAAACTACTTCAATCCTAAACCAGACTCCCTGACTATTTGATACATGACTTTATGGTACCCCAGTTTCCACATCTGTAACATGGAAATAGTATTGAAACCTGTTGGGAGATAATTGTCTACAAGTTTCTCATCTTTTTGCATGTCTTTTGAGCAGAGGCCCAAACTATCTTTGCATTGATTATATTCTTAAGGATGTTTGTGTAAATAACACCCTGGGAAAGTAGAAATAGCGTCTCCCTCGCAAGACATAATGCTTACTGCCCATTATAAAAGTTTTAGTTTCCCTAAGCTCAGAGTTCCTCACCTGTGATTTGACCAATTGTATGGGCAAATGTAACCTGACTTTTTTCACTTTGCTCTGTAGCAGTTAGAGCCAGGAAAATTCAGATACTTTGGCAATTGCTATTACTGTGGGTAAAAACTGTTCTTTGTCTCTGATCCAGGAGTCTCTTGTGTTCTACTAACATACATGAAACTGTGGTAGACTAACCTGTTAACCTGGAAGTAGGGTATAATTTCATGGAAACTTTCATAGTTCTTGCCGTGTTAAATACATTTTGAGGGTTAAATTAAATAATATACGTAAGTGCTTATAACATTATCTGACATATGAAAATATTCCAAATTCTATTAGCTAGCATAATTAGCTACTAATAGTTGGTCATTATATTAGTCTGTTTCTGTTGCTTATAACAAAATACACAGAACTGGGTAATTTTTAAGAAAATGAAATTTATTGCTTATGGTTTCTGAAGCTGGGAAGTCCAAAGTCCAGGGAACACATCTGGTGAGGGTCTTGGTGGAGGTGACAGTGACCCAGGAGTCTCTTATTGTGAGATGGCAGAAGCAGAGAGAGACACCTCCTCATTCACTCTCCTTTTAAAGTCCTCCAAACCATGCCCATGACCACCATTTTTAATCCATTTACTACGGCATGGTCCTACAATCCAATCACCTCTTCAAGGACCCACCTTTCAATTACCATGAAAGGATTTCCCACCCTCTTAACATTATCACAGTGAGGGTCAAGTTTTGGGGGACATTCAATCCAAGGCAGTCATCAACTGTTTCAAGATGAAAAGACCTCAGAAATAATTGGAATGTATTTAGAAGCATCTAGTATAGTTAATACCTAAAAAACAGTTGGTGGCCAAATAAATGGCAGCTATAGTCTCAGGCCCTGCCTGATTAGATACCACATTTTCCGTGTTTATCTGGATTTATTTATATTTCAAAAGTTGCTAATTTTCATTAAAATTCAACCAAAGTAGTACTTGGTCTATTTCTGTTTTTAATCTTAATCAAAAATTCTGAATATGTCTGAATAAGAGTGTGATCCAAAATATTGACCAACCACTATGATACAGGCACTGACCAATCAGGATACAGAGAGGTAATTAGAACAGATGCCAGCAGTAAACACTTGATACAGTCATGACTCTAGCTAAATGACCCTAGCACATTCCTGGAACAGAGAAAGCAAAATCTTGGAGACTATGAACTCCCATAAAGGATGGTAAGATTTAAACTAAAGCCCTTACATAAAAAAGAAATAAACATGTATCTTGAGAGTAGAGTTGAGACAACATTTAAATCTTAACTAAAAAGCCTGATATCAACAGAGGCATAATACTTAATGGCATATAAATTTAGAAAAGTAAGAAGGAAAACTCTTAATAATGTAATAGTGATGCAATTATTGTAATAATGATAACTCTTTTTTGTTGATTATCCACTATTGGCATGCACTCTGCTGAACACCTTAAATTCACTTTTAATTTAATTCTATCAAAAATTGAAATTTGTCAATTCTGTCTTACTTATATAATTCTATTTTGAGGTCAGATTTATCTGCACATTATAAATATGACTGATGGAAATTATTATGTGACTTTCCCAGGTCACACACAGCTGGTAGTGGAAGATCCAGATTTTTTAATACATTTATTACTACCTCCAAAACCCATGTTCTTATACACTGTGCTGTGCTGCCTTCCACTACAAACTAATGAAGCAAAAATAAAGGGTCAAATTTCAATAAAAATGACGTAAATAATGAAAAAATAGTATTCACCTGCTTGATAACCACCACTAGAGTGATGCAAAGGTAATGTATCAAAGGAATCTTATTTAATGGAAATTGCCAATCCACCAGTCCATACTTCAGGAAAAAAATCTGAGAGGAAAAAAATTAGCAGAAGTATTATAATGGTTTCAATTATTTTCCCAAACACAGTAAAAATAAACTTGTTTCTTTTTAACCAGATATGGAGAGAAAAGAAAAAATTGTAAACAAAGCAAACCCTGCACCTGTATATTCCCATGTCAGTAGCCAGACTTTCCCTTCACACTAACCCTCTCCGAGGACTGCATGACTCTTTTGGACACAATTTTTATCCCCCTTTGAAAGTATGTACATATCCTTTTGGAAACTATTTCTATCCATATTTAAAAGTGTGTACACAACCATGGTTTCAACTAGTCGAACCAGCATATGCATTGGAGTTTGTTACTTTATAGACTCCACAGTGACTCAGGCTTGTGAGAAATACGAAGGTCACCTCAACCCAATCTCTTATTGCCAGCCAGGATTCTATATTACCCATCCCTCCTAGGGCAGTCAGGAATATCCAGGAGAACACGGAAACCTGGTCCATGGAATTTAAGGAGTGCTGGTTAGTGCACTCCATTCAGAGAGTCCCTAGAGGACTCTCATCACGGAGGGAAGCGAGTGCGCTGAACTGGAGGGACTTCATCTTAAAAGATGAACTAAAGTTTACTTTAACCACATGAAATACATTTTTGACTGTTACGTAATTTTGATTCCTATGGAATAAAATTTTTGTAAAGAAAGTTTTATGGCTAAAAATCTTTGCAAACTATACTATAAAATGTAAAATATATACAGTAGAAATATATAAAAGAAAAATATGGCAGAGACTGCTAATTGCTTGCTCAAAATACACTTATCCCTTATCTTTTTTTGACTGCTCGCTGGTACAGGGATCTGAACCCTTGACCTTGGATTTATAACACTGTGCTCCAACTAACTGAGCTAACTGACCAGCCACCCCTTACCTTAATTAACAAAATTTATTTATTGTTAGGAACAGCAGCAGAGTATTTAACTGTAAGAGGTCATTCACCAGCCTCCATTTCAGCCCCTCATCTTTCTTCTTTTTTCCACCACTGTAGACATGATTGCTAGAGCTGCTGTATCCATTCTGTAACTCACAAGACAATCTGAGAATGAAAACCAAATTCTACAAACGGCCAAGCAGAAAAATAGAGGGAGTCTGGGAACATTAATGACAACACACACCAATTATACTTGCCCTGGATTGCCTGTCTGGACTGTTTGTCACATAAGAAAAATGAAAAAGCTAATTGACATAAACCGCTGGGGGTTTTTTGTTGTTTTATTTTTACATTTAAAAAATTTTAATTTATCAATGTACAATGTAGTTGATTTTTGTGTCCCTTTACCAGTTCCTTTTCACCCCTCCCCCCCATCAACATCATATCTGTTCACTCGTCTTAACAAGTTCAAGGAATTGTTGTGATTGTTGTGTCTTCTTCCCCCTGTCCCATTTATTGGTTTGTATATTTATTTATTTATTTTTATTACCTACCACAAATAAGTGAGAACATGTGGTATTTCTCTTTCTGTGCCTGACTTATTTCACTTAATATAATTTTCTCTAAGTCAATCATGTTGTTGTAAATGGTAGTATTTCATTCTTTTTTATAGCAGAGTAGTATTCCATTGTGTAGATATACCACATTTTCCTTATCCAGTCATCAGATGATGGACATTTGGGCTGGTTCCAACTCTTGGCTATTGTAAATAGCACTGCAAAAAACATGGGGAGTACAGGTATCCCTTCAACATGATGATTTCCATTCCTCTGGGCATATACCCAGCAGTGGAATAGCTGGGTCATATGGTAGATCTATCTGTAATTGTTTGAGGAACCTCCATACCATTTTCCATAAAGGCTGCACCATTTTGCAGCCCCACCAACACTGTAGGAGGGTTCCTTTTTCTCCATATGCTCACCGGCATGTTTTTCTCAGTCTTCTGGATATTAGCCATCCTAACTGGAGTGAGATGGTATCTCAAAGTGGTTTTGATTTGCATTTCCCAAATGCTGACTGATGTCAAATGTTTTTTCATGTGTCTGTTGGCCATTCATATATCTTCCTTTGAGAAATGCCTATTCAGCTCCATTGCTCATTTTTAAATTGTGTTACTTGCGGTTTTTTGCTGTTAAGTTGGTTGAGTTCCTTGTATATTCTGGGTATTAATCCTTTGTCAGATGTATATTTTGCAAATACTTTCTCCCACTCTTGGTTGTCTTTTCACTCTGTTAATTGTTTCTTTTGCTATGCAGAAGCTTTTTAGTTTGATACAATCCCATTTGTTTATTTCTCCTTTGATTGCCTGTGCTTTGGGGGTCATATTCATAAAGTCTATACCCACCTACTTCCTGGAGAGTTTCCCCTATGTTTTCTTTAAGGAGTTTTATTGTTTCAGGACATATATTTAATTCTTTAATCATTTTTGAGTTGAATTTGGTATATTTTGAGAGGTACGGGTCTAGTTTCATTCTCCTACATATAAATGTCCAATTTTCCCAGCATTTACTGAAGAGGAAGTCTCTTTTTTTAGGTCTTACTATTTGTAACCAGAAATAATTCCTAACAATTACAAAAAAGCAATAGCTATTTTTTAACTTTTATTTATTTATTTATTTATTTTCAAGAGAGTTTGTGTGTGGTGTGTATTTGTATGTTTTAGTAAAGCCAACTCTAAAGGGAAACAATAAATGAAAACAATGTTAATGTGGGCTGAAATACAAATAAACTGAACTATTCCTTTGGTAGAATTTACAAAACACATGAAATGTTAAATATATTAAAATTTCCATGCTGTGTTTAGGTTTCTAAGGTTTTCACAGAATGAGAAAAATATTTACATGACCTTTAGTAAGGATAGCATACTTTCTAATATATGAATTCAGAGTATTGTTGTTTTAACTCTTTACTTTTGCCAGATTTGACACTCTGTGAGATCTTCTCTATTATACTTCTCAATGCTTCTTCTCCTTCCCCATGAAGAGCTATCATGATCTCTTCTTTAGTGGAGTAGAAGCTGGACAGGTGAGAATTTGGGATACAGAACGTAGGCAAAAGACTAGGCCCTTGGATTGCTAAACACTTTCCATTTCAAATTCTCAAAATGCTTTATAAAATCTACTAAACAGAATTATCTCCAAATCTCTTATAAACTGAGCAAACACTAACATCATAGATATAAGTAAGATTAAAAGAATTAGACAAATTAAAACATAAAATTAACAAAAGTAATAAATAGTAATAAAACATAGCAAGAGTAATAAACTGTAACAACAGTAATTATTTTTATAACATTGCCGTTTAATAGTTTGCTAGACACCATAAACCAAAAAAAACTGATTTATACAGTAGTAATCTGTAACTTGGTCAAAACCATACATAAGTGTGTGTTTATATACATATATGTGCATATATATACAATCAGATGGTTTTTGATTCACTAAAATCAGTGTGTTTATACTTTACATATACAAATAACACAATATTTGAAATGATTTATAGATGAGCAAGAGTAAATATTTTTTTGAAAATTAGCTGTGATAGTATATCTGTTAGAAAGATATTCTTTGTAGTCGGTATATCTTTGGCAATAAAAGATTTCCTCAGTTCAAGGAAATGATCCTTTTCAATTTACCATATAAGTAGCTGTATCAGCAGAATTGACAAAAGCAGTTAATGGGATGGCAGATGTTGCAAGTAAATTAGCCTCAAATTCAACATATGTTAAGGAGAACTTTCATATTTCATTGCGGGAAAAAGATTGGCTTGAGATACCTCTTTTTTTGCTTACCTTGAAATCAGTGATAGGAACAGTGCTCACCGCATTTGAAGGCAAGGATAGTCATATGAGTAAACATTGATTCCCAGTTAAATCTGTTTAAGAGTTGTTAACAACATGTTTTCATGTAACTCTTCTGGAGATTTTCCTGAAAACAGTGGGTCTCAAACTATAATCTGAAAGAATCTGGAAGTCTGTGAAGGAATCTGGAAGTCCTATAGGTTTGAAAAAATCATTCATTTTTGTATGATCATTTGGAAGAAACATGTCAATGGATAAAATTATCTTAATTTTTTTCATAAATCTTTTCCTCCTACCACTGCTTATTTATTAGTGAGTGTTATCACTCTACAAGTAACTAACAAATTAGTCAATAATTATTACCATAAACTAGAAGTGTAATTAAAATGTTTATACAATCCTATTTGCAAGATGTGGAAGACTGTATATGTAAAAATATAGTCAAATTTTTTCATTAATTTTCATAACAGAATTTCATATAGCAATGTTTCATGGTATGATTTAAATAACTCCTATATGTGTTCTACTGCCTAAGCTCTTTTCTGAGGTCTTATCCTAAAACAATGGTATTGAAATGTATCTCTTGAGATGGTCACTTATAATTCAAATTGGTCTACTCTTTTCAACTCTATCGTTTTATAGTTATATTTATAGTTAATCGCTTAGAGTAATTAATTTCTTATTTTTTCTGCAAAATCATAAAATGCCCAAGTCCACATGAGATTGGAACATTGTTTAGACGATGCTGATGAGCACTCCTTTAACTCTGCCACCAGCATTCCAACCGTGTCATCCATCATCAGCTGCCACTGGGACTCATAACAGCCTCCTAGCTGGTCTCCCTAAACCCACTGTTTCTTCTCAACAATCTCTAGTCACACACGGTAGCCAGAATATTTTCAAAGCATAAATCTGATCAATCACCCACACGTGCACACACTTTGTTTATAAAGTTTCAATGAATCCCCATGGCTCTTCTAAATCCCTAGTAGAGCTTACGTGTTCTCTCCCCTCCCCCTCACTACGCACCAGATAATCTTAATAGTGCATTACAGAAATAAAAGTACTTTTTCCTTATGTTAATTTACATCTTGGGATACACACACACACAATGGTAGAACATCAGTTAATCCCAATCATGAAGAAATTTTATTAATGGAATAATCAGGCAACCTGGGAGTGAGAATATTCTTGAAGTTTTTAATATTTGGTTGTGATTTTTAGAAAATAATAATAAAAAAAGTCTCCTTCTTCCCCCCCAAAGATCCATTATGGGTATTTTATTCCAACAGTCTTGATCATTGCTTGTCTTTATTTCCATCATATCCTTCTTCCCGTGGTCCTGACATTGTTTTCAGCTTTTTTCCCCCTGATTTCTTGAGTTGAATTATCACTTCATTTATTTCAGTTATTTCTTGAACCAAATGTACACAATTCAGGACTATGAATTTTTCTCTGTTCACTGTTTTTCTCCCAGTTTCCCTCTCTGCTATTCTCACTGTCATTATTTTCTAATTAGCCTTTGACTTCCATCTTGATATCTCTTTTAACCCAGGGGTTCTTTTGCAGAATGTTTTTCTTCTTTTGTAAAATTTCCGATAGTTGAGGTATTATTGTTATAATTACTGTTATTGTGAAACATATTAATTCCTAATTTTACTGCATCAATATCTCAGGGAATGTGGCCTATGCTAATACTAGTATGGAAATTTGTTGACTTTTTTATGGTGTAATAAATGAAATTTTAGAAAAATTATAACTTTATTGTGGGTATTTAAAAAGAAGGTATATTCTTTGTTGACAATCTATCAAATCATCCTTATGTATGATTTAATGTCCTCTAATTCATTTTGCATATTCAATTAGTTAATGATTGAGGCAGGCTCATGTCTTATACTATTATTGTGTCTTGGCGATCATTCTTGTATTTCAATATGTTTTAATTTTATAAATTATGATCTAGATTATTTAGTAGATGTCAATATTAACTCTATTTTATTTTGAATACAATACTTTATCAAAATAAAATTCTTCTTTGTCTCAGAGAAACCTCTTTTCCTATAATTCTGCTTTATTGAGTGTTAATATTATCACCTTGAGTTATGTTTGTTTGTATTTATTTGATATATTAGTGTTCAACACTTTATAATTAGTCTTTCTGTATCATTTTAACTATATCTACTATGAAGGTTTTATTTGGGAGCGGATGGGGTGGAACCATTCCTGATGTTTCTTTTACTTAACGATTCTCACAAAAAGAGGAATAACTTACAAGAATGGTTAATGCGTGGTGATATGTAGGTCAGCCACATCCCCTTTTCCCTTGGAATCTGCTTGCCTGCACAGAGTGTGCCTCTGTTCTGCTCTTTGCCATGCTGTAAGTTGGGTAGGAAAGGCACTTCCACTGCAACAGGAGGCCTGTGATCATCCAGCATTGCCTGGTGGTTAAAGCTTCCAAATTCAGGGACTCAGTGTTTGGAAGCTACTGTTGCTTGCACATGTAGGCCACATAATTCAACAAAGCTACAATAATAAAGCAGGCTTTTTAATCTTCATTTGTCTAATTATTGTGTCTCTTTGGGGTCAATTCACTAATATCTAGAACATTAGTCAAGGAATCTTGAGAAATCAACAGGGAGTGGAAAGTAGGATCTGGCTAGCTCTTTAACTCTTGTAGATGGAAGCAGACCATGTGGTTTTTTATTGCTGTCAGTTTAAAGTGGCCTATCTTTCTGTTTGAATGGTTTCTACAATTGTGTCATTGGATTTTAAGTGTTGTGGCCTATGTAGATAATTCTAAGGGTTAACATGGTAGTGACAGTCATGCCAAATACCACCAAACACCATCATGCCATGCCAGAGCTTAGTGTTCGTACTACCATAGCCACATGTTAAATTATAAAAGTGCAGTGTGGCCTGTTATTGTAGTCAGGGTTAATGCAAGGAACGAATTACTCAAAGAATCCTGTTTATTTTCTGTCAAGACTCACCCCAGCCAAGCAGAGTTTTAGTAATCATTTTGATGCTTTACTTGCTTTTGTAGCTACTTTCTCAATGGTGGCTAACGAGTGCTTAAATTATTAGGGCCAGGCTTGGTAGAGTAGGAGCTGCTGGCTGTCATCCACAATATCAATTTTTACCTTTCTCTATACAAAAGTTTTTGCTAGGCACACAGCTCCCCAGTTAAGAATACTTTTATTACACATTGCCTTCAAGCTATTTAGGACCATTGATGATTCTGACCAATAGGAAGTGCAGTGGTTTGAATGTGTCCCCCCAAAAGCATGTGTTGAAAACTTAACCCCCAATGTGGGTGTGTGTGGGGAGGTGAAGCCTAATGACAGATGACTAGGTCATCAGGGCTCTGACCTCATGAATGGATTAATGCCATTACTGCAAAAAAGGTAGGTTATGTCAGGATTGAGTTCATGGCAAAAAGTCAAGTTGTTCCCCTTCTCTCTTCTTCTTCCTTGTCCTCCCTTGTCCGATTGTCTTCCATTGTGGGATGATGCAGCAAGGTGACCCTTGCTAGATGTTAGCACCTTGATATTGGACTTCCCAGCCTCCAGAACTGTGAGAAATAAATTTCTTTTCTTTATAAATTGCCCAGTTTCTGGTATCCTGTTACAGTAGAACAAAATAGACTAAGACAGGAAGGAAGCAGAAATTATGTGATAACTTACAGGTCATGCCCTTTAAAAACAGATAAATATTCTTGACATACTTACAAATCAACAATAAGAAAAAAAAATTAAAAATTGGATAAAATACTTTTACAGGCATTTCACAAAAGAAGGTATCTAAGTGACCACCAACCATAAGAACACATTCTCAATCTACTTAGCCATCAGAGAAATAAAAACTAAAACCACAATAAAATACCACTAAATAACAAATAGAGTATCTAAAATGAAAAAGATTCTCAATACTAAGTACTGATGAGAATGTGGAGCATTTGGAACTTTCATACACTGTTGTTGTGAATGTAAAATGGTGGAATCTCTTTGGAAAACTTTCTGGGATTTTATAATAAAGGAAAACATATCTGACCCTATGCCCAGAAATTTCACTCCTAGGTATGTATGGAAGAAAAAATGAGTGAATATGGTCACACACACATCCCCCCCCGCCAAAACTGGTATAAGAATACTTATAGAAACATTTTTTGAATAGCTCCAAGCTAGAAACAATTTACATGCCCAGAAACAGTAGGATTGATAAAGAAATTGATATATAGTCAGTCATACAATGAACTATGCTGCAGTGACAGTAAACAGAGCAGCTACAAGCAGCAATGACAAACCTTGATCTCAATGGGCATTATGCTAAATAATCCATAGACTACATACATATTTATATGAAGTTCAAAAGCAGGAAAACTCAAGCCATATTGCTTTTGGAAGTATAAGTGGTAAACTATAAAGACAATAACACAATGATTATCATGAAAATCAAGATAGGACCTATAGAGAGGAAAAGGAGAAAGCAGGCAGAAGAGCCCATGCAGGGCATCTGGCATGGGGGCAATGTTCCAGTTCTTAACCTAAGTAGTGATCACATGGGTGTTCATTATGTAAATATTCCTCAAATTCTATGTATATCTTTTACACATTTTTAATATTTATGCTGAATTTCACAACTTAAACATGTTTAAAAATAAATTTTGGCTTTGTAATTCAATAAAAATGGGTAAGTTCTTTAGCCTCTTGCAGTCTTGGTGTTTTAATCTATAAAATGGTGATAAAAATAGTCACTTAACTGGGTGTTCTGAAGATTGAATAAAATGACACAGTCAGGTTCTACATTCAATTTTATCCTTCTTTCAATATAGTAATATGCCTTTTACTATTTTAAGGATGCTGGCAGAAGACACAAGATCCCTGGGTCAGAGACAAAGGACTTTATTATTCATGGCACAGCAAGCATTATGAGTATCAGCATGTTTGCATGAGGTCTCCTTGCCCAGAAGTACAATGAGAGTGTGAGATCCATGGCCCAGATATAGCCTGTATAGACAGTGGTTTGCATCACAACTGAGGATCACTGAGCTTGAGGAACCTACTGACTCTATAGGATGCAATAAAAAAGCTTGCTCTTTTTCTCAGAGGGAAACATAACCTCATCTTTCAAGGTCACTTGCTGGCAACACAACCCCGAGAAATCACCCATGGCCAGGACCTTGCATTCTTGGCACAACCTGCATGATGTATAGGTATGCAAGAGACACAAAGTGGATTATCTCCAAACCTGCATAGTGCCCTGGCAATGGAATCGCCATCTTAGGGTAATGACATTATGATGAGAAATACACATGCAATAGCACAATTAAAAGAAAATAAATACATAATAAATGGTGCTGGAGCAAGCGCACATCCATACTGGAAAAAAAATTGAATCCTCACCACTACCTTGTACCATACCAAAAAAAAAAAAAAAAAAAAAAAAAAAAATAGTTAATGGACATAAAATAGCTAGTTAGAAAAAATAAGTTCTATATGTGTGCAGTAGAACCAGGCACCTATAATTAACAATAATTTACTGCATGTTATCAAATGACTAGAAGAGAGGAGATCTAATGTCCTCAACACAAAGAAATTATCACATTTTTGTAATGATGAATATCATAATTATCTTGACTTGATCATCACACATGTACACAGGTATTGATATGCAACTCTGTACCCCATAAATACGTATAACCAATTATGTTTCAGTGAAAAAAAGTTAATAATAAGTGGTAAAATTTTAAAAAATGATGGATCAGGGACATAAATGTGGAAGCTAAAACTCTAATTTAGGAGAAGGAAAATAAAAAATCTTTATGACCTTGGTGTAGGCAATTTTTTAACACCTTAAAACAATACATAGTGCTCTAATCAATGAAGATTGGACTTTGTCAAAATTAAAAATGTTTGCTCATCAAAGATATCATTAAATAAATGAAAAGACAATCCACAGATTGGGTGAATAGGGATGTAATGCATATATCTGATAAGGGACTCATAACTAGAATGTCATATAAAAAGCTCCTAAAAATTAGTAACCTGGCCCAGAAGTTGCTACATGATCTGCTACATAGATTGTGTCTACAGATGTGGTAGACAAAAGTCTAATATGGCTCCCAAATCCTCATTCCTTAGTGTACATGCCCTGTATAATTCCCGGGATTAGGAATATGTTGGAGTTCACTCTCCTGATTAGGTTATGTTATATTGCATAGTTGATTTTAAGCATGAGAGGAATTCAATGGGAGGTAGATACTCCATTTCTGGCTTTGAAGAGGATTGGGTCACATGGCAAAGAGTGTGGGTACCCTCTAGGAACCAAGAGACAACCAGCAAGGAAATGGGAATTTCAATTCTACAAGAACAGAATTCTTTCAAGAACCTGAAGGAACTTGTAAGAAGATCCTGAAATACAGATGCAACCTCTTTCTTTCCACCTTGTGAGCGCTTAGGCAGAGAACTCGGAAATGCATTACCCAGACTTCTCACCTACAGAATTATGAGCTAATAAATTTGTGTTGTTTTAAGTCACTGTTTGTGGTCATTTGTTATGTAGTGATAGAAAACCAATACAAAATACATATACATATGTAAAAATTAATTGAGCTGAGCACTTAAGATTTGGTTACTTTACTCTATAAAAATTATTCCTCAATAAAATATTGTAAAATAAGTAGAAAGAAGTTCTAATCCAAGTTTGGGAAATCCTTGTGATGTAGATTAAGAATGAGATCATGAAGCAAGATTATGACTTATGTATAAATTGGTTCAAAGATCTTCTGCAGAAGAAATGAGCCTTATTGGTTGCCTGCATTGCTTTTTCTCTTGCTGACCCCAGTCAGTGTCAATGTTAAACTACAAACTCTGTAGTCATACAGCTAAGTGGCCTGATCCATGCATTTGCCTTTCCACGTGGAAGAAATCCCAGGAAAGAGGAATCTGGGCTGGAAAATGTGGATGCTCATTCTTCTGATGATTGTGTAAGGGCACAATGAGTCCAGGCAGCCTGCTGCTCTGGCTGTCTCTTCTTACTTTGTTCTCACCCCAGAGGGCTGGACCCACCACAGAGTAGCATGGAGAATGGGAAGTCAACACTGTTAGTCCATAAGAAGCATCCAACAGACAAAGCTCCCTGCCTGCCTTTACTCCCCACCAGCCTTCCCTTCCTGTAGCACATGATACAGCCATTTTTTCCCATATCACATCTTCCTCAGAGACAACTGAATTTTTTGATGAACATGCTTTTCTCCACACTATGTTGTTACATTTTGCTTCTCTGGCCCCAGGAACAACACATAGAAATGCACAGATTTGTTTGCCACACATGATGACATCTCGGACATTTGCAATGTCAGCTAACAATTCAGGAATGTTTTTAGTGAGGAGGCTTTGACAGGTGAGCTTCCCCAGGTTAAGGCTGGGAAGCTTATGAGCACCCCTCAGGTCTTGCTCATGTTCTTCTGAAACACTGGATTGTCATAGCTCATGCAGTACTTTAAAGAGATCTTACAGCAGTGAAACACTCTCATCATGCAGTAGGTCTGTAGACCTCCCCAGGGAACGGCGCAGCTATGAACAGCCAGCTGTAGGAGCAAACATAAATCTCTTTGGAGACGTATATGCTGTCATATTTTGCTAGGGCTTAGAAAGACTGAGCTATTTGCACCGTTTATCTTCATTTATCAAAATGCTCCAGACCAACAAACCCCAAACCATTTTCATCTGTGAGCCTGCCTTGCTGTAGCAGAAACTTACCATAAAGTTTGTTGATGTCTTTGTGATAAACATGTCCATGTGTAAAAGGGCCCTTCGGCCATAAAAAAGATTTTATTAGTTATCGTCTATTAAAAGAAACAAATAATCAAAATCCACTTTGTAGCTGAGTTTTAGAGTACATATGAATTCCTGACACATGAGTTTTAGAGTACATATGAATTCCTGACACACGTATGTATACGTATGTGTGTGCATTTACACACACATATGGATACACACACAAATATATATATATATATATATATAAAATCTCAAATATTGTATGAACTGTTTGCCAAGATGCCACCAGCATTTCTATTGTGACTTTATTTTTAGCTGTTTATAAGAGTGTGAAAATCTGAACCATGGAAGCATAAATGTGTTACATGATAACTTCCTTCTTTTTTAAAATACCACTACAAAATGTAGAAAGAAAAACATATTCTTAAATTTTAAAATAATCTTTAAGATATAAGTAAATAGTATCCTATCTCAGTCATTGCAGGAACTAATGCAAAGAAGTATTTAATTTAAAAAATTGAACCTTAAAGATAAATGTCATTCAGAAGTGGTTAGTGGTTGTTTTGAGTGGACTTTCTGTTTATTTGCTGCTATAATTAAAGTGACATGTTGTCTACCCAATAAAGAGTGGTTATTACTCAGAGACAGAGTGAGAGGGGGAACACAGAGCTTCTTCCATCTGTGTAAGCCCCAGATGGAACTTGGGAGGAGGGCGCTTGTTGAGGAGCCTGCCTTGCTTCCTACACCACAGGTCCCAGCCCATGTCAGCTGGGGAGACAGAAAAACATCCCATCAGCCAGACCCAAAGCACCTCTTTCTTCCTTTAAATGTATCTGAGTCAGAGGTAAAGAGGTTACCATTAGTATGACTCATTTTGTGAAATACCTCATTGATCTTAGGTACTAGAAAGAACCATGCATGCATTTGTTTAAAACCAGTGTAGAAGTGGTGCTCTGGTGGGGATCATTCATAGTTTTAAACAGGGTGTCGCTCTTGTTAAATGTAGCAAAGCTGTCAAACTTGCTCAGAACAGCAGTTATGTTGTAATGTGTTCTATGAGCAAACTCATATATTTTGTGTTTGGAAGTAGATATAAAAAAGGAAAGGAGAGAATAAGAATAATTTTTATTTTTCATTTTCTTTTAATGAGGTGAAAAGTTAGAAAATGTTTTCTTCTCAAAAGTGGAGACATTCGTAGCTGATGAGAAATAGATGTACTGTACCGAATGGACATGGAGAGATAACAGGAGTTAGGAACAGATGTGCCTGATGGAAGGATGAGGACCTCTCTTTACTAATGCTCATGATAAAGTAGATTAATAGACTGCTTGTGGGTTAGGTCACAGGAAGGCCGTTGCATGATCAGATAGTTGCCCGTGAGTGCTTTATCTCCAAGTTACCCAAAGTCCCCAATCAGGATGGTGTTCCATGGTGCACCTTGGAAAAGTCTGACTCTCAGGGTGAGTTCTTTTTAAAGCATCTCAGAATAAAACTAGAGCTAGAGTTTTTAAGAGTTAAATATTTGGGGTTTGACAAGTATTTAGTTATTAGCAACATTTTTATATTGTGCATAGTAGGATACATTTTCTAATTCAATTATAGAACTTTTGCCATAATTAGCTAACATTGATATTTAAATGCCTGAACATATAGTTCTATTTTTTCCAAGATAAAGCCTACCTGAGGACCTAACTTTCATACCTCTATAGCACACAATGCATAGGGAACATCTATTGGTTCTGTCTAGAAGATAAATTAAACACCTGAAATTATAGAATCTCTGCCCTGAAGATCTGTCTGGGTAGAAATTTATGATAGAAAATAAATAAATATACTCATTATTGTAAGTTTTTATGTCTCAAACACATATATTGCCATTCGTGACACGGCAGAAAGATCATGCCCTCTGGAGTCAGACATAGAATTCACTTCCAATTCACCTGTTACTATCTATATGAACTGGCACAATTTACTTAAAATCTCTGGGCCTCAATTTTCCCATTTTTCAAAAGAGATTAACAATACTTACTCTATAGAATGTTGTGAGGATGAGTGATGTTTTATTTTAAGTAATTATCATAGATGTCAATAAAAATAACAGTCTGCAACAACGCTGTTATGTTAATTTTCCAAGAACCCATGTCGGTTTTTATATAAAAATTCACAAACCATTTCATTCATTCATTCATATATTTAATACACAGTATTGAATATCACTAGGTATTGAGAATAAATAGTATGAATGGCAAATGAACCTTAACTGCAGAATTCTTGATAATATACAGGATTTTATAAGCAAATTTGTTAGTACTTTCAATAAAGAAGTTACTTTTCTTTTTAAACATTTTGTTTCTCCAGAGAAGGTACTAGTTAAGGGGATAAACTATAAAAAGTCTGGAACTTAAAATTACTGTTGATCCAATGTAAGCGAAATCTGTGTGCATTAATTATTATGTAGGAATAAAATGAGAAATATACAAAGCTTCTTCCACTCCAAATTTCTGTGTTGAAGGTAGGAAAGGACTAATTGATATGAAATGAGAAAGTGTCCTTCAAGGTGACAAAAATGAAAACACAAATATTACAATGCCCAGAGGAGTGAAGGGTGCGATGGCACTGTCACAGTCCTATTCGGTCACCTCTGTGCAGATCTGAGTCAGATCCACTGTGGTTGACCAAAGGAGAAAAAAACAATGTTTTGTTTTGTTAAACAAAGCTAAACATTTCTGGACAGTAAACTATTCTGCCTTTAAGATAACTACTATACCTGTAGGTGAAAAGAGGATGGATGAAAACTTCTAAAAATTTTCTGTAGATTTTTTCCATCTGTTATATGATTAAGAGTCTAATCTTGATATCATTGAAGATTTAAAAGGTAGTAGAGTCATAGCTTAGAGAGGTAAGACTATAAAATCACCAGAAGCAATATAAAGGTGTGAAGAAAAGTCTCCAAGTAACACACTAAGTGGTTCTTTTTTCTAAGACCAAAGCCTTTTCTGTATGAGTATCTTGGAGTCTGCCCAGGCTCCTCATAGTATTGATTTTCTTTTCTCTCCTTGACATTAATTTGCTTCTATTCAGTTGGATCCTTACCATAAACATTAAACTTATTCAAATGTCTTGATCTAGTCAACACATAAATAAAGAACCCATACAACTCTCCAAATAATGCCTTTTCTCTCCTCTGTTCCCAACCAAATTTCTTCTACTGGTATTTTTATATACTGCATATTTTATTTCAGACATTTCTCAACAATAGCAATCGTACTTTAACTCTTATCACTCCTGAAGTGCTACTCAACTAAGTCATTAGTGATATTCACGTCATTAACTTCAATATTCATTTTAGTCATTATTTTTTCACTACTCTTTATTACTTGAAACTCTTTGTCATTGTGCTTTCCTTCCTCTCCTCTTCCACCTTCTTTGCTGGTTTATTCTTCTCTACTCAATCATTAAATGTTGGATGTCCTCAAGATTCAATCCAAGAATCCCTTCATGTGTCCCTTTCTATGTGGTCCTTGGACAATCTCATCAACTCCCATAGCTTCGATCACCATCTATATACCTAACACTCCCACGCAAATATATCTCCAGTCCAGTCCTCTCCTCTCACCTCCAGACTCTTCCTTATATATGATTGCCAGCTTAATAATAGGCATCATTCTTTATTCCATATTGGAGTCATTGGTTTAATATGAATCTAATTCCATAAACCAAAGCTCCAGTCATTATCCTTGATATCTCCCTCTTTCCCACCTCCCATATCCAATCTTTCACTATATGTTGTCTATTTTCCTTTCCAAATGTGGATCGAATGTACTTTCTATGTAGTGGTGTCCATATATTCCATTCTAAACTCTCCCCATAGCAGTTTGCTTTGCATCCAGAATAAACTTTTTGAAATGCTGTTTTGATATATTGAATGCTCAAAACCTATAGCTTAAAACTCATAATGGACTTCCTGCTGCTCTTAAAGAACAAAACCCTTAACATGGCCTAGAAGCCACTGCCACAGGCGCATGTACATGTTGGAATAACACCTGCCCACCCCTACTCCACACATTAGCCAATTTTAACATATTTAAGTCCTGAATACTCTTCATTATTTGCTCCCACAGAACTGCTACTCTATCAAAGTAATTATTTTCTTCATAATTACATATTTATTAGTAGGATTATTTGATTAATATCTCTCTATAAGTGAGAAATAGCAGAACTTCTGGAGATCACGGACAGTATCTCTTCTTCCCACTATTGTATGCCCACACAGCTTTGACCACAGCCTGGCAAATGGGAGTAACTCAACAAATATTGGTTGAATATGAATTTCACATTCTACTTTATATGCTATATTATTTTACCTTTCGTGATGAATATCAACTGCTTTTGTAGCAAAAAATGAAGGAGAAAGAAACAGCATTAACAAGGAAAGAATTAGGAGTTTCAAGATGGCGGCGGCTGCGGCGGCTGGCGCGGAGTAGCTGAGGTGGAAAAGGTGGCCACTGGGCCTCAGGCAGCCGGGAAACTTGTGGACCTTTCTCTGGCCATCTCTTAAGGGAGGACTGCTGCTGCTGGCCGGTCGTGGGGGCTCAACGCCACTTTGCCCCCGGCAGGAGAGGCTGCCTCATTTACAGGCAACAGCTTTGAAGTGTGGAGCAGGAAAAGAACTGATTCTTAGCTGCAAAAGCGAGTCTTGAAACAGGGAACACGGCGCCAGGGCTGCTGTGGATGCAGCCAGGATCCCGGAGGCTGGGGCCGCACTGAAGGCGGCCAGCTGCCCTATCCAGGATTCGAGGTTTCAGGCCGGCATTAAAGAAGACTCCTGGGAGCGCCCGAGCGGCGCCGCGACTGAACAGCCCGAGGCGGCAGCGCCGAGAACACGGAAGGCAACAAACCAGAGACAGAGCGAGCGCCCGACCTGGCACAGCACTGTGAGTGATCCCTGGCAAAGCTCTGTTCGGGGGGTGGATGCCCACGCGGCTCCCCGCCTGCACCACCAGGCCACTCATTGCCCCGGTGCTGCCTCCATTTTCCCAGGTGCGGGCAGCTCCGCCCTGCTCGGCCATCACTGAGCCCATTTGCTTGGCCTGGCGCGGGGCTTTCCGGACCCTGCGGGCCGACCTCCTCTCCCACTCCCTCCACGGTTCTCTGGCAGGGCTGGGGGTGTGGGGCGTCCCGACCAGTTTTGGGAGGGCTAGGAAGTACGGGCGGGCCGACTGTCACTCCACCACACCCTGGACTCCAGCCCCGGTAAACTTCCTGTTACTGGGAGGCAGATACCATCTCTGCGACCACCAGTTTGGAAAAAAGCCTAACGAATTTCTGGTTGGGAATAGTGTGGTAGGAGAGTTCCCAGGTCTGCTTGAACCTGCCGGAGAGCAGGCTGCAGGCGGGCACTAGACTCGGTTTATACCGGGGGGATACAAAGGTGAACAAGACCCGAGAAAGATCTACACAGCGCTACAAAGGCACCCAGAGAGACTGGTCGTCTGTGCCTAGCAGAAACCTGGTAGACTTCCTGGGCGAGGCGGTGCTGAGCAGGGTCTTGAAGGCCCAGCTGATAGAGGAGGGGTGCAGAAGACACGCCCCAACCCAGCACAGTGTGCACAGAGGGGGGAGACGTGCGGCCAGGGAGGCGGAGACTGGACAGAAACCACACACCCGGTGGGGTCGCCACTGCACGATCTAACAGCCTGGGCCAGAGCACACTGAACGGGGAGAAGTCCTGTACAGAAAGTGAAAGCTCAACAGAGATCACACACCCTGTGGTACGTGATCCACCAGCCCAGCAGAGTACAAGCTGACCAGAAAGGTGGATCCCCGGAGAAGCCCAAGACCCGAGGCAACCACACACACAAGACACTAGAGGCCAACTGAGCAGCCACGGCGGGAGCCATACCAAATTGGCAACCACAGCAACATCCTAGTTAGTCATTAGTCTTAAACCGGTGGACTGTGAAACCCCCTGCCACAATGAATAAACACCAAAAAAAAGACACCAGAAATACAAAAAATCAAGAAAGTACACCACCAAAAGTTAATAAATCTCATACTCTAGATCCTATAGAACAAGAAGCCCTTGAAATAACTGATAAGGAATTTCGAGTGATAATTCTAAGGAAACTGAATGAGATACAAGAAAACTCAGCTAGACATCATGATGAAATGAGGAAAAGTATACAGGATCTGAAAGAGGAAATATACAAGGAAATCAATGTCCTGAAAAAAAATGTAGCAGAACTTGCTGAACTGAAGAAGTTATTCAGCGAAATAAAAAACACAACGGAGAGTTTAACCAGCAGGCTTGTCGAAGTTGAAGAGAGAACCTCTGAACTTGAAGATGGGCTGTTTGAAATAACACAAGCAGACAAAAAGAAAGAAAAAAGAATCAAGGACATGGAAGAAAATCTGAGAGAGATATCAGACAACCTCAAGCGCTCAAATATCCGAGTCATGGGTATTCCAGAAGGGGAGGAAAATGGAGATTCCATTGAAAACATATTCAACAAAATAGTGGCAGAAAACTTCCCAGGTATAGGAAAAATCACAGATCTTCAGATCCAGGAAGCTCAACGATCTCCAAACGTATTCAACCCAAAAAGGCCTTCTCCAAGACATGTCATAGTCAAATTGGCAAAACTCAGAGACAAAGAGAGAATCTTAAAAGCTGCAAGAGAGAAGCGTCAAATCACCTATAAGGGAGCCCCAATCAGGTTAACATCAGACTTTTCATCACAAACCCTAAAAGCTAGAAAGGAATGGGATGATATTTTCAAAATACTAAAAGACAAAGATTGCCAGCCAAGAATACTCTACCCTGCAAGGCTATCCTTCCGAAATGAGGGGCAAATAGTATATTTCTCAGACAAACAAAAACTGCGGGAGTTCACTACCACAAGACCACCCTTACAAGAAATCCTCAAGGGAGTACTGGGTTTGGTTCCTGAAAAATAACTACCACTGCCATAAAAACCTAAGATAAATCTAAACCTGCTAGTACAATAAAAATGGCATTCATGAAGAGAAAACAAGCTAACAAAAACACTATCTACAACCTAAGGAACCAACAAACAAAGAAACCAAACAGTAAATCAGAAAGCAAGGAACAAAAGACACCTAAGACAACCAAACAACCAATAAAATGCTAGGAATAAATCAACACCTTTCAATAACAACTCTTAATGTTAAAGGCTTAAATTCCCCAATTAAAAGACACAGACTGGCTGACTGGATCAAAAAGCAGGACCCAACTATATGCTGCCTACAAGAGACCCACCTCACCCATAAAGATTCACACAGACTAAGAGTAAAAGGATGGAAAAAGATTTACCATGCAAACAGAAAAGAAAAACGAGCTGGAGTGGCTATTCTTATATCTGACAAAATAGACTTTAAACTAAAAACCATAAAAAGAGACAATGAGGGACACTACTTAATGATAAAAGGACTGATCCATCAAGTAGACATAACAATCATAAATATGTACGCACCCAATGTTG
The DNA here is from genome assembly GCF_027409185.1 of Cynocephalus volans. NCBI lineage: Eukaryota > Metazoa > Chordata > Mammalia > Dermoptera > Cynocephalidae > Cynocephalus > Cynocephalus volans. The sequence goes on along the minus strand of NC_084468.1, from coordinate 105,318,898 downwards.
GAGCAGCCAGATTTATAAAACAAACTCTATTAGACCTAAAGAAGGAAATAGACACTAATACCATAATAGCAGGGGACCTGAACACTCCACTGTCAATATTAGACAGATCATCTAGGCAAAGAATCAGTAGAGAAACACAAGATCTAAACAAGACTCTAGACCAATTGGAATTGGCAGATATCTACAGAACATTCCACCCAACAACCTCAGAATATTCATTCTTCTCATCAGCACATGGATCATTCTCCAAGATAGATCACATATTAGGTCACAAATCAAGTCTCAATAAATTCAAAAAAATTGGAATTATCCCATGTATCTTCTCAGACCACAATGGATTAAAACTAGAAATTAATAACAAACAAAACTCTGGAAACTATACAAACACATGGAAATTAAACAGCATTCTACTTAATGACATATGGGTCCAAGAAGAAATCAAGCAGGAAATCAAAAAGTTTATTGAAACTAATGAAAACAATGATACATCATACCAAAACCTGTGGGATACTGCAAAAGCAGTATTGAGGGGAAAATTTATTGCATTAAATGCTCACTTCAGAAGAATGGAAAGATGGCAAGTGAACAACCTAACACTTCACCTTAAAGAACTAGAAAAACAAGAACAATCCAATCCTAAAGTTAGCAGACGGAAAGAAATCATTAAGATCAGAGCAGAACTGAATGAAATTGTAAACCAAAAAACAATTCAAAAGATCAACGAATCAAAAAGTTGGTTTTTTGAAAAGATAAATAAAATTGACAAACCATTAGCATGGCTAACAAAAAAAAGAAGAGAGAAGACTCAAATAACAAAAATTAGAAATGAAAAGGGCGATATTACAACTGATTCATCTGAAATACAAGGAATCATTCGAGACTACTATAAACAACTATACGCCAACAAATTTGAAAATCTGGAGGAAATGGATAAATTTCTGGACACACACAAGCTCCCAAAACTGAACCGTGAAGACGTAGAAAATTTGAACAGACCAATAACAATAAAGGAGATTGAAGCTGTTATCAGAAGGCTCCCAACAAAGAAAAGCCCAGGACCAGATGGATTCACAGCAGAATTTTACCAAACATTCAAAGAGGAATTGACACCGATTCTTTACAAACTATTCCAAAAGATTGAAACAGACGCAAATCTCCCAAACTCATTCTATGAAGCTAACATCATCCTGATACCAAAACCAGGTAAAGATATAACCAAAAAAGAAAACTACAGGCCGATATCCTTGATGAATATAGATGCAAAAATCCTCACTAAAATACTAGCAAACAGAATACAGCAACACATACGAAAAATTATTCATCACGATCAAGTGGGATTCATCCCAGGGATGCAAGGTTGGTTCAACATACGCAAATCAATAAATGTGATACACCATATTAATAAACTCAAACACAAGGACCATATGATCATCTCTATAGATGCTGAAAAAGCATTTGATAAAGTTCAGCACTCATTCATGACAAAGACCCTCTATAAGTTAGGTATAGAGGGAAAGTATCTCAACATAATTAAAGCCATATATGCCAAACCCACTGCCAATATCATCCTGAATGGGGAAAAGCTGAAAGCTTTTCCTTTAAGAACAGGAACTAGACAAGGATGCCCACTCTCACCACTCCTATTCAACATAGTGTTGGAAGTACTAGCCAGAGCAATCAGAGAAGAGAAGGAAATAAAGGGCATCCAGATTGGAAAAGATGAAGTCAAACTGTCCCTGTTTGCAGATGACATGATCCTATATATCGAACAGCCTAAAACCTCTACAAAAAAACTGTTGGAATTGATAAATGATTTCAGCACAGTAGCAGGATACAAAATCAACACACAAAAATCAGTAGCATTTCTTTTCTCCAATAGTGAACATGCAGAAGGAGAAATCAAGAAAGCCTGCCCATTTACAATAGCCACCAAAAAAATAAAATACTTAGGAATTGAGTTAACCAAGGAGGTGAAAAATCTCTATAATGAGAACTACAAACCACTGCTGAGAGAAATTAGAGAGGATACAAGAAGATGGAAAGATATCCCATGCTCTGGGATTGGAAGAATCAACATAGTGAAAATGTCCATACTACCCAAAGTGATATACAAATTCAATGCAATCCCCATCAAAATTCCAAAGACATTTCTCTCAGAAATGGAAAAAACTATTCAGACATTTATATGGAACAATAAAAGACCACGAATAGCCAAAGCAATGCTCAGCAAAAAAAATAAAGCTGGAGGCATAACACTACCTGACTTTAAGCTATACTACAAAGCTATAATAACCAAAACAGTATGGTACTGGCATAAAAACAGACACACTGACCAATGGAATAGAATAGAGAATCCAGAAATCAACCCTCACACTTACTGCCATCTGATCTTTGACAAAGGCACCAAGCCTATTCACTGGGGAAGGGACTGCCTCTTCAGCAAGTGGTGCTGGGATAACTGGATATCGTTATGCAGGAGAATGAAACTAGATCCATACCTCTCACCATATACTAAAATCAACTCAAAATGGATTAAGGATTTAAATATACACCCTGAGACAATAAAACTTCTTAAAGAAAACATAGGGGAAACACTTCAGGAAATAGGACTGAGCACAGACTTCATGAATACGACCCCAAAAGCACGGGCAACCAAAGGAAAAATAAACAAATGGGATTATATCAAACTAAAAAGCTTCTGCACAGCAAAAGAAACAATTAACAGAGTTAAAAGACAACCAACAGAGTGGGAGAAAATATTTGCAAAATATACATCTGACAAAGGATTAATATCCAGAATATATAAGGAACTCAAACAACTTTACAAGAAGAAAACAAGCAACCCAATTAAAAAATGGGCAAAAGAGCTAAGTAGGCATTTCTCTAAGGAAGATATCCAAATGGCCAACAGACATATGAAAAAATGCTCAACATCACTCAGCATCCGGGAAATGCAAATCAAAACCACATTGAGATACCATCTAACCCCAGTTAGGATGGCTAAAATCCAAAAGACTATGAACGATAAATGCTGGCGAGGCTGCGGAGAAAAAGGAACTCTCATACATTGTTGGTGGGACTGCAAAATGGTGCAGCCTCTATGGAAAATGGTATGGAGGTTCCTTAAACAATTGCAAATAGATCTACCATACGACCCAGCCATCCCACTGTTGGGAATATACCCAGAGGAATGGAAATCATCAAGTCGAAGGTATACCTGTTCCCCAATGTTCATTGCAGCACTCTTTACAATAGCCAAGAGTTGGAACCAGCCCAAATGCCCATCATCAGATGAGTGGTTACGGAAAATGTGGTACATCTACACAATGGAATACTACTCAGCTATAAAAACGAATGAAATACTGCCATTTGCAACAACATGGATGGACCTCGAGAGAATTATATTAAGTGAAACAAGTCAGGCACAGAAAGAGAAATACCACATGTTCTCACTTATTGGTGGGAGCTAACAATTAATATATAAATTCACACACACACATACACACATACACACACAAACGGGGGGGGGTAAGAAGATATAACAACCACAATTATTTGAAGTTGATACAACAAACAAACAGAAAGGACATGGTTGGGGGGGAGGGGGGGAGGGAGAAGGGAGGGAGGTTTTGGTGATGGGGAGCATTAATCAGCTACAATGTATATCGACAAAATAAAATTTAAAAAAAAAAAAAAAAAAAAAAAAAGAAAGTTAATTTTTTAAACAAAAAAAAAAAAAAAAAACAAGGAAAGAATTAAACAAAGAAGAGCATGAGCTTTGAACTTGGGAAGAATCTTCCTTAAAATTGTTATAATTCAAACTTAGCATCTCTAAGTAAAGGTTAATGATACTGATGGAGTTTGGATGTGTTGTCCCCTCCAAAACTCATGTGGAAATTGGATCTCCAATGTGGCAGTGTTGGAAACTCATCGGGTCATGGGGGTGGATCCCTCATAAATGGATTAATGCTCTCCCTGGAGGAGGGGGGAGTAATGAGTGAGTTCTCGCTCTATTAGTTCCTGTGAGAGCTGGTTGTTTAAAAAGACCCTAGCACCTTCTCTCTCTCTCTCTCTCTTGCTCCCTCTCGCCATGTGATCTGCTTGTACCCACTGGCTGCCTGCCACTTTCCTCCATGAGCAGAAGCAGACTGAGGCCCGTGCCAGATGCAGCTGTCCCAGAATCGTAAGCCAAATAAACCTCTTTTTCTTTATAAATTACCCAGTCTCGGGAGTTTCTGTCATAGCAACACAAAACGGACTAATACAGATACCTATGGAACAGGACTGTTGAAAATGTTAAATGAAATATATGTATAGTGTCGGTGCTTTCATAATAAATGATCACTAACTGTTAGTTCCTTTCTGTTTGAAAAGTTAAAAGGTAACTTTGTTTCTGCTTTAGAAAATGATGCTGGAATAATCTGTTAGTTACTTGAGGTGGCAGATATTTTCAGGGCAGGGAATAGGTTTAATGAAGTGATGAACGGAATGAAGTTTTAATAGTGAAGTCTTCTGAGACGATTAAGACTGGCCTTAAGTTTTTAAAAAATTAGGAACATGATCTTGTTGAGACTAAGAGAACATATGCTCTAAATTTTCAGTCACTGAATGGCAAACTGAAAGAAATATCTGTAAAGTGGTGTCAGTGAGTCAAGTGGTGTCTGGCGATTTTCAGTGAGGCTGTGCATGTGGGAAAATGTACAGGGTGATGGATGGGCTAGAACATTCACCTAAGACCAAGCAAACACATCAATCTTCACTGAGAACGTCGGTGCCATGCATTTGCTTGTTTAAAAACAACCAAATGCCAAAAAGTAACAGGGTCAATACTCACAACAAAATAATTTACCACCCTGATCATACATGAAACAGCTTGTATAGGTACCTGGAAGACATCATAACAGTTCTGTTTAAGTAAGACTGAACTTCAAAACACCTAGAATGTAAATCAACTTACCTTTTCATGAAGTATATTTAACAAATTTACAAAATGTGCCCCTTCAACAACCAAAAAAAAAAAAAAAGAAAAAGAAAAAAATAGACACCTTTTGATCCAGCAATGCTACTTATAGTAGTTTATCCTAGAACATAACTAGGGATATATCACTAGAACATATATCACTAGAATATATCACTAGATATATCATTAAGAATTTTATTGAATTCTTAAAATGTTATTTGGGATATATTACTATAATATATGTCATTAGAATATATATCATTAAAATATATAGAATACATGCTAGAATATATAGAGTATATATTCTCTATAGAATATATAGAATATATATCACTAGAATATATAGAATATATATTTAAATGTTAAAGGGATATATATAACTAGAATGTATATCACTAGAATATATCACTAGATATATCATTAAGAATTTTACTGAATTGTTAAAAAGGTTGAAAAGTTAGGGGTAATACATTTTTCTAATGTACATTCTTTTTAAAATTATATGTAGACAATTTAAATTTAAAACATATAATTACACCAAAATGTGACTATACTTTGCAATCAATTTTATCACCTGTTTTTAAATTTAACATAATGTGAAGGCATTTTTATGTAATTAAATATTCTTCCTATTATTTTAAACAGCCACCATGAATACCAAAATACAGATGTCATAATTTATTTTATGAATCATTTTCTTATTCATGTAATTATTCCTTAAAAAATCATTTGCTGTGTGCTCATGACAAACCAGTTGCTTAATGAGTATTACATTTAAGCAATGGGTCATGCCATGTAACAGAATATACTCTGGGAACCATATTCCTGTCCATCATATTCAGTGTTTAGATGATGTTATTTAAATGTTGTCAAATTCTTTGTCTTTCTCTGACTTCCCTTTTTCATGCTCCACGCTGACCTAGTAGCCAAAGTGTTTTCCTCTGGTAAAGGTCTAATGTAAACCGCTGCTTATCCATTTTTTTTTTTTTTTGTCTTTTTTTTTGTGATCGGTAAGGGGATAGTAACCCTTGGCTTGGTGTTGCCCGCACTGCGCTCAGCCAGTGAGCGCACCGGCCATTCCTATATAGGATCCGAACCGCGGCGGCAGCGCCGCTGCGCTCCCAAGCGCTGCACTCTCCCGAGTGCGCCACGGGGCCGGCCCTGCTTATCAGTTTTAAAACAGTCTTAACACCCCGAATTTTCTTGACATACATTTTCAGTAATCCATAACCCTTTAGTCATTCATTAACAACCTTCTTTATTAATTGAACAAATGATGAGCACTAGCTATTAATAATTAAATTAATTTGGCCTTCAAAGGTAATGTTACCTCTTTGAATTTGGCAAGTGAGTGAACTTCTCTTCCCCCCTTAAATATCTAAATATCTAAAGTGCTACTGACAGAAATATTTCTTTTTTGGTTATGAATATTCATGAGATACAAAGCTGATTGTCACCCCTCATACCCATGATGTCGGGGTCAGATTCATACTGGCAGCATACTCATTACCACAAATTGCATTTGTATCTCGTGTCCCCTACCCAGTTATCCCCAACCTCCCTCCCCCTCTCCCTCTCCCCCCAACTCTACTTTGTATCCCAAGGAATGTTCTCTCCCTCTGCAAGTCTAATGCACTACTGTGGTCTTTCCTTCCTTTGTTCTTTCTCTCTTAGCTTCCACTTATGAGGGAGTACATGTGGTATTTATCCCTCTGTGCTTTGCTTATTTTACTCAACATAGGTTTCTCCAGGCTCATTGTAAATGGGAGTATTACATTCTTTTTTATGGCAGAGTAATATTCCTGTGTGTGTGTGTGTGTGTGTGTGTGTGTGTGTGTGTGCGTGTGCGTGTGCGTGTGCGTGTGTGTGTGTGTGTGTGTGTGTGTGTGTATCACCACAGTTTCCTCATTCAATCATCCATTGATGGACATTTAGGTTGGTTCGATGTCTTGGCTATTGTAAACAGAGCTGTGATGAACATGGGAGTGCAAGCATCCCTTCAACATGATGATTTCCATTCCTCTGGGTTGTGTTAGTCAGGGTTCTCCAGAGAGACAGAATCAATAGGATATGTTATAATTATATGAGAGGGGTTTATTAGGGGAATTAGCTCATGTGGCTATGAAGAAAAGTCCAATGATAGGCCATCTATAAACTGGATGCTGGTAGCATGGCTCAGTCTAAGTCCAAGGCCTCAGAACCAGGGAAGCTGATGGTGTCCTTGGTGTAAGTTCTGGTACCCAAAAGCTGAAGGGTCTCAAGCTCTGATGTCCACGGACAGGAGAAAAGAGTGAATTCCAGCTCCAGAGGATCAAGAGAGCGCTTCACCTCTTTCCTCTGTCTTTTGTTCTCTGCAGACCCCCAGTGGATTGGATGGCTCCCACCCACACTGAGAGTGGGTCTTTCACACCCAGGCCACTCAGACTCTCATACTAATCTCTGCTGGAAACACCCTCATGGACACACCTGAAAAGATTGCTTTACCAGGTTTCTCAGCATTCCTTCATCTAACCAAGTTGACATCTAGAATTAACCTACACAAGTCCACCCCTTGTCAACTTGGTGTCCATACTATCTCCTTAAGTCACACTTAATTTTCAAATGGTGCAATGACATAATAGTTTCACATAACATGATACATTATCCTGCGTACAACCAGAAATGCATTAATCCCTTTCCAATAAGAAAAAGGTAAAATCTTTAAATGATATTTACCCTTCTCCCAATATCCCATAACTTAAAATTGCAAATACTATGAAGTAAGGTTAACAACATTCAAATGCTGGTATAAAGTCAGTAAGTCTCATGGTACATGATAGAGAACAAAGGGAACAAAAACAAAGATAATTGCTTTACATGTGTACAGTATATATACATAGAGACATATTCTTAACCCAACTGGGAGAACAATTATAATCCTCATTTCTGTAACTGGTCACATGGTTGAAGCTGGTATTTATAATTTCCTTCTTCTACTACCCATTCTGTATTCCCTTTGCCTTCAGTGAGCACCTCAGTAGGTCATGGTTTTTTACCTGGTGGAGTGACCCAAACCTTCATCCCTGAAGAGTCTGGGCCATTTGTAGTCTCGCCTGGATTTGGTTGTTGTAATTTTCCATTGACCTTAATCACAGGGCATGGCAGTACTAAGAGACGTCCTAAGGGATCTCCTGTATTCCCGATACAATCTTCCTTACCTCCATTGTGAAGGAGTAGTTCATCTTCCCCTTGGTAGTCTGGGTCAATCACCCCAGCCAACATTGTAACTCCTTTCTTAGCCTGCTGATTCAGAGGCATGAGGAGCCCAAAGTGGCCAGGTGGCAGCCTTAACTTCCAGTTCAATGGGATCATTTCTGTGTCTCCTGATGGAAGCATTCCTCCTGTTGGAACTAAGACTTCTAGACCAGCAGCGCATAAAGTTGCGGGGACAGGAAGTAGAAATTTTGCTAATGGATCCCTCGGGGTAATGGTTAGTGGTGTCACTTCCATTTCCACCCCTTGATTCCTGGACCTGTGAATCTTGGCTATGGGAGAGACAGTACCATATATTGGGCGCTGATTTAGAGCATATACATCCTGCTGGAGAACTTTGCCCCAGCCCTGCAGGGTATTGGCACCAAGCTGGCACTGTAACTGTGACTTCAAAAGGCCATTCCACCGTTCTATCAGACCGGTTGCTTCAGGATGATGAGGAACATGGTAAGACCAGTGAATTCCATGAGCACGAGCCCATTGCCGCACTTCTTTAGGAATGAAGTGAGTTCCTTGGTCAGAAGCAATGCTGTGTGGAATGCCATGATGGTGAATAAGGCATTCCGTGAGTCCACGGATGGTAGTTTTGGCAGAGGCATTTCATGCTGGGAAGGCAAATCCATATCCAGAGTAAGTATCTATTCCAGTAAGGACAAAATGCTGCCCCTTCCATGATGGAAGTGGTCCAATGTAATCAACCTGCCACCAGGTGGCTGGCTGATCACTTCGGAGAATGGTGCCATATCGGGGGCTCAGTGTTGGTCTCTGATGCTGGCCGATTGGGCACTCAGCAGTCGCTGTAGCCAGATCGGCCTTGGTGAGCGGAAGTCCATGTTTCTGAGCACATACATAACCTCCATCCCTGCCACCATGGCCACATTTTTCATGAGCCCACTGGGCGATGACAGGAGTGGCTGGAGAAAGAGGCTGACTAGTATCCACAGAAATGGGTCATCCTGTCCACCTGATTATTAAAGTCCTCCTCTGCTGAGGTCACCTTTTGATGGGCATTCACATGGGAAACAAATATCTTCACATCCTTTGCCCACTCTGAGAGGTCCATTCACATATCTCTTCCCAAATTTCTTTCTCACCAATTTTCCAATCATGTTCCTTCCATGTCCCTGATCATCTGGCCAAACCATTGGCTACAGCCCGTGAATCAGTATATAATCGCACATCTGGCTATTTCTTCTTCCAGGCAAAGTGCACCACTAAATGCACTGCTCGAAGTTCTGCCCATTGAGAAGATTTGCCCTCACCACTGTCCTTCAGGGATGTCCTAGAAAAGGGGTGCAGTGCCACAGCTGTCCACTTTCGGGTGGTGCCTGCATATCGTGCAGTACCATCTGTAAACCAGGCTCTAGCCTTGTCTTCCTCTGTCAACTGATCATAGGGAACTCCCCATGAGGCCATAGGTGCAGGCTGGGAAGAGAAGGCAGTTTAGCAGGAGTAGGAACCATGAGCATTTGGGCCACTTCTTCATGTAACTTACTTGTGCCTTCAGGACCTGCTCGGGCCCGATCATGTATACACCATTTCCATTTGATGATGGAGTGCTGCTGTGCATGCCCAACCTTATGACTTGCTGGGTCAGATAACACCCAGTTCATGATGGGCAGCTTAGGTCACATGGTAACTTGGTGGCCCATAGTCAAGTGTTCAGTTTCTACTAAGGCCCAATAGCAGGCCAAGAGCTGTAATTAATTTGGCCTTCAAAGGTAATGTTACCTCTTTGAATTTGGCATTTGAGTGAGCTTCTCTTCCCCCCTTAAATATCTAAATATCTAAAGTGCTACTGACAGGGAAATATTTTTTTTATTGGCTATGAATATTCATGAAATACAAAGCTGATTGTCACCTCTCATGCCCATGATGTGGGGGTCAGATTAATACTGGCTGTATACTCATTACCACAAATTGCATTTGTACCTCGTGTCCCTCACCCAATTATCCCCAACCTTCCTCCCCCTCTCCCTTTCCCCCTGACTCCACTTTGTAGCCCAAGGAATGTTCTCTCCCTCTGCAAGTCTAATGCACTACTGTGGTCTTTCTTTCCTTTGTTCTTTCTCTCTTAGCTTCCACTTATGAGAGAGTACATGTGGTATTTATCCCTTTGTGCTTTGCTTATTTCACTCAACATAAGTTTCTCCAGGCTCATTGCAAATGGGAGTATTACATTCTTTTTTATGGCAGAGTAGTATTCCAGTGTGTGTGTGTGTGTGTGTGTGTGTGTGTGTGTGTGTGTGTGTGTGTGTGTGTGTGTGTGTTTGTGTGTGTGTGTATACCACAGTTTCCTCATCCAGTCATCCATTGATGGACATTTAGGTTGGTTTGATGTCTTGGCTATTGTAAACAGAGCTGTGATGAACATGGGAGTGCAGGTATCCCTTCGACATGATGATTTCCATTCCTCTGGGTTTATACCCAGAAGTGGGATTGCTGGATCATATGGAAGATCCATCTGTAGTTGTTTGAGAAACTTCCGTACTGTTTTCCATAGTGTTTGTACTAATTTACAGTCCCACCAACAGTGTAGGAGTATTCTCTTCTCTCCACATCCTTGCCAGTATTTGTTATTCACTGTCTTTTTGATTATAGCCAGCCTAACTGGGGCAAGGTGGTATCTCAGTGAAGTTTTAACTGGAATTTCCTTGATGACTAGCGATATTCAGCATTTTTTCACATACATGTTGGCCATTTGTAAGTCTTTCTTTGGAAAATGTCTGTTCAGCTCCTTTTCCCATCTTTTAATTGGGTTATTTGTTTTTTTACTCTATAATTGGTTGAATTTCTTGTATATTATGGATATTAATCTCTTGTCAGATGTGGGATTCATCCCAGGGACGCAAGGATGGTTCAACATATGAAAGACAATAAATGTGATACATCACACCAACAAACTCAAGGACAAAGACCATATCATTATCTCAATAGATGCTGAAAAAGCATTTGACAAAATTCAACATCTCTTCATGATAAAGATTTTCAACAAATTGGGTATAGAAGGAAAGTGTCTCAACACAATAAAAGCTATTTATGACAAGCCCATTGCCAGTATTTTTCTGAATGGGGAAATATTGAAGGTCTTCCTCTTAAGGACAGGAACAAGACAAGGATGTCCACTCTCTCCACTTCTGTTTAACATAGTACTGGAGTTACTAGCCAGAGCAATCATGCAGGAAAAAGAAATAAAGGGAATCCAGATTGGAAAAGATGAATTCAAACTGTGTCTATTTGAAGATAACATGATACTATATATAGAAAAACCTAAAGACTCTTTCAAAAAACTCCTACAGCTGGTTAATAACTTCAGTAACATTGAAGTATTCAAAATAAATGCCCCCAAATCTTTATATACTCAAATAATGAACTAACAGAAAGAGAAATTAAGATAGTAAGCCTATTTACAATTGTCACACACACACACACACACACACACACACACACACACACACACACACACACACACACACACACACACTTAGGGATCAATTTAACCAAGGAGGTGAAAGACCTCTACAATGAGAACTACGAACCAGTGCTGAAAGAAATTAAAGACACAAAAAGATGGAAAGATATTCCATGCTGTAGGATTGGAAGGATTAACATTGTGAAAATGTCTATACTACCCAAAGTGATCTACAGATTCAATGCAATCCCTATCAAAATACCAATGATATTCTTCACAGAAGTGGAAAAAACAATTTTTATATGGAACAACAAAAGACCCTAAATAGCCAAAGCAATCCTGAGCAAAAAAAGTAAAACTGGAAGCATAATACTACCTGACTTTAAATTATACTATAAAGCTATTGTAACCAAAACAGCATGGTACTGGTATAAAAATAGACATTCAGACCAGTGGAGTAGAATTGAGAACCCAGAAATCACCTCTCAGGCTTATAGCCATCTGATATAGGACAAAGGCAACAAAAATATGCATTGGGGAAAAGACTGCCTCTTTAACAAGTGGTGCTGGGAAAACTCTATTTCCATATGCAGAAGAATGAAACTAGATATGCATCTCTCACCATACACTAAAATCAACTCAAAATGGATTAAAGACTTAAGTATAAGACCTGAAATGTAAAATTACTAAGGGAAAATATAGGTGAAACACTCCAGCAACTAGTTCTGGGCACAGACTTTATGAACAGGATTCCAAAAGCACAAGCAGCAAAAGAAAAAATAAACAAATGGGACTATATCAAACTAAAAAGCTTCTGCACAGAAAACAATCAACAGAATGAAACAACAACCTACAGAGTGGGAGAGAATTTTTGCTAACTATGCATCTGACAGGGAAATATTTTAAGACTAAAAAGTGTATTTTATCTGATAGAGAAATTCTTTTGGTTTCCATAGGCCTGATGTTCAGCTGTGGCAGGGAATTGTAAACGGGTGGTTGATATTTCTCTCCCATTGCATAAACCTGCTTGGGTTAAAGCAGTGGCGATAGCAGAGCAGAATAGATTAGAGCACAACCTCTCCCTCATCTCCCTGTCCTCTTCTGTTTTTAACTCTCTTATCCACCACTCCTTTGTGCAATGGATCTTAGTTGCCTCTTCCTCTGAAGTTTCTGCCTAAATTTGTTTTTAAAAACTTTTTCAATCTGTGATGGAATAAAATAGCTTAGCATCATGTAGATTTAAAAAGTAAAAGAAGACACAAAATTCAAAATAACTAATACCTGCCTGTCTGTCTGTCTAGACACACACACAACACACATCTTTCTTTAATTTTTTTCCTACAAAGGATGTTAGTATGTGTAAATAAATGACTCCTATTAAGAGCTTAATGCTAAAGAGAGGTAAAATGACATTGTTATTATTACTACTATTTTGTATAGAAGCCTATTAAGAAAAGTGATAGAAACTGAGGCAAAATTTCACATATAAAAAATTATACAAAGGTAATTGATGATAATTCACTATTGAAGTATCTACCTTATCTAGTACCTCATATTTCCCTTAAGATTTACCTGGATAGTTGTCACCAGGTAGAGAGATACAGGAAATGGAGAAGCAGAGGGAAGAGAAAACGAGGAGCTGATTCAAGCTAGAGACGCACCATGGGGATGATTAGGGATAGGCAGGGAGGAGAGAGGGGAACAGAAATCTAGTGAGAACTTTAAAAACATGGATATGTAAGGAATGAAGTCTAATATGTTCTACTAAATTAAAAGTGGGTTAAAAAAGAATTTAGATGGAGCTAAGGAGTAAAGATATAAAAAAGTGATAAAGATGTGAAGAAATTCAGAATCAACACTGAATCTTGACTGCACTGAGATACCCCTAACATACAGAGAAGAATACAGCAGTGTCCTAGCCTTCAAAGAGAGCTTGCAATTTTACTGGAAAATCATCTTATTTAGTGGGTGATAGCTATGTACTACACACAGAATCAAGTAATTGAAGAATGACGCAGGTGAGAACATAATGAAGAACTGAAGAACATGACAATGGGTGCTAAGAGGCACCAGCGTTTCTGATTCAGGAGCTGTGAAGTAAGATCCAGGAACAGGCACTGTCAGCAAACACCCAAGTTCATGCTGACACAGCTTGTCCATACACTGGAATTTGAGAAACACCAGGAATGTCAAAAAGCTCCTGTGAATGATCAAAAGAGGAGAGGATTATTTACATTGACATTGCTGGGGAAGAATTCATGGCAAAGGAGAAATTGGAAGATTTGAGAATGCTTTTTTCCAAAGTTGTAAATAATGATTTTTATGTGTTTTAAAAGTTTCATTATAAAAGGGGTTATCTTTGAAAAATTCCTAATCTTCTGAATGTTGATCTTCAGAAATGTCTAAATTATGAAGTTTAAATGGTATTTAGACATACTATGGAAATTTCTACTTTAATCTACTTTTTTCCAAATAAAACATTGCAGTAAGCTAATGAGAGAAGCCAGGGAATCACTTTCCTGAACGTTTTAAAGCAGAGTGTCATTTCTCCGGCATTAGTTGTGGTTCTGGCTGAAAGTGGGAGTCTTCAGTCATAAAATCTCCAGTCTTGCATTTCTATCATTTCAATATTGTTATATTCTACGCATCACAGTTAGATTAATTGCACAGACTAACAAACCTTCAGTAATGTATTAGCCAGGGTTCTTCATAGCAACAGAACTAATAGATAGATAGATAGATAGATAAGTAAGCCTATTTACAATTGTCACACACAAACACACACACACACACACACACACACACACACACACACACACACACACACACACACAACCACTTAGGGATCAATTTAACCCCCAAACCCTCTACAAAATTTTTACACTTACTATTCAGTTTAATTCTCAAACATTTTTATGACTCCCTTAGTTTTGATGAGGAAATTGAGGTTTTAAAAAATCAAAAGAACAAAAGACAGGAAGAAAAAGAGAGGAAGGAAGGAAGGAAGGAAGGAAAGAAGGAAGGAAGGAAAGAAGGAAGGAAGGAAGGAAGGAAGGAAGGAAGGGAAAGAAAAAAGAACAACAAAAACTTTTATTAAGTCAAAGCTTAAGTGTCAGAGCAGGAGTCAGGGCTAGATATTTCTAAATTGGAAGGAGTACATAATATCTTTAAAAAACTTTCCATATCTGTCAGTAGAATTAAATACTTGCATATGCACGGTAGGATGATTTCTAGTTAGTTTTAAAAAATGTAATTGTCTATGAAAAAAGTCAATGGTATAACAAGTCTATTATTTCTTACATTTCCTTTTTAAACATTTGAAAATGTCTTTGGTATAGTGGTTATGTAATCAGTCTTTGAAGTCAAAATGAGATTTAAAATTTTTACTCTGTTACTTACTGGGTAAATGGCCTTGAGCAAATTATTTGTCCTTTTTCTTCTTTTTTTGCAACTCATTCTACTGATCAGTAAAATAGGGATAATTGGAGTATTCATTCACAAGATTATTCTGATAATTAAATCAGATAAACATTCATGCAAAGTGTATAGAACCTTCCTGGTGTCATAGGTTCAAACACTCTATGTCTTAAAGAAATTCATTTGAAATATCTGGTTCAAACTACTGACAACCTCACTGCTAAAAAATGTGCATAATATAGAAGGAACTAAGATAAGAGCAGGGGTGTACTCAGGCTCTGTACTTCTGTCTTATATCTAGTTTACTTTTGATGGAGTATGACACATCCTACTTAATGTTTGATCCATGCTTCCAAGTTTCCACAGTCTTCTGTCTGAGTTTCAGTTTGAGAAGAAAACTAGCAACAAAAAGAAGAAAGTTTAAATAGCATTTACCTCCATAGAGTTCAGATACCAACAACAGACAGAGAAAAGGGAACAACCACTTAGCCTTACATAGGGACTTATTTGGACATCAAAATTTTCCAAAATAACTAGAACAAATAATAAACTGACAAGAAGCTACAGTACTCAGCTTCCAGGAGACTTCTAAGACAGCAGAAAGCTCACATTAGGAGCACATGAGTACTCGATGTGCAGTCATTGTAATGGGGAAAGAATTATAGTATCAAGACCTAAGCTCGTTGCTATAAATTATCTCAGGTAATTCTCACTGCAGCCACTTATATATGAAAAAAACTGAATTTTAATGAGGTTAAGTGGCTGCCCCAAAAGAGGATGTGTTTAGTCATTAGAAACCCATTGTAAGTGCTTATGCATTTGTTTTATAATATTCTCATGCCTATTAAAGTTTTTATTATGGAACAAATTTATGGCTTGTTACACTAAACAGCACTTTATATTCACATTCTTAGTGCATGATTTTTTAAAAAATTTAATAGTAAATGTTCCATTTATCTAAATGGACCCAAACAGCACTGCTATGCTAAAACAAAGTCAAAAAAAAAAAAAGAAAGAAAGAAAGAAAATCATCCTACAATAAACCACCCTAAACCTGTTACTGAACCCAACTCCAGCTGCCTACCCCAAACAAAAACCCTGGCTTGGCTCAACAAAATCTGTTACAGACCCAGGGCATTCAGCTCCTGGCTTAGGCTCACCAAAATGTTACTGAACCCAAACAAAAAGAAACAAGCCAAAAGTCAAATGTTGGTGAAAATGGAAGTCAGTTTTTACTCAGGAACAGCAGTGATCTGAGTAGAGATGTTGGGCTAACCCATCTCTCTGACAAAACTGAAGTAGAATGGCCAGACTAAAACCATCTCAAAGACTCAGATTTACTGAGGGCGTTTTAAAGAAAGGGTTGAGGGAATGGAATCTTGGAAACGAAAAGCAAGAGGGAGAGGGAGGTACAGGGGGCCAGGTGCAAATTCTCACCAAGACTCCTTCTGGCTTCTGTTTTTGTCTTTGATGTTATCTTAGGATCCTGCTTCCTGGTAGAACCAGTGGAGCTTTACTGATATCTTCCTTGGTTTCTCAGGGTCTGGACAGTATATGTCTTGTGGCAAGTTTGCAACTCCTGGCTGACTGGAAAACAACTTTACATTATGTAAATAATGTTATCTTGCCCTATAACCAAGTTTCAAAATATCAAATAACCATGGGAAAATAGGGAGCTTAGAGAAATACGTCCTAAGAATAAAACAGTGTCACCACCCCGCCATTTTGTTTCCCAAAGTCCATGAGGTTTTAGGTCCCAACATGGCTTCAGTCCTGTTCACTCCAACAAACCTTTTGGACAGTATCAGAGATTTAGCAATAGTTGCATGGGTTAGCACTAACTTCCAATATAACCATATGGACATGCTGGATAGAAAGTGTATCCTTTTTAAAGTACATGAACTGAGAGGGAGTGAGTAAAGTATAAACTCAAAGAGTGTAGGCTAAATAAAAAATGGTATATAAAAAAGAAAGTCCAAATATGGTTTCATTCATGCTACTTGTATTGACAATGATCAGGAAGAGGAAAATGAAATTTACTCATATAAATATAAATTAAATTTCTTCAGTCTTCCAGATATGGTTGGATATTGAAAACAAATAATTTTAATCACATTAATTCTAAAACTTGCAGAGTATAAAAACGTGAGAATTCTTTCTTAAGTTTCTAGTTAGAAGATTCAGAAAACAGTGGATTATTATTCATGATGAAAGAATATTAAAGTAGCAAGAATTCCATTAGATGAATAAGCACTTAAATAAACACGAGAAGACTGCATGAAAGAAATAGTCATGCATCACATAATGACATTTCAGTCAATGACAGACTGCATATATGATAATGGTCCCATAAAATTAAATACTGTATTTTTACTATACCTCTTCTATGTTTTGATATATATAGATACACAAATACTTCTCCTTGTGATACAGTTGCCTTACAATTGCCTACAGTATTCAGTACAGTAACATGCTGTACAGGTTTGTAGCCTAGGAGTAGCAAGTAGACTATACCATATAGCCTAGGTGTGTAGTAGCCTATACTGTCTAGGTTTGTGGAAGTACACTCTGTGATGTTTTCACTATGACAAAATTGCCTAATGATCCATTTCTCAGAATGTATCTCTGTCTTTAAGTGGTGCATGACTGTAAAATGTAAGGCTAATTGTGTGCTTTGAGGATTATGACTAGATGTTAATTAAAGACTCTACTTCTCAAAACTTTTCCAGGTTAGAATGCTGACAGTTGTGTGAATGGATTCTTCATTTATACAACATAAATACTGCATCTATTCTATATGGCATTCCAACAGAGTGAATTGATACTTTATCAGACATTTTAAAATATAACCATGAGATATGATGACTAATAGATTAAATTTGTTAATTATGTTAAACAGTTACAGATTTTAATGGAGAGTTGAATGTTCTTTTATTATAAAAAGGTTTTATTCAGAATGATTTAAAAACTGCTTTATTTTAGCTGGAGGCATAACACTACCTGACTTTAAGCTATACTACAAAGCTATAATAACCAAAACAGTATGGTACTGGCATAAAAACAGACACACTGACCAATGGAATAGAATAGAGAATCCAGATATCAACCCACACACTTTCTGCCATCTGATCTTTGACAAAGGCACCAAGCCTATTCACTGGGGAAGGGACTGCCTCTTCAGCAAATGGTGCTGGGATAACTGGATATCCATATGCAGGAGAATGAAACTAGATCCATACCCCTCACCGTATACTAAAATCAACTCAAAATGGATTAAGGATTTAAATATACACCCTGATACAATAAAACTTCTTAAAGAAAACATAGGAGAAACACTTCAGGAAATAGGACTGGGCACAGACTTCATGAATACGACCCCAAAAGCACAGGCAACCAAAGGAAAAATAAACAAATGGGATTATATCAAACTAAAAAGCTTCTGCACAGCAAAAGAAACAATTAACAGAGTTAAAAGACAACCAACAGAGTGGGAGAAAATATTTGCAAAATATACATCTGACAAAGGATTAATATCCAGAATATATAAGGAACTCAAACAACTTTACAAGAAGAAAACAAGCAACCCAATTAAAAAATGGGCAAAAGAGCTAAGTAGGCATTTCTCTAAGGAAGATATACAAATGGCCAACAGACATATGAAAAAATGCTCAACATCACTCAGCATCCGGGAAATGCAAATCAAAACCACATTGAGATACCATCTAACCCCAGTTAGGATGGCTAAAATCTAAAAGACTCTGAACGATAAATGCTGGCGAGGTTGCGGAGAAAAAGGAACTCTCATACATTGTTGGTGGGACTGCAAAATGGTGCAGCCTCTATGGAAAATGGTGTGGAGGTTCCTCAAACAATTGCAGATAGATCTACCATACGACCCAGCCATCCCACTGTTGGGAATATACCCAGAGGAATGGAAATCATCAAGTCGAAGGTATACCTGTTTCCCAATGTTTATCGCAGCACTCTTTACAATAGCCAAGAGTTGGAACCAGCCCAAATACCCATCATCGGATGAGTGGATACGGAAAATGTGGTACATCTACACAATGGAATACTACTCAGCTATAAAAATGAATGAAATACT
The DNA here is from genome assembly GCF_027409185.1 of Cynocephalus volans. Taxonomy (NCBI): domain Eukaryota; kingdom Metazoa; phylum Chordata; class Mammalia; order Dermoptera; family Cynocephalidae; genus Cynocephalus; species Cynocephalus volans. The sequence continues at coordinate 105,299,752 of NC_084468.1, read as the reverse complement.
GCCATTTGCAACAACATGGATGGACCTTGAGAGAATTATATTAAGTGAAACAAGTCAGGCACAGAAAGAGAAATACCACATGTTCTCACTTATTGGTGGGAGCTAAAAATTAATATACAAATTCACACACACACACACACACACACACACACACACACACAAACTGGGGGGGGGGCGAAGAAGATATAACAACCACAATTACTTGAAGTTGATACGACAAGCAAACAGAAAGGACACTGTTGGGGGGGGGAGGGAGAAGGGAGGGAGGTTTTGGTGATGGGGAGCAATAATCAGCCACAATGTATATCGACAAAATAAAATTAAAAAAAATAAAAAATAAATAAAAAGGCAAAAAAAAAAACTGCTTTATTTTAACACTCTTAATTAGAGGAAGCTTATTAAAATGTTAAATAATTCCATTAATGGTTATTAATCTCATTTATCCACCCAGCATTTTGTGAAGTAGAATTTTCATATGCACGTTTACATGTCACCTGCTTGAGAACTATTAGAAATTCAGACTTAGGGACCTAATACCAGTACCACTAACTCAGCATCTCTGGGACTACAGCCCAGCATTGGCTTTTATAAGAAGCTAATTAGGTTGGTTTGGGGGCACAGGAGCTTGGGAACCGATGGTGTAACTTATGTGTGGGTACATGTAGTGTATGCAAAGATGGATTTCATAACTCCTGCCCTCATCAGCCTTTTGTATAATTTGGTATCTTAATAAAATTAGACATAATAAAACATAATAATAACTCTGAATAAAAGGGGTTGGCATTTCATCTACTTCAATATTATGTGTTGAAATAGCTTTCATATATTTATTTTTTAGTGGTTCTAGGTTTCTTCTATGAACTACTGACATTTAAAGGAAATTCAAAATCTGTTTCTGGTTGCACCAAAGTATACCAATTTCTCTAGGTTTTGAGACTCTTGTAAATATGCATTAGGCAAGTTACATCTTAAAATTTCTTTGTCAGTTATACTGATCATTTGTATCTGTAATAGAGCAACCCAAAAGGGTACTTTTTGTTTCTTTCTGTCCATGTGAAAGTTGACATTAAAGAACATGCATTATGTCATTGGACTGACACACCAGTCCAAGTCAAATACTGATAATACAGTTTAAAGCAATATTTAAAGTAAAGAGCACACTGGTGGGCAATACAGTCTCTCAATTTAATATCATATTGATTTTCTTTTTTTTCACATATTCTCAATATTTTTTTTACAATGCTTTTCTAAAGACAATGACAATCCCATATTTCATATTCAGGTCAACAGCAAATGCTTTAAAATCTTCTAAATTATTTCAATTTGAATTTTACTTCGCAAAGTAAAACAACCTTCCTTTCCAAGTCTGTAGATATACAGAGACAATGACTCTAACATTTCAGTCATATACATCAACAGTAGCATTTAGTAACATTTTAAGAAAAAAATATTTTGTTGGGTGAGTTGACAGACCCCGAAGACGAGACTCTGGGTGGGATTGTGTCTTCTCTATACAACCCTTACATGGAGGCTATTGGGAAATGAGATCAAGAACAGAGTTAAGCAGCGGCAGAGAAATAAACAGGTGCAACATGGGCCATCACCCACGCTCAGAAAGACAACCGGGAATCCACACCACCTTGTGGGGGTTGAGCCTCAAAGGGGTTGGCTAATGATGAAGACACCTTCATCTGTCAGAAGACTGGTGAGGGGAGGTGAAGAGTTTATTTCAAACAAGAGCAGTTCTTGGCACAGAGTAGGCATGAAATAAATATCTACTGAATGAATGAACAGACAAATGAAAGCTGAAGCTGTGCTCACTTTCTCTGGATGCAGCAGCAGACTTCTGTGGTCACACTGATCAGGGGAACGTGATTGCAAGTCCTCCCAATATACGCTGGTTTATTAGGGGTCGAAAAGGAAGGCTGCATACCTGTTAGAAGGAGAATGCCAGGATTTGGGTTTGAGACAAAAAGAAAAGTAAAGATGCAGAGGCAAATGAGGTGGGAAAGCCTGAGTGAATAGGTTCAGAATTGAATCACCAGGGATTAGAACAAGCCTGGCATAGATAAGTCACGCAGTAAAGATGTGTTGATGATTCTCAAGGCCAGGAACACCGGTGGCTGTGATTATTTTTAGGTATTTCTAATATACTTCCCTGTGGGCAAGTCAAGTTCATTTAAGGTCTACGTGACTTTATCTGTACTCATCTTATTCTTCCCTCCCTCTATTTCTTTCTTTTTTTTCTTTCTTCTTTCTTTTTTGCATCTACCCCTCTTCTCTAGCTTCACCCATCCCTTTTATGACATCAGTTAAATTTTTTTAACACCTTTGGATGCTATACTAGGCAATGGAGAATCAGCAATGCATAAGACATGGTCCTTGTCATTTTCAGAGTATGAGTGGAGGGTGAGGGAGAGGTTAGGGGTGGGGCTGATGTCCTGCTACCACAACTGGCTCCCTTCTCTAAGTTTGATTGTGATTCCCTGACTATCCCCACTGTCCCAACATCTTGGTGATGGTGGGAACTACAGCACAGCATAGGACCAGAGCCACTGCTAATGGAATTGTGCAGGTTGCCCAACCAGTACAGCATCCTAGCATTGGGTCTGTCCAGAGGAAGAGGCACACTTTTCTACTCTGTTCAATAACTCATCCTACTTGTCAAGCATAGTGCCCATGGGGTCACCTCATCAACACAGGGTGTGTTATTACAAATTGTAATAATTCTTTATGCCGCTTACAGGACCACTCACTCCCCAACTCCACTCCCTTCCTCACCCCCATCTCTAGTTTCCTTAGGTTCGTTCTCTCCTTTTGCAAGTTCCGTGTATTATTGTGGTCTTTTTCTTTCTTTTTTTGTTACAATGAATATGCAAATAGATAGATAGATAGATAGATAGATAGATAGATAGATAGATAGATAGATAGATAGATAGATAGATAAACAAATAAATAAATAAATAAAGGGGTGGTGCTTTTGTGAAAAAGTTCACCCAGGGCAGGTGGCTTTTTCCAACTCACATTGAGATTCTAGAGGCAGCCCTGGGTGGTCTTGACTGCCCAAGTCTTGAAGAAACATGAGATCCCGTGAAATCACAGATGTGGAGGGTTAGGCTCAGTAAGAGCAGGACAATGTACTTGCTCTGTGGAGCTCACATGCGAATCATAGGAGACAGATAGTACCCAAGGAAAGAAATGAGCCAGAACTTTACTATGAAGAGAATCAAGAAGAGTAATGGAATAGAAGTGCCTGGTGCAGGAGTTGCCATTTGAGATGTCCGAGGTGGTTTCTAAGCTGTGGATAATGAAAAATAGCGAGAAAAGATCGAGACAGCAGCATTGTAGACAGAAGAAAACCCTACAGTGAGAACTACTCGAATTATGAAATAAAAGTGTATTTTTCTATTTATTTGGACTCAGTGATGAGTCACAAATTCACCAGGTTAGATAGAAAAACAAAAGTAACCTCAGAGTGCTGTGTTCTGAAGGGACTGAACACGACCACACCAAGCTGTGTTTTCATCCTCTAACCTCCCCCTCCAAAATCAGACCTCTGAAAGTGATTGTCACAGGCACCTGCATAAATTACTAAGCCTGAGGAAGGTTCTGGTCTATTCTGGATTAAATCTCAGACGCTGTGATATGTTTACATTATATTTACATAAAAAAGAAGTAGACAACCAGTTTTAGCCAGTAGACAATCAGTCAAGCACAGTAGGCTGTGGAGCGGAGGGAAGGGGCAGGTGATGGAAAGCAGAAATAGTAGTAAACTGTAGTGTTTTTCATTCATATGAGAGAAAATTTGAAATGAACAGCAAGCCACAGTTAAGGTTCAATAGCCATCTCCCCATAATATCAGTCTTGCATAAGTTCTTTTCACCTACTTAGACTTTCATAATTTGCTGACTACAAGGCTGCTGGCTTTGTATTTAAATGTATCAATATTGGTCTTTTTTGACCTTTAAATTAATCAACCTAAAACATTAGAAAAGCTTTGAAATAGCTCCTCAACAAATATTAAATGCCAATCATCTTTCTGGGATTTTAAAATAAATATTTAAATATCATAGACCTTACTGAAATTAGAAACACTTTTTAAATTTCTCTTCTTTTATTTGTAGTTTTTTGTTGTTCCCTTTTAAAAGTTTTCTTTCTCAGCATATATCATTCCAACCTATTCCACCTGCAGAAGTCATGTGCTTACATTGGGCAATAATGATCTTACTTAATTTGCCTAATCCACAATGTTGCTGACAAACTTAGAGACAAACGTAAATGCAGACACCACTACACGCAAGCGCTGAAATGAGGCAAAGTCACACATGGAAATTAGTGTTAAAAAAATACTCTGGTGGGGCCGAGCCCGTGGCGCACTTGGGAGAGTGCGGCGCTGGGAGTGCAGCGACGCTCCCACCGCGGGTCCGGATCCTATATAGGACTGGCCGGTGCACTCACTGGCTGAGTGCTGGTCACGAAAAAGACAAAAAAAAAAAAAAAATACTCTGGTGAAATGTATACTGGGGAAGAATAGACTCTTTAGTAATAAAAAACAAACTATGATATCATTCTTAATCAATTAGAACTATTATTAAGCCATTAACTTGGTATGATTTCACTCTATTAGCACCTTGAGTTCACCTACCACACCATCACTGTTTAGTGTTGTTAAAACCATAATTGTTACTTTCATGTAATATTTAAGGGCTTCCAAGAAATATTTAAGGGTTTGCTCACTGGCTGGGATAAACCTCAAATTATTTAGCTCAATGAAATTTTCTGTATAGTTAGATCATACAGTGTAACACCTGGCACGGAGCAGGTATTTAGTAAATATTTATTTCCATCCTTCCTCTTCTATGAGGTAGTTCTTGCAGCTGTTCTCCCTCCTTTCTTCATTCCTCCCTCAATTTTTCTCTTTTCTTCTTATTATTTATTAATTCTTTCAATAACTACTGCTTTGCAGCAGTGCCCAACACTTTACCTACAGCAGCAGTTTATAACCTTGGCTGCTCATTAGAATCACTTACAACGCTTTTGAAACATTTCACCTCTGGAGATTGTTTTCACTGTTGTGGGATAAGACCTGCTCATTGGTATTTCTTAAAATTTACCAGGAGAGTCTAATGGGCTTAGAACCAGGAGATAGACAGCTAACTAATTGTGACACAGTAATAGGAGATCGATAATAGAAAAACTCAGTAGGCGCTAGGGTGAACACACCACCCTGATCTCAGGATGTGGGGTGGGGCAACTCTTAGGAGAAATGCTTCTTGAGCTGGTCAGGAAGGGAAGGCATATTAGTTTGTTTCTGTTGCTTATAACAAAATACCAGAAACTGGCTGATGTATAAAGGAATATAATTTATTTCTTATAGTTTTAGAGGTTGAGAATTCTGAAGTCTAGGGATCACATCTGGTGAGGGGCTTTTCTTGGTGGTAACTCTACAATGACACAAGGTATCACAAAAATGCCAAAAATGGCAGAGCAGAGAGAGAGCTAACTCCTTACTCCTCCTTTCAAAGCCCTCAAGACCATGTCCATGACCACCATTAAACTATCAATGGATTAATACATTTACTTGGGCATGGTCCTCACAATCTAATCACCATTTTAAGATTCCAATTTTCAATTACCGTAATAGGATTTTCCACCCTCTTAACACTGTCACAGTGAGGGTTAAGCTTCTGAAACATAGACTTTGGGGGATGCAATTCAATCTACAGCAGAAGGACACATGGGCAGTTGAAAGAATCAGGGAAAAAGGAAGAGAAGCTTTTATACAAAGAGGAAAGGATATATGAAAACACAGTTTGGAATTGCCCCAGCTAGGCGAATACATTGGAACATAATAATAGGATAAGAGGCTAAAAAAATAAGCAGAGGCTGAACTTGGTGTGCCAAGCTAAGTGTTTGGATTTTATCCCACAAGACTTAATAGGAGATTAATAAGATCAGATATACATTTTGAAAATACCAACCTGAGAAAATGATGATGAATAAATTGAAGGGCATGTAGAATAACATCAAGGAGGCCAGTGGGGATGTTCTTGCAGTGATCCATGGACAAAATGAAAGAACAGAGATGAAGGAAAGTAGGGGACAAATAGTTTTAAAAAAATCAAGGATCAGAAGTTTACAAATATATGTTTAAAGTTTCTGGCTTGAGCAACTAGTAAAATAGTAATCCATTCTCTGGGATAGACAATATGTCATGAGATCAATCTCTGGAAAGAAGCTGATGATGTCCATTTGTACCAGTTGTATTTCAGATGTCTGAAGGATACCCAAATGGAAAGATAGGTTCAGCAAGCAATGGATTTATAGATCTCGATCTCCAGAAAATTCTTAAAGAGAAGACATAGGAGTCATTTAAGAGATTAACGAATCTCTGTGTATGAAATTTCTTGGGGAAGAGCATTCAGATTGAAATGAGAAGAGAACCAAAGACAGAGACCAACAGAACACCAATATTTAGTTGCATACACCCACACATGTGCATTTCCCTCTCTGTGTCACTGGGAAGTGGGTGTCCAGCTGGAGACTACATTTCCCATGCACTTGAGAGTGTCTGAATGACTATTTCATCCACAAGACATGAATAGAAGTTATGTGTGTAATGTTCATATAAAGGCTTTTAAAAAGAGTATATGCTTTTTGGCAGGTTTTTTCCCCACCTCCTTCTTCCACCTTATTTCAAACAATAAATAGGGGCTAAGACTGGCAGAGACATAAATGAAAGGTCCTTTGGTCTGTGAATAATCAGAGTGAAAAGCAACTAAGAGCACCAGCTTTGCACTGCTTATGAGCAAGAAATGAACTTCTCTGTGCTAAGCCACTGAAACTGCCATAGCCGGTAGAGTGATTCTGGGCACTATAGTATAGCTTATCAGATCTAGTCTCCTCTTTCTACCTTATTCATTCAAATTCTATTCCTTATTCAAAGCCAGTTCAATTTCTTTCCTTAAATAAATTCTTTTAACCACAGTAGCCTTCAATGACAGTTTCCTTTTCTGAACTCTTAGTATGATTTTTGGTCACTTCTTTGGCAAATAATTAGCCTTTTTTTAAAAACATTTATTGTAATTTTAATTGACTTTTCATGTATTTTTGGTTTATATCTCCCTCTAGGACAGATAGGCTTGCATAGAGTATATTTTTCATATATTTTTTTACAAAAGATGAAAAAACTGGGTTTTTTTCTGCATAAGAAAAGACAATTTCTAAACTAAATTCCAAAATAAAAGAGAAAATGAGAGAATTTTGAATTTTAATGTTGATTGAATAATTATATAAAAGTTACATGCTTGGCAAAGAAACTAAGCCTCTCCATGCTGGTGCTTTGAATAATGAAGTTTATGTTCTAGGAGAATAATAGACTATAGAACCAACTAGATTTCTGTGTTCCTTAATCTGCCATCTCAAGCATTTACCTTTACATTTGAAATAATCATAAAACTCACCAGACACATCACAAGCTATGTCACTCAGTTTTTAAAATTAATTAATTAATTAATATTATTATTTTACATTCTAAGATGTTGCAGAGCATTTGGCGGGGGAGGGGAAAGGGGAAGAAGATACGGTGGGAGGAAGAAAAAGGAGGAGGGACATGGTTGAAGCCTGTGGCACCCCCCTCATTCCAGAAGGGGAACCCCAGGGGCTTCTGGTGGTGGCTCGGTCATGGCATGGCTGGATGAGGACATTGGGGGGGCATGGCTGAGGCCCTTGGCCCCCCAGTGCCCCAGCTCAGGAGTCTGGAGTACTTCTGGCAGTGGCCTGGTGGATGTCACTGGGCTGGACACGGATGTTGGGGGGGCATGGCTGAGACCCTTGGTGCCCCCTGCCAACCCGGGAGCCTGGAGTGCTTCCAGTGGTGGCCTGGTGATCACTGCTGGGCTGGATGTGGACATCAGAGGGGCATGGATGAGGCCCTCAACCTTCTCCCAGCCCCAGCCTGGGAACCTAGGGGGCCTCTGGTCCTTCTAGGTTTTATAGGTGTTCTTTGGTGGTGTTAGACCTTCATTGGTTAATATCAGAAATTTGTCTCTGATCTGATTTGTTTTTTCTTTCAGTTCTGTGTTGGATTGTTTGCTGTTCCCACCACTTAAACTCTGCACTGGAATTAATTTGTTGTCCTTTGTTTACATCTAAAATGGGGGAACTTCCTGTGGGGACCAGCACTTGAGCTCTGTGGTTGAGCTAAATTGCTGCTTTGCTGCTGATTACCTGGGGAAGGCTTTTTGTGCAGCTCATGATTTAATTGTTGACCTTGTAAGAACTTCTGGGCCTTGTGAGGTATGGTACATCTGGTTTGTGTGGAAACTCTGGTCTGGGTCTGAGTCTTTTCAGCAAACTGCACCCCCTGCAGTTCTGTATTCCTCACCAGTCTCCTCTGAGTGGTCCTGTGCTGATTGGAGGGCAGATCAGCTGTCCATGATGTGCCCCATTGTTCCCCTGGTGGCCCATCTCTCCTACGGCCTGTGCTACAAGTACTTCCCATGGGACAAGCCACGCGCTGGTCCCTTGCGGTGACTCACCAGCCTCTGAGTGGCTCCTTTTCTTCAGTTGTTGAGGCTCCTCATTCCTATGTGGGTTAACGGGAACACCGTTAGTGGTCTAGCTGGCCTGGGGGCTGCCAAGGCCCTCTTATCCTCTGCAGCCTCCAACAACTTCACACAAAGGGCACATCTGTGGCTTTTGAAAGGTCTTGCTCCATGTGCTCACCAGGGTCAGCCTTGAAATGGCCAGGGCTCAAAATATTCCGAGCAGTCCTTTCTTTCTCTCATCGTGTCCCCTCCTGCCTTCGTGCACTCCGCAGATCTCTCTTCCTCTTTCCCTGAGCTCTAGAGGCCCCAGCTTGGCAGTTTGCTGCTTTTTAAGAGCTGTAAATTCCTTGATTGTGATGGGAGAGGGTGATGCTGGGGACTGTTTGTTCTTCCATCTTGATCTGAAGTTGTCGCTCATTTTGTTATTTATAAACATTAACTGAAATTAGTAGTAAATAATTCACATTGTTTTGTATTATGTATATTTTTCTTGGACTTATTGTTGTTATACTTTTTGGCCAACTAATTTCATTAGTTCATAATAAGATTATGTTGAAATTTGATATTATAACCAACATTAACTTTATCTTTCAAAACCTATTAAAAATGTGCTTTGTACTATAATGCAATGTGTTAGATTTCTCCAGTTCTTGGTCAATGGTTGAAATTAGGGGTGGAAGACAGAGAATTCTATCCCCTAATTCTGTCCCTTTGGGCATAGTCATGGACATTTCTATACAGGTCTCACTACATCCTAAAACTTTCATCTCTGAAAGGCTCCTGGCCTAGATAGCCCAACAAGTATTTTATTCCCAAAGTTGTAGCTAAAATAAATGACTCTACATCTTTATTTCCCATCCATCAACTGCATAGTAGACTATAGGGTTAATTTGTTACTCTACCCTTTTGGGGGCAAAATAAGTGACAAATGGTTTCATTATATTTCTGTTTTAGAAGGAATCATTTCTGCAAATGTGAGGCTTTGGAAATCATGCCTAAGGGACAGAATTAGGAAGTGAGAATATTTTTCGACAAAAGCATCAAAGTTTTATGACCATAGCCCAAGAACAGTGAGACAGAAAGAGAACGGCTTATTTAAAACTATACAGCTTACAAAGGCTCTTTTTCTATCACAACTATTTCAGTGAAAAAGAATAATGGGTCAGAAGATATTTTTAGAGTACTTTGCTGCTTCTACTGCAGTGTTAAATCTTTATTTGTCTTTGTTATTTGTCATACAGAAGTCTGTACTTCAAAAGAAAAATGGCATAACTTCCAAATGGATCTCTGCACGTATATTCTCCCTAAGAAGGGCTCCAGTGTGCCTGTAGTCAGGCTGTATAGCACTGCTTACCTTCCTCATGCTGCTGCCTTAGTGTGGAAAGGGAAAGAAAGCAGGAAGTGAGGCAGAGGGAGCTAGTACATTTCCAGTTTTTACATCCACAGTATCTGGAATCTAGTGCTATGTCACCTGGAAATAGTGACTGAAACTAAGTATTTTAAAACTGAGAAAAATGAATTGATAGATAAATGCTTTTATTTATAGTTCTGAATCATTATAATTTAAAATAATTTGAACATGCAAATACCTAAAAGCATCATCTAGATGATGGTATTTGTATTTTAATAGTTCATAATTATGAGCCACAATTGCCCCAATTAGGTTTATTGGAAATTAGTTGTCTATCTTCTAAGTGTAGATAGAGAATAGAGTTTCCATAGTCCTATGCATATAGATCTTTCTTTTGAGATGAGATCTATGCTTCAATTTGAATAAAATTCATAGGTTTATAGTCGTAGACATTTTATTTTTTTCTTTATTTTTATTTTTTATTTTTTAAATTATTATTTTTTATTCTTGGCCACAAAACAAGTCTTAATACATTTAAAAAAGACTAAGATCATAGAAAATATGTTCTCTGACCACGATAACAGAAGGAAATTCAGAAAATTCACAAATGTGTGGTAAAAACAACACTCCCTTAAATAAACAATGGGTTAAAAATATCACAGGGAAATTAGAGAGTACTTTGAGACAAAAATCAAAAGGCACCATATCAAAATGTATAGAATTCAGGAAAATTTATACTTGTAAACACCTATATTAAAATGCTACATTCTTTTTTAAGGTATTAATCTCTTTGTAAATTTCCTCCTTCACATCCTGAATTCTTTTTTCTTGTTTTGTTGTGTTGTCTAACTGAGTCTTCTTGTATCTCAGTGAATTTCCTTAAGACTGTTGCTTGGAATTCCTTTTCAGTCATTTCTGGGGTTTCTTGTTCTCTAGGGTGTCATATTAGAGAATTACTGTATTCTTTTGGTGGTCATATTTTCTTGGGGTTTTGTATTTCTACGTTAATGTCTGGTCATCTGGTAGAGCAGTTGCTTCCTCCATTACTCTGGAGTGGGCTTTGAGGAGAGAGATGTCCTCTTCTTTTTCTGGTCTCCACTGGTGACTTTCCTTGTGTCACTGTAGTTGAGTGTCTGGCAGGCTTCCTGCATAGTAGTTGTGGCTACTGCTGTGGCATCCAACACTTTTGTGACAGCCGTGGCTGTGGCAGTGGCTGTGGTGGGCCACCTGAGTGGAAGTGGTGTTTTTGGTGTGTTCCTGGGTACGCTGCCCTCAGCTCCTGTCTTAGGACCCTGGTTGTGCTCTGTTTCTTGTCTGCATCTGGGAAAAGGGGGCTGGTGTGTTCTCAATATTAATTGTTTTCTAATGGAAGTGAAGAAACATTGCAAATAAGTTGTTAAAATGAATTTGAAAGAAACTTCACATTTGGCAATTGTATAGCATTTAAAACTACATTGTAAGTGACTGATTAATTCCAGTCCGTTTCATTCTAGTCACTAAGAAAAATTAATACCCTTTAATCATTCAATAGGAAAATGTATTCTTAACTAACATCAGTGTTTCTGAAACTTTCAGAATCTGCAGACCACTGAATAGATGATGATATACATGCAGATCACGTGTCTTAAATTAAAAAGCAGGTTCATCACGGCTTTTAATATGAATATTAAATATATTTCAAAAGTAAAATTAACAATAGCTATTTTAAGTTATAAAAGGGATGATGTTGTTGATAGGAACCTTTCACCAAGGTATTTGTTTCAGGCTCAGTAACAAGTTCTTTGGACCAAAAATCATACTACCATTCAAAAAAAGTGGGTTCTTAAGTTCCTCTTTATTTCTACTAAATTAGACAATTCCAAGTCAAGATGATACATCAGGAGTGAGAACCAGCGTTGGGTGAGAATGCGTAGTGCGTAATGGTTAAGAGATTGCAGCCTGGTATGAAGTGGCTGCTGTTTGAATCTTTGTTCTGCCACTTATTTATAATCCTTGTGATGTTTAGGTTACTTATTCAAATAATGTAAAAATATTTCATTTTGTGATTAGCATTTATAAACTCTCAGAAATTACTTTATCTAAAACTCAGACAAATCTTTATGCTGCCTCTTCTACTTGTGCTTTTCAATTTTTTTTATTGTAGATATTAATATTGTAAGTTACCTCAATCTGCTCGGAACAAAAATCTCAAGTTTAATATAAAGCCAGTAATCACGTAACTAGGTCTTTAAAAGCCTTGATATTTTTATGTCGTAACAGGCAAGAAATAGAGGCAATGTAATCTCATTTGCAAAAGCGTAAAATGTTTTAAAATTTTGCTTCTGCATTAGGACACTCAAATACAAATGTTTTCTAAATAATCTACATAAAATAATTGGTATTTTAATCCTAGTGTGTTATCAGAGTCGCTTTTCCATTAAGCTTCTGTATACACCAAATGAGTTACTGGGCTATTATAGAGATGATATTTGTCCATTTGTCCTAAGCACTGTGAGGATTAGAACTGGTGGAGAGCTTTGATCTTCAAAAGTGAACAGAAATGCTAAACAGTTTTGGTAAATCACCAAGGCCAGAGGAAGCAGAAACAATAACATCCCAGATGCCCTTGTGGAATGTTGCTGGTACCACCTCACATTTCATTTGCTGCCCTTGATCTCCTTTATTTTTGCTTTAAAATTCTGCATTATTGAAATGCTTTCCAACATAAACCATGTCACAGTATGTTAGTACAGTTTTATTCGTCGTTCATTCATTTATTAATTCTTTCTTCATTCCACAAAGTTGTAAAAAATTCTATCAACTTTGATAGTAGGGAAAATTCAGTGGGCATATGATAGTTCAACTGTAGTTTATAGTTGATTTGCAAGGAATTTGCTGTGAAAATAAACAAGAAAAAAAATGAAGGAAAGGAGAGAAGTAGTCAATACCTATAGCTCTGAATCACTGTGTTGAGGGTATTACTTTTTACTGCATTAATCATGATGTTGTGATTATCTCAGTTTTTCCTAGGAACTCACTGAGGTTCAGAAAGATTAAGAAACTTGATCAAAGCTAGAGACCTAGTAAGTGTTGGAGGAAGATTCAAAACCAAGTTAAATCAAGCCAGAGTCATCAGACTTTCCACTGAGTAACATTAGCTGCTAAAGAGATACCAACTTTTCCCTGGTTACCTGAACAGATTGATTCAGTGACATGTAATTCTTCCCATAATCCTACCAAAGGGAAGTTCAATTTCAAAATTGAACTGTTTTTCTATGATACAACTCACACCAAAGACTGTAGGCTTACCAGGTAATTAGTTCCATAGTCATTAAAGCAGCAGTCTGTTCTGTACGCTGTCTTGGTCATGTGGATCACCTCATAAGTAGATACAGTAGATGAAAGTTGGACAGTGTTTTCTGGTCCTGCCAAAATTTATCTTTGTTTACACTTCATTCCTCCACCAGACAGTAAGTTTTCGAACAAGTAGAAGCCATGAAAAACTTTACTTATACATTTTTCCCTTCCTCACACCCCACAAGCAATTGTGGGTACTCAGAAGTATTGTGGACGAAACATTTGTTTTGAAAATATGTCATTCATCTCAGTGGACTTTTTCAAACTTTTTGCATGTAATACACAATACTAACATTAATCATAAAAAGTTGGTCAAATTTCTAGAATTAAAAATACACATTAAATGATTAAAATATAAGAATGTGATAAGTAATATTATAAGTTATAGATTCTTGATGGAATCACAGAACTTTAGTACAAAAAACAACCTTAGGTGTTGTTTAGTTCACTCCTTCATTTCATAAACGAAGAGAAAAAAGTGACTAAGACTATTTTAATCAGTTTTGGGAAAACATATGATTTTTAAAATAAACTTTTCATAAAAGTGTTTTATAAACATCTAGTAAGCTTAAATTAATTAAGCTTTCAGTCTTGATTTTAAATTATAGAAAATTTGCACAGCTTATGGAAATTTCAGTGCTGCAGTTTATGAAGATTAGTGAGATGATCTAGAAGAAAATACTGGAAGGCTACCCTAAGTACCCATTTCCCCTTCGTCCTTTGGTAGTAGAACTCCTTAATTTTAGAGATTGCATACTCATCTTGAATAATGTCTGTAGTTTTAAATTTTTCCTTGCAGGTAAGTATGGCTCTTAAGTTCTGCCTGTGGGCTCCTAGTGAAGGTGAAATGTCCAACTTCTGGTTTGTATTCTTAAAGAACATGTTTAAGCCTTGTTTAAGCTGCTATTTTGCTAGTATCTGTGTCCTTACTAATAATAGCTTTACATTTCTCTCCTTATGTGGCAGTTCTTTCTTCACACCTCAAAATTGCCCCCATGAAACACTGATTAAAAAACCTGTCTTTTTTTTTTTTTTTCTGTAAAAGACTGGCAAACTCTACAGCCTCTCAAATAGCCAATAGACTTTGTAGCCTTATTGACATATGTCAAGCATTCATAAGTATATGTTAAAGGCTGGGGGAAAAAACAACAATCCAACATTCTGGTTTTAGTCTCACAGTTTTACTGATCCATTGAGCTTCCAATATGAAAAGTAACTTTTATTTCATCAAGCTTTAAGCTAATAAATTGTATTTTTATTCTAAATTCTGATATCCAAGTCATATAGCTAATTATAGAAAAGAAAATAAAAGTCAGGTTTTCTTTGTTCTTTATTAAAAGAATTGGCATGCATTTCATATTTTATAAGTCTACATGTCTTTCGAAGTCTATGACAAGTGGGAATACACTTTAAATCAATGCCAGGTTTGCCCTTTTGCCTACCAAAAAAGACTACAGCAGTAATGACATCACTTCCTCGATGCTAAAAAACTGCTTCAAACTCAGTAGGAAATGTTGCAAACTCATTTGTTATCCTTTGTTCATGGAAACAGAAGTGACAGAATTATTCTTGCAAATTGCTTTGATAAATGTTATTCCTTTGGGATTAAACATTCCTGAACTCTTTTCTGCTGTACTGATCTTTTTCAGTCAATCCCTTTGATAAAGCTTAGTTTCCCAATTGTGCATTTGGTTTCATTTTTTGGTGATTCTGATTAAATTTTCTAGTTACTCTCCAAATATGCTCCACTGCTTAAGGCTTTGTCTCTCATTCTCTAAAGGATAATAACTATTGATGTACATGAAGAACACAGCATTATTGTAAATGACATGGAGAGTACACAATGAACTTGCCTGAGTATTTTATTATTTTGTAATCTTATTACTCATATAAACAATCTTTCTTTTTCAGATGAATTTCCTTTAAATAAGAAAAAATTGATAGTTGCTATGTTTTAAAAGAAGCTTAACAGTTTAACTGTTTAGGAGCCTGAGGATTGGTTGAGTTGTTAACGTATAATACATAATAAATCATATTCTTCCTTCCGGTGAGGAGGAGAAGACATGAGCCAACATTCTGAGATGATTTTGTACATAATTCTAGAGTCCCCAGTAGAATGAGTACTGAATGTGTACTCTCTCTCTGTTAGCCCTGTCTTTGCTCAACTAGTTCAAAACTTTAAAAATATCAAGGATGTTCTATGCTTCATTTTAAACTAGTATGTATAAAAACCCCAATATATTTCACTTTGAATTTAAAAGTGCTTCACTTAGATTTCTGAGATTGCCTAAAATTATGCAACTGCTAATAATAAACATTAGCATTTTGATTGTTTCAATTTATTTGTGCTATATTCATCAAGACTAATGTATCTATTTCATTACTCTGACAAAGCAAGTTGGATTAGTTGACCTAAGCTTCAAAAGAATACATTCATGATCAATTGATATAAAGAGCCACAATGACGATTTGTCCAGTTTAGTTTATTGTCCCTGGTTCTCTGAATTAAAAAGTAAAATCGTAGAGGAATATATACAACAGCAAACAAACAAACAAACAAACACTTACTATTTTTTTTCCAAAGTACTGAATAGCAGAATTTGTATTGTGCTTGAAAATTCTCAATAGAGCTTGATCTTATTTGAATATGAATTAAGATGTTGCAAGAGCATTTTAGAATAAAAATTGAACACTGTGATTAGACCATTGGGTTCAAGAGATAAACCCAAAGAAAATTACGGACACAGAACAACCCAGGTGGGATGGAACAAACACTTATTTTCCTGAATGCTCACAATTCAGGTTTTTTCTATTCTGCCCACTGTCTTCACAATTTGAACTGTGAACCCAGCATTTATATTGACCCCTCCCTTCCAACACTCAGCCTCAAAGTGTCCTGTCTTCATCTACATCTGCAATCTACAAACTACAGGTAATAATGTTTAGCTTTTTTAGAGGGCATTTGCTAACGAGTTTTGGTTGGAGAGCAGCTGCTTCACATTAGTGATGGGAAAAGTTCTTTCATATCTTTGTTATGCTGTATAAAGTCCAGATAAATGTGCCCTCTGCCTCCATGTATCATCCTTTGAAGGTCGTGTTGAGGATTTCTACCAGTACCTTAAATGTGGTGGATTGTGTACATTATGCTTTAATGAACAGGACATATGCAAAATGAATATTATGCTGTACAGACTCATACTTCCTGAAATAACAGATAAAACAGGTCTTGAAGGTGGAAAACAATGTATTTTATTTTCTATTTAATTCAGTCCTTTAATTCCTGTTTTAAAATGTAAAAAGATACTACTCATAATTTTATGTTTATATCACTAATGATATAGACGTAGGAGAAAATTGTATATGTTTGCTAGATGACTGTAATAAAATACATTAGTTTATATTAAAAACTTCCTTTTCCTCCCTCCCTGTGTCCCTCCCTCCCTTTTTTCTCTCTCTCTCCCTTCTTCCTTCCTTCCTTCCCTCAATATATGACTCCTGAATATTCACTGTATGCAAAGCATTGCTCTAGTTGCTAGATTAAATAACATATTGCTTATTTAAAAAGATATGATTTGTTAAAGAAATGTTTAATTTAAATCCAAGATTATTTCATCTTTTAGTTACCACAGAGGGATTTTCTCAGTGACTCTCATGTTAGACATCTTGATCCAGGGCCATGTGGTTCCATGTGGAACTTGGAGCTTTCATGCTCTGAAAAAATGTTTATTAGAAAAATTGTTTATTACTGCCAGTAGAACGACTTGTTAAAAATGTAACTGTCCTTCCCCCAGCCCATCACTGTTATCTCTTCTTTTTCCTTTAGTGATTACTGTTTCTGTTCTCTTGCTTTTTCCAAATGACCATGATGACTTTTCATCCTTTCAGAAGAAAACAACAATACCTTTAATCCGTACTCAGAATTGACTTTGCCTTTTCCCGCATTTGCAAATGGCTCTAATCCTCTACAACAAATCATTCTCTCTACCATTTGCCATATCGCTGAACTAAAAAGTAAATGTTACAATTCTGAAGCAAAGAGACTGGCACTGTGCTACCTAGATAGAGCCCTTCTCTATTTTAGTATGTCTAAAATTGAACACAGAATGCCTGTGGTAATCAAGAAAAAATAGATGCATCTGTGATTCCCTTGAGACACTAGATTCAATTTTTTTCTCATACCAGGGCAAGAATTTTTTCCTCACCTGTGCTCATGCAGTTACCCAAATCTTGGCCCTGATTCAGCCACCACCTTTATGTGAATTTCCTTTGTGTCCACTGCCTTCGGTGATCCTTATCCTTTCTTCTACTCTGAACTCCTACAGCATGTCTGGGATAGAAAGAAGCCTTCCTAGTTTTCATCAACTCACAATGGTTGGTAGCATCTGAGTGCAGTGCAGTGTCAAGAGAAATTGTGAGAGAGCACGTGGGAGACAATTGTCAACCAAAGGAATCAGTGAGAGGGGCAGTATGTGTTTGTCAACCCTCTGTTATTGCAAACTTTTTGTGTCAAGCTGACTGGGTCACAGGGTGCCAGATACTTGTTTAAACATTATTTCTGGGTCTGTCTGTGAGGTTATATGCAGATGAGATTAGCATTTGAATTGGGGGACTGAACAAAGCAAATTGCCCTCCCTAATGTGGATGGGCATCATGCAGTCCATTGAGGGCCTAAATAGGACAAAGGGGGGAAGAAGGGAGAATTTGCTGCTAACTCTCTTTTTCTTGAGCTAAGATATCGGTCTTCTCCTGCCCTCAGGCGTGGACTTATACCATTGGCACTCCTGATTCTCATGCCTTTGGACTTATACTGGAGCCACACCACCGGCTTTCCTGGATTCCCAGCTTGCAGACGTTAGATCATGGGACTTCTCAGCCTCCATAATCACGTGAGTTGCTCTCTTATAATAAATCTCTTCTTAAATATTTCTATCTATCTCCTATTGATTCTGTTT
Source organism: Cynocephalus volans (assembly GCF_027409185.1). Classification (NCBI taxonomy): domain Eukaryota; kingdom Metazoa; phylum Chordata; class Mammalia; order Dermoptera; family Cynocephalidae; genus Cynocephalus; species Cynocephalus volans. The sequence continues at coordinate 105,281,564 of NC_084468.1, read as the reverse complement.
CTCTGAACAACCCTGACTAATACACCTTCTCTAAGTAGGTATTTGAATTCCCCAGGTATTCATTTTTGTATCAAACATTTTAATAAGCTCCTATGGTCTACTAGTTATAGAGGCGAAAGACAAGGCCTTTCAACGAACACATTTATCTTGGAATAGTGCACTGAACACTGCAGAAGTAAGTAATGGTTTATTCCTGTCATTATCATGATTAAAAGGAAACCAAAAACTTCAGATAAAGAAGCAATGAAATATTCTTTAAATTCATACATGAGATCATCTAAACATAGAAAAAGGTTTTCTTTAGGTTTCTAAAATAATATGAATCAGTTAATTAGTAGAAATATAAATAAAATTTAGTTTCTTTATACTCTCTAAAATGGGGTTACCAGATAAACTACAAGCATGCAGTTAAAATTTAATTTCACATAAACAACAAACAATTTTTAGTATTAAGTGTCTCAAATATTGCATAGAACATATTTATAATAAACAATTATTTGTGGTTCATCCAAAATTAAAATTTAGTTGGCCATTGAATTAGTCCGATTCTGATGCTTATAACGAGGTACCTGCAACTGGGTGATTTATAAGAAGATGAAATTTATTGCTTACAGTTTCAGAAGCTGGTAAGTCCAAAGTCCAGGGAACACATCTGGTGAGGGTCTTGGTGGTGATGACAATGACCCAGGGGTCTCACATGGCAGAAATGGCCCCGCAGGGGGTGCGGGAGAGAGAGAGAGACAGAGCGCCCCTCATGTGCACTCCTTTCTAAAGCCCTCAGAACTACACCCATGACCACCGTTATTAATCCATTCACTATGGCATGGTCCTACAATCTAATCACTTCCTCAAGCCAAAGCCCCACCTTTCAATTACCATAATAGGATTTCCCACCCTCAACAGTTACAGTGGGGATTTAAGCTTCAATGTGGTTGGAGGTGGGGCATCCGGTCTACAGCAGCCATCCTGGGTTTTTGTGTTTTTGGGTAAATGTGGCAATCCTACATGGATTATACAAAGGATTTTGTTTTAACCAGACCTCAAAAGAAGCCTAAGTGTAAAAAGTCCCAAACGTAATTCAGCAAATTTTTTCTGTTAAGCACCAGATAGTAAATACTTTAGGCTTTGTGGGCCACAAACTGTTTCTGTCACATATTATTATTATTTTTAACAATGCTTTAAAAATATAAAAACCGTTCTTAGCTATGGATAGCACAAAAACAGCCAGTGGGCTATATTTGGCCAACCAACCTACATGGAGGTATGAGCCATTTATAGATAATTCAGCAGAAGAGTTTGAAGACTTACATTCAAGGCTCTTAGCAATCTGATGCCAGTCTAATCTCTCTGCTCATCAGCTCTCAGTTGAAATCAGCTGGGCTGTCCTGCTTATCTGTTCTCTGAGCTCACCTTGCTTGTTTGTATTTCTAGATAGCTGTTTTCTGGGTTCTTTACTTGACATGCTCTCCTCCCTACTTGCATCTCCAAATGTAACTCATTTTTCAAGCCTCTCTGGTGAATCTCCAGAGACATCCTGGTCACTCTGAATCTTATGAATATGCTTTATCACTTTAAATTGATTATAAATTCTCTGAAAGTAATTAATTCATCTTTCTTACCCTAGAACCTTGCCTAGAACCTTGTGCATTGAATCTTGCGATGTCCAGAGAACATACTCATCAAATTTTTGTTAAATAAAAACACAATTTTTATAGTTGTCATGATAAAATATTTTTATTTCAATCACTCCAATATAAAGAGAAAAAAATAAATTTAAGTAATTTGAATTTTTTTTTACTTTGAACTACTCAGGTTTAACTTACTTTTCTTTTACTTCATGTATTTTAATTTATGTTTAAAAAGGGCAAGAAAATCTGGTTTGGAAATTTTGCTGATATAAAATGAGAAATTCTGGGTTAAGAGTTTGATATCAAAAGATTATATGACTAAGAATCCAAATGGCATTGGATAAATAGCTATATTTATCAAGATTTTAAAGTAAAAGGACCTAGAGTAAACATCAAGTTCATTTTATTAATAAACTGATTTAGAGAAACTTCATTTGACTGGTTTATCAAAAACCAACGAGAGAATGTTCCATGTGCTGCTGACAAGAATATGTATTCTGCAGCTCCTGGGTGAAATGTTCCATAAATGCCGTTAGGTCAAGTTGGCCTATAGTAGAAATTAATTCTGATGTTTTCTGATTAATTTTTTCTCTGGATGATCTGTCCTTTGCTGAAAGTGGGGTACTAAAGCCCCCAATTACCCTCCTGACATCCGTATCCAGCCCAGCGACAACCCAGCCACCACCAGAAGCAAGGGTGGGTGGGGGGGCTGAGAGCCTCAGCCATGCCACCTGCCATCTGCTACCAAGCCAGCAAAGGAGCCAGAAGTGGGTCAACTCCTTCCCCCACTTCCCTCTTCTCCCTCCCACTGCTCTGCAACATTTTAGAATGTAAAAAATCATAACAAATAAATAAATAAATATTAATTAAAAATAAAGTCTCCAACTATTACTGTGTTGACTCTCCCAGTAGGTCCAATGTTGATTGCTTTATATAACTGGATGCTCTAGAATTGGGTGTAGATGTATTTAGAATTGTTATAGCTTCTTCAATTGATCCTTTTATGTATATAATAATACATATAATAATATATATAATAAATGTAATATTTATTCTATAATTATATTTATAATACAAATATAAATTATATTTATTATATAATGACCTTCCTTATCTTTTTTTACTGTCCTTGGCTTGAAGTCTGTTTTATTTGATATAAGCATAATTACTCCTGCTCTTTCTTAGTTTCCTTCTGAATAAAATATCTATTTCCATCCCTTCACTTTCAGCCAGTTATGAGTCTTTATTAGTTAAGTGAGTTTCGGCAGCATATTGTAGGTTCTTGTTTTATAATCTATTGAAACATGCTGTGTCTTTGAATTGGGGCATTTTGTCTGTTTACATTTAGGGTTATTATTGATATATAGGGACTCATTACCGTCGTTTTGTTACTTTTTTTCTGGTTGTTTTAGAGATCTTTTTTCCCGGTCTTACTGTCTTCCTTTGTGATTGAGTGGTTTTCTCCAGCAGTATATTTTGATTTCTCGCTATTTATTTTTGTATGTCTCTTATAAGTATTTGTGTTGTGGCTACCATGAGGCTTACAAAAAATATGTTACAGTTATAACAAATTATTTTAGACTAATAACAACTTTGGTATCTAGGAAAAACATATAAATAAAATAACCCAATTAAAAAATGGACAAAGGACCCAAACAAATATTTCTCAGAAGATATACAAATGGCCAAGTACATGAAAAAAATGCTCAAAATCACTAATCATCAGGGCAATGCAAATTAAAGCTGCAATGAGATATCAACTCACCCCAGTTAGAATAGCTATCATCAACACAAGAGAAAATAACAAATGCTGGTAAGGATGCAGAGAGAAGGGAACCATCCTACATTGTTGGTGGGAATGTAAGTTGGTACAGACAATGTGGAAAACGGTATGGAGGTTCTTCAGAGAACTAAAAATAGATCTACCTTATGACCCGGCTATCTTACTACTGGGCCTATACTCCAAGGAAATGAAGTTGATATATCAAAAAGACAACTGCACTCCCATGCTCATTGCAGTGCTATTCAAAATACCCAGGAGATGGATTCAACATAAATGCCCATCAATGGATGAATTGATTTAAAAAAAAAATCATATATACATACAATGAGATACTATTCAGTTATAAAAAGAAATGATATTGTGTAATTTGCAGCAACATGGATGGAACTAGAAACCACCATGTTAAGTGAAGTAAGTCAGACACAGAAAGACAAATACCATATGATCTCACTCACATGTGGAATCTAAAAAAGGTGGTTCTCATAGAAGTAGAGAGAATAATGGTTATCAGAGGCTGGGAAGAGAGAAGGGGTGAGGGGAGGAAAGGCGGTGGTCAAATGGGTACAAACTATGCAATCTATCCTAAGTGAATCGTGCAGTATATGCATGTATTGAAATGACACACTATTCCCACAAATGTGTACAAGTAAATGTTAAAATTAGAAAAAATTTTTAAAAAATCAGCCAGTTGCTCCTATTTGCTATTAATTCCTGGATTTTAAGTTCACATTAAAGGATTACCAACTGCTTATCTCTAAATGTAAAAATCAAAACAAAACAAACAAAAAAAACCTTGGCATAAACTTGAGCATTCATTGTAGAACCATACTGGTCATTTATTTTATTTATTTTTTAGTTCACTCAAAATACCCAGCACTGAACTTTGCCACAATAAGTATTCAATAACTACCGAAAGAATTAGCTACAGATCTGCTGCCTTATGGTTCTAACCACAATAATAACAAATTGTAGGTCTAAATACCATCATGCTCATTGCTCACAAAAGCTCGCTTAACTATTTTATTCAGAAAACATCTCTGTTCATTACTCAGAGTCATGAATAGTGTATAGAGAGGTGAAGTAAACTAAAACAGGCCTCAAGGAGGCCATTTAAAATAAGGTTGATGTTATAAAGGATAGAAATCCTCAAATGAAATGTCTTAGTGACTTTAGAATAGTCTTTAAAATCCATTGATATCTTTGCACATTTGATCCAAAACGTTATTTCCAGAAATTGAACCCAGAAAGAATTGCTTAAGACCAGGAGGCTTATTCTGGCTTGGGTCCAGTGCTATTGAATATCTATAATGCTTCTTTGTGCATCACATTATAGTAGTGACATATTAAAGCTGTGTGTGTTTAATTTTCTTGTAGTTGTTCATCTGTGGAGTAATTAAAAATATATATGCATATTATATATATATACACACACGAAGTATATAAAGGTAAGATGGTATAATTGTGAATAATGTTTTTTATGTAAATGGTTAAAAGTTGATTAATTTTGCAACAGGCTGCAACATGCATTTATTTATTAGCAGCAATATGTCTTTCAAAATTACTCATTCTTTTTTTCTCTAGCAACTGAAAAAATTGAAGACTTCTGTTGGCATAAAAATAAATAATCATAATAATCATAAGAAAATAAAATTACATCGTAAGATATAATAGATATTTTAAAATATTATATTCTAGATGTTATAATAGGTATTATAATATAACAAGATGTTATAAGATCTTCAAGATGATCAACATATTAAATGTGGTTTATAGCTATGAAATAATTCCATAAGCAAAACTTTTTGGAAAGCTTAAAAAGGTAAGAAAGATGTATGTGTTGATTACAAAACAGTCACTTAATAACCCAATAATGTAAAGTGTGGTAATAACAATTTATGTGCAATATGTAGACTCAAAAAACCTCACTCTGAAAGAGTATTTGAACTTGAAGACATTTTCTGTGACGATTATGCAAAAAATTGTGAGTGAAATAGGAATAACAAGAATTTGACATTTCTGATAATCAGTCAAGAGAAATTGGTCAAGACAACATAATTTAAAGGTAATCATAACTAGTGATGAAACATGTTATTTTCTCCATGAACTGAAAACAAAGTAGCAAAGCACAGTGGAAAATGCCAAACACACTGAGACTAATAAGCACAAATAAAAGGCAGAAGGGAAGACAATGATGATCTATTACTTTGGCATCAATGGCATGGCTCCTGCAGAATCAGCCTACAATGTCAAGGAGTAAATCATGCAGAGGAAGGAGAAATTGTGAGAATTTCAAGGATCTGCTACGATGCCAAAGATTCTCATTGACACTGCTCTGGCTCACAGTGCACCATTTACTAAATAAGTATTCATTGAGAACTATGGAAAATCCCAGCCCTCATGAATCTTACACTCTAGTCGGGGGAGATTGATTATGGAAGAATCAGCAAACGAATAATATAATTTTAGGTGGTAAAGAGTGCCAAAATTAACAACAAAAGATAAAGGAACAAGAGTGAGTATGTGGAGCAAGTGGTTATTTTGGACAGGCTGATCATTCTCATGGCTATACTGTAAGCCTCAGAGAAGGTGACATCTCAATTGAAATCTGGATGAGGTGGGGAGGAAGCTATGAGAGGAACTAATAGAAAAAGCATCCCAGGCAGAGAAATGTCAAAGATAAAGACTCCAAATCAAGAACAAGCTCTGTGTGTTCCTGAACCAGCAGTGGGACCAGTGTGAGCAAAAGAGAGAGGAAGAGAAGGGACAGAGACGGAGACAAAGGCAGACTGTGCAAAGCATTGCAGGGGTGAGTTTGCATTTTATTTTAAGCCTGATGACAACAATTTGTGGGTTCTGTAAACTAACTTACAAGTTTAAAGTTTCATTCTGGTTGATCTTATAGCTATACACTGTAAGGGAACAAGAAGGGAGACAGGGAGACTAACTAGGAGTCTTTCAACAGTCCAGAGGAGAAATAATGACATCTTAGACAAAGATGGCAGTGGTGACGGTGTTACCTCTGTACTTGGATATAGGTCATATGTAAAAGTAAAAATGAGCAAGTATTAACAATGGATTTAGTTATGAGGATTGCAGGAGAGGAGTCAAGAATGACTCATATATATATGCAAAAGCCTATATCCAAATAAATCTGCCAAGACTGGAGGTTTTTAAAATTATGCTGGCTCTGAGGACAATGGTGGAAGACAAATCTCAGATAGGCTTTGAGTAGTGGCTGCAGATGACTTCTTTGAAAGTTCTAACATCCCCTCGAATGCACAAGTTCATTAACTCAATAAAAATAACCATACACACAATTTTCCGTTCAGCAATGTTATGTCACTGTCAAAAACAACTGCTGCCAAATGGATTCATACGAGCATATGTGACCCGTGGGCTCCTCCCACACCAGACAGTGGATGAATAAATTTAGCATTTCAGTTACTAATCCCTGCTTCTAGATTTTCAGAGACAATTACTATTTGGGCCATAGATCACTCAAAGAGGAGATAGATAATTTTTGTGTTCAGAATTAATTACCGTGGTAGACTGTAAGTCCCTAGGTTCACATGTTTTTTTGAAGGAAACCAGGAATCCCTATGTCTACCAGGCATTATCTGTAGACTAAATGAATTAATAATTATTGTAAAAATTTATACTATTTGAAAATATATGAAACTCCATTGGAATTAATTAAAGAAACATTTATTTAAATATGATAGTTAATAATTAGTAGCTTTCTGCCATATATTGCTTGAAGAACAAACACCACAAATACCAATGTCAGGACTTTTTATTAGGAGGTCCCTCAGTTGTTTACTAAAGTGGTAACTAAAGAACCGTGTCAGAAGGCTCCTCTTTCTCTCTCTCTTTTTATCAGGCAATAGGATAGTTACTGGCCCACCCCTATAGCCACTTTTCCTTAAAAAAACATTTGATATACTCAAGATAAAAGGCAAGTTTTAAAATTGGCAAAAACTGACAAATATCAGTTAAAAATAAAGGAATAAACAGGAAATATATAAATATAAAATAGGCTAAGAAGAGGGATGGGCGGTGTCATACAGAGATTAAAAGCAGATCCTGAAAGTAGTCAGACCTGTGCATGAAGAGCAATTACTAATTGTGTGAACTCTGGCAAGTTACTTCAGCCCTCTGTGCCTTCATTTCTTTATCTTAAAATAGTGATAATAATACTTATTTTACTGTAATGTTTCCAGAATTAAATTACATATGTATGTGAAGTTTTTAACACAGAATGACAAAAATCTAGGATCAATAAATAGAATTTAAAATTGAAAAGATAGCATTATAAAGGCAACATATTAAGAATAATAATATAGAGCAAAACTGATATTTGGAAAGAATAAATGTTTAAAGGGCAAAGTGAGAAGTTGTAAATGATACAAAATACTAATTTTGTATAAATATATACTAATAATATAAATGGACTCGATGATTTTACAATTAAAAAAGAAGGAAAATTTTAAGAAGACATGTATATTTCAGGATTTAATCAATTTTTGCCATGACAGAGTATTTGAGCATCATTTGTTAAAAAAAAAAATCTACAGACTTCCAATTTAATAGACTTTTTCAATAAAACTCCAGGATTTCTGGCCTGATGTCTGCCAGGAGAGCTTAGGGCATAGAGCAAGACCCTTGGTCTCTTGCTTTTTGCCTCATACTCTCAGTTCCATGTGTGTTAAAATAATGAAGGGTCTAAACCAAACACCTGCCGGCTGGTGTTACTCTCCATCATGGCAATCCCACAGCCTCCCCTCCACTAACAACCAGCAATCCTTTTATAAAGCCACCACGAGTGTAATGTAAAACACAATATTGTGTTTGCTGCTGCGTTTCGTTTTTCTGGTTTGATCTTCGTGCTTTTCTTTTTATGCCAATTTGCAAATCATCTTGCCAAGTTTAGAGCATTTGATATACCATAGGCTGGATTCCACTATTTCCATTTCAGTTTTAACATTTAAAATGCTTTTACTTCAGAGACTACTAACCTTTGCACTCCTCTGTCTATCTAATTACGTTTTAATCTGAGTATAGGGAATAATAGTGAAATGGAGACTACCCATACTTTGGTCTGAATTTAACAAGGAGACATGCTTGGCATAAGGTAATTCTCAGATTAAATACATACATACACACATACATACACAAGCAAAACCCAGCCCACTGAATTCCCTAGCACCAAGGATAATCTATTTTTTAATTTTAATTTCAGTTTGTCTTATGTCCCAGATCTGTAAATACTTTAAACCTTAGGTAGGGAAGACAAGTTCCCAATGAAACAAAGAACAGCCTCACTGTGGCTTTTCTCAAAATATAAGTCTCCCCAGTTCTTCAAGAAAAATATCATGTGTTGACTGTGGAAGGACGGAATGGCGAGTCTCTTGTCAAAGGGCAGATTGATGTGATATGAACTGGGAGAGAGAGAAACATTAGCTAAACTGTAAACCTCCTGAGACGAGAGAATTGAACAAAACCCAAATAGACTTTGAAGTTTATGCATTATTTAAGGATTTTATTTTTGTATGAGCTTGTCTCCCTCTATCTGTTATCCAAAATATCCATATATTTTATTTCCCATAGAGATAAGGAAAAGAAATGCACTTTTGACTTTTCAAAAGTATTGGTTTCTAAGTACCTCACTCATATAGATAAAGTACTAAAAGATCATGTGTTTTACAAAATATTGACCACACAGTTGGAAGCATCAGGAGCTGGACTACCCATGGCCAGAGGCCTCTAAAATTACTTTTAACTGTAAAGTGTATCATTCTAAGAAATTAGATGAATATCTAACCTCTCTCCATTCCAGCAACTTTCTCCAAAGGAGCAGTTTCCCATGTTTGTTATTTAACATGCATATTGTCACCAGATGTTTGTAAAACAATTGGTCAAATTTAAACAGGTTTCTTTTTTGCAAATTTTCTCAGAGGCTTTGTTAAGTTAATGTGTATGGGGGTCAACGGAGAGAAAGATGCATTATATGTATTATATTGGCTTTCCCAGGCTTATTGCCCATAGAAAACATTTCTCTTTTCTTTGTTATTTGAGTCAATTGTCTCTCAGAACACTGACCTCAACCAGTATCACACCTCAAGGCAGGGAATGATCAATCTGTTTGAAGCAAAGCTGTGGTTAAAAGAGAAGACAGGAGCAAAAAAATAGTGAAAGGAATAAAGAAAGGCTGGAAGAGAAAGAAGAAAGTTCCCACAGGTCTAAAGTTAGGGCCTCAGGATATCAGGTCCATTCCTTTATTAGAATTATTAAACTCATAGTGTGAGATAAATACCTGCTTCTGTGCTGGGAGTGTTCCTGTTCCCATGGGTAAGTTCATCCTTTTACTGTTCGTAGCAAGATAACATTTTAATATGCTAACTGGCCATGCTTTTTGTGTCTGGGTTTTTTGTTTGTTTGTTTGTTTTGTTTGTTTTTTGGCTCTGTGGGTCGTCCCCGTTCAAACTGGAGTGAGGACTTTCCATCATCTCAGCTGAAGGTTGTTATTGTCAGAACTGGGGGGAGGAGGGGAGGGAAAGATTAAAATAATTTGTTTTCTAGTCTCAAGAAAACATTTAGAAGGAATCTGACTACTCTGAGATGGTTTTCCTTTCTTAGGGATACCGGACAGCTTGGGGACGGAGGAATGTATGAAGAATCAGAAGGGAAGTGAGAGGTTTGAATGCTTGGTCGTCCTTCACAAGGGCCTGGTGTTCCACCTCCTCTAGCTTCCAAGCCCATAGGAACATCTTATAGATTTGAGGATATAAAAGTAGCAAGATTCTGGCCTTCCCTTTCTGGATAGGACTCAGGAAAGCTGCAAGTTCCCACACTCTCCCAAGTGTCCTAGGATGCAGGGGCGGTTGTGTGGAAATGGCTGCAGATGTGTTTGGAATGATGAGATAGTCTCACCACATTTTTTGGAGCTCAGAGTGATGAGGTCAAGACGAAGCTGAGTCAGAGAAACCATGAGGTGAGTCTGAGAAGGAGGCAGCTGCTTGCATCAAAACCGAGGACAGGCGGCTAAGTGCTCAGCAGTTGGCATGTGGCTGGGTGACCACAGCTCGAGTTTAAGAGGGGAATGTCCCTTCCCCTCACTCACCCTTGTGATTTGGTATTATTTTGCCTATTTGCAACAAAGAGAAGCAAAGAATACAAAGCCTATATGTATCCTAGGAAAGCTCACTTAGGTAATGAATTGCAGAACTGGAACTTGAACCCAGGTCTTTTGAATCCAGATCTGATCCTGCTTGCACTGTTCCACACAAATGGAAACACAGCTTGGTAGAGAGAGAAAATGATATACCTAATTCAAAAATTGTTTCATTTGAAATCTCATCCAGAAATTTAGCAGTTGGAAATGAAAGACCTGATTTCGGAGATGAGGGGATAGTGCATAGTTTTGGCCATGGGAATGGGAGAATGTGGTGAAGGAAAATATTGGGAATGGGAAAGAGAAGAGGACTAAGGACAGGGTCCTGTGATAAAGTCCATATGTAGGCAGCTTGTGTACAGGGCAAAGAGCAAAACTAGAAAGAGAAAAGAGGGGGAGAATATGAGGTTGATTCTACAGTCAAAGAAAGTTTGCAAGAAGACTGTCTCCTACGTTCAATTATAAAGTTAATGAATAGTGAATTATGACTGTTCTCTACGCCTAATGTCATAAGGACAAGCATCAAATTTTGAGAGATTAATCCGCAGGAAAACAAACTATTTTCTCACTAAGAGTTTCTTTGCTCTTCCAATATATCTCATTCCTTCAAGCTTGGTTATAGATTTTCCTAATAGTCTACAGATGAGTTGTAGTAGCAAATCAGGAGGAGTAGGAAATGTTCTAGAATTAAAAATAAAACATAGGAATAAATGACATGTGAAATCATATCTACAGTAAGGAATGCAGAAACTATCCAAAGAGGACGTAGCAGCCTAGACAAATAGCCGTGTTTCATAAGGGTACCTAAATAGCTTTCCACACTCCAACAGCTTGTGAAACCATTACCTAAAAGCAAAATTTAAAAATCAAAGATATTTCTAATGTTTTCACAGAATTTTTTTAAAAAGTTCTAATTAATGAACTCTAGCAAAGAAGTCAGAAAAGCATAGAGTTCCTTTCAGAATCAATATTTGTCAATAGTATCAGCTACTTAAAGGAATAAATTAGAGCAATGGGAAAATTTATTTATGTGAAACAGTTTGATGCCAAAGTAATCATCCATTTTCCTAGTACTTTGGGGAGTAAGGATTCTTCTTTAGGTAATCATAAAGTAAAATAATACACATATTTGACAATGCATCTGTACAGTTTAGTGGAGTCAGATAGCTTGAGTTAGAATTCCAGGTCTGATGATTACTAACTGTATGACTTTGTGCAAGTTCCCCAACATCTCTCTGCCTCTGTTTACTCATCAATAACACAGGGATTCATGTAAAGCACTTAAACTTGTACCTAGGACACAGCAAGTCAAAATACCTTTGCCATTATTATATGTTTTATTAACTAAAGCTTTGTGGGGTTATCAGGAAATACAAAAAGTGGAATAATCTAGAATGAATTTAATGAAAATATCCAGAAATCATTTCCCTTTACTGTGACTTTTCTTGTAGATTATCTTCCCATATGCTTTAGTATTACTATTTTTACATAAGTTAAGAAAAATAATCCTAAATATTATATAGTATATTAAATTATAAAGTAAAAACAGCAAAACTAGTCTATTCTAAATCCCATATATGGTGATTTTAGACAAATATCTCTTAAACTTTCCTTTCAAATTTGAATATCTCTCCTAGGAAAACCAAATGCACATAGACATTTAAAAAATTTTTGTACATTGACCATGCAACTGTGGGAGCTCCTGGACCTATGCACGAAATTTTACAGCATAAATTTGAGCTGTCCAATACATAGGTAAAATAATCCTATTGTGAACTGAGGTGGAGACAGATGGAAAGCACAACTAATGGAAAGAGGTATGAATGACTACAGTCCCATCTGGGGGGACTGCCAGCTTTGCAGAAAATGAACCCAACAGTCATTTTTAACATCATACATCTTTACTTCTGGAAGCAATACACCAATCTGCAAATAATTTTATATTCTTTTTCAGTTTCTGGAATTTGAACAACTTCAGTTTTCTAATTCTGTCAAAGATTGCTTTCCTATGGTACTGGTTACTGTAAGTATTTTACTTTCTTTCCTTCTGATTCTCCTTCCCAAAAATTCATACCTATTTTAGATATAGATGTAGATAAAGATACAAATATATAGATTAACAAATTTATTACTTTTATTTTTTTCTAGCATTATCTTTTAATTTCATTCTACCTTAAATAAAAATTTTGAAAATATTCTCTTTTTAGTTTCAAAATGAGAATTGCCCTGTAAATTACCAAGTGAAAAAATATTTATTAATAGCTTAGTTCCTAGATAATAACTCTTGAAATTTAGTGTACAGTTCTTTTAACTTTTCTAAAATTAAGCAATGGTAGTTTTATTCCCCTTGAATTTTATTTGTTTACCTTTATAATGTGAAACTTTTAATCTCAAAGGTAACCAAAACTTCCTATCCTTTCCTTTGTATTGTATCTCTGAGCAGATCCAACTTCCAAGTAATCTGAGATTCACTTTTCTTTCAAGGGCATTTCTTTTATGGCAAGGACATTTCTGAAGGAGACACCTTAGCTACACAGGATAGTGACTGTTGGAACTGACACTTCTCCAGGGGCAGTATACTTTACCGGTTAAGAGCTTGGATTTTGGAATAAGCCTGACCTGGTTTTGAATTTCATCTCTGCTGCATATTAACACAGTCATCATTGGAAAGATATTTTACCTTTATGAATTTCAGTAAGGTTCAAAATGTAAATAAAATTAAGGATAATGACACCTTCTTTAAATTCCTCTCATAAGGATTAAATTCATTCATCCATTCATTTTTCAAATATATATTGAGCACCTATTAAGCGTTCAGGGCTGCCCTAGGGGATAGAGCCCATATCCTTGGTGAGGGAGGTGGGGAGATATAACCATATTCACAAACAAATAAAAAATAAGGAACTCTTATTGATAAGTGTCATAAGAAAAGAAAACTTCTTCAGGTGATAGTGACTGGACTACTTTAAGTGGGTTGGTCAAAAAGGCCTTCTGAGAGGGTGATAGCTGAGCTGGGATCTAAGAGGCAAAAGGAACAAGTCATAAGAAGAATTGAAAAGGACCTTTGTGGGCAGAAGGAACAGCAAATGCAAAGACCTTGAAATGGGAATAAGATCGGTATTTTCAGGGAACAGAAAGAAGCCAAGGCAGCAGGCATTTAGTGATCAAGAGTGAGTAGGGACATTGACGTGACAGAGAAGGGACATACAAGTTAAACAGTGGTGCCCTGAGTCGAGTAGACTTGAGTTCAAATCCCATCTCTACCACTTGCCAGATCTGAGACTCTGAACAAAAAATTTGAACCCTCAGTTTCCTCCTCTGTAAATTGATATACTATTGAGCCATTATTATAATTTTCTTTGAAGTACAGAACATATAAATATCCTCAATAAATGGCAGTAGCCATTATTATTATTATTGTTGTTGTTGTTGTTTTATTACCTTTGCTAAAGTGATCTAGTGCATTTACAGCTAAAGGCATAGATGTATAATCCAAGTACAGCTCTATGTGAAGTAACTATTTCAGTATGTGGCTGGGTAATACAATATTTGAAATTCGTTTAGGATGAAAGACTTTCTAAAAAATCCTTTCTCCAGTCCTCTACATTTCCAGGAGCTTTGTGCCTTAAAGCATTATTTTTTACCACACGAGCATAGCAAGGTTAGATGCTGATTGGTGAAGGGCAAAGTGATTTATAAAGTCATTTTCATTTTTCAGTGGTTTTTCTTTCCCATGATAAGTGAGGAAATGTCATTAGGAATGTCAGCTGGGAATAAACTAAAATATTTCAGTTGCTTGTGGGTTCACTTACTTATTGTCTGTATCCTGTACTTTGACATTTGATCAAAAGCCACATAAATCTTGGTTTGTTTCCTCCAAACCAACTTTATTCTTCTGCATCCTGAATTTGATCCTCCCTTCCCATATTGTATTTCTTTATCGCTCCTGTCATTACTGGTTCTTCTAATGGTCCATGTTCCTCCACAGCTGGATCTCCATTGGAATCATTCTCACTTTCAAACCTTTTCTGAAGCCCCTTGTCAGTCTCTCAGCTTTTGGTTCCCCAATTTAGATACCCAGTGAAGATATTTTATTAAAAGCTAATAGTGGTCATGTTTTTGAAAGAGTATAACTTATCATTATTACAAGATTTGGAATACAAGAAAGAGCCATCAGAAACGTAAGTGATGACCTAACACAGCTATATCCAAATCACAGCTATTCTTATTATGCTTGAAAAAGTGAAATACGTGGATATATTGTTGAATTGCACTTTACAGTTTGTTAAACAAAGGCACTTTTGTGTGACATAAAGAACATTAGCTAAGTTTAAACTTTTCAAAATTGGGGGCTATATTTTTTTGTTTTTAAAATAGTGATTTTTGGAATGTAACAATAATATATTTGAATTACAGAAAAAGTTTGCTTATAATGAAGAAAAGTAGAGAGAAGAAACTGCAAACCATCCCTAAGTTGGCTACATGTCCATGCATACATTCTCAGGAGGTGGCCAAGCATGTGGAAACAGATGGAAGCGTGTAGTGGCCCATTGAAGAGGGTCCAACTGTATTTGTTTGCTAGGGCTGCCATAACAAAATACCATAGACTAGGTGCCTTAGCCAACAGAAATTTATTTTCTTATGGTTCTAGAGGCTGAAAGTCCAAGATCAAGGTGTCAGCAGGTTTGGTTCTCCTGAATCTTCTCTCCTTGGCTTGCAGGAGGCCACCTATTTGCTATATCCAGACAAGGTCTTTCTTGTGTGTTTGTGCAAACATCCCCGGTCTCTCTGTGTGTCCATATTTTCTTTTTTTAAGAGGACATCAGTCAGATTCCATTAGAGTACCCTAAGAGCCTCATTTTAACTTAATCACCTCATTAAAATTTCTATCTCCAAATACAGTCCCATGCTGAGGTACTAGACATTAGGGCTTAAACATACAGATTTTAGGGAGACACAATTCAGTCCCTAACACCAACTGTTCACTTTTAAGTCCCAGAAGTTCTCTGTTTTGTGTCTGGGGTGATCGGGCCCTTAGGGATCACTACTAAAAAAAAAAAACAAACCAAAATAAATCACCAGAAGCCCATTGTTTATTTATGATGACAACTAGGAATGTCACTCAGACTAGAAATTCTATTATTGACATCACAGTAAATGGTCCATGGACTCCACCTACATGGGACTCAGAAGGTTTCCTGGTTACCTTGGACTCAGAAATATGCTTAGCTAATAGTGGTCAATCCCACTTTTTGATTAATATTTTTCCTTAACATTTAATATATATTAAAGTTCACAATCATTGTGATGTCTTATTGGCCTATGAGTCACCTCTCCTATGCTGATTTTACAAAATAATTGAATTCTCAGGCAATAATTGAATTCTCTTTATTTTGTTGGTTATTGGGGCTATAACAGTATGGTCTCAAGGAATAGTATCACTATTCCGAGTAAAGACCACTAGTTAGAGTTTGGTATCTTGTTTTTTCATATTTACAAATAAATTATTAATTCTCCCCATAACACGAACTATTAAATTATAATTGATTAACTTATTAGATAAAACTACTATGTCAAAGTAATGTAGCACATTTTAAAGGTTGTTGATACACACTGTAAAATCTACCCTATACAGGAATGGTTCCAATTTATATTCTCCATAACAGCATTGTAAAGCTGTTTCCCCACAGTTACCATTTATGAGTAATTTGGTGGAACATGCTATTTTAAAAAATATTTTCCCTTTTGGTATGTAAAAAACTGGCATCTCATTCATTTAATGTGCATTTTTAGTAACTAATCAGGTAACTTGGTTTTACATATGTTTAGTGTACTTCTTTTTGAATTTCCTATTCATGTCTCCTATTCATTTTGCTATTGAATTATTTACTTTTTTACTGACTTATATGAGCTCTTTGCATATTAATTATATTAATCATTTGTCCTGAATTATTTCAAATATACCTATTTTTGTACCTGATATTTTGGATCACCTGAAAAGTGTTATCTTTGTGTACTCAAAAAATCAATATTTTTTTCTTTAAAAAATCCTCAGGTTCTTTTATACCCAGAAATCAGATCAAACTCTCTCTATATTTTGCACTGTCTTTTCAAATGAAATTCCCTTTATTTTTCCAGTTAATTATATATGCTGCATGATGTCTGTAATTTCTCTAAATTAAACACCTGCAAACTCAGCAACTGGATGGCTCTTTGTTATCAGAGGCCATGTGGTGTGGTATAAGATCTGCTAGCTATATGACCTTGGGCAAAATTACACGTCTTCACAGAAACTTATTTCCTGCAAAATAAGGGTAATAATGTCTACCTCATTGGGTTGATGTGAGAATAAAACTATATAACATATGTGAAAACACCTTGGGGCATTCAATAAATGATAGTGACTTTTACTTTCCCAGACATGTTTTTGTTGAGCAACCACACTGTTTATATTTCATTGGGGAGCTTATCGCTTAATTTATCTTTATCTTCAAGGTAACAGAGCCCACTCTCTGTAGCATTCTGAAATTTTTCATATACTAATACGTTAACATACTAATACAATTGTTCATACACTCAAAATACCTATAATGCTTAGAATGCATTGCTATCCTTACTTACCATTACTTTTCCTGCTAGCTATATATTTATCTATTGGATATCTCCATATTGCCAAGGGGATTGCATACTAAGTCCTACAAATTGGTTCAGCAACATGAGAAATATTATCACATGCCAAAATAAATATCTCATTTTCGGTTCTTACGGTAAAAAATTAGTATTTTTTAAGGCTGCTTTCAGTAATTAGTGACATTATTCACTTAATTTTAACATTAACATAATTTGAAATTTAGTAGTTTTTGAATTAAGGATGTCTAGGGATATGGCTAGCCTAAGGGACTCAATGATTTAGCCGGAAAGAATTACCTTGCTCTCCCTCACTATGTCCCCCTACCCCATCCCCGCCCAACTGCTTGTCTGTATTCATGCTACAGGGAATATGATTCCACTGACTTTAAGCCACTTTTGTTCATTATTGATTCAGCTGGAGTGAACAGTGTTTTACCATCTGTGAATCAGAAATGGAACAGGGAAGAATCACTGTGTGGGCCTTATACATAACCTGGCTCCAACCACTGTGTTCCTGGTGACTGAGCAAGATGATTGGCCCAGTTGGGGACACATGATCAACCCCAAGACTAGCAGGACAGGTGCAGTGATTGGGAGTCCTTCCAAGACTACAAAAACAAGGAAAAACACTCCCCAAAAGTAAATGGAGTGTGCTATGATGAAGATGTGAATGGAAAACCTGCTTGGTAGAAGCAAAACAGCTACTACCTCCATAGATTGTTTACTTGATCAAATCAAGTAGGTTTTGTTAGACGATAACAGAAGTTGTTACAAGAAAGATGTGTTTAATCCCCCTAAGTGTATTCAAGTACCCAGCCATGCTTACGTCTTACTTTTATTCATATAACACTGGGCTTCATCTATAGGATTATCATTCAAAGTGTTCTTATACTCTGATCTGATGTCCCTTTACAAACACACAAGAAAGAGCAATTATCTTAGTTGAAATATATTTGGCACAAAAGTTAACATCAGGGGTATATACCTTAACTCTCTCTATTGTCTGAAATCAAGTTTACTTTAGTTTCTGAAGTTTTTTGACTGTTTATGAATGCCTTGAAAATTTCTGAGTGACTGATTCATTTGTATGTTATGTTGATGGCCTAAATGACTAATAATTGCATTCATAATTATCTTTACTTTAGCACGACATTCTGAGTCTCATGAATTAAAAAGCATCCAACCATGAGAAGAGACCTTTAGTGGCATATGATACAATCTAATTTCTTCCCACCCAAAGGGCAATTGAGCAATATTGACCATTTAAAGGGCCAAATCAAACAAGATAATGAGGTATAATTCACTTTACTCTTTCTGGTTTACCAATCCAGATTTGTACAATATAGACAACAGAACAATGCACTATAATTATTATTTGATGTTGCAAGCTATTCAAATGAATAATCTTTTTCAATGCTGCTTCCAAAAAAAGTTCTAAAATTGTTATATAACTACATTTTTCCCTTGCCTTGGCTATTTTGGTCTTGTTAAATTGTTGTTTTTTATCAAATAGCCCATACACGATTAGCTGTAGAATTATAAAATAAATGAATCACAGCTGTGCTGACAAATACATAAGCAGGAACAAGGAATGATAAATGCAGAACAATTCTGTCTCTAGTTGGAAGTATCCTCACAGTAATAATTACAGAATGCAACAGAGCCAGTGTGCCCATCATACTTTAATTCAACTCTACTCAAAAATGCCCACAAAAATGTAAGAAATAATTTAGAAATATATCATTAATCATATTGAATTTATGTATCTGATTCTGGAAAATTGAAGCACAAGAAAATATCTAGTACGACACAGATTATCACATTTGAACATGTCTGTGGGTGATAGAGTTCCTAAATAAATTTTAGGAAACACAGGAGATCTGAATAGCAGAAGTAATTTAGAACTTTGATTAATTAGTGCTAACTCCAAAATGTACAAATTAGGTTTCTCTGTGCCCCAAGGTGTAAATAAGTGTGTGTGTGTGTGTTTTCTTGTTGGTTTTATATTATGTTCCTCTTTTTTTTAAGACCATGTTGCTTTTTGACATGGGGGGGGGGTGGCAGGGAGGGAGAGGGAGAGAGAGAGAGAGATTGATTCTAGTTACTGTAGCAGGAATATATTCACTTCACCTCCAGATATACCACATATAGCTAAGTACAATTTTCTGCCCTAATTGACCCTAATTATGAGATTAGAAGACAGCAAGATGAAATTAAATGAGACAGTTGGGATAAGAAAAATCTTCAATAAGAACAAAAATACAGTAGACTTGAAATTCACACTAATGGCAATAACTGGCAGAATTGATGATTTGAAAAGCCAAGTACAATGTGAGTGATAAATTGATCTACTCTCTCTGAACTTGAAAAGAAAGAGGTAACCTTTACCCTCCCCTAAAAAACAAATAAGAGATGAAAAATTTAGAGGATAAAACATATAAGCCCCATATGCATTGATCCTGAGCAAGGTACAAGATCACATGTGCAGTTACAAGGAGGTTCTCAAGTAAATGCTTAATCGTAGTGTGGACTCAAATCAAAACACCTAGATTCAAACCCTGGCTCTGCCTCTTCCAAGTTGGGACACCTGGAAAAAGAGGGATTATTAGACTCTCTCTGTGCCTCAGCTTTCCAATCTGCAAACTGTGGATATTTACAGTACCTGCTTCAACGGTTGCTGTGAGGGCATAATGAGTTTTACTTAAAATAACCTGACATGGAGAGAGCCCTAAAACTCCAGAACAAATTTGTGTTATTTATTCCTGCTTTCTCACTGCCCATCACACTCTGTTGAGGGAGTGAATAATCAAAGACAGAATAGAAGAAAACATTCCTAGGCAAAACTCAGGAAAAGAGACTCAAAACTATACATATTCAGACTAGATTTTGAAATTGCACATGTAAAGAAAAATCTCTACAGTTACAAAACCATCAAAGGCAGAATACTTAAGCCCACACACTTAGACCTTTCTTTCACATTAGACAATTTATGTCATTATTCTCTAACCTGCTTTTTCTTTAACTTACCATGTCCTAGAAGCCTTTCCATGTCATAGCATGCTCAGATACTTCATTTTAAAAACACACTCATAACAGTTTGCCATGATTTGTTTAAACATTCTCATTGCTTTCATGAGAAGAAAAAACATTTCACTTTTTAAAATGAGGACTTTTATTAAAATCTGTGTTCTTAGACTACAATGTAAAAATTCACTTCTTATTTTCTTTCTTTATTATACATTGTTTAACTGTTTGTACTTGTTATTGATTAATTTTGGAGAATGGTTTAGAATTTGGACATAACATTCTCAGTCATTAAAAAAGGATTAGTTTAATTGCTCCAAGATGTATGCCATTTTGTTTGCAAATTGCATTGCACTTCTCAATGTCATTCAAAAATTGTAAGGCCATATGGCCCTCACTTCAATATTTTAACAACTATTTAAGGAAAGGGCACCTCTTGTAAACACACACACACGCACGCACACACAGACACACACACAAACACACAGATGGACTAAGGTTTTAGCAAATTTCAGCCAAGAAAGTTCAGTCTCTTGAGTGAGAAAGAATAGTGATCAGGATATGTATGCATCAAGGAAAAAATAAAATTCAGAAACAGAATTAACATCTCAAGATCTGCTGCCAGTCTTGACAGTTTCCTTCAGTTGCTCTTTTCTGCTAAAATCTAGGAATCATAGGATTTGTGTTAGGGGAAAATATCTCTTACTGGGCAGTCTACAAATAGGATTTGTACTAGTAGGCCAATTTATGGTCTTGCCTTTTTTTTCTTTTTTGATTTTTATTGGTGTATACACATTTTGAAATTTTACCATATACAAAGGATTAAAAATTCCAAATATAACTATGTTAATAGTAGCACATAGTTATTGAACACACACTATGTGTCCGGAGCTGTGCAAGTCCTATACCTACATTAACTTTTAAAATCCGTACCACAAACAAATGAAGGAGGTATTATTATATTCCCACTTTAGGGTTAAAGGAAGTGAGACTCACTGAGGTTAAATAACCTTCTATAGCTCACATAGGCAGCAAGAATTATAGCCAGGACTCATAACTACATAGATCTGATTTGAAAATCATCTCTGTTTTTTATTGTTGTTAGTTAGTTTTAGGAGTGTTTTTAAAATTTAAAAACATCTTATATGACCTTTAAAAATTAAACATTGTAGTAAACATCATTTTGTGCACTGATCTGCCACTCATACTCCATTCTCAAATAGTAAACAATGTGAAGAATATGGTATGTCTCCAGCCTGATTTTTTCAATGTGTATGTAAAATATTACATGTATCCTATGCCATGGTTTAAAGTAAACTCTAAATCACATTTTACTTAAAATATTTTAATCTTCCTTCTATGTTAGTAAATATAAATTTATGACACTCTTTAGTGGATGCATATTATTCTATTGAATAGCTGTATCATAATTTGTATTATTAGTCCTCCATTAATGTCCATTAATGGACATTTAGTTTATTTCCAGTTTATTTTCTATTTTAAATCACATTCCTGTCAAGAATTGTGGAGGGTATGAGATTTTACTCCACTTGTAAGCTCACAAATTAGCTTACCACACTTTCATGGATATTTGGCAGAAGACATGAGTCTCTTGAGTCAAAGACAAAGGACTTTATTGCTCATGGGATAAAATGAAACATGAACTTTATATTCATGTGAGTTCCACTGGCCCATGGAGTCCCATGGCATAGTGAAGTGGTCAAGTAGATGCTGTGCACGCAGTGAGTTTGTGTCATAGCTGAGGAACCCCAAGTTTAGAAAGCCTTAAGTTTTTGTAATTGCTGCAAGCAAACCTGCTCAAATTCTTCCCTGGAGGGATATACTATTTTTATTACAATGTTCATTCAACAAACCTCCTCTTTGCTGGAGAAGGAAATATCCCTATCATCCAAGGCTGTTCCCTATACAAACATGCTTTAACAGTCCATAACAAAAGGCTGTCAGCGCCTCTCCTCTCAACATGTGCAGGAAACAAGCAACCCAGGTAGAATTGTCTCTCAACAGTTATGAAGAGTATTATCTAGGGCTTAATAATTACACCTCTGGTCATAATGATCTTTGCACTCCTAAGACATTGCTTTGAGTATAGTCAATATACTTCTCCTTCAACCTTTAAGACATCAGGGTATATTGGAAGGAGCTTGGGAATTGGTATAAGACTGATGTTAAGTTTAATCTCAACCTATTAATATGTTTAAAGAGATGTGTGAATTTATATTCATAGATTTTTTAATAATGGCTATTTTCAGTGTAGAATTTGGGGTGGGGTAGGTAAGATTAATTTTACTTTTCTATATCATTTGCACGTTTAAATAGTAAGCATGTTATTATTCTAGCAAAGGAATAGTCCATTGTCTTAAAGCACATACATGAATACAATTTTTAGATAGCAATTTATCAATTTTCTAAAATGTCTTTCATTTATGCAGTAACTCATCCAGCAGTTTAATAATCATTATTTTGGTCAGGAATTGGAATGTAACCCAGGATGGCTTCAAATGAACAAAATGACTTCTGAATAACATCAAATTAATTCCCCTGAAAATATTGTGGTGACAAAATTCTATTGTTGTTTCTTGTAATAACCAAGTTACATACTGGTGAGAAAAAAAAAGCAAAACTTTTTGGCACGGTGTGTCCGCACCACGCTCAGCCAGTGAGCGCACCGGCCATCCCTATACAGGATCCGAACCCGCGGCCTCGGCGCTACCAGTGCCGCACTCTCCTGAGTGAGCCACGGGGCCAGCCCCAAAAAAGCTAAACTTTAAAAATGAGAATCAACAGCTATGTGAATTGGTAAAGGGCCACCAAAAGCTATTACACTGTATAATGAGGAATATCCTACTCATCCTGATTTGAACATCACATATTGCACACAGGTATTGATATTCAATGCTGTATCCCACAGATATGTGCAATCAACTATGTTCCAATAAAAAATAAATCGATTAAAAAAACAAAGAAAAACATGTTTGATTTTGTTATTTTAAAAGGCGATTTTTAAACAAAAAAATTACTGTCTTTTGTACTGGTTTGAGTTCTTTTCTTTGAAGTCATTTAAAGATGGGTTTCCAGTTATATCTCCAACCACCGTAGTCATAATTTTCTTGAAATTTCAAAGTGGAATGTGCTTATACCATGTCATATGTAGTTGAAAAATGCTGAAAACATGAATTACAAAGACCTAGAAAATTCTTGACCTCTTAGATAGAAAATGGTAGTAGAATGCATTGGTTAGAGTTGCATTACTGTGAAAGAGTCAACAGAATACTATTGTGAAAAAGATAGATGAGACCAAAATTACCAGGATACTCTAAAGATATACTTTAATTTGATAGAATAAACTAGGTAAGTGCAGTGACCACAGCATTCCTCACAAAACATTGCAGTTATTTTGAGAAATACTGTTCTACCACAATAGGGATTTCTGTCCACAGTATCTTCTGGCAAATATGTTTACTTTGGTGAGTACATTGGTTTATAAGTCAAAGAGCACCTATAATTTGCAGCAGAAGCATAATGAATATGAAACACCAAGAATTTAAGCTATTTTCTAAAATATGACAATCTATATAATTTATCCATTGGACAAATAGTTGTCAAGTGTCAACAATGGACCAGGAATTTGATAGACACTGGGAATTCAAGTGGGAAAATTATGAAAAGAATCCCTGCCATTATGAAGCTCACAGTCTGTACATTATTGTGAGATAAGTGTATAAAATGAGGGATATATAATTTTTATTTTACTATATGCTGAAAAATATTATTTGATTCCATATCAGAAAAATAATTTTGTTAATAGCATGTCCTTTTATTGAGAAAACAAAACAACTAAGTAGAAAATGAGGAAATTCTTATTTTCAGTTTGGCAACCTTAAATAATTTTTCCCAAACATTTAAAAATTACAATTCAGATGACTAAAATGAAAATGCACGATAGAAAGAAACAGAGTCTTTATCTCTCAGAATACTGAAAAGTCAAATTAGATTGGAAAGAGATTCAGAACATGCCACCCCAAAATATGCCGCTTAGGTGTATTGATTATTTTGAGCTGAAGGCACTTGAGAAACAGCAGATGCAGGAGAGACTTTCTGACTTCCTCATTTCTACCTTAAAGCAGATCATAAAATTTCCCATGAGAAAGGTGCCTCCCTGTATCAGGAAGAGGAGAACATTCTCATCACCAGAGACAGGGAGTCCGTGCCCAAAAAGAACTTGTATAAACAAACCTACTGTAATAACCTTTATCTTCCCTTAGTTTCCCCTGTATATTTCTTAATCTTTTTCCCACAATTTACTGCCCCCAGACCAAGCCCCTTTTGACATGCCCACAATTTGTTGTTCTTTGTGTAAAAAGGTATATAAGCTTTTGGGCCTAACAGCTTTTCCTGATCTTCATTTTCCTTCTGAAGACTCCTGTGTACCTGTAAAAATATTAAATAAATTTGTATGCTTTTCTCTTATTAATCTGTCTTATGTCACTTTAATTCTTAGGTCAGCAACAGAACCTAAGAAGGCAGAAGGAAGTTTTTCCTCTCCTACAATTACTATATTTTAGGCCTTCTTTTTAACCTTATGGCTTACCAATGGACACAATGCTTAAATAAAACAGAACTATTTCACTAATATTAGTTTTATATTCTGCTATGAAAACAAGAGAAAAGCACAGGGATTTTATATAAGTTCAGGAATCCTTCTGATGCTTTAAAAACAACACGAAATATATTTAACAATATTTTATAGACATCAACATGGGTAAAATGAAACTGCTTGGTTTTGGAAACTTCCAGACTGCTACGGAATGTTGAGCATTATTACTGTCCCAGAAAAATTATTTCCCAGGCAATCCAAGGAGAATTTGCATGTAAACTAGATAAACTGTGTCATATTGTGCATAATTTAAGAATGGTCCACTTTAGAAGTAAAATGAGAAAATGACTGTCACTGTCTACAAGTAGTTCATGGTACTTAGCTCATCTTTACAGGTGGATACCCTGAAAAATGCAGTTCTGAACAAACAAGCTCTGTTGAGGGGATTTTCCTGTTCCCTTCAATTTGAGTAGAAGGGACCCGTCTGAGGCAGAAAGTGTTTGTGGGTACAACCTCATTTGTTGTACCTTTACTTCAGCCCCACCTCCCCCACACACAATCCCCCCCCCCCAATACTTCAAAAAATTACATTTCTGGTTCAGATGAACGACAGGAATATTATGTAAGAACATGGATTTTATATATCTAAATAGCACTCCCCATGGTAAGGCTTTATTCTTTATTTTACTATACTTTCATTTTCTTCTTCTCCCAAAACATATGTCAGACTTAATGTTTTATGTGGGGTAAAGAAAAGATAAAACAGCAAGCATCTCTGTATAGACTGTGTTTCCAAAAATTCATTGTCATTAATTGCTGCTAACTCAAGGAATTTGGTGTGAAAAGAAGCTAGTTATTTTCCACTTTCCTAGTGTTGACTTTGTTCACTAGCAAATATGATCATTTGTACTCATATTCAAGATAAATTCATAGATACTATATGTATTAGTCCACTTTTGTTGCTTATAACAAAATACATGGAACTGGGTAATTTATAAGAAAATGACATTATTGCTTACAGTTTCTGAGGCTGGGAAGTCCAACGTCCATCTGGTGGTGGCAACAGTGACTCAGGGGTCTCACATTGCAAGATGGTGGAAGCGGGGAGAGCAGAGAGAAAAAGACGGACTCTCCTCTTCTTTTAAAGCCCTCAGAACCACACCTCTGACCACCATTTTTAATCCATTCACAGCTACACAGTCCCACAATCCAATCACCTCTTGAAGGCTCCACCTTTCAATTACCATAATAGGATTTCCCACTCCCTTAACAGTTGCAGTGGGGGCTAAGTTTCTAATACATAAACCTTGGGGGACACAATTCAAGCTTCAATGAGTTTTGGGGGGACATAATTCAATCCACTACACTGAATCTATAAAAATCAAAAAAAAAAAAACCCCTCAGATTATTTGAGTTATATTGAGTTGCTTTAATATACAAAAGATATTTAACATATGCTTTAAAAGCTGAGTTAGTTTTTTTCTTAGGTTTTTACACAGTGTTTGAGTGATAGTAACCAATACCAAAGACAGAAAGTGTCTTTAACCTTGAAAGTCTCATGAGACACTTTATGAGTGGAAGTATTGTTACCTTGACTGACACATGGATGTCAGGCTGTGGATGGGGTCAGTAATTCTTACTGAGAATCATGACTTTAGGAAATCAAGTTAGTTCCCTTTTTACTGTATCATTATGATTTTAAAATTTAAGATCACAATAAAATGTAACTGGTTGAAGGTATTTTTGGAAGAGATTTCCTGTATAACCTAAGTACAAGGTATGCATTAATTTATACCAGGGGCTTAATTTGAATGTGTCTTAAAAAGCAAAATATGTTCTACAAGCAACTAAGCCAATTTTTTCAGAGTTTAACATCCCTAAACATGCACAATTCTGGAGCAATAAAATGAGATTATATTGCGTGCTTGATTTGTATATTCCTTCTCTGAATATTTGTTATTGTTTACTTTATCAGTTTTGTAAGCCATGGAGCCCTTTGTCAGTGAGCCATCATCCCAGCAGGCACAGTCCTGAGGGCCTCCCATGACTTTGCTGACACTGTGAGAATTCTCTGACATTAGTATTCTAATGAGATGCTGCATGTCTTTTCTACATTAAGGAGCATCTCTATACTAAACCTGCTGCTTCTATGTCTAGAAAGTCATAGATCATGGATTAAAGAAAAATTGACCTAAAAACAGAAGAGTTTTTTGTTGTTGTTGTTAATGCTTTGTACAACTTGCCATTTACAATATTCAAAGTCACTTACAAAGCCTTTTAGCCAATGAGTCAATGAGGGACGACAGCACAATTCTACTCTGTTTACAAACAAAAGTAATTTTTTATGTAATCTTTCTATTTTATTTGCTTGTTTGAAGAGCAAGAAAATATATAGATCTATTTAACCTCAGGACTTTTGAACCAGGAGTGTTTTAATGGTGAAATGATGAAACTTTCTTGACTCTTCCCCAGCTCAGTAAAAGGTGAGCCAAGCTGTGCTGTGAATACCCAAAGCCTTAGACAGATTTCCACCAAGAGGGTAAAATTGTTTTTATTTCTTTGAAGGAGTACATATGGTTCATGAAGAACCACAAAACTATAGTGGAAATGAAGAGAAAACATTAAATCTGAAGGGAGAAAAAGATTTAGTATAATATATACATTGCAAATCACTTGAAAATTTTGCTCCAAAGATCTAAAACAATTAAGTTTCTGAAAAAATAGGCATACTTTTCCTGCCAGAAAGTTACTTAACATGCCCTCTGTATTTCATATGCCACTTTTCCCCTTTGGTTTGCTGAAAACTGATATCCTTAGAGAGGTCATTTGTAGAAACTGATTCAGCCTTTATGAGTAGAAATATTCACTATATTTCTTACAAATGCATATATTTAAATTTGCAGTTCTTCTTGTTCTTATAAAACTTTTGCACAATTAGTTTATAATTATACACAGAGAAGGAGTGTTAAAACAATGTATGTACTTTAAGATATAATATTTGCAGTAAGCCTGAAATAATTATGACATTTTGTAATAAGATAATAACGACCTGTTGGGATGGCAGAAGAGCATCTCATGTCAGCTTGGAGTTGTAAACATCAGCATAGAGATTTTTGGAATTCTTTCACATAAGAAGCAGAACTGTAATCCATCTGGCATGTCTCTTTAGCTCTCATTCTGAGTTTCCAGAATGTACAAAGAAACTCTAATTTTAACTATTATTTTGGGGATCCCCCTCTAGATCCTTGGAAAATTAGGAACATTACACGGAGAAATGTCTCTTGAC
Organism: Cynocephalus volans; assembly: GCF_027409185.1. Classification (NCBI taxonomy): domain Eukaryota; kingdom Metazoa; phylum Chordata; class Mammalia; order Dermoptera; family Cynocephalidae; genus Cynocephalus; species Cynocephalus volans. Next base: position 105,253,427 of record NC_084468.1, on the reverse strand, counting down.
TCAAATATGACACTTCCTCCTCCCATTGTAATGGCTGACATCATGGAGGAGATTTAACTATGCAAAATGTGTACTGCTTTCTGAGGCTGTTTATTCTAGGAATAAATTCTGTTACACAAACTCAGTTACACAAAATTTAATAAGTTCATCAAACTTGACAAAGGAGAGATGTCCAATTAACACTTATGCATAGGTATTTCAGACATATCTGCATCAATTAATATAGGCAGATGTATGATGCATTCACCAAACATTCGTTGAGCCCCCACCAGATCCCTACGCAGCCCTCTAGGAACTACAAATATAAGGCTGCTGCCTGTCGTAGAAAACATTGTGGTCTCAGTCAGGAGATAGCCAGATACAAAATAAGCCCAACAAATATACGAACCAGAATTCTGATAGTGTGTGTACCTTTATGCCATTGAGAAATCCCACAATTAAGAAAAAATTCAGAAAACAAATGTCCCTTTGATAAATTTAGAAAATCTTAATTTTAATTTCAATACGTTTTCTATAGAAACCACAATATACCCAGTAATATCCATGACTGTTGAGTATGACCCAACAAAGCTCAACTTTTAAATTCAGAAAAAAAAAGGTTATTTAAAATGTACATTATTTTATTTTGTCTTTTTTTCTAAGCAAATAATTTTAAAGATCATAATATCAACCTCAAAATTTAATAATAAATCACAAGTATATATTGAGAAAAAAAGAAATTTTAGTTCAGCAAGAAAATGTAGAAACTGGGAGAGAATGATGTGGAATATATAATATAATAGACATTTCAAATAGCATACCAAAATATAACTTCAGTAATAAAGTAATAAAGTAATAAAAACTTCATTTTGAATGTTTTGTGAAATAATGACAATGTGAAATTACAGAGCTATAGATATTTTAAAGCTGTAACACATGGCTTTTAAAATGAAATATTAAATGATTAAAATAGATTTCTCCTATTTCATGCTACAACTGTGATTATATGTAAATTTCTCTGCAATTAGAGAAAATGAGTGAAAAGCTATAAAGATTGCTCCATACTAGTTTATGAAGTGAGTCCAGATTTTATCCAGTGGAGGCTATTTGATTATGTATGCAGACGTTTATCTTTTCATGTTTGAATAATGCATGGGAATTATAAGATGTTTATTTTGAGATATCACAATGAACAGTGACTGTGCTCTGGAAACAAGGCATTTTGTTTGTTTATTTATTTATTTTAAAATGTCTCTGTCTCCTGGGATCCCTCAGCAGTAGAGTTTTGGATCTCCAAATAGTCTCCTGATCTATATCTGCTATCACATTTCAACTAATTTGACTTTGAGGGACCACTTCAAATTAAGTTGCTTAAGAAACAATTCCGAATTTTGATCAATTAAAGACTCTTTGATGCATAAAAATTTTAAACTTAAGATGTGAAACTAAAACAAAATAACCAAAAGCAAAAGGGAAGTTGTAACCTGGGAAAATAGTGGAAGAGAGTATGGCCAAAAAAGGCACCCGTAATATATAAAGAGAATATGATAAATATAATATGCTCCTGTTTTACTAATAGGTATATGCAGAATGAAAATGAGCAGATATTACAAAAAAATAATAAAAATCATAACTTCGCTAAGAAATATATCGGAAAATTTTCAAATTCACTAGAAATAGAAGAGAATATGTGTGGGCGTGTGAGTGTGTGTGTGTGAGATTCCTACCAACTGAGCAAAGATCAAAAAAAAATTAGTATACCCAGTTTACAGGTGAGATTTTATGCATATTAAAAATAACACATATAAAGAACAACATAAGTTAGATTTTAAAAATCATTCTCACGTCCTCCTGTTCTGCATTTTAATAACTTAGCATGACAAAGTATTTAAACATAGTTTGGGATGAGCTTAGCAAAGAACCATTGCTTGATAACAGCAACAACAACAAAATGTTTTTGCTATTTGCACTACTAGTCAGATACTTAGAGTTAATGATAGAGTTCCATATCTTTCAAAGTGCCTAATAGATTCTGTACCAATTTTCAGGATCCAATATTCAGATGACAGGGGCATAAAAAGCCTATTAAGTTACCTGTCTGAGTTAGGTTTGAGCCCAACTCTTCTGATTCTGCACATGAGTATGAGGTGTGGAGAGGAAGGAAAGTTGGGCCGGGGGTTTGTTCCAAAATTCCTGAGCACATTTTCTTTAGATTCATTTTCATGTAAAAATGCTCTGAAATTGTTCCTACTCCTCCAAAAGTATTTATCTCAATCATCTTAGTGCCAGAGCTGGCACACAGCAAGCACTCAAAGAAGTAAAGCATTAAATAAAATTGTCATCTCTTTTCGTGGGGTGAAAAAAAGCATAGACTTGAAAAATCATTTATGTAGAGCAAAATTGTAGTATTTTTGTTATCATTTTCTTGTGGATGCTGCAGTATTTTTTTCCAACATTTAAAAATAGTTCATTACAAAATAAAAAAGGGATTGGTTTAGTTAAAGTTGACATTTGGACATCTAGTTTTCAATTTGTTTATTTATATAGTAATCTTAAAGCGTCATACTGGCACAGAACCAAAGTTAAATAAAAAACATGTCAGATATTTCATTCAGATGAAAGAATTTTCTGAAAAATGATGCTTTGTTTAACTCTTCGGGAATTCAGGCTGGAAGATTGAGAGTGATGGTTGTCTCAGTAAAGAGTTGCCGAGGGAATCAAATGTGTTCTTGGAACAATTTGTTTACATTAAGTAGGTAGAGTTGGGGCTGACTACAAGTACACTTTGCTTCTGACATGTCTTTTCCAACTTTCCTGTTTGGAATCTCCCCACATCTCAATTTCCTAAAACTGTTCCCTGCCCCCTGATGGTCACAGTCCCCATAGTCATGCCTCATGTTTCAAATTTATCCCTTCCCAAATATGAACTTTTGATTCCAAATTCTTTGGACTCTGCTTCATGATTATTTCAACACACACACACACACACACACACACACACACACACACACACACACACACACACACACACACACACACTCCAGAACTAGAGCGAATTTTGCCTCATGAAAATAGGATAATGCATTAGTTGTTTCAGGAAAGACATTAATATGTTAACCTCTGCTCACATTTAATACAAAGAAGTGCTTCTAATTGTGAGAATTCAGGCATTGGGCGAAGTCACTGGTAGAAATAAGGACATGGAAGGCTGTTGATGTGTGTAATTTGATCAGTAAAGAAGGTTGAGCCTAAAGCCAAGCCTGGAAGTAATACAGAAATTAAAAACTCATGATCATCATAGTGTCCTGAATAAGATGATCAATACTTGTCTTCTCACTGCAATCCATCCCCACTCTCAGATACATATAGCAATGCTTCCCACACATCAGTGCATCAGCAGCTCTTGGTAAAATGAGATTGTGATTCAGTAGTTCTGGGTGTGCAGCCTAAAGCTCTACATTTCTAACCAGCTCCCAAGTGATAAGATGCTGCCAGACTGTGGACCACAGTTTGAGTGGCAAGATACCATAAGATATCAGAATGTTTTATGCATGGGAATTAGACAACTGAGGCTTAACTAAATCAATATATCAGGCTGTGAGGGGTGCTTTATCCCCAAAGAATTAAGAAAAAATTATATCATATGAAAGATTTGTTAAAATATCTACAATTAGCTTTCTCTATTTTACCCCCTTTCCAAAAATACCTCATGAAGACAAGATAAACTCCTCATTTGGAATAGAAGGCAGTTTGTGACTCAGCCAAACAATCACAGCACTCCTAACTTCATTCTCACCATGGAAAACTGTGCCCTTTTGCCACACACTTGGTATTTTTTTAGTAGTTCAGTGCTTTTGTGCATTCAGAATCACTCTGTCTGGACTTTACTACCCTGACTTGCCTTTCCTGCTCCCTCTGGAAACTTCCTTCAAAAGTCAGATCATTTGTAGCCACTGTCCACCACATGATCTAGCATAGCATAAATTAATTAGCTAACATTAAAGGAATTCTTCTTTTATCACAATTCCCAAAAATCAGCAGAAATTTTTAGAGGAAAAAATATACCATTGCAAAAAGGAGAAGCTGCTATTATCTTGATCATTAACAATTTCAGAGCAGCTAAGGTTTTGGCTGTCAGTTAAACTTTCTTTTTGTACATTAAAAAATACCTAATGTATAGAATCGAGGTTAAGATGAACCACATCCCACACCCTTTATTAACTTCCCCATAGGATTCTCATGGAATATCAAAAACAGATGTAAATCTTCAACAATGCTAGAAGCTAGGACTATGATCAAAGATATGATAGATTTCAGGAGGAATATTTATATACAAAGTACAGATGAAGTCCCAAGTTGGAGAAGCAGGACAAAAGATATTGGGAAAATGGCATGTCTATCCTCAATGCTGTCCCACACACATGGACACGGCACCAAGCAGAGGGAGGCAGACATCACCCAGCCCTGGAAAACAGATTTATTAGGTAGCCAGATGCATATTTTTCTCACTCCATGACTCAACCCCTAATAGCTCTCTGGGAATATGGCAAGCCGTATCAGTTGCTTACCTAACAGCAATTTCCTTCTCCCTTTTTCTCTAGTTTAAAAACTGCTTGCCTTTCATGAGTAATGTTAAAAACATGAGCTACTCACTTTCCCAGGCTCCCTTGCAGTTAGGGGTGATCATGTGGCCCTGTTTTGACCAATGAGGTAGAAGATGACTTCCAGGAAGGCATTCTACCTGAGAGCAGGACAACCATTACCTCTCACCATTTCTTTCTTCCTGCCTGTGTAACAGTTCTTTGAGGCTAAAAGCAACCTGCTGAGGATGCTAAGCAGAAGAAAAAGGAGGAAAAGAGGCTGAGATGCTGATTAACCTTGGGCTCCTCTCCTTCTAAGTGCTCCCTGGGTATTGTGTTTATTACAGCTGAAAGAAGTGATGTGTGCATAAAATAGCTTGAAAGATGAGGGAGGGGTGCAATCTGTGATTTAGGCGTATTTTATCTACTGCTGCTTATAGATAAAAGGATTCCAGAAACATGGTTCCTGGAAAATCATTCCCTTTTCTTCTGCTTCCAAACCAATCTATCCTGAGTCGTACAGTTTGGGTGCCTCTATGCCATGGCAGGCAAATGTGAGGCTGGAATTTGTGGGGCTCTAGGTAGAGGTAGAGAGAACTGATTTTATTTTGTCTATCTTGGGGTAAAGAAACCTAAGGCCAGCATAAGGAGCCCCAGGCCAAAGGCTGGAGAGTGGCAGATCCTGAAAGGAGATTTCTGGACACCTAAAGAAGGTAGCTTTTAGTACTGCTTGAGTGTTCCTCTTCTCCCTGGCCCACACAGGCCAATAGGAACTGTACCTTAGTGATCTATCAGAACTCAAGAAAACACTTAAAGAGCCCAAGGGAGCCCAGTAAACAAAGAGATGAAGAATAAGGTGATGGAATAAAAGTGCACAGCTAGTAAAACAACTACAAAAGAAGACATAATATTTTAATTATAAAAATAATTTAAAAATTGAGTACTTAACAAGATTTCAGTGAAGCACTAGAGATATATTCTGGGGTAAAATAATAATTTCCTGAATAAATAATTCAGTAGATAAAGTGAGGAAAAATGGCCTGCATAGGGAACTGAATTAGTATCAAGTATCAATATATTTGCACTTAGAGATCAAGTGCAAATGTATTTTTGATTGAACAAAATTCTAGAAGCAAATCATGAAGAAAAACATAGAAGATTTATGAAATGATAGAAGTGCCACAGGTTTAAAAAAAAAAAAAAAGAAGAACACACTGGAAAAAAAAATAATAATAATAAAATAAAATAAAAAAGCCTACCTAAGCTAAAGAAAGACCTGAGCCTACAGGTAAGAGGGCTCTGATGTCCAAGACTGTCAAGAAAATATATCCTGGCAAAATGCCTGAGCTCTTAGGTTTACAAAAAATCTTAAAAATTTAAAAGAGACGTTTTCTCCAGAAAGAGGAACAATTGCATTTCTCATCTGCATAAGTGGAAACTTGAAGACAGAAGATGAGGATTACATATAATTGAGAGGGAAAGACTGAACCTAAGGAATCCTATCCTTAAGTAAGATTATCACTCACCTTACGGGGAATAGGAAGATATCTAATAACACACAAGAGTTCAGAAAATATGTCAGCCATGTACCTCATCTGAGAGCAACATCTGAGAAAGTATTAACCAAACAAAAAATGAAACAGAGCAGAATCCTCAAGACAGGGAAAGGGAAAAGGATATGAGGAGATTGGAACTGGGTTCCTGCTAGTCCATGCAGCACATTTGAATGTGGAAATAAAAACCACCCAAATCAGAACAGGCAGAGACTATTTATTCAGAGCTTGCTACAGCATAGGAGTCAGCCACTGCCACTTGTGTTTGGCAGAGACACAAAAGCTGGCAGAGGAGTACGAGAACTTTACAGTGGAAAGGGGAAAAAGGGAAAGCTTCAGGTATTCCCAGTCAGAGACTACTGGCACGGGGAAGCTGTAGGCAGGATAGCTGTAACTGGTGCATTCCTACATCACTAGCTAGGGGAGCATACTTGGATTTCTTTGATTGATCTCAAGTTGGGAGTGGGGGGAAAATTAAGAAAGCTGTCAGTTATTGATGAAGTCCTGGCCATTTGGGGCCAATTGCTACATGTACTGTGGTTTGGCTTCCTGGAGTGGTTGTTGCAGATGATAGTACAAATAGCTCATTTTGCTAATTGAAAAAACGCCAGACACAAAAGGTCGCACATTGTATGATTCCATGTATGAAATATCCAGGATAGATAAATCCACAGAGATAGAATGCAGATTGGTGGTTTCTGGGAGCTGCAGAGAGATAAGATTGGGAAGCAGCTGCTTAATGTGTACAGGGATTCCTTTGGGGGTGATGAAAATGTTTTGGAACTGGACAGAGCTTGTTATTGAACAACAATATGAATGCACTGAATGCCATTTAATTTTTACCTTAACATGATACATTTTGTTTTATTTTACTTATTACTTATTGAAACATAAATGATTGTACATATCTGTGGGGTACCAAATTGAATATCAAAAACTGTATGCAATATGTGATACTCAAATCAGTACAATTAGTATTTTATATTAGTGATTTTCAACCCAATAAAAAAGAGGAAAAAAAATCCTCATAGATAATATTCTAATCACTCGGAAATTGAGGAACATTCTCCTAACAGTCATATCAAAAGGAAATTAATTTTTTTCATTATTAGAGAAAAAAGGTATAAATTAAGAAATTTAGTATTCCCCTAAAGGACTTATAAAAAAGGACAATATAAACCAAAAGAAACTAGAAAAGTGGTAATTAATAAAGGTAAAAGCTGGAATTAAATAGAAGATGAAAGCTGGTTTGATGGAAAGACAAAACAGATCAACTTTTTAATTCTTATTAAATAAAGACAATAAAAATATAAACGATTAGAAATGATAAAGGAGACGTGTCACATATTTGAGAGAGTTTTTTAAGGAATCTCTCTTCTGGGGATATACCCAAAGGGAATGAAATCACCACCTCATGAAGATTCCTGAGACTTCATGTCCACTGTAGCATTATTCCATTGTGGAAACTACTTAAATGTTTATCAACAGGTGAATGGATAAAGAAAATGTAGCATATATATGTAATGGAGTATTATTTGCCCTTAAAAAAGAAGGAAATCCTGCCAGTTTTGGCAACATGGATGAACCTAGAGGACATTATGCTAAGTGAAATATGCCAGACACAGAAAGAAAAATACTGCATGATCTCACAGATGCAATCTAAAACAAACAAGTCTGGCAAGTTAGCTCAGTTGGCTAGTGTGCAATGGTATAACACCAAAGGTCAAGGGTTCGGATCTCCATACTGGTCGGCCACCAAAAAAGTAAAAAAACAAAACAAACAAAACTCAAATTCACAGAAGCAGAAAGTAGAATGGTGGTTCCCAGGACAGAGGTGGAGGGTGGGAAGTGGGGAGATGTAGGTCAAAGGGTACAAAGTTGCAGTTATGTAGGAGGAATAAGTCTAGAGTCCTCATGGATAGACAGCATGAGGCCTGTAGTTAAGGATATTGTATGTTATACTGGAAATCTGTGATGAGAGTAGATTTTAGGTACTTTTGTCACAAAAACAAACGAGTAACTGTGTGAGATGATGTATATGTTAACTTGCTTGGCTGAAGTAATCATTTTACTATGTAATATGTTACTACGTAATTATATTACTACATAATGTAATTGCTGTGTAACATCAAAACATCACGTTGTATACCTTAAATGTATACAATGTTTTTTAAAAAGTGGTACTTCAACTCTAAAAAAAATTTTTAAAAGAGTGCTACTTCAACACTAGAAAAAAAATAGAACATCTCATGAAACTTGAAGGCAACAAATTTGAAAATACAGTGGAAACAGATCATTGCCTAGCAGTGATTATTTCCTACCATGATAACCTAAGAAAATATTTAAAAATTTGATAGACCAGTGTCTTAGTCAGGGTTCTCCAGACAGACATAATCAATAGGATGTGTTATAAACATAGGAGGGGGATTTATTAGGAGAGTTAGCTCAGGTGATTGTGAGGAGAAGTCCCACAATAGGCTGTCAGCAAATTAGTTGCCAGTAGCATGGCTCAGTCCAAGTCTGAAGGCCTCAAAATTAGAGAAGCCGATGGCGTCCTTGGCTTAAGCCCGGAAGAGTCTCAATCTCTGATGTGCATGGACAGGAGAGAAGAGCGTATCCCAGCTCCAGTGGATAGAGCGATAGGCCTTTTTTCTGTTTTTTGTTCTCTCTGGGCAGCCAGCAGATTGGATGGTTTCTGCCCACATCAAGGGTGGATCTTTCCTACCCAGTCCACTCAGGCTCTCATGCTAATCTCTTCTGGAAACACCCTCATGGACACACCGAAAAAGATAGCTTTACCAGGCTTCTCAGCATTCCTTCATCTAATCAAATTGATGCATAGAATTAACCTTCACAAGAAGTTACAGAGAAGATTCATTGGTCTGCTCATTCAACATGTATTTATTTAACTCCTATCCTATGACAGGTATTGCTTTAGAGAACAAAACAAACAGTAAGTTAGGAAGATGATAAAAGATCTGCCATTGTAAAAATCCCAGGACTAATTGCGTCCAACTTTACGAGAATAATATCTTCAGTGTTCAAAATAGTGCAGGCCCTAGAAATATCATCCTCAATTTATTTAACAAAACAAACATATTTTTGTTGAATAATCAATAAAGATGTTATAACATAATAGGTATAGCTCAAAAAATAAGCTATGTTTCAATCTTGCTTGTGAATACACATGCAAAACATAAAATATTCACCAACAAAATTCAGTTCTTTGGAATGGAAAAGTGCATTTTCCTTCCTAAAATAATAAACACAGACTAACTTAGATTACCTAAGACTCTTTTTGATCATTGTATCCAAGAATGAATGAGACATGGTATAAAATAGCTGGTGGGAGCACAACTTATTTTATACAGAAGTAAAATTATTTTTGTGCATAAGTAAAAGTGTTCTCATTTTCCCATCTAATTTAGGGGACTCAGGATTTTTATTAACTGATGATATTGATATTTAGACAATTTAAGTTCACATATGATATTAAAACATACTGAAGTAAGCACTTGTAAAGTTAAAAGTAGAATTTACATTTCTATATTACCTAAAAAAACAGGGGGGTGGAGGAAGAAATATAGCAGATCACCATGCAAACTTGAACTTGTGATTTGGGGTCTGGTGTGTCAAGAAGTAGTAACACAAGTCAGACTCATGACTTAGGAACAAAGGTGGATATAGCCTGACATGAGCCCTGCCCTCCTCTATTTTTGAGAACACAGGAAAAAGAAATAAAAAACATAGGATCGGAAATGAGAAATTTAGAAAATATAAAACAGTAGAATTGGTAAATCCAACAGTTAGACTGTGAAAGAAAAAAAGAATAATTTCTGTTTAGTAATTTAGAAAAACACAACACTTGATATGAGAAAGGAGATAAAATAATCTATGAGAAGAGCAAAATAAAAATATGATGTACTTCATACCAGTCTATGCAAATACACTTAAAAATCTTAAAAAATGGGAGATTTTCTTAAAAAGTATAATTTACCAACGCTGACTTTATTTCTATTAATAATTCTATTTTGGAATACTTAATATGTTTTGACACTTCACATATCTAATGTCAATTAATTATTTTCATAATCTCTAGAGTTAGATATTCTTACTAATATTCCCATTTTATAGTTAAGAACACAGAGACAGAGAGATGAATAACTAGTCTAGGGTCACACAACCAGTTAATGCCAGAGCCTGGAATCAATGTTGGCTGGATGGCTATTCTTACATTCTAAGCAACTTTGCCAGTTTTCCTGAATGTTCTGGGAAAAGTTTTTTGTGGGATGTTTAAAGTATGCTATAAAAATAGGGAGGGAGTTCTAGAATAAATGAGTTTGGGGGACATCATATGCTCTATTCTCCTTTTAGAGATTGATATTTTTGATTAGCAGACTTAAAGATTCAGTATCATGAAATTTAAAACTCTGCAATTTTGCAGAACTATGTTTCAAGGAACTTTGAGAAATTCTGTACTATATAAGACTACCATCATCACAGAATGATTGCCATGGAATAATGGAAATATCATTTCAAATACTCAGCTATTTAAAAAGACATGGTTCTCCAGAGCTTTATGGGTGATTTCTTTCAAACTTCTAAGAAACATATAATATTCATGTAAATAAACCATTCCAGAGCATAGGAAGGATTTAAATAAACCTTCTCAATGAACTCAGCCAATCTTTAATCAGAAGCTGACAAAGATTGTTCTATGGAAGAAAATTATAGACAAATCTTGTTTATAAATAAACATATAAAAGTTCAAATCAAAATACCAGCTACCTTAATCCAACAGTATATAAAATAGAATATATCATGAGTAAATAGGTATCTTTTGTATGTTATAAAATTGCTTACTGATAGGAAAATTTGGTAATCTACACCATCATGTCAATAGGCCAAATGCAGAAGAGTTTTGATAAAATCTTATATCTTTATTTTTAAAAATCTCTTAATGAAATAAAAATAGGGGTATATTTCTTGGAAATGATAAGAATATCTATGTAAAGACAATGCCAAATTTAATTAGAAAACCTCAGACATACTGCATTTCATTCAGCATTTTCCCATTCCATTCTATTCAGGATTCAAGAATTCCTGCTACAATCATTGTGGCTCAATATTGTCATGAAAGTTCTGATCTATTCAATAAAAGTAGAACAAAAGAGGTAACACTATTAGATTATGAAAAAAATATGTTCTTTTCATATAGGTAATGAGTTAGAAAGAACTTAAGCATCCATACATGAAAATTAGTTAGGGGAATTATAGTACAATCCCACAGCCATTGAAAGTAATATTTTAGAATACTAAATTTGGAATGTATTTATAAAATATTATAACATGAAAATGTTAATTATTCATTCATTCATTGAACAAATATTTTCCAGGCATCTATAGGGATAGAAGCTAAAAAAAAAAAAAAAAAAAATCCTTGCCCCCATGAAACTTACATTCTAGTAGGGGAACACAGAGACACAAGTAAAGAGTGAATATGTTTTTGTTTATACTCATATTTATCTAACCTCTCAGAGAGTACTACATCTTAATATCTAAGATATTATGGTCAGTTTGACCTTGATTTTCATCATTAATTTTTCAATATGAAAATAAATATAAAAGATTGAAAGCTTAAACATCAAAACATAAAGTGTGATTATCTATAAACACTGCAATTATGAATGATTTCATAGTTTGCATGCCTTTTCTTGTTTTCAGAAATAATTTCCACAATGAATGTTTATCTCTTTATACATATTAAATTTAAAGTCTAACATGTCATCACCATTTTTCATCCCTTTGCAGTTTATTTATAACACAAAATGCTAATGATCAAATGGCCAGTCATAGACCAAACTATGGCGATAAAGACCAATTGTAGTGTGATTTCTCTCTATTATGTTGTGATGAAAGCCATACCAAAGTTAAATTTAAAATCTGTGCTGCTTTGCAATTAAAATAAATTATATATAATCAAAACCAGTAAAGATTATGATCGACTGCCAGTTACATTGGTATCCAAACCATACACTGCCCGAAAACGCCATGTTATAATTTGCTAAGCTGAAAGAACAAACATACATTATTTGTAGAGCCAGACATATGATTATCTGGATAAAAGTATGTGTACCATCCCCATAAGCCACAATCTAATACATTGCTATGTAGCTGAAAAGCCAAATTCAATTCATTCTTATCTTACTGATTCATGCTTATGAATAAATTTCATTAAGTATTTTGTGCAATCATGACTTTAGAAAAAATATATGATGCATTTACTACTCATTTGCAAAATACAGGGCTCTATCCAAGTGCAGCTGTTCCCTTATATTGTTACATATTCTAATATTTTAAAATGTTACAGAGAAAGACAACAGTGTTCCAGAAGAACGATGAAAATGTGCCCTGTGCCACAGTAAAATACAGCAGTTACGTGGTAAAAGAGAAAGGAAGTCTGGGCTTGGTCCCTGCATGGCAAGCAAAAATTTAGAAATGTTTTCTAATGGTTCCTTCTATCAGCAAAATGAAGGCTAATATCTCAACAAATCATGTGAAAAGAGTTATATTTCCTGAGAGAGGACACTACAGAGGCAGACTGTCTAATTGCTGAACATCTTTCCTGTTTAGAGGACTGTGCTTTATATGAAATTAATTCCTTCTTTACCTCTCCCTCCCTGTGCCCCTCTGTCCAGCATTGATTTATTGAGCACATACTATGACCAACAGGCATTTACTGAGCACTCGCAATGACGACAGGTTCTGGCATACAAGGATGAAAAGGCGTGGTAGTTGCCTTCAAATAATTTACATTCTAATTGGGAAGCTAGTATTGTAAAAAATAATTACTTCAATAATTACATATTTTAAATTTTTTTGTAGGTACCAAGTACAAAAGCAGGGGGAAAAAAGGTAGGGATTAAAAATATCTGGGAGTTAGGGAAAGTTTTATACAGAGGTTGCCATCAGAGTGTGGCTTTTCATAGTTCTGCCCTTTGAAAGAGCTAAGATCAATCAATGCCCTTTTGGACAGGGCAGCATCACACATTTGAACTTGTGGCTCCATGTCTTAGACTTCTCTTTTTTATATGTCTTTATTTGGTGGCATGGTTCCTAGACACTTCTTCATTTGGGAAGTCCTCCTCCAATTTCACACACATCAATCTATGGCCCCATTCAGTATTTACTCTCTAACATGCTGGTCATTGTTCTGGGCCCCAGGGAGCAATATTAGATTCTGCTACAGCAAGAAGGGCAATAAAAGAATAAATAAAACAAGCTAAAATGAGAGTAACTTTAGTGTGGGAAAAATGACATTAGATCAAGGGTCCTAAAGTATCTCTTAGAATCGGGGTTGGCAAACCATGGCCTGCCACGTGTTTTTGTAAATAAAACTTGCTTGGGACATGGCCACTTTCGTTCATTTAGGTATTGTCTCTGGTTGACTTCATGTTGTAATGGTAGATTGGGTAGCTGTGACAGAGACCATATGACCCCAAAAGGCCTATAATATTTGCTATATGGCTAGAAAAAGTTTGCTGACCACATCTTAGAGAAACGGGTATTAGATCTGGGGCCTGAGTGAGAACAGCAAGTGTGATCGTTTTCTATAGCTACATAAGAAATTTCCCCAAGATTTAGTGGCTTAAAACAACTGACCATTTTTGTCTCCCAGTTTCTGTGGGTCACGTCCAGCGGCTCGAGGTCTCTAGCGAGTATGCAATCAGTGTCAGCCAGGCTGCAGTCATCTCCAGGCTCAGCGGGAGGACATGTTACCAGGCTCCCTCACAGGACATTGACCTCCCTGGCTTTTAGTCAGAGTCATCAGTTTCTTGCCATGTGGGCTTCTCCAAGGGGCTACTCACAAGAGAACAGCTGGATTCCCTTAGGATGAAGGATTGGAGGGCATGACAGTGCGAAACAGAGAGCCTCAAACTGAAGCCTCTATCCATAACCTGCTCTCAAGAGTGACTTCCCACCAATTTTACCATATTCTATTTACTAGAAGTCAGTCAGTAGGTTTCACCCATGCACAAGGGAGGGGATTGTGCAAGAACGTGGATACCAGGAGATGGGGATCATGGGAAGCCACATTAAAATTTACCTACCACAAGGAGTCATTTGGGGAGGAAGAGTAAATCACTGGAGGCAAAAATAAGCTTGGCTGAAGCGGCAGAAATATGTCTTCCAGGAGCACCAAAGTTAGAGTGACTGGATCATGCAGAAGGAAAGGCAGATATCAGGGAGGTAAGGTCTTAGGGGTCAGGCCTGCCTTATGCAGGGGTTTATAAATCATGGAAAAGAGGTCAGATTTTATTCCAAGTGTAATAGAAAGCCACTGGAAGGCTTTAAGCTGGGGAGATGACATATTTGGATTTATGTTCTAAAAAGATTTATGTGGCTGAGTCAATATAAAATAAATTTTACCAGCCAAGGCTATACAGTTCATTTCACTTGTCATGGGAATCTCTGGTAATGTGGATACTGAGCATGTTGGCTACTGGAAGATCCTTTGAACCTATTGATAATAGTGGATTAAGTGTATATAAATAGCTAGATGGTATCTTGATAAATATGGGTGATGGAGTTTGGATGTATTGTCCTCCCAGAACTCATGTGGAAATCTGATCCCCAATGTGGCAGTGTTGGAATGGAAGCTGTCTGAGTCACTGGGGGTGGATCTCTCATGAATGGGTGATGCTGGTGGGGTTGTGGGGGGGTGGTAGTGAGATCTTACTCTATTAGTTCTCACGAGAGCTGGCTGTTTAAAAGACCCTGGCACCTCCTCTCTTTCTCTCTTGCTTCCTCTCGTCATGTGATCTGCTTGTACTTGCTGCCTGCTGCAACTTTCTGCCATGAGTAGAAACAGCCTGAGGCTTGCACCAGATGCAGCTGTCCCAGAAACGTAAGCAAATAAACCACTGTTCTTAATAAATTACCCAGTCTCAGGTATTCTGTCATAGCAACACAAAAAAAGTACTAATACAGTGGGTATGATTATGCAAGAGTTTTAAATTAACTAAATTTTTGCAAAATAAAACTGGGATTTAAAAGTTTATCTAAGTTGTATTTTCATGACTAATTGAAATATATTTTACAAAAGTTCCAGATGTCTGTTATGGCTGGCACTATTATGGTAAATACATAATGATATGCTGTCATACTTTTTTGATAAAATGCTTTTTAACTACATCATATTTGTTTTGTCTCCAAACATTCATTTTCCCCATTCATGCTAGAAAAAAAGACACATGGCAAAGTCTACCAAAGAAATATTCAACTTTTGGTTAATTCTATTTATGTGGGCAGGTACTCCACTTAATTTTTGTACAACTTTATTGAAGTGTAATATACACACATACAATCCTTTGTTTCATTTAAAATATATTTTCCATATATTAATAGTGATAAGACAATTTTTAGAAGATATAATTATGCAGAAGACAGAATACAGTGGATGTATTTAGTTCCAAAATTCTCTTATGAATCAGAGGAAATATTTTCTTCTTCCATGAGTTATTTTTTAGCCACCTCTATAATACCTGCAATTCTCTGAAAAGAACATCACTGTTTGCCTCTTGCCCACCCAACTTAGTAAATAGTCTCTGCACAATTATCAGAGCAGTGAGAATGTAGGTACAGTTAACTTAATGTTCATTCAGATGTGTTCACTAAGAACTGTGAACTGAGCATCAATCTATGATTAATGCAAGTCCATCATCTCTCACTTTTCTAGCTCATACTCTTATGCCCTATTTACAACAATTTTTAGAGCTCTATAGAACATCCTGTCTATTGAATTATCACTTCTTCACTGTCATATTCCCCTTCCTGTCCTCAGCTTCCTTGTTACTTTATCTAAATTCCTTAGTTCTCTTTATAATCACTCCCCCCTCCATTTTTCTTGCCCTTCTCTTCATTGTTTTTCAGACTCACCTGGTTGAATCCAACTTCAGTCTTTCCTCTGTCTGCACTAGAATAGATGGGTATGACTGCAGAAAAATACACAACCTTGCTGACTTATCTCCCTTTAATTTCATGACTGCAAACCTTATTGCTGCCCAGCGGTCCTTTCATTGGCCCCTTCTTATTCCCACTCTCTGGAATGATTATTTTGCTCATTCCCTTCTCACCTCAAACAGGCAAAAATCCCTTCCCTGACCATTACTCTTAGCCGATTACCTTGCATTTTTATTTTATTAAATAAATGGATTCAAACAAAAGAGAGCATCCATATTCTCCCAATCCCAAACTTGGTTACAGGGAACAAACTACCCCTGTGATGCTAAAGTTGATCCTTTCATTTGTGCGCTGGACCCATACCCTGTCTCCTATTCGTGACCTTTGCTTTTGCAGTCATTGCATCACTCTTTTGCGTCACCAATTTCATCCTCACATTGGACCATCCCCATCAACAACCTCCCACGACCCAGCATCTCCCTCTAGTATTTTTCTGTTCTTTACAGTAAAATTCATCAAAAGAGTTGCTTGTACTCTACTCACTATTTTCCACCTATTCTCTTTGAATCTATCTGCCACTCCACTACAATTGCTCTTTTCTAGGTCGCTTATGACTCTTTATTTCAAATCCAATAAGCAATTCTTAGTCCTTACCTCTTTTAATCCCTCAGAAGCATTGGTTTCTGTTGATCAATCCTCCCTTCGTGAAGCATATTTTAATTGACCTCTGAGTCTTTATGTTCTCATGGTTTTCCTCATATTTCACTAGTGCCTCCTTTATTGGTCTAGTTTCTTGAATATTCTGATTTCACATGTTGCAAAGACCCAAGGTTCAGTCCTCAAACACTTCTCTAGATTTTCCCTAGCCTAATTCATTCATTCCAATGGTTTTAAGTACTAAGTCTATATTGATGGCTTCAGAATTTGTATCCTGCTCTTGATATACCTTAAATTCAAGAAATCAACAATATCCAACTCTCATGTGGTATTTCCTCTTGAATGCTTAATAGACACCTCAAATGCAACATGCTCAAAGCTGAAATCCTGATTTCTTTCCTCCGAATTTCTTCTTACAAGGCTTCCTATTCCAATCAGTAAAACCTCATTTACTTACTTAGTCAAAGCACTCAGTCTTCCTTGATCCCCATTCTTCTCTTTTCCCAGATCTATCAGCAAATCCTGATATCTCTGCCTTCAGAACCCTTCTCATGTTCAGCACCTTCTCAACAACTCCACCACCACCACCCTTGTCCAAACTGCCAACTCCACTCCCATGGACTATAGCAAACTTATGTCCCTGCACACATTCTGTCACCCCTACAATAGATCTTTAGATTAAGAGCACAGGTTTTGAAAGTACGTTGCAAGGATTTATATCCTTGATCAGCCAGTTACCTCTTATATGATCTTGGGCATGTTACTTAATGTCTCGGTGCGTCAATTTCCTCACCTGTAAAATGAGGAAGGAAGAAGTATGTAACGCCATTGTCATTCTTTTCATTTTTATTATTGATTTATTCTTTACATAGCTATAAAAATACTCTCAAAAACAAATCAAATCATGCTAATTTTCTGTTCAAAATACTTAAATAATGTCATCTTATATGAAATATAAAACCTGAAACTCCTCCAGGCCTACATGAGTGGTGTGTCTGCCTGTCTAAGATTTTACCCCCTGCCAATCTTCCCCCAACTCATTCCCTTCACTCAATCTTGCTTTTGATTAAACATTCCAAGCACTCATTCCCTCTTTCTGAGGCTTTCAGACTTGGACAGAGCCAAGCTACTAGCATCTAGTTTGCAGGCGGCCTATCATGGGACTCCTCAGCCTTTATAATCACGTGGGCCAATTCCCCTAATAAATCCCCTCTCATACATCTATATACATATCCTATTGGTTCTGTCTCTCTGGAGAACTCTGACTAATACAAGGATCATATTAAAGCCTACTGTGAAATGTTAGAGTACTGAAAATAAGAGCATCCTAAAAGATTCCAGAGAGAAAAAAACTGAGGTTATAACCAAGTAATTAGAAATCAGAGATTTCTCCATAGCATCAATAGAAGCTAGAAGGCAATAAAGAAAATTGTGAAAGAAAATAATTTTCAACCTACGATCCTATGTTGAGTAGAAACCGTCAAGTATGAAAGGTAAGTACATATTCAGATATGCAAGTTCTCAAAAAGAGGGATAGATTGCTAAATCCATTTCTTTTGGCAATACAGAAGATGTGTACCACCTCAATGAGAGTGAATCAAGGGAGGATAAAACATGGGATTCTGGAAACAAGGGAATCAATATAGGAAAAATGACAGGAAATACTCTGGGTGGAGATAAAGGGAGTTCTACAACCACAGCCGGAAAATGGGAGCAGAAGGCTCTCTCTCAAGAAGAGAGCCCCAAAAAGGTAAATTTTCCAAGAAACTTGATGTGTTTGAAATTATGGTGAGGAGGATTACATTTATGGCAGAAAGCCTGGAGATGAATTGGTGGTGATTACGTAGACAATGAAGCAAATGAACATATAAGGCAATTAACATGGGAGAAAGTATGTATGAAAACAGAATTGTAAGCATCAGTAGTGAATAATATAATATGTAGTAACAACATAAAAAAATTTATCCAATCAAAATTTGTGTCGTAACTATATTAGTTTGATTGGGGAGAGGAAACTCTGTGTATGAACTAGTGAGAGTGTGCATAGATCTGTGTTCATGTGAGTGTGTGTGTGTCTGTTTGGGAGGTTGAATGGTGTGAAAGGAAGTCAGATCTCATTTCCCACCATGGAAAGTTAAGATGAAAATCAAGAAACAGTATGATGTTATTTGGAAATACAGAGTTAAGTACTAAATATTTAAAAGTTGAAAATAGTTAACTTTGAGGAGCAGGGATGTGTTCTACATATTTGGGGGCATAGTGGACAGGAAATAGCACTTTTTAGAAAATAAATCTTGTCAAATTATTTGACTTTTTCAAATTACTTGTATGTGTCACTTGGAAAATAATATAAATTAAATGTAATAAGATACAGAAATCATATTTTGGAAAAGATACATGAATTCTGTGGCTCCATGTCTAGCCCAAACATATTATACTAACTTTCCAGATCATCCTCAATTATCCTAACCATATTACCTTTAATATTAATGTAACTCAAACATTCTTTTAAGTTCTGTCCAAAATGCAGTCATAAACATAACTTAGTTTTGACTCCCCCTGAGTAATAGCTAGTAGTATAGACAGTGGACAGGTAACAGAGCATTTTCACATGTATCATCCCATTTTCCCTTTGTATAAATCTAGTGACATAGGCTAGGAAATTGTCAACATTTTACAAATGTGTAAACTGAGGTTCAGAAAGATTAGAGACTGGGCCAGGGCTCAGATCCCATCTGTTGATGCTTTCGGCTGTATCACAAGTGTGAAATTTTCAGTTCTTCTCCCCTACAGTACACGATACACAGGAAGAGCCATTGTACCCAAAAAACTATACACAGTTTCACTGTGTTTTAGAGGCCCAAGGTAAGAGTTGTCTGGTACTCCACTTGGACTGTCTGGAGCTAAGCTGTCTTGAGGCCCTCATAACAATATCCACAGTATGACCTATTAATCTTTTGGTTGCTTCTCTTTCTTTCTCTTTTTATCCCCTAAAATAATAAATTCTCTACATTTCTAAAGGAGCAGCAGTAGCTTAAGATACACCACTTACAACATTTTCGTCTTTATTTTTTAGGTTCCACAGTGTTCTTTTTCAAAGGACCCATATAAATTTTAAGTCTTTTTATAATACTAAATACTTAAATTCATGTTACATGAAATTCATGTTTAAGGTAAAATACTCAATTTCAGTCCACCATAGAGTTACTTACTTGAATAAGAAACAGATGATTGACAAGAAATCTACTTAAATTATAAAGTTATGAGCCATAGAATCTAGAATGGTTTGATCTTTTCCTTGGCATATAATGACAGCTTGAAGGTAAGTATTTCCACAATGTCTTGAAACCTTCCAAAGCCAGACAGAATAAAATACCTTCATATTTAGTCTCAAGTTCTAGACACAAGATATGTCTTTATTTCGTATGTGATATATTACTGAAAAGGGTCAAATAGGAAAATAAAATTATTCTTTTATAATCCAGTCTGTGTAGAAATTCATTTGTTGTAGTAGTAACATAATCAAGTAAGAACTACAGCCATTAAAAATGTGATTTTAATTCAAATTATTCAGTAAGATTAATGAATGACTCAAATATATCACAATTTAAAGCACCTTCCACTTGTAGCTAATTTTTTCTGGAGAAATTTTTTTGTACTAGAATCAAAAGACTCTGGCTCCAAATATATGCTATTGATGACACAATCTGTGTTTCTTATAGGACCAGTTTTACTTCTTTGAGTTTTAGTAATATTGATGGCTTTGTTGTCTTTAAGAACTGAGAGCTATCAATACAAAGCTTGCAAACAAATAAGTATCTTTCCACAACATGGTGAAAAAAGGTTAAAAAATTTTGTAATGTTTACAATTTCATCAGGCATATGTCTAAGAGTAGACTAATCTTTTAAATTGCTTTTTTTATTATGCAAGAACACCCCTAGGGTTTCATCAATTAAATCTCTTTAATAATATCATAAGTTTTTTGTTTGTTTGTTTGTTATTGTTGTTAACCCAGCTAACTGAAAAAGAAAACAATTACTAAGGTCTAAAGTTAATAAAAAAAACCAAAATAAAGTGTGGAAAGGTTTTCATCTGCGTGGACATGTTTACCATTTTCCAGGCAATAAGAAATTGTCCTAATGTCCTCTTACTTTCTCTCTGGAATACAACTGTGAGAGGACTCTAGTGATCAGCAATGGAGAATACTCACATAACTCTCATTTTCTTCCTCATGAAGAAAGGCCCCAAAAAAGGCTTTTTAAATTTTTAAAAAAATATTTATTTGGAATTCAGAAACTCAGAATATTTTACTAGCAAATACATGTAACATACCTTACTGTTATCAGCTCAGCAATGTTTTGTGTGAACTTCTGATATTTAACAAATTCTTTGTGTTCCTCCTAATTATGAAACAGCAAAATGCAAATAAAATTCCTAAATCCCACAAAATAAAAGTTCCTCATTACACCAGATATATCTGAATTTGCTTCTGTGCTCCGTCCTACAATTACACCTGATTGGATTAGGAATGAGGTCATCCATTGAAATTCTAGCCCTGTGATCTTATACTTGGGTATCCTGGCTCCAAAATAGGAACTGGACCGATTGCCATCTTACAGACACTTTCTATCAGGCAGTAATGGGGGCCTGGCCATAGTTCTGTACACTAAGATGACTTGGAGGCAGCTGGCTGGGAGCTGGTAGAGATGAATGCAAAAGAGATACATCATGGAAAGGACAGAATTGATGAGCAAGAGAAATGGAGAAAGGAGAGTGAGTGTTCTCAGGAGTCTTCCAAAGGCCTGCAAATTCAGCCTGTCGTGGAATCTTATGGAGATCTCACATATATTTGTTTTTTGTTTGGTTTGTTTGGGTTTTTTTGCCTTTTCTATTTGTTATAAGTATAATCATAAGACATATGATCATTATGGGTACCTGACTACATAAAAGGAGGCAGCTTGATATACAGGAAAGAAGGGTTGTGGTTATTATGAATCTCAGCAGAGTGATGCATTAGTGGTGTACCTTACATAGGTCATTTAATCTATCTGAACCTCAGTTTCCTCATCAATAAAATAAGGAAAATAATCTGCGATTCATAGAATTATTGTCGGGATTTTAAAAATTGGATGTAAACCTATCATTTTTCTAACACAGAATAAGGGTACAGTAAATGATGTCTACCCTATCACTATGCAGTCAGGCTGTATATCCTTATTTGGCCAGTGCAAGCTTTTATATTTTTTATATTTAATCATATGTAAGGTACTAAAAAGATGAAGCTTTCTTATCAAAGGTAATAGGCTGCAGTTCATTTTTTATTGCCTGCAAGTTCATAAACATGATACATATAAAACATGAAAAATGCCATTTATTTTTCCTGTGCTGATTTTTTTTTAAAGAAAATATGAATTGGTGAATAAGATGGGCCCATTCACTCTTTGTGTTTCTTTATACTGTTCACTCCAGTCCCAACACAAGTTTATTTGTTAGTATCTGGCTATCGGTATCATAAAATTGTCTTCAAAAAGATTGACCTTTCTTACCATTTCAGATGATTAAATCAAGCAGCATAAATTAACCACTATATGCCTTCCCTTAAACACTTACACCAGATCTATCTGTAATCTACATCATGAGCCAAATACTCTTTTATTCATTGCAGTGTCAGAAAGACTTTCTTATAAACATGATAACTGAATACATTAAGCAAGAATATAACCATTTCACATAAAGTTCCCATTTTTCCATGTGATTACACAAAATGCCTGACCTTTGCAAAACAGATATTTAACAAAACAGAACAAATTAGTTTTTTATTTTTCATTTTACAATGGGAAAAACAGCTGAGGACCCTTAATTCAAACAATGAGAAGACACACATAGTTCATACAACTCTTTCAAGAAGAGTAACCCTTAAACGCTTTCCAGTAGGAAGGACTTTGAAAAACTAAGTGGATAAATAAACTTTTGTTGGACAAATTCCCAAATAATCTTTTCTAAATAGAAACTATTAACACTCAAAGTCAACAGATCTCTTTTCTTTAAAAAATTCAGTGCCATCAAAAGAAATATTAAACTTTCCTTGTTCATCTTACCAAGTAATATTTTGGTTATTGGATCTTGTGTAGGTTTCTTGTTCTGTGCCAGAGTTTCAATCATTTCTGTGTTTGCCTAAGTGATAGCTTACAATAATGATGACCTGAAGCAAAATTAGTTCCATCTTACTCAGTGCTTGCTTTTATTCTAATATAAATGATACATTCAATGAGAACTTGTAAAGAATTGCTTGTGAATTTAGTAATCCTACAGAATTCACATTTTTTCCCTCAGTAGCTTTGATTTTTCTTTTTTTAACCAGGCCTGACTATCAGTTCAAGTTACCTGCTGTTTACAAAAAGAGGAACAAATGTTCTAAAAACAAGGTCAGAACCTCAAAAAAACTATAATTATGTGCATCCTCATTTTGTGTCACCTGCCTGACACTATCAAGCCAGTGAAATTTCTTTATTGGTTCTAGGATTTTTGTGGAATTTTTTTTTTTTTAATAATGCATATGTTACTAGTGAAATCTTTCTTGCCAAACAAAATTAAACAAAGTTTTTCAACACTAGCAATTATCCATGATTTGTAAGATTTTAAATTTATTACTGTATTAGAAATGTTTGTTTTATGTAAAATGTAAAAGTTCTAAAAATCACATCTGTTCTCCCAAGAGCAATAATAAATGTAAATAAACTATCGTTGTTTAATACTGTGAAAATATCTTTAAGGGATAGTAGAATAAATGTATTGCCTTGAGCATCTCTTCCCTTTAGTTTACTCTGGTACCTGCCATATTCTCTCTAATATTTTAGGTTAAAACAAAATTCTGGATTTGCTTTTGTGCTACCATATGCAACTTCAGACAGCTATCAGAAACAAAAGCAATGTAAATATAAGAAACCAGCTAAACAAAGATATCTCCAGACTTGCTCTTGTTTTATTCAGAAATAGTTTAACAATCTACTTCACCTCACGTGAGTGAAGTATAAAAAGCTAAAGACATTATGTTGGTTAGTTTTTGATTCTAAACAAGAGTGTTTTCACAGTATTCGAAATGCACAAATAGTTGTTACAAAAACTAGTATAGGAGGAATTAGTAATACAAAGCGATTTGGTGTATAAAATCACTTTATTTATTTGATAAATTAAACTATGATTTTATAGTGTTTATCTTATAAAGCTGCCAAGAAACATTATTAAGGGACTTCCAAGAGAAGTTTTTCGCTTTTTTTGAAACATCGAACATAATCTTTGCTTGGCTGGAATGGATAATTCACTTTTTAGTTCATCCATTAAATATGGAATTATGTCTTTGGTATGTGGTATAATTTCTATAATTTCAAATACATTTCAATAACATATGATGGCCTTTTCCTATGAGTTCTAAGTAAATACCATTGAAATCTGTGTTAAAGCATAGGGCCTGGGAGCAATTTAGTTAACTGAATTGGAAAGAGTGGAAGAAAGCAACACATGAATATGCCCCCAAACTCAATGTGTGTGGGGACCATGGCAATGACATAATTACTTATTAAGGAAACAAAATGGAAATAAGAATTTAAGAGAAGTGGGAAAATATAAATACTTTCCACTTTAAGATTTATCCCTTGAATTTCTTACCAAAATTGTTATTAAGAAAATTCTTGTCTTGATGTTTGTTTATATGTGTGTTCTACATTTAACCACTTAACCACTGTGACTTTTAAGCAACAAAGTTTAGTAGTGCCTTTGATTGGCTTCAGTATAATGGACATCCTTACTTGGGTTTTAAATTTTGTTTGGATAAAAGTGAGGCATGTTAGGATGGGGATTTTATCTTTACTTCCCAAATCCCTTAATACAACAAAGCTGGCATGAAAACAGAACTGAGAAAGGGCAATCTGTAAGCCCTTTCTTTGGAACCTAGCTTGAAAGGAGCCTTTTCCATGGGACAGCTTTTTAAAAAAGACATAAAAATAAACCCTGCAGTATATTATTTAATTTTAAGTGAATATCCACATTTGGCAAAATAAACATTTGTTCAGTCCCCAGAGTTATGGGTTGAGATACATACTCCATGTTGTAAGGAAAGCCTGGATTATTTTGGATGGTTCCAAGAAAAAGCCATTGAGTCTATAAAACATGAATCTTTACTATTCACTGTAGATTGTATTGTTCTGTACTCAGTTGTGCAAATAAAATTCCATCAGCTACTTCTTTTCATCTCTGAGTCAATGGGAAGTAGCTCATGGTGGTTGCTTAACCTCATAAAAAAAAAAAAAAGATTAAATGCACGTAGCATAAGGTCTTTTCTATCTAGGAGGAAATTAAGGTCGTCCTTGGTTTCTTATTTTTTTTCACCAGCCCAGCTATTTTAGGTAACTTTCTGAAGAAGCCTTGAAAAACCATGGTTGGAATATTTCAAAATCTAACCAAGTATTTTTCTTTGGAGCCTTAGACAAAACAAGGTGAAAACTCACAGGGGTTAGGAAGAATCTCTAAGTTTACGAAATAGGTAACCACATCCTAACTCTAGACTTCATGGATACATTCCTCCACTTTCCCACCCCTATTTAATTATGAGCAGGAACAATTAATCAGTTTGTTTACAAACAGGGAAAGGAGGATGTGCAGGCCAATTACAGAAGCCAACAATAGAAACAACGTTTTTCTTCCACGATCAAAGAGACCAAGAGATAAATCCATACTGGGATAAGCCAAGGTCGTTTCCCCCAGGCTTTCCAAGCATGTACATTACATGGAAAACTCCACCAGGCTCTCAGCAATTTTGCTGAATGTGACAAGACTAATCTGATATGATATAGGCCAGACACATATGTGCAATTAGCACTTTCCACAGGTCTCTAACCTGTGACCCTTCATTCTTTCTTGATTAACACCCTGTGCTCTGATCCACCAACATTGGTAAACAATATAAATCCAAGTATGGTACCCTAAAGGATGCAAAGGACTTCAGCAGGTTGCTAATCACACTCAACTTTGCCCAAAACTGAAGGATATGCTAGGCTTTGTGAAATAACTATACAATGTAAACTAATTACGCATCAATTTGCTACACATTAAAAATTCCATCTCTGCCAGATATGTTACACTAGCATATTTATAATGGAATACCGGATTAATAATGTTTGACATCTTCACTGCCTTCACTTTCAGTTCTAGTATTACTCCAAAAGTTCCTCCAAAAAACATTCACTGGTTAACAACAGAATTCTAAGCTGTTTGAGGGGAAAAAAAAGTTAAAAAGTCATTTATATTTTTATTGAGTTGCATTTTGGAGAATGACCCTGGATTAATTATAGCATTCTAAAAGATGCTATAATGTTAACACTCTTCAATCACATGCAGAACTGAATTTACAAGACTGCTTCATAAGTTTCAAATCTAACACAATAAAAGTATTCTAATTTTTGATAGGATGATGATGAAATGCTTGGATAACTTCACACCTCATTGAGTAAGCAGTAAAAAAGCCTAAAATTTATTCATCCAACATTTCCTCCAAATGCTGCTAAAGGGCTTCCTGGTAGGTACATATTTGGAGGATTGGGCCTTGTGATTTAAGGGAAAAGGCAAGCCTTTCCATTAAAGGCTTTTCCATTGAATTTCTTTTTTTTGAAGAAAGGCAAGCCTGGGCTTGAATACTTCCTCGTTGTCTGAACTTGGACGGGCTGCTTATTCTTTTCTGGTCTTCGTTTTTCTTATCTACAAAACAAGGATGATATTTTATATTTTGCAAGGATGATTTAGGATTAAAGAGATAACTGTTCCTAGCTTTGTATCTAATTCAAATAGGAAAACTGAACTGAGGAAATATTCTCAAAATTTCCATTTCGGTTACTAACAATAAATTAAATGATTAATTAAGCATAAATCTTTTCAGGCACATTTCCTGATCTGACCATCTTCTTTAGTTAGGCACAAGAAAGTAGTGAAAACAACATCTCTTCTATCAGACAGCTTTTCATGTAACACTTTAAAACTCAGCACAGGCCCTTAAAAGATCATATGCTTTTAAGAGTCCCTGCAGAACTGCTACTAGTCGCCAAACCTTAGTGACAGAAGCAGAAAAAGCCACCCATGTATTTAACCACACTGTATTTCTTGTGAGGAGACTTGAAATTTTATTCCAGAGCAGTATTTGGGCCATTTCTGCCTTACCAATTTGCTTTAAAAATAAATAAATAAACTTTCCAAATGGTTAGTAAAGCCGCTTTCATGAGAGTGCTTTATGGAAAGTTTTTGTTTAAAATTCAAATGCTCTTCTCACTTTTAAATGTATATTAAGAAAAAATTGATTTAATCGTTTTTAAGAAAAATAAATCACACCTACACACACACTCACATCTGGATTGGAATTATTTTCCCTGTACCTTCTGAATACAAACTTGCCTTTTGACTAAGACCAACTAAAGAAACGTCAGCTCAAAAGAATTCTTACTAAAGAGTTCTAAACCATTGTACATAGAGAATAATGAAACGGTGAGTATGTTTTTACATGATTTGTAGGCTTACTTTGGAGTAGGCTTATTGAAAATTTAATGTTGTGACATATTTGCAAATAAATACCAGAGTATTCACATACATATATGTACTATAAATCTCCAAAAAGATAAAAGGATCATTAAAATACTTTAAATATTTCTTTAAATATACTTTATTTTAAGCAGGGCAAGTTTTCTGAAAGTACAAGTTAAAATAACATTAAATTTATAGAGATTCTAAAGTCAAAATATAAGGCAAATTAAAACTCTGTGTTCTTAAACCAAAAGCTCACCAGCCTGCCATTAATAAGTATCATGTACTCATCAGCTCTCCCTGCCCCTGGCCCTCTCTTGAATCCCAAGTCCTGGCAGAGCTTTCAATGCCCAGGAGCCAAGCTTAATTGCTGAGGATTTACTAAGTGCTTAGTACCAATTTAGCACTTTATTTTAGAGATTACAAATAAAATATACTTAAAACAATAACATGTATTATATAAATGCATACATGACCCCTAAAACAGCTGTCAAGTGAAAACATTTTACATCCTGCAAACTCAGAATTAGTTTAATTGCAGTTGATTGATAAGGCATACCTAAATTAATTCTTGCTCTAGATATCCTTGAGGATAACAGAAAACAAAATTTTTAAGCATTGTTTTGAATTAAATTCAATCTAATATTTCAAAAATTTTGCTAAGAGCACATTTTCTATTGTTTTCTTTTTCACAATTTAATTCATTTAAGTACAAAAACAAAACACTAAATGAGAAATCTGAAATTTTAGTTGAGTGCTATGTATAAAGATTAAAAGAAAATTGGGCCATTCTTTTTTCTCCTGGCTCTCACGTGAAGGTCACTTTTCAGTCTAGGTAGAGGGAAGAAAAATAATATGAATATTTCGTTAGAGAGAGGATAAGATTAAAACAAAAGTAATATATAAAGACAGAACAGAAATAATAAACTGGAAAGCCAGTGAGATGAACATGGTGTTAACAGTTGCAAGAAAATGAAAATGTGGGACTTTGGAATGTTACTCTCTTTTTCCAAAAAATATAGAATATAAAGAGAAATAAGGAAATGTGGAGGATCCTTCTAGCACCTACCAGCCTGTGCCCCTCAGCAGTTTCAACTGGCTAATGCAAATTGGAATGCAACTATTTGCCTGAAATTGGACAAATTTACTGTTTTTACTTTTTAAAAAAACAGCTCCTCTAATAGGAATTCCTTCCCAGTTTGCTTATTGTGCAAGTAAAGTTACAATTTTTCTATTACTGTAGAATAAATGAAGAAATAGTGAAAACTAATTAAGAAATCATTACAACATGTAATGCTCGAATTGAGCAGAGTTTTGTTTTCTAAGCTCCTAGGGCCTGGGGGGTCAAAAATAGAGACAATTTGGGAAAAAAGAAGACATTCTCCTAATTTAAATGTTTAATCTTCATAAAGTAAAAGTTCTGTTGAAAAACCTTTAAAGAAAGATTGTTTTAATTTGTTTTTTTTTAAAGCAGCCACTAATTATTTTTTGCTTTTCTAAAAAGAAAAGACAATTAGACAAGAATGTAAAATCACTCAATAAAATTTTACAATATGTTTCTGTTCTAAAGCCAACAAAAGAAGTTTTAAATGGTTGCACTAGACATTATATCCATTAGAAACCACACAGACTGGAAGGAAAAGATTGGTCACTTCTTACAATTAGTGTGTTCACTCATGCAGTTCAGTCAGAGGAGAACATTGCCCAAACTTTTAAAACATTTCAGCTTAATGGCGTGAGGAGGGGAAACCTAAAATATTTTGAAATATTCATATACTTCTATAAAACCTAAAACTATCGCAACTGCAAAACTAGCAAAACTAAGGTAAACTAAGTCTTTAGTTTGCTTTATTGGTTTCAAAATGAAGAACAAAAATTCCAAAATTCATTAAAATGGTAACCCTCGGGCCTCTATATCCCCTCCCGGAATCTTAAGCTATACTAACTAAAGATACGAGAAAACTTTGTTCCTGAAGTTCACCAACACTCAAATTGTACAGCTTCTTTTTTTAAGGTTACACTCAGACTGATCATCAATAAATATCTTTCTTTGTTAACTTCCTCCCTAAGTTACCCTTCTTATTTTGAATTTCGAATTACCATGTTATAACACATTTGCTGACATCGTAACTCGAGATTCATCTTCTGGCTATCTCATAAATGCATTGCTTATTTTTGGACATGAATGTTGGAGGTAGGGGCGTGGCCTAAGTTTCAGCAGTGTCCAGGACTGGTGGTGAGATGCGGTGGGCTCCTTAGGATGACACGCATGAGAAACTGAAGAGCCTGCAGGAGAGAATTTTTCCTGAGAAAGAAGGGAAGAAGGCAGACAAATCAGGCCCAGTAACAAGGCTTAGGAATTACACAGAAGACGCAGACTTAGCTGAGTATTACATGGGGACAGGAATCTGTCCATAGCTAAGTTCCCCATGAATACATGTTTGAGTCCTTTGGTGATGGATATAACTGTTGACTAAATAAAAAGTCACTG
This sequence comes from Cynocephalus volans, assembly GCF_027409185.1. Taxonomy (NCBI): domain Eukaryota; kingdom Metazoa; phylum Chordata; class Mammalia; order Dermoptera; family Cynocephalidae; genus Cynocephalus; species Cynocephalus volans. The sequence continues at coordinate 105,223,640 of NC_084468.1, read as the reverse complement.
CGTTTAAAAAAAAAAGCATTGGGACAAGTAGCACTGTTTTGGTACCTGTGTGATTTACTTGGCATGAAAGAGGGAACAGGGAAATATTTATAAATGGCAAACACAGAACATCAGTAACAGCCTGGGAGTGCCTTATTTACTGGAGGCAGTGGTGCTCTTTTAAGGAAATGGTGGGTCAAAGTTCTAGATGCCTGTTGGGAAGTTTAGGTACCTTCAGGTATACCTGGAACTGTGGGGAGTTTCCATTGCATGCCTTTACAGATAACATTATTTTTCTCCATGGAGGGCTACATAAAGAAGATAGCAGTAGTCACAGGTGATATCAACAGATCTGACTCAAATGTACACAAGATACCTTCCAGGACATCTCAGGAACAACTGAGAAGGTGAGAGACCATTGCATAGAGTATAAATCCTACAAACAAAACAAAACAAAACAAAACAAAAAACAAGGAAGGTGACCAAGCTACAATTTATTAATAAGATTTCATTTTAAACCTAGGACTGGCATAACTTTGGGAAACATAATGCCATTCTACACATTATACATACTTAATCCCTCCTCAAGCAAATGCATTAAAACAATAACATCTGGTGAATCAAAGTGAAGGGTGTGAAGACGTTCATGGTGCTCTTCTTTCAACTTTTCTATAAATTTGAAAATTTTCAAAATAAAGAATTCAAAAATAAAGAGATGCATTTCCAATATTCCAAAATTTCAGTTTTGATATTTAGTTATTATTTATAAAAACTTGTAGTAAACTTATGTTGTTTTGATCCATTATATACTACTAATAAATATGATAACTCAATCAGAAAAACTTTCAGTACTTAGGACCTTACAATCAAAGAAAATTTCTTAAAACTTCAAACTTCAGTGAAACGTATTTTGACACAATGAAATAATGATAAGATAATCAATAAAGGATTTTCAGGTATAAAAAGAAGTAAAATGGCAATATGAGTTCAAAAATAAAAAAGAAATAATGTAAAATGTTCAGCTGTTAATGAGCCTTTTAAAATAATTATATTCACATTGATGATAGTAGATATCTAATTACTAAGGTATTTGGTATTATTATATTTCTGCTCTGATCCATTAAGAGTTATTTGCAGGCAATCTTGTGGTTTTTATTTCTAAAATCTTAGCAAGCCACTTGCAACAGTACATGAAATTTTCTTCTTTGACCTCAGCTTCATGATATGTGTCTTTAAGATTTTAAGGTTTTTCACCACTAAGCACCTGAAACCAATCCTGTCATTCCAGTTTTCCTGTATTTTCTAATTTCCCTTTGCAATTCCTCTCCTTATTGGGAGTCTTTAGGCCTTGGGTTATTTTTAATTTGGGTGACTATTATTGTTTCAAATATTAATAACTCTGGTAAAAATCGAAAAAGCCAAACCAACAGGGTGAGCGTTTTACAAAATAAAGACTTTTTATGACTTTCTTTGAATTCTGAAACCCTAGACATTATCATCTAAAAATATTATTTACAGCTTTATTAGCTGGCAACCAAGATTGTATAGACTCACTTCAGTTGCAGAGCTTGGAACAGACTGAATTTGATTGGCTCCAGTGAGACAGAAAGGGGATTTATTTTCACCCAACATGCCTGTTTTGTTCCCTTCATTGTCCATGTGATAAAGCGTTGGGAAACCCAAAGTCAACCTAGCAACATGTGTTATACCATGAGCAGTCGTCAATATCAGAACATGAAGTTCTGTTTGTTTTAAATGGCTGTTTGGCAAATCTGAAGAATTTATAGACTTCATCAGTGATAGATCTGAGCAACTCCCCCAACATAAAACCAGGAACAACTATCAGAACCACAGTGACTTGACATTACTAAGGGAAAAAAGATGAGAGGACAGAGAGGTGGGAATAACAAAAGAAATCATGGAGAAAAATAGGAGAAAGAACAGACACAGCAAGAGAAGGGATTCCCAGATGCCCATAGATACCTGTGCGGACAGAAATTCAACTCAACGAGGGATGGAGTCAGGGAGTAAGAGGGAAATATATCTATTAATATAAACATTTAAAAGTTTAATATACATTTCTAAATTTTTTTATCATCCTTTCAATTTCACAATGCATAAATAATCATCTAATTATATTTCTTTCTGGTAACGGGTTTTCCCCACATACCCTTCCAGATATTGCATGCGTAAATCCAGGAATACATTGATATCAATATTACTGATTTGACTTTTTAAAATATTTTCTTTTATGAAAAATAAAACTCAATTAACTTGTCTTAAAAGAGTTACAGTACCAAAGTAGCTTTGACCTCCCTAAAAAATTTAGGTGGAATAGTTTTTACCCTAATATTCACCAACTAGTTTATATAATATGTTATCATTTATAAAAATCATAGAAAACTCATTCAAATACTGATTGCTCATTTGTAATTTTTAATTATATATATATTTAAATGATTACTATACAGGTCTTTGTTTTCACATAAGCATTTAGAATTTGGATCAATTTATTTTACAAAATATTTGAATCAGAATTGTCAAAATATAATTTTTTGTTTAGAAATAAAAACCAAAAAAGGTATTTCAATTTCTAGTAAGTGAATATAGCCACATTTTCTCACCCTATGTTTTGTCCCCCTTTTTACAACTCTTCTAGTTGGTTCCTTTTCCTAGTTCCCGTCTCAGGATGTGTTTTGTAGGAATTCTGAAATAATTGGTCATTTTTTTGGCATTTTAGCTACAAGTGAGAAGAAGATGGAGAAGGAGGAGAAGGGGGGAAGAGGTAAGGGAAGAAGGAGGAGAAAGCGGAGGAATAACATTTACCGAATTCTCACTTTGCACCAGGCACAATGCTAAGCACTATGCATATGTTATATAATCTACACCTCACCTCGTGGCGGCGTGAGTGCATTGCCATTTTTTGCAGCTGGAGAATAAGGCTCAGAGAGATTAAGTAACTTTCCCAAGGTCACAGTTAGTAAATGGTGTAGCTGGAATTTGACCCTAAACCATCTGAATCCAGAGCTTCCACTTTGATCAACTCTGAAGTTCAAGAAAACAACCTTAACTGGTTTTATAAAACTAACTTAAAAGGCTTAATGATTCACATATTGCTTTACTCCTTAAACAACAAAACTTAAAAACATTCAAAAATAATTTATAATCAAAGTGAATCCACTTCCCAGTTTTGCACTTGTCAATACCAACTGCACTCATTTTGAGTAAAAGTATGCTGTAATGAGTTAGAAAACACTGCTATTTAGCCAACCTCTATTTAACTGAGTTGCCAGAATAACTGAGGTTCTCTGTTTCCCAGTGAATCATATTATTGCAGGCTACAGGACATTAACTCCTTGTAGCTAATAATTAATTTTGCAATACACCTGTGCCAATTAGCTACCACCAGTGGAGGTGTATGCTTACAAAGAATTGGTTGGTTTCATTCCTGTTTGTGTGCTTTTTATATAATTATTAAATTTAATCAATCATTTAATCAATTCAATCATATTTAATCAAATATGCAAAATGATGACAATGAAAATATGGAGTTGTCTCTATGAAAATTAAGTTAAATTCTTTGGAAAGACTCAATGACCTAGAGTTCCTACAAAAGAAAAATGTAATCGAATTAAATATAAGTAATGCAGCTATAAAATAATGGGAAAAATAATAAAACAGTGAAAGAATTCTGAATTAAATTGCTGCACAACTTTCTTCCTCCAGTTTCAAAGGTGTATTTTTGGAAAGAACGCAAATCCAATCTGTTCTACCAAGCCCTACGTCACTTAATTAGTGAATAAGAGAGCCAACATATATATGTTTTAAATATGCATGTATCATTTTTAAGAATAATTATTCACTAATCCATCTTTTTAAATTATGTACGAACTACTGGGGCCTGATTGCTTCAGCTTACACTACACTTTTGAGTTGAAATTTATTTGGAACAATAGTGTTTTGAAATACTATTTATTTTGTGTAGATTATAGGGAAGTTAGTGGAAACATTTAACCAACATCAATTAAAAATAAACAGACAGGTCCCGGAATCTTGACTTACCCACCTTATGTTGACCTTGCCTCACAAAATGATAAGACACACGGAACTGTCTTGTACAGAGGAGGGTGGGGGCTAGGAATAGTGGTGGACTAATGGGGACAAAACTATACTATCTACCCCAAGTGAATCAATGTGCAGTATATGCATGTATTGAAACAACATACTATACTCCACAAAAATGTACAAGTAAACGTTAAAATATTTTGAATAAGAAAGCACAAATATTGATACAAAAAAGGCATCTTAAGATGTTCCAAAGTCTTTTGATACAAACATCATCTCTGGTATGAGACAAAAACTAGGCATGCCAAGTACATGTTGTCTGCCTGTCACATGTAGGGTGGTCAACCACAGAGACCTATGTAGTCATGGAAACTATGATCTAAGTAAGAGGTGTTTCCAGGACTTTGCTCGATGACTTTAATTTTTTTCTAACCATTGTTTGTTAACAGAATCATATGTTTATAAAAGCAAAGACTAAACATATTTTTGTAATCATGACTCTGCTAACCATTGACAGCTTTTCATTCAACAGTTAGTGTCATTCCCCAAACACATGTTTATTACCACACCTGGACCTTTGTTGACTTTCAAGCAGTTTTAGAAACTATGCCACATTGCCTGTTAGTCTATGTTTCTTTGTTAGCCTCCTCACTTCGCTCTTTCCTCTGTTTACAATTATTTTTATGACTGCATTCTCCCTCTCACCCTGCCTTGAGCTCTCTGTTATTGTTTTCTCTATTTAAAATCCACGACATGAGTACTTTACCACAAAGGAAAGCTATTAACTACTGATTTAAAAAAAAAGGGAGAGAGAGTATTTGGACTGAAGGACTAGGAGAAAAAAATGTTCACAGCAGACATTTAGGGGATGACGCTTATTTCATTATGCCTAAAATGCCGGGCATGTGGAAGGATACAGCTAAGAAGGGAATATAGGGTCCAACTTACATGAGAGTATTAAAACAAAGTCTACTGTAATGAAAAGTTTGTCTAATTGCATATACATTGAAAATACCAGGAATTGTAATTGTATCAAAAATTATGCTCTTTGATAAATAGTCATTTTCCATACTCAAGAGCTAAAAATTTACAATACAAGTTTAGGGGAAAACATATTTGGCTCTTATACAAATTTAATTTAGGTTACATTCCAATATAAATGAAATCAATTTATTCAACTCACAAATTGTAAGACTCTCTCTTTCTTCTTAGTTCTTGTTGCTTCTCACATTATAAACAGCCCCTGGTTCTGTACCTGGATGTCTTCTTTTGCTTTTTTTTTGTTTCCATCCCTACAAAACATGGAGTTCAGACATTTTTCTCCATGATATACGATAGAAAACTCTATAAAAAAAAGAATGATTCATGGCTCTAAAAAAAAAAAAATTAATTTCCCAGAATTAGTAATATTACCCGGTTTTATTTAACTCCAACCCAAAAAGAATTATCTTTTGATTTCCAGAAAATCCTATGATTCGTAAGCAGGACCAATGGTGATTGTGACAGGAGAGGTTTGAGCATTTAGTGGATTTCTAAGGATCATGATTTCTTAGGGACAGAACTTAGAGATCAGTCAATTAAACTAATCCACAACCACCGCAATCTGCTGATCATAGTCCTTGCATCAATGGCCTGTAATTTCTTTGTCTGGCATTCACAAACTATTATTTATAAACCTTGATTGGCTCTTGGTTGATTTTATTACGGAAAAGGAGAAAAGAGCTGGTTAGAGTTTTTAATTTTGATTCCTCAGTCTATCCCTGTTTTATTCGGTCTCATCATTTTGTTCCATCCACCCATCACAGAAATCCAGAAAAAGGCCAAGGGAGATGGGAGTGCAGGATACAAGTCTGTTCATCATGCACAGGTTTAAGTCTCTTCTGGCTTCTGCCTTTCAATTTGGCATAATCACCTATTTCTTTGTAGAGTTCAGGCCAAATGTACTTCCTCAGAGAAACTATCCCGGACTTGCTTTTCTAAGTAACATGATCCCCCCAACTCTAATCACTCGAGCTCCTTATCCTACCTGGTTTTTCTTCACAGCATTATGTCCGTATAAGATAGCAGTTGCAGTTTATTCATTTACTACTACTACTACTACTACTACTACTACTACTACTACTACTACTACTACTACTACTACTAATAATAATAATAATAATAATAATAATAATAATAATGTTAGAGCTAACTTATTGAGCTCCCAGTATGAGCCAGGGACTGTTGTCAGTGTTTTACGTGTACTCAATGGTTTGATTCTCATGTACCCCATGAAGCAGAAATTGATGTCCTCCTCTTTTAACAGACAGAAACAAGTGCAAAGGGCAAGCCATTTGTCCAAGGTTATATCGGCAGAGCTGGGCTCACTTCAGAAAGCCTAGCTCCCCACTTAAGGGCTACTCAACCTCCGTAAGAGCAGAAAGTTTGCTTGTATCCAAAACAGTACTGAGCATAGACAGATTATTCAATCAATACTGTATTTATAGAATATCTGAATGAATGAATAAATTAGAGGGTGAAGTGTGAGTCTAGAGGAATTAGGAAACAAATTAATTCTATATATCATGTTGAAACTGCATCAGCAGCACTCCAGAAAATTCAAATTAGCAAAGACAGCCAGGGTCAGGATGTGGGTAATTAGTTAAATGTAACAAGGGAACTAACTTTGTTCTGAACTTTTAAAATCATTTTATTCATCCCGACCTTAAGAATTTTCATGTTGGAGCTTCTTCCCTTAGCAGTTAATATCTGTGATCTGTTATGAGCCTTTTTGATGAAATGAGCATTCCAAGGTCATAGTTTGATTTTTTTTTCAGTATTGCCTTTGTTTATTTTTAATCATAGAGGGAGGAAAGCCTACATCAAAATCCTGTCTGTCATAGAAAGTAATATTATTACTGTGTCAGAAAGAGCTATGTAAATCTTTGATTAAAATGCCAGAGAGATGCTGTTGGTAAAAACTGCTAAACCATAGCATGCTGTGTTAAGAGATACTATTCTTAGGAGGAGGTATAATTTCTGTTTAAAATTACTGGTGATGGTTTATGTGCACAATTTGGAGGATGAGATAAAATACAAAGTGAGAAAGTTTTGGAATAAAGTGAAGCTGCATAAGTTGAAGTTATACAACTGGTTTAAAGGGAAATGAGAAGTTAGAAATGAAAGTTTTGCTCAGTTTTCTGTTATGTGGACTAGAGTTTATTGGTTGGTGTTTAAATAAAGCCTGTAGATGTGACATATTTTGAACTGTAATCCTTAAAGCAGGGGCTTTCACATTTTTCGAATAATGCTACATTACTTATGGAAATTATTATCTTTGGAAGACTAATAGAATTTAGGGCTCACACCAATTTCAGGCTTTGGAAATACTTTTATTGGAAAACTTTAGTAAAACAATATCTTATGTGGAACAAAAATTAGTCAACTCATGAAAATCAAAAGTATTCAGACTGACATCAGAATTGGGAAACAAACACTTCATCTGCTTACTTCCTTCTCTCTTATGTGGCCTCTGCTGAAATTTAAAGCACCGTAAGCACAGACAGCACTGTGCTAGTAGGAGAGACTTAGCAACCATTTTTCAATATGATAACGTTTATGAAGCATAATATGACTACAGCTTCTCTAGTAGCACAATTATCCTTTAATTTCTACCTATTGTTTGAGCACAAAAACTGACTTGTGTGAGATATATCTAGGATAAAATTATTTTTCCTATCATTGGCCACCGAAAGCTTTATAGAATCCCACCAAACATTTCTCTTTTCTCATAGATTTACTGACGTATGTTTGACAAATAAAAATTACGTGTATTTAAGCCGTACAATGTGATGATTCGATATGCTTACACATTGTGAAAGATTACCACAATCAAGCTAATTAACATATCCATCACCTCACATAGTTACCCTTTGTGTGTGTGTGTGTGTGTGTGTGCGTGCGTGCGTGCGTGCGTGCGTGTGTGTGTGGTGAGAACTTAAGATCTACCTAAGATCTACTTTCTTAGCAAATTGCAAGTATATAACACAATATTATTAACCATAGTCATGATGCTGTACATCAGGATTCCAAAACTTATTTTATAACTGAAAGTATATACCTTTTGACCAAAATCTCCTCATTTTCCCCACCCCCAGCCCCTGGTAATCACCATTCTACTCTGTTTTCCCAAGTCTGACTTTTCTAGATTTCATATGTAAGTGAGATCATGCAGGATTTGTCTTTCTATGTCTGGCTTATTTTGCATCCTATAATGTCTTCCAGGTTTATCCATGTTGTCACAAACGACAGGATTTCCTTCTTTTCTAAGAATGAATAATATTCTACTATATACACAAGGGGTCTATCAAAAAGTTCATGGAAAGATTCATATTATCTTTTAATTATATTTTTCCACAAACTTTTTGAGGTACCCTTTACATACCACATTTTTATTACTCATTCATCTGTTAACAGACACTTTCATTGTTTCCATATCTTGGATCTTGTGAATAATGCTGCAGTGGGAGTGCAGACATCTCCATAACATACTGATTTCATTTCCTTTGGGTATATCCCCAGAAGAAGAATTCCTGGGTCATATGGGAGCTCAACTTTGAATTTTTTGAGGAACCTCCACACTATTTTCCATAATGGCTGTTCTAATTTGCATTCCCACCAACAGTGTGCAAGGGTTCCCTTTTCGCTACATCCTTTCCCACACTTGTCTTTTGATGTTTTGATAGCCATCCCCACAAGTGTGAGGAGATATCTCACTGTGGTTTTGAGTAGCGTTTCTCTGATGATTAATGATGTTGAGCACTTTTCATACACTTGTTGGCCATTTGTATGTCTTCTGTGGAAAAATGTCTATTTAGGTCTTTTGCCCACTTTCTAATCATGTGATTTGTTTTTCTACTATTGAGTTGTATGAGTTGTTTATAAATTTTGTATATTAACTCCTTATCAGATATATGACTTGCAAATATCTTCTCCCATTCTTTAGGTTGCCTTTCATTTTGTTGTTTGCTGTGCAGAAAATTTTTAATTCGATATAATCCCACTAGTTTATTTTTGCATTTGTTGCCTGTACTTTTGGTATCAAATTCAAAAAATAATTACGAAGACCAAGAAGATTTTCCTATATGATTTTTTCTAGCAGTTTTATAGCTTTGGGTCTTATATGTAAGTCTTTAATCCATCATAAGTTGTTTTGTGCATGGTCTTAGATAAGGGTCCAATTTCATTTTTTTGCATGTGGATATCCAGTTCTCCCATCACTATTTATTGAAAAGACTATCCTTTCCCTATTGTGTATTTTTGGTGTCTTTGTTAAAAATTAGTTGCCTGTGTGTGTTTATTTTGGGGCTTTCAATTCTATTCCATAAGTTTATGTACCATATTCTTGATTACTACAGTGCTTTATTACTATAGCTTTGTAATATAATTTGAAATCAGGACATGTGATGTCCGTAGTTTTGTTCTTTTTTCTTAAGATTGCTTTAGCTATTTGGGGTCTTCAGTGGTTCCATACAAATTTTAGGATTGTTTTTCTATTTCTGCGAAAAAGTCCACTGGAATTTTAATAGGGACTGCATTGAATCTGTAGATCACTTTAAGTATTATGGACATTTTAACAATATTATTTCTTCTAATCCATGAACATGGGATATCTCTCCATCTATTTGTGTCTTCTTCAGTTTCCTTCATCAATGTTTTATGCTTTTCAGTGTGCAGATTGTTTGCCTCCTTGGTTAAATTTATTCCTAAGTATTTTATTCTTTTTGATGCATTGCAAATGGGAATGTTTTCTTAATTTCTTTTTCAGATAGTTGATTGTTAGTGTATAGAAATGCAACTGATTTTTATATGTTGATATTGTATCTGCAACTTTATTGAATCTCTTTTTTACTTTTCATGTTTTTTTGTGGAGTCTTTAGGGTCTTCTATATACAAAATCACATCATCTGCAAATACAGATAATTTCACTTCTTTCTTTCCTATTTGGATGCATTTTGTTTCTTCTTCTTGCCTAATTTCCCTGGCTGGGACTTCCAGTCCCATGTTGAATAGAAGTGGCAAAATCATGCATCCGTGTTTCATTCCTGATCTTAGAAAAAAAGCTTCTAGCTGTTCACCATTGAGTATAATGTTCAATACAGGCTTGTCATACATGGCCTTTATTATGTTGAGGCACATTCCTTTTGTACCTAATTTGCTGAGAATCTTTAATATGAAGCGATGTTACATTTTGTAACAAATGTTTTTTCTGCATCTATTGAAAAGATTATATAATTTTTTATCCTTCTTCCTGTTAGCATGGTGAATCAAATTTACTGATTTGCTTATATTGAACCACCCTTGCATCTCAGGGATAAATCCCACTTGATTTTGGTCTATGATCCTTTAAATGTACTATTGATTTCTATTTGCTAGTACTGTATTTTGATGAGAATTTTTGCATCTATGCTCATCAGAGTTATTGGCCTGTAATTTTCTTTTCTTGTAATGCCCTTACTGGCCTTAGCAACAGAGTAATGCTGGCTTAATAAAGTGAGCTTTGTAGTGTTCCCTCCTTCTGAATGTTTTGGAAGGGTTTGAGGAGGATTAATGTTAATTTTTCTTCACATGTTTGGTAAAACTCAACAATGAAGATATCAGATCATGAGATTTTCTTTGGTTGGGAGAATTTTTATTACAGATTCAGTCTCCTTACTTATTTTGTCTGTACAGGTTTTGTATTTTTCATGACTCAAATCTAAATTCATTTCTATTTTTAGATGAGGAATTTGAGGCTGAGAGAGTGTAAGTTACTATCTGGCCAGTAAGTGACCAAGTAATTCTAGAATATAAATTGTTATATTCAAAATTGTGTATATTTTTACTACATTAACTTGGGAAACCTGGCTTAAAGCAAAATGTTAATAATATATAATATAATAAAGTGGAAAAATCACAAATGACCCATAAAATTAATAGAAGATAGGAGGACTGAAAAGCCAATTAAAAACTTATTTATTAATTCAAAATATTTTATTGAGCATAAAACATGTATGATGACTAATCAAAGTGCTGATAATCTAGAGTAAAAAAGATTAAAAAAAAGAGAGACAGTTTTCTCATGAATCTTGCATTCTGATGGGAAAAGAGCAACTAGCACATATGTCAAACTGCAAACTAAGTATGGAAGATATACTATTAGCCTAGTGTTCATGTGTGTGTGCATGTGCACATGTGTGTTCCTAACACATATAGCAATGAACAGGTGCTGAGGTAAAAATAACAGCATAAAATGAACAATATAAAATAAGCCTAAAAGAAATAGAGACTCTCCAGCACAACTAAATATACTGAGAATCGCAATTACAGGGCACAGAGCCAAGAAATGTATACTGTTAACAAGTTGTCCCAAGCGATAATTTGACAACGAGTATACAAGGTAAAGATTCTAAATATGTAAAGTTAAACAGTACTCAAGTTCAAGATTAGAGGATTAAGTATTAGAAGTCACAAATTCTTCAAGATCATTTATTAAATCGACAAAATAAATTAAATTAGGTATTATGAGGGTGCTTCAAAAACTTTGCGGGAAAATAGAATTCAACGATAACATGGGGGGATCTCAGGAGCCAAGGGTGGCCCCTGCCGACAGACAGCAGGAGCACGGGATGATGTCACACAGGCAGCCCATCACTGCCACAGACACTGGTGGTCTGCCACAGCCAGCGCCACAGCCACTACCATCACAAGGGCAGCCTGGTGCTACTGCCACTGCAGCCCCCACAACCCAGCAGGCAACCCGCCGATCACTCTCAACTGCATTGACACAAGGAGGGTCACCAGCAGAGTCCAGGAGCAGAGGTGAGCAAGCACAGTCCCATGACCCAGGGTCCCAGCCCACTGGGGGAATTATGCTGCCCTCCATGGTAGCACACCATGGGGTGGGAGGTATGTGTGCAGCCCAAGCAACTGCCTTGATCCAGGGAGAGACACATGTGGAACCGCCAAGAGTGCAGAAACCCAGGATACCAAAATAGAGTAAGGAAGAACATTCCCAACCACTGTCAACCATTCCCCAACCAGAGGAACCAAGGACCCAGGAGGATCCTCTGCCTGTAGGAAAGAGAAACCCCACCCAGGGATACCCATTCAATATACCGCAGTTCACCCATCAGGGTCATGGGATGCCAGCTGGGGTGCCAAATACCTGCCTGGGGTCACCCACTCCAGCCAAAACGCAGTAGGGCACTCAGACGCTTCTCCCAAGAACTTGAGAGCTTGCGTATATCCTTGACATCTCAACACAGTCTCATTAACCTCAGCAAGCAATCATTAAGTACCCCAGTGACTAGGCTATGGAGGCACAAACACACAACTCTGACATTGAATATGACCAAAGTACCCATGTGAAGACTACACTACTGTGTCCACACAGAACTAATACTAAACAGTGTGGTACTGGCATAAAAACAGACACTTGGATCAATGAAACAAAATAGAAAACCCAGAAATCAACCCACATACTTGCAGCCAACTGATCTTTGACAAAGGCACCAAGAATATACACAGGGGAAAAGCCTGCCTCTTCAATAAATACTGCTGGGAAAACTGGAAATCCATATGTAGAAGAATGAATCTAGACCCATACCTCTCATCATATATCAAAATCTACTCAAAATGGTTAAAGACTTAAATACGAGAACTGAAACTATAAAACTCCTAAAAGAAAACATAGGGGAAACACTTCAGGAAGTAGGACTGGGCAAAGAATTTATGACTAAGACCCCAAAAGCACAGGCAACAAAAGGAAAAATAAAAAATGGGATTATATCAAACAAAAAGCTTCTGCACAGCAAAAGAAATGGTTAGCAGAGCAGAAAGACAACCTACAGAGTGGGATAAAATATTCACAACCTATGCATCTGACAAGGGATTAATATCTAGAATATACAAAGAACTCAAACAACTCATCAGTAAAAAAACCCAAGTAACCTGATTTAAAAAATGGGCAAAAGAGCTGAATAGGCACTTCTCAAAGGAAGATATACAAATGGCCAAAAAGTAATGAAAAAATGCTCAGGTATCATTAACCATCATGGAAATGCAAATCAAAACCACACTGAGATATCATCTCACCCCAGCTAGACTGGATATTATCAAAAAGAGAATAAAAAATGCTGGCAAAGATGTGGAGAAAGGTGAACCCTCCTACACTGTTGGTGGGACTGTAAATTAGTGCAGCCATTATGGAAAACAGTATGGAGGTTTCTCAAACAACTACACATAGAACTGCCATGTAATCCAGTGATCCTATTGCTGGGTATATACCCAAAGGAATGGAAATCATCATGTTGAAGGGATATCTGTACTCCCATGTTTATCGCAGCTCTATTTACAATAGACTAGAGTTGGAACTAACCTACATGTCCATCGTCAAATAACTGGATAAGGAAAATGTAGAAAATTTACACAATGGAATACTACTCTGCCATAAAAAAGAATGAAACTCTGCCATTCGTAGCAACATGAATGACTTAGAGAAAATTGTTAAGTGAAATAAACCAGGCACAGAGAGAGAAATACTATATGTCCTCACTCATAAGTGGGAGCTAAAAAAATAATAACAAATAAATATAGAAAGAAAGATACAACAGTCACAATAATCTGTTGAACTTTCAAAAGGAGAGAATAGGACTGAGGTTACCAGAAGTGGGAAAGGGGAAGTTCAAGTGGGAGGGGGGTTAGCGAGAAATTGGTAAAAGTCTACAAAAAATGATTGCATTGTGTAATGTGGAATATACCAATTATCCTGATTTGAACATCACATATTGCACACAGCTATTGATAGTCAATGCTCTCCCCCACAGATATTTACAATCAATTATGTTTCAATAAAAAAGATGATATGAATATTTCCATAATCTGTGACAGAATAAATCCAAAGTCATCCAAGTAAAGTCTTTTAACATTGTTTTTATGAATATTAAAGAAAAATGAAGCAATATGCAGTTCAACAGGTTTTATTCACCCTTCATAAAGTCCAGTTTTTCCAGAAAGAATTTACTATGTCCTTGACATTTGATACAGAATAATTGCATTTATGGCCCTAATTTTATAATGGCATTTCCTAACACTGAAATAAATTGCTGTCCTAAATGGAATCCATCATATTTTAAGCTAAAAGCATCATTCAGTATAAATTAAATTTAATTTATATACTATAAGTCACATATTGGACTATTAGCCTCTTCATTTCTCTGTGATAGAAATATACTGCCATATACTTGGTATGGCTTTATGGTGGGCAGAGTATACCTTGCTACACCATGTTTCTATTTTGGTCAGAGGTTTGAAATGTGATTGAGTGCTTGGGCTTCTCCTGTTATGCTCCTTTCATTGTCTCCAGAAGAACCTGCCTTGTGTAACCTACTGGACCCATGTGAATGAGAAAGTGGGGCAGACATGAAACCCACCACATCAACCCCACCCAACCCTGGCCTAGAATTAGCAGGCTCCCAGACACTTTTCAGACATTGAGTGAAAAATAAGTACGTACTGTTGCATGTCACTGATGCTTTGTTATTCAGCGTTGTTTTGGCAGTTAAGTCAACAGATACAATGGAGTTCTTTCCTGCAAGATATTGTGGACTCATCCTAATTCTTCCTCACTGTAATGTCTTTTAGATATCTGCTAGCATTGTTTTATCAACTAGTTAGGAAACTACAGAAGAAAAAAGACCAGTTTGGAAAAATATATTTGTAATGTCTTCCAGTGTTTAATAAAGAGCATATTAATGTCATTCATGGGCTCTTTATTCTGTAGTTCACCAGTACATGGGTTTTATTCTACATTTAAATAAATCTAAAAGAAACTGGATGAGTTTTTTTTTTTTCATCCCATCCCAGTCCCAGTCTTCCATGTGTAAGCAAAAAGTATTATTTTTTCTGCCCTCACTTCCTTTTTTATGCCCTGAAAATAGGAAGGAAAATGCTATTGGCCCCAAATCACATACTAGTGCTGCACCCAATAATTTACTCAATAGCTGAGTTTTGGGTTAAACAAATATGTTTAAAATCCATCATTTGGCATCAAACTAATGCCTGACATATTCCACCAAAATTTTGGGTCCTGTTGTTCTACAAACTTAGGTTAGAATCCTAAAACTGTCATTTGTGGTGAGACTGTTTTTCTACAGCAGGCCACAATTTCTTTCATTTTTGATATTCAGCCCTTTTCCTTTACGATCTATTGTCTCAGAAATTTGAGAGAGACTGACTTGGAGTGGCATGAGTGAGGAAGAGGGGAAGGAAAGTAAGTTAGAAAAAGGTATTATGAAAATGAGCTATTCTAACCCTCATCTTCATCCTGCTCTTAATAGCAAATGACTAAAGGAGATTGTCTCAAACTTACAGATTTTTATCTCAAATGCTTTTATAGTCTCTGCCTATATTACTAAATAAAATCTTCTGGAGTTTGTTCATGTACATACAAATTTGTAAATAGCTAAAGCTGATTATAAAAATTTTAAAATATTGCCTGACTATTAAAAGCAAAGGCAGGCTGTCTGGTTAGCTCAGTTGGTTACAATGTGGTACTGATAATGGTAACATCAATGTCCAGGGTTCGATCCCTGTACTGGCCAGCCACCAAAAATAAATAAAGAAAGAAAGAAATAAAAGCGCTGGCTATGAGAAAAAGAAAAACAGCTGGGTAAACCCATTTCAGACTCAAACTAAGGATTTGTTGCCAGAGATTCAGCCAAGAGAGGAAACAAATTTTAATGTAAAGGACATGGGAAAAATAAGACCTGGCCACTTTAGGATACATGCTTTATTCTATGACTGACAGTACTTTGAGTGCTGGGGATGAAAATCTTTCATGCCACATTGTAAGGATGCTGGTTTACTATGATCCAGTTGGTTAAATAATATCAGGAGCTATTGTGCCTGCATTCCAAACAAGCCATTCCCAGAAGACATTCTGTATGTATAACTAGAATACTTCCAGAAGTCCTTTGGACGAGGGGAGAATCTATTCAAGAAGCCCCAAACTTAATCACAATCCCATTTATTTTTACCTAAATCCAGATATCTAGATCATTACACACTATTCCAAGTTGACTTTCCCTATGGAAAGGGGGATAAATGAAACCATTTCAGTGTTAAAATATTCAACAAATATTTATGGAACACCAAGTTCAGGTACTGTAGTAGGCTGTGGGTACAGAGAAGACAAGCATGGTCCTTGCTCTCATGAGAGCTCACAGCTAGTGGGGGAGATACTGAATTAGAAAGTTAAGAGATATGACATAGGTTATTACAAAGAGTGAAAAGGTCCCTGAAATAATCAGAATAAAGGAAGTATTGGGAATGGGGGCTGTCTTCTTGGAAGTTTACGGCCCCAAGCCCTAATTTGCCAAACTGAATTTGGGTGATTTTCTTACCTATAATAGTGAGATTTTTCACATATTTGAAATAATTATTCTGGTATGTTTTATCTTTTCCATCATAATCTGTTGATTAATTTATCTGCATATAACGATAATACCACTAAAATTTGGGGCTGTACAATAACTAGTCTAGAGCATGACTTATATCCCTTCCAAAATTGTTGATGTTTATATCTTTCAAAGCCTACAAATGCTGTCCAGGCTGAAACTGGTTTCAATCTTTTTGAAAACATAATATTCATGTTTTTGGTGACTGGCCAAAAGTATGTTATTTATTTGAAATAGTGTGTGCATAAAAATATGTTAACTTTATCCCAGGACACTAGTAACTTAAGCACCAACGTTTAAAAATGTAGTCAGTTGTTGTTTCTAAAACAACTGAATTATTTTTCTCAGTCACAATGTTGGTGAGGCTTGACATTACTCTGTCATGTCTTTTGAAGCTCTCATAAGGGAGGACAGTGTTTTGAAATGCTATCTGCTGTTTGTTTATCCCTGGCAATTCCTGCTGTCCTGAAGCCCTCACCTACTGCGTGAGGCCTCCCAGCTTCAGAAGAGGGCAGAGGTCAACCAAAAGCAAAAGTGATAAAGTTCCAGTTTTGACTTCTAAAGCTAACACGTAACAACCTTTTCAAAGATGACAATTGTAAGAATCTAGTTTTTATAGCAAAGGAACAGAATCTTCTAAATTAAAAAAAAGAATAATACTAAAGTTCTTTTCAATAACAACAAGCAGAGATTGCCAACTAAGGAACACAGTGTTTTTACCGTAAGCCAAAGAGTAGGATAGATGCAATATACATGTATAACCTAGGGACAATTTCTATCCAAAAGAAAGGAGAATGCCCTATAAGCTGGAAAAAAATGTCTAATGGAGGTGACAAGAATGTACAGCCTGCTCCTTGCTTATGTGTGTGTGTGCACGCATGCACATACACACACACACACACACACACACACACACACACACACACACACACACACACACACACACCACTCCACTCACAGCCTGAAATCCCAAGATATAAGGAGGCCCCTTCTCAGAAGCCCCAGGGTTGACAGCACAGAGCAAGGTCAGGTAGAGAATGCAGCTGAGTCTCAGAAGATCAAACACCAGCAGTGTGCCAGAGGGGCTCACCACCAACTGGGTAAGATGAGCAAGCTTCCCCAGGGTAATCGCTGTGAACTGTATTAACCAGGGGAAAGAGCACGAGTTATACCAAACACAAACTCTTCGACAGTAGGCATTGTGAAAGCAGGTGGATGCCCCAAGAGCAGTTTGCGCTATCCCTTGGGAACTAATACAGGATAAGTATCCTTTCCTTGCCAGAAAATTATGTCAGCTCAGCCCACACTGAGATCAGGCCTTGAGAGAAAGGCAGGTATAAGGAGAAAGGGAGAATGCTAAATTTGGCTAAATGTTTACCCATAAAAGACTAACTTTATAAACCACAGGGAGTGATATGCTTGAAATGGCAAGATTAGGTCCTCTCCCCATCATCTGTGGAAGCCTGAATTCACATGTTGAAAATAATTGAACTTCTGCATATATAAGTTGTAGTGTATACAACTAAACCCATTACACTGTAGGCGGTGTTGAATCTTGCTGTATCTCAGTTCAAGTGTGCATGTTATACAGAAGAATGGAAAGGTCTACTCATAAGGTGCATTTATTCACTTAATCTCAAAAATATATCTTCCGCCAAGAAAAGGGGTTTTGCCTATATTGTTCATGGATACTTTCCTGTTACCTAGAACAGTGGCCCACATATCACAGATGCTCAATACTTCTTGATAAATAAATAAAATATAAAACTAATTGTTTAGTAGTATCTTTCAAGAAGTCTTCGATGGATTTAAAAAGTTCTAATGCTCAAACTTTTTATACTGGTATCCTCGGCTTATTCCTGGATTTCGTATGAAAAACCAATTTGATGAAAAAGAGTAAACGGGAAAGTGATGGTTTTTCATTAGTAAAAACCATCATTGTGACCTATCCGAAATAAAACATTAAATAATAAACTTCCTTGATACATTTAAAATATGATAACTTTTCATGCAAATCTCCAAGATTATGCCTACAACTTCTCACAACCTGCCCCAAGAGAACCTCACCTGAGTGAGGCTCTACTTATATTCAGCCCCTGAACTAAAAAAACAAAAACGTCTTACCATTGACAACCTTGAAATTAACATTTTGGAACTCAAATAGATGTTGAATGGTCAAACACATGTAATACTTTAAAAGTAAACAAGTCTAATTTTCAAAGGTATAAAATTTCTAATTAAAAAAGCCTTGACCTTGCCTCTTCTCTGCCTTATGATTATGTAAAATTTGATTTTTATTATCATGCCAATTTCCTACCTTCTCTTCCTACTCCCACTGAGATTTTCTTAAGTCTTTTCTTTTCATGTATTATGAATAAATTCAATGCAGTTGTCTGGGATTTAATCCAACTAAAGAACAATGAAACTTAAGCTTTTTATTTTTATATTCATAAGTTGTTTTTGGAAAGGAGCTATTTGAGAAACACTAGTAGTAATTGCCCGCTAGGCAGAGTTGTGAAGGATCAGTACCCACAATTGCAATTCTCTTAAAAGCAAAGCTCCAGGAGCCCACAAAATGCTTTCAGTCTAATGCCAAACCTAAAATTCGTTCTCTGGAAAGAACTCTTCCTTCCACTGGAAAAGACAGATATCAAACTGAACAGCCTTCTCTGTGTTTGTTTTGGGAATGGCTTAGTCATTGGGCCCTAAGTAAAATAATTCCTTTTCGGGGGATGTGGGAGAAATGTCGATATTAATTTATACAACTGAAATGTTTTATAATGTAGGTTATGGTGCAGTAAGAAATGATTTCAAAATCTCAGTTGCTATGAAAACAGTTTATTTCTTGCTCATGGAACTTGTTACACAGATTGACTGCGTTTTCACCCCTTGTTGTCTTCATTCCAGACACCAGGCTGATGAAGCAGCCTCTGTCTACATGTTTCTGATTATCATGGCATAGGGAAAAGAAGAAATAGTGAACCACACATTGGCTTTTGCAGTTTATACTCAGAAATCATCACTTTAAAACATCACTTTAGTGCATTTTCATCTGCCAAAGCAAGTCACATGGCCAAGTCTGATGTCAGTGGGTCAGGGAAATATAATCCTCCTCTTGGAAGACCATCCAATATTGGGGAACAATCATAAAACTTACTACAAAACCTTCCTACACAAGTAGATACTAAATTATGATATATTTATTAACAAATCAAAGTAACTTTATATTTAATACTTTTATGCTTAATAGCAATAATAATATTTAATATCTATTGTGTGTTTATTATCTGCCAGGATCAAAGACAAGCAGTTTACATGTATTATTTCATTTCAGATTAAGAGACTGGTATGTAATTACCCCCATTTTAAAGATGAAGTTAGTGAGATAGTGAATTTAACTTGTTCTGCATTGCATAGGCAATAAGTGATGAGGTAGAACTGATTCAAACACTTTGTAAATTGCATCATGCACACTAACAGTAATAATTTGTTAGTTTATAAATGCATTTGAACTAATACTGAAAACCACTTCACTATTTTTTTCTTTTTTCTTTATAATTTGGGATATCTCAAGGCATAGTGACAGAGCTCCCTTGAATAAACTAGCAATCTAGGTCCCGCAAGAGAGCAGCGCACCTGAGAATAAAGATGAAGGGAACGAAGTAGCTGCTTCAAGAGAGCTCAGCAGAACTGGGTTATCCAGCATAGACCCATCCATTTAAACCATGAAATGGCCCAGGGCAAATAAAAGTGTAACTTCTAACAATGGAAAATCATCCTCACATGTGAGGTCTGAGCCTTTAAAACTGAGCAGAGCATATTTTAGTTTCACTAACATTTTAAATATGTTCCTTTGACTTGGGGGAAGAATAAGTAGATGCAAGAGAGGCGAAATGGCATGGTGTTATGGATTAAATGTGTCCTCCAAAAGTTCTCCGGAAAGAGACCTTTGTAATTGTGTTAAGAGGGTGGGAAATCCTGTTATGGTAATTGAAAGATGGGGCCTTTTTTTTTTTTTTTTTTTTTCTTGACCGGCGCTCAGCCAGGGAGTGCACTGGTCATTCTTATATAGGATCCGAACCCGTGGCGGCGGGAGCGTCGCCACGCTGCTAGCGCAGCACGCTACCAAGTGCACCACGGGCTCAGCCCAAGATGGGGCCTTTTAAGAGGTAATTAGATTTTGAGGACTACATCCTAGTGAACGGATTGATCCATTCATGAAGTAATGAGTTGACAATGGTTTAATGGGTGGTCATGGGCATGGTTCTGATGGCTTTATAAGGAGATCGAGTGATCAGGTTAGCTCTCTTGTTCACCCCATTCTTGCCACGTGACACCCTGCATCACTGTAGAATCACCACCAAGAAAAGGCCCTCACTAGAGGTGTTCCCTGGCCTTTGGACTTCCCAGCCTCCAAAAGTATAAGAAATAAATTTTATTTCTTTATAAATCATCTAGTTTCAGACATTTTGGTATAAGCAACAGAAACGGACTATTACATGTGTCTTGATAGTCTTTGGAATTAACACATTAATTTGATTCAGTCAATCAGAAGCTCATTGGCAACTACTAAAATAACCACAACAATCTCAATCTTCTTTTTCAGTTCGAAGAGTCCCCAAAAGGTGTATAACCATCACTCTGGTGCAGCCATCCGTGTCCTTACAGAAGCAGTGTCAGCACCCTGTGTACAGAGTGGTTCTAATACCATCATGGATTAACTCACTGAGCTGATGATGCAATCTGAGAACTGCGTAACTGGTTCTGAAATGCTTGCCATCAGTAAGTCCACAGAGAATTGCTTGGTTTTTACATCTTGCTGGGTTTTGGTCTGCTTAGAATAGCTTAAGGGGCCTTTTCTTTTTTTCCTTTCTACTTTTTTTGTGGGGCTTATTCTGAATGTGGAAAGCAAGTCCGGAAAACTTTCTCACTGACTGTTACCTTTGCCCCAGGCCACTCCAATCTTTTCTGTTCACATAAGATTAAACAAAGCAGGTATTCCCTGGAATCTCTCAGACATTTATCAGGCATTTGAAGCAGAATGTAGAGTGGTCTCACTGCCTACCTTAATTTTCCTTGTGGTTGGAATGGTTCACTCATACAGTAGTTCCCCCTTTTCTGCGGTTTGGCTTTCTGCAGTTTCAGTTATCCATGGTCAACTGTACTCCAAAAATATTAAATGGAAAATTCCAGAAATGAACAATTGATGAGTTTTAAGTTGTATGCCAGTCTGAGTAGCATAGGGAAATCTCACACTGTCCTGCTCCATCTTGTCTGGGATATGAACCATCCCATGTTCATGCTGTATATCCTACCTGTCCCTTAGTCACTTAATAGCCATTTTGGTTATCAGATTGATTGTCATGGTATGGGCATCTTAGTGCTTGTGTTCAAGCAACTGTTATTTTACTTAGTAATGGCCCCAAAGCACAAGAGTAGAGATGCTGGCAATTTGGATGTGCCAAAGAGAAGCCATAAAGTGCTTCCTTTAAGTAAAAGGTAAAAGTTCTATACTTAATAAGAAAAAAAATCACATGCTTAGATTGCTAAGATCTACAGTAAGAATGAATCATCTATCCATGAAATTATGAAAAAGGAAAAAGAAATTCATGTATTGTACATATATGGTTCGGTATTCTACACATTTTCAGCCATCCGCTCCGGATGTTGGGAAGTATGTGGTTAAGGGGGATTGCTATATGATAGGTTTTTTTTTTTTTTTTTTTAATTATTGATGTGCTCTGCTGTTTTTAAATCTGAACCTGTACACAAATGTGCAGATTCAATATTCTTGCTACAAATATAAAACACATACATAAACAACATATTAAATAAACAATAATATAAATAGCTTTATAGTCATCAGGCTTGCTTATCTCTGAGGTGTCAGTGTGCCTTAGTTGCTAAAATTTATAATACTCTCTGAGTCTGTTTAAGCAATATTTTATCATCTAGTCTCATATGCTCCTATATTTGGCATGTCCCCTATTGATTCTTGCTGTTGTTTATTGACTTCCATTTGTTTAAACTCACTGTTGCCAATGAACAGGAGAACACCCAGGAGCTAGAGAGTATTTTACTAATCTTACTTTCCATGATTCAGTCTAAAGCAGGTTAAAAATAATGCTTCCTTCCCTATCCTAAATGATGCTTTTTGTGTGCGCATTCATGATTTTAAATCACTAAGTATCTTAGTCCATTCCCATTCCTCCTGCTATAATAAAATACCTTAGACTGGGTAATTTATAAACTGAAGAAATTTATTGCTTATAGTTCTGGAGGCTGAGAAATTCAAGACGAATGTGCCAGCAGTTCTGGTACTGATAAGAGCTCTCTCTGCTTCCACATTGGTGTCTGCCTGTAGTGTTCTCATGGTGGAAGAGGCAAAGGGATGAATGCTGCATCTTCAAGCCCCTTTTTAAGGGCACTAATCCCATCATGAATCCTGTTGTTTAAATCATCATTGTAGGGTTTAAATTCTAACATATGAATTTGGAGAGGGATACCGACATTCAGACCATCACATGCAGATAAGTATAGATAGTCTTCAGTCATATAAAAAAACTAAAGAACAAAGTAACCTAAGAAAGTCATTCAAAAATGAGTCATCTAAGTCCATAGGAAATACATAAACTATAATTGCTGAACTTTAAAAAAAATCTAACATATATTACTAACAAATCTAAGATTAATTTTTTAAACCTGATCTCTGCAAAGTAAGACAAAATTTTTAAAAATCCTTAAACTATTTTGAATATTTATTTTCTGGAGAAAGATGAAGTCATCAATAAAAGATGGCTTCTAATAAAAGGAATGAAAATCTCTTCTCTGAATATTTTTACTTTCTATGTCAACATTATTTCAGAATGTGAATTGTTGAGTCTTTGACGTTATATAATATTAATTCCTGTGAACAAACATCTTATTTATATAGAAAACTATAACACAGGGGAAGAAATTTTATAACAGTGATAATGTTCAGAGCCAATATTCAGTTTTCATTTTCTGGTGCATTATATCCATTTAAATACATAAAACACCTTGTTTAAATAAACATTAGACCTATATTTGTATGGCTGGGTTCATAAGAGGTGTACAAAATTTGAAACACTTCAGATTTTAAATATTTTGTTCCATTTTAGGCTATACCTCAGATACTGTGATCACTATTGCTATGAAAGAAATACAGATTATTTTTGAAAACAGCATAAAAGAGATTGATTATCAATACTAGGTGAAGGTATAATTTATTGTGCATATAACTAAATGTTACCAAAATATTTATTGTCCATGAAAAATTCTTTGATAAATTTTGTGGACTTCAGCAAGTCACAGGAAATCTTATTGTGTTCCTCTTTCCTCCAAAACACAAAGCCAACTTCACCACATTATAATTTTTTTCTTAGGGTAAAACTTGAGACTCAGAATTATAATCAGGATTGATGGTATTTTATTTTAAAAATTCTCTGACAGTCCTGATCAATCTTAGTAGGTCTAGTTCAGTCCTTACTGAAACTAGATTATGTCCAATTCCCTAAATAAGTGAACTTTAAGAGAAATCTAGTAGAATTTCTAATTTTTGAAAAATATTTCAGTCATCTCCTCATGCAAATAAAATAGACATAGACATGAACAGGTTAGGGGAAGAAGAATGTTCTTGATATACCTAAACAGTATCTTATGAACTAAAGTTTTTATGGCTCATCCTGATAATAATAACTGATAAATTATAATTTTTCCAGTAGAAGATATCTGAGGAGCACTAGAAACAACTAAACCAGAAAAGCTGAAATGGCCTGCAGCAACCCCAGAAAGCAGAAGACAGACTGTTGTAGACAGAGCACACATTCACTAATAGCAGGATGACAAATAGATTACACTTCATGATATTTAGTGACATTAACAGGCATGCATCAGGACTTTGATATTCATCCCCAACTTCCCCATTATTCAAACACATAGATGTACACACACTCACACTCTTGCACTTACACAAATCCAAACAACCTTTCTACAGCCAGGATATTTTTAAGTAAACCATATGAAACAAGATAACTTAGAGATTGTCTGAGCCCACCAGAGCAATTGCTTGTTTACCTTCTCCCCTAAATGTAGGATAAATGTTCCCTAGGTGTCCCCCCAGTATCTTTATTATAGCTTCCTGAAAAAAAATCTGAAACAGACTGCTTTTATAGACTCATATTTTATGACAATGAAACTTAACCCTATTATGGAAATACAGAAGAAGAAGAAATGTTATAGAAATACATTAAACACAGTTGAAGAAATCATACTGAGACTACACTTCTGGAACCAAACCTAAAACACTCTGCTCATTTGACACCACTGAGCACATCTACAGGAAAATGTCTCTCCCTCCAAAAGCTACTCTAGAGAGTTAGAAGAAGCAACTGTTCCATCAGATGCCTAGATATCAATATGGGGGTATGAGAAAAATGAAAAAACCAAGGAAACATGCCACCCCCTAAAGGAATACAATAATTCTCCAGTATCAGACCCACAAGAAAAGAAAATCTATGAAATGTCTGAAAAGGAATTCCAAATAATAACTTGAGGAAACTCAACAAGATACAAGAAAATGCAGAATAATAGCAGATTTCTCAACAGAAATCTTACATGCCAGAAGAGAGTGGGATGATATACACAAAGTGCTGGGAGGAAAAAACTGCAAGCCAAGAATACTTTGCCCAGGAAAGCTATTCTTCAGAAATGAAAGAGAAACAGTGTCATTCCCAGACAAACAAAACTTCAGGAATTCATCAGCACTAGACTGTCCTTACAAGAAATCCTTGAGGGATTCTTATGTTTGGAAACAAAAGAACTGTAACTACCATCATGATAACCCATGAAAGAATAAAACTCAATGGTAGAGTAGATATGCAAATGAGGAGAAAGAAATGATTTCTTATCACTACAAAAAAACCACCAAAAGACAAAGACAAACAGTAAAAGGGAAAGGAACAATATATATATAGCAATTATAATAAAAATTAACAAAATGTCAGGAGTAAGGCAATATATTTTCATAACAACCTTGAATAAAAATGGGTTAAATCCCCCATTTAAAAGATATAGACTGGCTGAAAGGATTAAAAAACAAAGCCCAACTATATACTGCCTACAAGAAACACACTTCACCTGTAAAGACATACATACATAATATGTGAAGGGATGGAAAAATATATTTTATATAAATGGAAATCAAAAACAAGCAAGAGTAGCTATACTTATATCATATAAAACAGACTTTAAACCAAAATCTGTAAAAAGAGAAAAAGAAGGACATAATTTAATGATAACAGGATCTATTCAGCAAAAGGATATAAAAATTTTAAATACATATGTACCCAACATCAGAGCACCCAGATATATAAAGCAAATATTATTGTATCTAAAGGGAGAAATAAAATAAAAAATAAGGGGAGAAATAGACACCAATACAATAATTGTTGGGAACTTCAACACCCCTCTCTCAAAATTGGACAGATCATCTAGATAAAAAGTCAGGATATTCAGGGTCTTTTGTGCTTTCATATGAATTTTATGATTTTTTTTTTTGCTATTTCTGTGAAGAATGTCATTAGTATTTTGAGAAAGATTGCATTGAATCTGTAGATTGCTTTGGGTAGTGTGGTCGTTTTTACAATATTAATTCTTTTTTGTAAGGTTTTTGTCTGATTTTGGTATCAAGGTTATGCTGGTCTAATGGAATGAGTCTGGGAGAATACTCTCTGTTTTGATTTTTTTGGAATAGTTTGAGAATTAGTATCAATTCTTCTTGAAAAGTTTGGTAGAATTCGTTAGTGAAGCTGTCTGGTCCTGGGCTTTTATTTGCTGGGAGACTGCAGATTACTGATTCAACCTCTTTACTCATTATTGGCCTGTTCAGGTTTTCTACTTCTTCTTGGTTCATCTTGGTAATTTGTGTATGTTAAGAAAGTCATCCATTTCCCTACATATTTTCTGATTTGTTGGCGTATTAGTTGCTAATGTTCATAATGGTTTCTAACAGTTCTTTGTATTCCTCATGATAAAAACTGTCAATGAATTAGGTATAGAAGGATAGTATCTCAACATAATAAAGTCCATATATGACAAATTCACAGCTAACATTATACTGAAAGGGGAAAAGTTAAAAGCTTTTCCTCTAAAAACAGGACCAAGACAAGGATGCCCATTCTCACCACTCCTATTTAACATAGTACTGGAAATTCTAGTAAGAGCTATCAGTCAAGACAAATAAATAAAGGGCATCCAAATTGGAAAATACAAAATCAAATTGTCCCTGCTGGCAGGTAATATGATCTTATATATAGAAAAACCTAGACTCCACCAAAAATCTCTTATAACTGATAAACAAATTAGTAAAGTTGCAGGATACAAAATCAACATACAAAAATTAGTAGCATTTCTATACAACAACAGCACAGTAGCTGAAAAGGAAATCAAGAAAGCAATCCCATTTACAATAGCTACGAAGAAAAAAAATATCTAGGAACAAATTTAACTGAGGGGGCAAAAGATGTCTACAATGAAAACTGCAAAACACTGCTGAAAGAAATTAAAAAGGACACACAGGATACACACACAAAAAGTGAAAAGATATTCTGTGTTCATGGATTAGAAGAATTAATATTCTTTGTATTTCTGTGGTATCAGTTGTAATTCCTTTTACTTCATTTCTGATTTTTGATATTTGGGTCTTCTCTCTTTTTTTCTTACTCTAGCTAAAGGCTTGTCAATTTTGTTTCTCTTTTCGAAAAACCAGTTTTTCATTTTGTTGATCTCTTGCATCTTTTTTCAGTGTCTATTTCAGTTAGTTCTGCTCTGATCTTTATAATTTCTTTTTGTCTACTAGTTTGGGGATTGTGGAATATTTCAAAGCTGTGTAGTGTAATGCCCCTAGTTTGGTGCTTTCTGCTCAGGAAAAGTACAGGCCAATATCCCTGATTAATTTGGAAACAAAAATTATAGCAAACAGAATACAGCAGCACATCAAAAAGATTATACACCATGATCAATTAGAATTCATCACAGGTGCAAGGATGGTTCAACATATGCATGTCAATAAATGTGATACACTATGTCAACAAAATAAAGGACAAAAACCATATGACCTCAATAATGCAGAAAAAACTTTGATAAAATTCAGCATTCCTGAGCAGAAAGCATCAAGCTGAGCACATTACACTACCTGAATTTGAAATATACTACAAAGCTATAGTAACCAAAACAGCATAATACTGGTATAAAAACAGACACATGAACCAATGGAACAGAATAGAAAACCCAGAAATAAATCCACATGTCTATAGCTAACTGATCTTTGACAAACATGCCAAGAACATTCACTGGGGAAAGGACAGCCTCTGTAATAGATGGTGTTGGAAAAACTGGATGTCTATATGGCAAAGAAAGAAACTAGACCCCCTCCCTCATCACATACCAATATCAAGTCAAACAGGATTATAGACTTAAATATAATTCCTGAAACTATAAAACTACTAGAAGAAAATGTAGGAGAAATACTTCAAGACATTGGCCTGGGCAGAAATTCTATGGAAAAGGCTTCTAAAGCACAGGCAAAAAAAAAAAAAAAAAAGGAAAAATAGACAAATGGAATTATCCCAAACTAGAAAGCTTCTGCACAGCAAAAGAAACAATCAACAGAGTGAAGAGACAACCAGCTGAATGGGAGAAAATATTTGCAAATTATGAATCTGACATGGGACTAATATCCAGAATATACAAGGAAATTAACTCAATAGCAAAAAACCCCAAATAATCTGATTTTAAAACAGGCAAATGACCTGAATAGACATTTCTCAAAAGAAGACATACAAATGTCATACAGGTATGTGAAAAATGCTCAACATTGCTAATCATCAGGGAAATGCAAATCTAAACCACAATGAGATAGCCAGCATCTCATACCTGTTAGAATGGAAAAAAATAACAAATGTTGGCAAGGATACAGAGAAAGTGGAACTCTTCAACACTGTTGGGGAAATGTAAATTAGTACAATTATGGAAAATTGTATGGAAGCTCCTACTAAAAATAGAACTACCATATTGTATTAGTCCGTTTTGTGTTGCTATGACAGAAATACCTGAACCTGGGTAATTTATAAAGAACAGAGGTTAATTTGGCTTACGATTCTGGGACAGCTGCATCTGGCATGGGCCTCAGGCTGCTTCTACTCATGGCAGAAAGCAGCAGGCAGCTGGCAGCGGGTACAAGCAGATCACATGGAGAGAGGAAGCAAGAGAGACCGAGGAGGTGCCAGGGCCTTTTTAAACAACCAGCTCTCGCAGGAACTAACAGAGTGAGAACTCACTCATGACTCCCCCCTCCACCAGGGAGAGCATTAATCCATTCATGAGGGATCTACCCCCATGACCCAAATTGCCACATTGGAGATCAGATTTCCATGAGTTCTGGGAGGACAATACATCCAAATGCCTTCGTTCTGCCCCTGGCCTCCCAAAACTCATGTACCTCTCACATACAAAGTACAATCATTCCGTCCCAACAGTCCCAAAAGTCTTAGTTTGTTCCAGCACCAACTTAAAAGCCCAAAGTCTCATCAAGACGAAAAGCAAAAGTCCTTCCACCTGTGAACATGTAAAAACAAAACCAAATTTATCTACTTCCAAGATACAATGGTGGAAAAGACATTGGGTACACATTCCCATTCCAAAAGGGAGGAATAGGCCAAAAGAAAGGAGAAACAGGTTCCAAACAAGTCCAAAACCTAGCAGGGCAGACATTAAGTCTTAAAGCTCCCAAATAATCTTTGACTCCAAGTCCTGCATCCTGGGCACAATTGGGCATCTGGACTCCCAAAACCTTGGGCTGTCTCACTCCCACAGCTCTGTCAGGCACAGCCCAGTGGGCTGCACTGGTGCCTATGGCTTTTCCAGGCTGATGTTATATGTTATCAGTGGCCCTGCAGTTCTGGGGTCCTGGTGGCAGCCCCACTGCATTGCCTCTAGTAGACATTTCCCTGGTGGGGGCTCTCTGTGGGGGCTCTGACCCCACTTTCCTGCTCAGCATTGTCCTAGTAGATGGCCTCTGCAGTAGCTCCACCCTTGCAGCAGGTCTCTGCCTGGGTCCCAACGTTTTTCCATACATCCCCTGGAATCTGGGTGGAAGCTGCCATGCCTCCACTGCTCTCACGTCCTGCTGGCCTGCAGACTTAACACAATGTGGATGTCACCGAGGTTTCAGGCTTCTACTCTCCAGAGCTGCAGTACGAACCACACTTGGGGCTGCTCCAGCCAGAGCAGCTGGGATACAGGGAGCAGGTTCCTGAGGGCAGCTGCGCTCCAGATCTGTCTTCAGGGACAACTCAGTCCTTCTAGGCCTCAGGGCCTGTGATGGGTGGGGCACCCTTCCAGAAGTCTCAAATGCCTTTAGAGTTTTTCTCTCTTTGTCTCTGCTATTAGCATCTGGCTGCCTCACCACCGAGCTAATATCTTTAGCAACCAGTTTATCTGCTTCACCCTTGCATTTTTCTCTAGCTCTCCACTTCTCTACCTCATGGCTAGGCTGCAAATTTTCCAAATCTTTACACTCTGCTTCTCTTTAAATTCAGGCTTTATATCATGCCTTTGCTGCCATAACTCAGAGTAAGCTGTTAAAAGTAACCATGCAGCTTCTTAAAGCTTTGCTGCTTAGAAATTTCTTCTGACAAGCATTCTGGTTCACAACTCTTAACTCCCACTTTCCACAAAGTCCAAGGGCATGGACACAATGCAGACAAGTTCCTTGCTATGGTGTAGCAAGGGTGATCTTTTGTCCAATTCCCAGTAAGTTCTGCATGGTCTTTACTGTCCACATTTCTATGAGCATTCTGGTCACAGCCATTTAACCAATCTCTAAAATGTTCCAAACTTTCCCTCATCTTTTTGTCTTCTTCAAAGTCCTCTAAACTCCTTCAATCTTTGCCCATTACCCAGTTCCAAAGTGGCATCCACATTTTCAGGTATCCGTATAGCAACACCCTACTCCTTGGTATCAATTTTCTGTTTTAGTCCATTTTGTGTTGCTATAACAGTAATACCTGAGACTGGGTAATTTATAAGGAAAAGAGATTTATTTGGCTTATGATTCTGGGACAGCTGCATCTGGCATGGGCCTCAGGCTGCTTCTACTCATGATGGAAAGCAGCAGGCAGCCGGCGGCGGGTACAAGCAGATCACATGGTGAGAGGGAGAAGAGAGAGAGGAGGTGCCAGGGTCTTTTTAAACAACCAGCTCTCACAGGAACTAATAGAGTGAGAACTCACTCATGACTCCCCCCTCCCCCAGGGAGAGCATTTATCCATTCATGAGGGATCTGCCCTCATGATCCAAACTGCCACATTGGAAATCAGATTTCCATGAGTTCTGGGAGGACAATACATCCAAACTCCATCACATATGATCCAGCAATCTCACTGCTGGGTATTTACCCAAAGGAAAAGAAATTAACATACTGAAGACATATCTGCATCCCCACATTTTTTGCAGCACTATTCACAATAGCCAAGACAAGGAATCATCCTAGGTGTCCAACAACAGATGAATGGATAAAGAAAAGGTGGTATACATACACAATGGAATACTACTCAACCATAAAAAAGAATGAAATCCTGTCATTCGCAGGATTAAGTGAAATAAGGCAAGCACAGAGAGATAAGTCCTTCATGTTCTCACTCATATATAAGATCCATAAAAAAATTAAGTTGAAGTAGAGATTAGAACTGTGGTTGTTAGAGGCTGGGATGGGGAGGGAGGGAAAGTTAGAAGTTAATGGGCAAAAAATTACAGCTAGATACAAAAAAATTAGTTCTATTGGTGTGCAGTAGTGTTTAGGCATCTATAATTAACAATAATTTATTGTATGTTCTCAAATGACCAGAACAGAGGGACTCATATGTTCTCATCACAAAGAAATGATGAATATGGTAACTACCTTGATTTGATCACTACACATTGTATACATGTATTGAAATATAAATCTGTATCCCATAAATAGGTATAATCAATACGTCTCAATTAAAAAGTAAATTCCTTTAAAAAAGGATTCATAACAACTTTATGAAATATCTCATGTACTATTCATCTCATTTTATTGATGGTTTTAAAAAGTTCAGAGAGGTTAAGAGAAGCTCCTAGGGTTTTTAAATTAATCATGAATAGAACTAGAACTAGGGTCCGGGTCATCTAATAGTCTAGATAAAAATCCAAATTGATCACATGATATCTTGTATTTGCATTTATATTGACAAAATGGGTAATTGTCAAAACATTAAGAGAAGAGCTAAAACTAAAATTAATATTTAACCGTTTTTTTCAATATGTGTCATATTGTGCGTGGGGAAGAGGAGGATTAATAAATATATTCCCTTACCTTTCATAAAAGCATTCAGGAAAGAGAGATCACAGAAGTTCCAACTGTAATGGAAACCAAAATTAATCATCTAAAAGCTTTCATATTGCAAAAGGGATCTTTAACTTACATGGGTGGGATGTTGAAACAGAAAGAAACTTGTCACTCATCCCTCAGGGAATCCCCTTAGCTAAGGTCTCCAGGGCTCAGTACCTAGGAAGCTTGAGGCAGCTGCCACCACCACCCCTTGCCATACTCTGGAGGGGTATGTGCTTTTGGAATTTGCCAAAACCATATAGCATCTAATATCTCCCATAAGCACATTTCTGTCTCCATCCACCCATCCTGGAACCAAACTTTTCTGTGAAGTAATACAGCTAGGGCTGAAAGTAGAACAGGCTGTGCAGGGGCTTCCTAGGACAGTGGAATTGCAGTAGAAAAGGGCGGGACCAGAAGAGCCAAGAGAACAGCATTTCTGGGGATTTGTGGTTTTTCTAGAAAGCATGTTTAATAAACTGCTGCAAACTATCCTTGATCTATGGAACCATGTATTCCAACTATGAGAGAAGGTATTGGTTACTGATTCAGAGTGTATATCACATCCTGCATGATAGAAACCCAGCCTCTCAGGATTTTTCACAGCTGGTGAAGTAACTGATCCTTGTAAGGTCATGTTCTTCTAGGTGATGTGAGGCATCATGAGGCCGGTCAATCTTATGGCCTGGAGACTATTGCATCACTTCTTTTTCTGTAAAACAAGTTCCATCATCGGTAGCAATGATATGTAAAATATCAGGACAGAGAGTAAGAGCTCAGCAAAGGCAAAGAATGTGAAACTGGGAGAAGCGTAATAGAGGGAAGTCCATATTCAAAAATAATTGTCTCTTTCGTGAGGACAATTCTCTGCCCCTTCCATGAAGAAAGGGAAAGAATACTATTACAATTTTACCAGAAATCTTATTCATCCATTTTGAAGAGACAGGGGAACGGGGGCGCTCGTCTGATCCAAGGGCCCTGAACCGAGGAGTGGTGGAGTTTGGGAAGCAGCAGCTCGGGGTTCGGCAGCAGCAGCCCCGTGGGCAGAAGTTCTGGGGAGGGGGCGCTGAGTGCGGGCGGGACGTCCTGCTCTTTGGCTTCTCACTCGGTCCTGCTTCAACAGTGCACATGTCTCGGCCTGTCAGAAATAGGAAGGTCGTTGATTACTCACAGTTTCAGGAATCTGATGATGCTGATGAAGATTATGAAAGAGATTTGGGGCCTCCTGCTAAGAAAATTCCATCACCTCCCCGAGAAGCTAAAGATACGAGGCGATCTGGAAAGAGTTCACAGGAGGACAGTGAGGATTCAAGAGAAAGACGAGACGACGAAGAAGGCTGATTCTCACTTAGCACAGGACAGCGGGGATGAAAAAGATCATAAAAATGAGCACCGGCAACGGCAGGCAGCATCTAGAGCAACTTCTGCACAGAGCGAGATGCTCACGGCAGGTGTGGGCAGCGAGGGAGAGCAAGAGGAGGAGGCACCGCTCCAGGAGAAGGACGGCGGCAGCCATCAAGGCCTCCTAATGGAACATGGTGACGATCGTGACTATGGCAGTTCCAAAAAGAAACACAGAAAGATGGTTAAGACGTCCAAACCTGACAGAAAAGAAATGCCCAAGCCAAGGCTAAAGGCCACAGTGACACCAAGTCCAGTGAAAGGCAAAGGGAAAGTGGGTCGCCCCATAGTTTCAAAGGCATCAAAGGAAAAGACCCCTCTCCCAAAGAAGAAGACGAGAAAACAGAAAGCCCCCCAGAAAAGAAAACATCTGCAAGGCCCCCACCCGAGAAATCTGAAGATGAAGCCCAGCTTGGGGAGGATTAAAAGTGCTGATGGTTTGAGGAGAGATTTTATTAATAAAAGAAAAAAAAGAAGGGAAAAAAGAGAACTTAAGATAGAACATGGTTTTTTGGCTATGGCTTGACTCATGGGCTTTCAGTATATTCTTCCATTTGTTGAAAATAACGTTCTCTCTCTCATTTAAAGAAAACCATTGTATGTTTAAGTGTTTAAGTTACATTTTTGTTGGTCTTCTCTTTGCCACTATCCCCACCCCCCACTCACGAAAGTCATGTCAAATGAATCCCTAGATTGACTGCTTCATCTTTTTATTTTTAATGGAAGGTGTACACAGTTGTAAAGCAATAAGATTTGAGATTAACACTGGAAATTTTGCTTTTTGCTAACAATACTTTCTAGGTTTTAGTTAAAAATGAATGCTTCTTTCTCTACCAGGACATTAAAAAATTTAACTGTCATCTAATATGAGTTTATATTGTCTATATAAATGTCTAAAAAATATCAAGACTTTAAATTTCCACTGATGAGGCAGGTAGGAGATAAAGATGAATTCTGAATTATTAAAATCTGAAATCTGGTCTAGGCAAGGAATTGCATCTTCTCAGGGTCTCAGCATTAGTCACTGTTGGCAGTTTGGGTCCTCAGCTGGGACAGAAGCCAGCGCTGGTGAAGGGAAATCCACGTTATTGAACCCATGTGCTTATATAACTCCTTCCTGCCACCATGACCAGGTGTCCATCAACCCATTGAGCAAACGCTGGGGAAGCAGGGCAGAGGCCACAGACGGGTCATCCTATGGCCCTACTATTGATAGTCTCTCCTGCAGTGGGTGATCATGGAGAGCATTCATATGGGCACAAATACTCTCCTGTTCTGCCTGTTCCAACTGGTGAGCCACATACCTCTTTTGCAGACTGTTTATCACTGAATCTCTCGTTTATTTCAAGGACTTCCAGTTCCAAACTGTAGCCATTAGCAATGAATACCTGCAGATGCACCCCAGATAAAGTAAACAAAAACAGATACACTGTCCAAATTTCTTCCCTTTAGGAGACTTTCCCTTCCCTGTTTTTTTTCAGGGCCCAGAAGAGTCTACTTTAGGTTATGACAAAACATTGTACAGAATTATCTGTAAATGGGCTCATTATTTTCCTCCCTTGGTTTAACGGGTCATAAGGAACTTCCATGAGCTCTTAGTTGTGGGTTGAGAGAAAGGTAGCAATGCATCAGAAGTAGGTGCGGCGGAGGTCTGAGTTACCTACACATGCAACATATTTTGCATACCAGCTCTGTTTGACCTTGATGGCCTACATACCAGTGTTTCTTGATTACGTACAGCACTTGCACATACCACACTATTTCTCAGTAGATCTTATAACATCTCCGTTCATAATGAATATCTAAGGTCTCAACATCACTTGGTGTCCCAGATCAGTTGTTCAGTCTCTGCAAGAGACCGGTAGCAAGCCAAGAGCCATTTTCCAATAGCTATTTGACAAAAAGGAAATAGATTTCCTGCACACCCCTAGAATTCTGAACTGTGGTTGTCAGTTGGGCTTTCTGGAGACTCCATACAGCACAGGGATCTGGCACTCTTAAGCATCATTACACAACCCCAACAGCAGAGCTGCTTGCCCTCAACAGTCCCAGCTGCACAGCTGCCTCTTGCTCTAAACTTCAGTCAAAATGGGCAGCTTTATGTATCACTCTGTGAATGGGTTGAAGTAGCATTCTCAAATATGGCATATATTGTCTCCAAAATTTAAAGAGACAAGTGTTGAGCCTCTTTCATAGAGATAGATGTTTCCAGGTGCATTAACTTACCTTTCACCTTTAAGAGGCTATCTTGACATGCTGGAGACCATTAAGCCCCTAGAGATTTTACATGGCACATCCATCCCTGCAGGGGCCAAGCAAGCACATTAAGTTGAGATTTGATAGGAATCCACGTCTGGTGCCATTTACCTTGGCCATTCCCCCAGAGGTGCAATATTGATTTACAGTATTAGTAGGGTGGCACATTCAGGAGATTCAGCCCGTCCTACATTACAGTCCTCACTCCTTGGGTCAGTGAGCCAACTGTTGCTCTTTACCACCCTGCTACTCTAACTATGCATTCTCCCCACTAGGTCCCATGTGAACTAAAGTGTGGCCAATATATCTCCTTAAGTCCCTACTCTGGTGAACCACAGTGGCGTTTTATTTTCCCAATGATTTGAGTAAACTCAGTCTCCTAATAGTCTGAGTGTGTGTGTGTGTGTGTGTGTGTGTGTGTGTGTGTGTGTGTGTGTATCTTCAGCATATAAAGACTAGGTAAATGGCCACAGGTCCCTTTGGGAATAATCAAGGTAGAAGAGGGGGCCATAGGAGAAGTATTAATAGTACAAACTAATGATGGTACTGCAGAGTCTTTCCTGTAGGTAATCCATCATCTCTAGGCTCTACCGGACTTTGAGTCTGGGAACAAACTCAGATCAGGAAATTAGATGAGGTATTATGACTTCATTATTGTGAAGGTGTCTGTCATAATTGTCAGGTGTCTGTTCTCCATACTTAGAGTATCGTTTTTGGATATGCATATCAAGTAATAATCAGTAGGCTGCTCATGCAGATATACATGAGTCTTAGGTAGACTGTGATTCCTAAGGGTCCAATCACCCAATTAATGCTTTGGCCCTGTTACTTATTATGGTATCCATATGCATTTTGTGCCCTGGTATATAAGAGCCGTGACATAGCCCTGGGGGCTTCTCTGGGATTCCCTCATCCCATTGAAATCAGGCAGTCCATTTCAATTATGGCCTCGTTCACTGTCCTCTCCAGCTTTCAGAAAGCAGTTACGATAGACCCTCCCAAGGGTGTCCATACTTCTCGCTCCAAGGTATTTCTCAGTGCTTTGGTAAAGGAAGTATTTTTGGAAACTTCCTGGACTGCACTTCCATGCTCCCTTGTTACTTGGGGTACAGAGTAATGGGGTGAATTTATGGATAACTTATAATGAACTCTCAGTGTTTCATTTCCTCTTGATGTAAGTCAAGATAAAACAGATTTTACAATAACCATCCCTAATCTCAGCGGTTTAAAACATTAAAGGTTTATGTTTCATTCACACCACTTGACCACTGCAGGTCAGCAAGGAGATTCCAATACTGTAGTCTTCAGTGAACCAAGCTGATGAAATAGCCACCATAGTGGACATTACCTTGTCACTGTGGCGGAGGGAAGAAATGCTCTGGAAGTGTAGCATCAGCAGTTAAATGCCCTGGCCTGTAAATAAAGTGCATCATGTTCTCTTAGAGATTATTGAGCAGAACTAGTCACAACCTCCAGCCCCCCTCCCCCCGGACCAACAAGGGAGCATGGAAGTACAGTCCTGTGATGTTCCCAGGAAAGGAATGGAAATACTTGTTCACAAATATTAGAGACCACTACACTCTCCATTTCACCAGGCAAGTCTGGCACCCCATTTTCATTTGTTGAAATTTCTGTTAATTGAGCAGATCTTCAGTGCTGTCCTCAGGTGCTCGGGCTAACACACTGAATCCACAACTCCGGTAAGTATAACCATATAAATAAATTTTGCCCACACTAATAAGTTTCTTCCTACCTCATCAGCACCCTTAGAATTCATTACCAGGTTTCTATCAAGGTAAATTAGCAATATCTTGAAATTTTGGTTTATAGCTATTTTCTTCTGCTTCCAATTTTGTAATTGTTTTTCTGGAACATTCTAGAATCTGACTCTAATGTGGGCTTGATGGCAATGAGGGGTGGACATAAAGAGAATTAGCCTCCCTTTGTAGGTAACTGCCTTGGGTAAAAACTTTGCAGGATCTTTAAGCAAAAGTGGCACTAGCTTCATCTGAGAGAAAAGACTTGATGGTAGAGAAGCTCCTTGGGACTTGGCGATTCACGGAACCCAGATTCATTCATAGCTAGCAATTGCCCCTATTTGCATTCTTAAAGTCACAGTCTTTCCTAATCACGTCTTAAATTTCACATAAAAGATCTGGTGAAGCCGTGAATTTAAACTGTGTGGAAATTAGGCAAATTACAAGATCATACTCTGTCATGTTTTTAGCTACATC
Organism: Cynocephalus volans; assembly: GCF_027409185.1. Lineage (NCBI taxonomy): Eukaryota > Metazoa > Chordata > Mammalia > Dermoptera > Cynocephalidae > Cynocephalus > Cynocephalus volans. The sequence continues at coordinate 105,185,796 of NC_084468.1, read as the reverse complement.
AACTCTGGGTCTACAAAAGAGGAGTTTCTTAGAACAATCATAGAAGGTCTCAGGTCCTGAGCTCATACCATGAAATCAAAACTTAAAACCCAGAACATTTTATTCTTTCTTTAAGCTCTTTATTACTTCTGGAAGTAGCCAACTAACCCACTGTGTAGGTATTTCTTAGTCCCATAACAATGGTTTATGATAGCAGCTATATTATATGACAAAGGCTTGCCTTAAATAGCTCCTTTCTTCCAGGAAACATTGGGTGATCATTTAAGAGATAGTTTTTCTACTTATTCAGTTGGCCACCAGGATCTCATTTTTTACTGGCAATGAGGCCATTGCTGCCTTCGAGTCCAACCCAGGTGAGATAATAGCCTCAAATTCCAATATTTATGTGTCTGTTTTATGGAACTGGTTTTCAGTTCATTCAAGGTATTTCACACAGAAAAGAAATTAGGTACTTAAAATTTTACTGGAATTAATGGAAGAGTGGAAGTCACGGGATTGCCACCAGACTGCAAGGCCATGACATGCAACTGCTATCTAAATATCAGAAACATGTTGCTGTCATTCTGAAGTCAGAAAACATCTGGAAACTGGTGCAGCTATCATAGCTGACCATTCCACCAGAGAGGGGCATGTACAGTCTGGCCTCTGAAAAAAATGTCTGCCAGAGCCTGTCCATCAACATCACTGTCATGGAAAGAGGAACCCCCACCTCATGTCCACTTTCCAAATTTCATGCAAGCGCATGTTTTTGGAATATATTTAACCCTAAGTGGAAAGACAATATAAAAAACACAGATTTTATTTTGCTCTTCTAAGTTAATTTATAGCAAAATGCAATTCCCATAAAAATCTCCCTCTTTTATTTTTTTTGGATCTCCAAAAATTGATTTTTTCTTTTGGATAAACAAATGAGTGAGAATATCTATGAAAAAGAATAATAAAAGAAGATTATGTGCTTAGAAATAAAAATACATTGTAAATTTTTATCAGCACACAGGGTGATATTGTGAGATAGATCAGTGGAAAAAACCCAATAATCCAGAAAGGAAGCAGTATACATAATAAGATAGTAGGGGGTGACAATAGCCTCACAAATCAGTGAGAAAAGCAAATGTTGTTTAATGAGCTACCAAACAATATTTTGCTGTTTGTAACAACAAGAATGAAAAGTCAAGATTCGGACATTACTTTATAACATATCTTAGACTCCATATTCTTCAAATAATTATATGTAAAATTATAAGCCAATAAAAATGGAAAATTACATAGGTAAATACAATTTTCATGATTGAAGATCTGAAGAATAAAAGGCTCTCCTATTGCTCGGTCACCAAGACCTGCCCTATCAGACCTCACCCATCATTCCTGGGAAGGGTCAGCTTCCCCAGAGGTGGTTGTGGGCAAGGGAAGGGATAGGGAATAAACCCTTTTTAATAAGACACTAGTGAAGCCCTTTGCCATTTTCTGAGGATTATTCCAACCTAGTTTAGGAAAAACCTTGCTGTCATGAAAAAAATTTAAGCATTCTTAGTAAGAGTTCCAAAATCTAAGGGTTGAAACCCAAAACTACTACTTTAAAATCAAAATCAAAATAAAGTATGATTATCTAAGGGAAGAAGGCTTCTTGCACAGGGAAGAGCAAATGAAAAGATCTAAGGTAAGTATGGGTTTGGAAGTGTTCAAGAAACTACAGTAAGCAAGTAATGCATATTTACTTAATGAATGAATGAAGTTCCCCCAGGACAATGAGTTTGTCTCAGAGTAACATTAAGCCAATGACACTTGAATTCTTGGCACATTTTCTTAGGTAAAGTTGCTTTAAAACAAAAACTTCAATGAACAAAGGAAAAACAAACTCATTATTTTCTATTCTGCTTTGCTTGAACTTTTGGTCTGCAAACTCTTTTGAAGTTGAAATCAAACCCTAATTTGCTCTGCCTCATATTGATGCACCATTCATATCCTGGACTCCTTCCACGTTTTCAATCCGTCTCCCACTATTTCTCAACACAAGTCCTCCACTCCAGCCAACCAGGTCTATTTATTATTTGCCAAGCACACCATATTTATTTCCAGCCCAAATTCTTTGTTCTTATTGTTTCTTCGAATTGGAATGTCCTTCCTCCTCCTCTCCCTGCTGTCCTGATTATCAGAAGCCTACCCACACTTCAGTCTCCGAAGATTTCACCCATTCTCTCCACAGCCTTCCCTCATGGAGCTCTAAATATCATTTTTACTCAGTAGTTTACTTATTAATAACCTTATTACTATTATTACTGTTTCATTTTAGTTTGACAAATTTTTAGTAACTTCTTTTGAATTTCAAATTTGCAGAAAAGTTACAAAATATATAAGGAATTTTTTTTTCTTGAAATACCTTGTATTTATTTGCTCAATTTCAATATAGTATAGTGGTTTCTCAGTGGTTAACTAATACACTCTTGAGAAAGAACTTTTATCATGTAAATGCTTTTGCTTATTCACAGTTCCTTTTGACTTTAGTCTTACAGTTTCCATGAATTTGCAGAGTTTCTCAGGGCAGCACTTGTTCCCCCACCACTTGGAGTGAATTTGTTTCATATGCATGGAACACAGTTAGATTCTTCAATCACATTTGCATTCCATCCTGGTATCTATCGATCTAAGTGCTTTTTATGAATATGCATAAATTAATATTTACTGTTTATGCTGTAAAAATGTATGGGTTTTGTCCAATGCAGAAGCACAGGTATCCACCATATACTTCTTTCACCCAGGTTCCTCTGTTAGTATATCACCACATTTGCACTCCTTTTCTTCATCTCATATGTGTGTGTGTGTGTATATATATATGTATTAGATATTAGTTATCAGAAATATGATTTTCCTGAACCATTTTAGAGTAAGGCACAGGAAAAAACAAGGATACTAAAACAAGGTTCTACATAACCAGAGTATGATCACCATATCAAGATATCAACATTGATGCAACACTACTATCCAATCTACAGATGCTATAATCTTATCCAAATTTTCTCAGTTGTCCCCCAAATACATTTTTTTTACTTTCTGGTTGAGGATCTAATCCAGAATCTCCCATTGCATTAACTGTCATATCTCTTTAGTCTTCAATTTGAAAGTTTTTCTATTCTTCGCTGTCTTTCATGACCTTCAGAGTTTTAAAGAGCATAAACCTTTCTTTTTGAAGGATGTGTACATTCACCTGTTTCCATCTGATATTTCCTCACATCCAAACTTAGGCTAAGTATCCTTCACAGGAATATCACATAAATAATGCTGTGATCTTCTCAGCACATCACAGCAGGAGGTGCAGGTCAAGTTTGTGTCAGGTTTCTCCATCATAAAGTCATCATTCTTCCATTTTCAATTGATAAATATTTTATAGGATGATAAATTAATTATATGCACATATGCATATTTATTTATATGCAAAATATATCCAGAAAATCATTTCAATGTGTAACCAACATAAAAGTTATTAATGAGCTATTTTAAATTTGGTTTAATACTGTCTTCAAAATCCAGTGTGTATTTCACACTTACAGCACATCTCAGTGGGGTCTAGCTCCATTTGAAGTGCTCAGTAGTCACATATGGCTAGTGGCTACCATACTTGCCAAGGAAGCTCTAAAGCACAAATGGATATTTCTTGGAGAAGTCCTAAGTTTTCACAGTGTTTGGCAAACGAATTTTATAAAACTCTTCAGAAACCACAAATAGGCAGTTAACCATTAAGTAAACCATTGGATTGAATATGACTCCAAGAAAGTGAAGCCCTTGACAAAAAAAAAAAAAAAAAAAAAAAAAAAAAGAGGTAGGCAAAATTTTCTTCAGACCGAACAGAGACAACAGTGAAGATTGCTGAAAGTGCTCATTACCCTTCATCAATGCCCTTTTTATTCCTGTCCTTCCTTCTTACCAATCCCATCTCTATTTTAAGTAAGCAGAAAAGACTCAACATTAGAAAAGATTATTTTAATGGTTTGTTCTTACCCCAGTATTTGTAATTTTCTGGAGGTATATGTAATATCAATTACGTAGTTCAATACTTCTCACGAGTATTTTCCCTATTTGGCAATTTTCCCTAGTAGATCCATGCCCCCATTTACTCTATTCTTGCATTTCTATCCTAGCCTTTCCTTTTGCCCTATAATTCTCTTTTCTAAGAATTCTTCTTTCAAGAATGGGGTCCAAAAATGATATATTTCTCCAGATGACACTCCAAATTGATATCTTAATACACAGAAATGACTATTATGGGAGTAATCCACAAAATGCTACTAATATTTTTAAGATGTCTTTTTCATTTTTTCTGGCTTACGACATTTTTTCTAAGAAGTTACCTCCCAGAAATAAAGTCCAGCTCACATGGGAGGAGAGGCAATGTCACACTGTGAAAGGGCATGTGCATAGGTAGGGTGACACATTGTGGTACCATTTTTACCACAATGTACCTCACCCAGGGATTTTGGTCACTTGGTCAATAGAACGTCCAGTTCTTTCCACTATGCCGACTATCTTAGCATTCCCAAGGTTAGGTTTGCATGGCCCCCAGTGAGTAGGCTGTGGTAAGAGCCAGAGAGCTTTGGTGCCCTGGTTGAACCTGATGGAATGCACAAAGGCTATGGCTCCTCCTACCAACTCCAGACCCAGAAGAAGCTCTACATCAGGGGCTGTGGATGGGCTTTCCCAGTAGGTGCACAGAGAAGCTAAGTAATGCTACCTAGAACTGCAGAGGAATTGACAACCACTGGCTGAACTTTGAGAGATGGGAGAGAGGAAGAAGACTTCCTCCTCCATGAATGATACTAAAGTTCAGGGGTTCCATTTCTGTCTCTGTAGTGATGTCACTCATGACTAGGCTACTCTATTTTCTTGGGAACCCATGGCAAGCTGAGTAAAGAAATATCCATTCCCTTCTTTCCTAAATCTTATACTTCTCAGTGGACATTAGGAGACAGTGGAGCAATCCTTTCAAATTTCTGAGGAGAGATGATTTCCAGCCTAAAATTTTATGTCAGCTGTCATTAACTTAGCTTCCCTAGATAATAGAGCTTGAAGCAAAAGTTACAGGACCAAGATGAATTGAAGGTCTAATCTTAAAACAGCAGAAATTAATTGTTCTTCACTCCATCTGGAATGTTCTTTAGTCAAATAGAAACATGGCTCATTCCCTCATTTATTTTAAGTCTCTGCTCAAATATTCCAGGCCTTATAAAATTTTGCCACAGAAAATAACACTCCAACATCACTCTCCAACTCACTACCCTGCTTTTTCTTTATGCAATCACATGTATGTGTGTTTATATATAGATATATCCATATATGAGGGTACTTTTAAAAGTTCGTGGAAGGATTGGTATTATATTTTAATTCTATTTTTCCATGAATATTTTGAAGTACTCTTGTGCATATGTATATATGAAATATATGAACGACATTATTGTTTATCTGTATTCCTCTGCCCCCCAAATAAAAGCTCTTTTTAGACAGGGACCTAGTTTATTTTCATTTTGTCCTACTTGTTTTCAGATCCTTAGTTCCCAGAAGAGGGCATGTTACACAGTGGGAACTCAATAAATTTTAAAAAACCCTTTTGAATGAAACAACCAAGTTATCCTTCAAATATGAAGGTACAATGCATTCGTTTTCAGATATCCGGGATCTCAAAAAAGTCAATTTTATATGCACACTCTATGTGGACTCTGCTGCTGTGGATTAATTGAATTGCATCCCCCAAACTTCATATATTAGAAGCTTAATTCCCACTGTAACTGTTGAGGGTGGGAGATCCTATAAAGGTGATCAAAAGGTGGGGCCTTGAAGAAGTGATTTAATTGCAGGACTATGCTATAGTGAATGGATTACCAATGGTGGTCAGGGGTGTGTTTCTGAGGGCTTTAAAGGGAGAGTACATGAGGAACTGTCCCTCTCTCTGCTCCACCATTTTCTGCCATGTGAGACCTCTGGGTCACTGTTGCCACCACTAAGGCCTTCACCAGATGTGTTCCCTGGACTTTGGACTTCCCAGCCTCTGAAACTGTAAGCAACAAATTTCATTTTCTTATAAATTACCCAGTTCCAGGTATTTTGTTATAAGCAACAGAAGCAGACTAATACAACTACTATGCAAGCAAAAAGGGAGTAGAACAAAAAAGCAGAAGATAAGATCCTAGAAATGGGATCTGATCTGGAGAACAAAGAGGGGAAGTCCAAGGCAATAGCTTCACACTGTCCAGAGAGTAACCAAATTAGAAGAGGAAGATGGCAGGCTGCAGGGGAGACATTCCACAGGAGAAGAAAAAGTATAACTAAAAGATAAGTGGTAGTATTTGAGCAAAACTGAGCAGTAGGCACAAAGAAAACTAAACTAACATAAATTGAAATAATTATTTAACTCAGGGAATAAAGTTATGTTAAAAAGACAAAATCAGAGTATACTACTTGGCTCCATATTAAATAATATTTAATTAATTACATTACAGCATTGCTGACTACAGGTTTACGTAAAAATTATGCCGTAAGTATTTGGGGATTCTGGACAGATGGGGAAAAGCAGTTGATGGGAAAATGATTCCCAAGTTCATGTCAGGCCCAAAGAGTAATTTCTAGAATGCGTAAGTCAGAAACAGTGGTATATGGCTTAGAGTTAAACAGAGAAAGAAAGAATTAAAAACTGAAAGTGCTTGCTTCTGGGGACCAGGACTGGACTTTACAAAAAAATACAATATGTGTATTTATTACCCTGATATAAGTAATAATTTTCAAAGGGAAATAATCTTAAGAATTAGCCAATTGTGGGGAGGTCCATAAAGTAGCAGAGGCTGTGAGACTAGGTATTCTAGAAGTAAGTTTGCCAGAATCTCCCAGGGGCATAAACTTCCCAGTGAAGCCTGCATTCAGGGGAATGTGTTACCGAAACCCCAAGGCCTGTTTGCTCATGGCTCAATAGTCAATAATGGAGAGACAAGTGTTGGTGTAAGGAAAGGCAGCCTTTAATGGTGGACTCATGTCTCAAAGACCATCTCCGCTTTTCCCAGACTTGCTGAAGAGTTTTACAGGGGCAGGTGGTAGGGGAGCTGATTCATGGTGATCTAAGCAGGGACGTGCAGGCATAATCATAAAATTGCAGATAAACATCAAAGAACTTCTCCAGTGGGAACTGACTCATGGTGACCATCCTGCATGAAGTCAAGTCATGGATTCAGTTCCTATTAACCTCAAAAAGATCTAGTTAATAAGCTAGTAAAGAATGGCCACCTGGGTTAATCATTTCTTCTATAATTATTCTGTGTACAGTGTGAGCAAAAGTCATTATGTTCTAGCAATCATGTGACCAAGAATCATTGTATTCTAATGTCCAACTGTAAACTATGCAGTTTAGGTTACAAAAGTAAGAAAAAAAACTTTTTGATTTAGAAGTTTAATAAAATGGAGTCACATCTATTCAGCCTCTTACAAATGCCAACCAAAAAAATAAAAAAGAAAAGAAAATGCAGCTTCCACCATCAAGGAAAAGATTGAGAACTTAAAGAGGAGGGGAAAGGAGAGAAATGTTCCTCGTTTATATACCTACTAGTTCATGTAGCAAAGGAGGAATTGGTAAAGGGATTTGAAAATCAAATACATTGTATATTGATAAATTAAAATTTTTTTTAAAAAGTTAAGATAAGGGATCAATTTCACCATATTGTTTCAAAGAAATTTCTAATTAATTCATCCTTGTTGGGAAAATATGGGAAAATGATAGGGCTCCCTCAGATGTTCAGAATCTTGCTGAGCATTTGCTGTGAAGAGGATGTGTGTGGGTGGAGTTAGGGCACCTGTGTGGCACTGCCACCTTGGCTGGCATCTGCCTCAGGCATCCGCACCCCCACACAGCCATGCCTTTCCAACCTACAGCTTCCAAGGACCTGTTTTCCAGTTACCTAGCTCATAGACCTGCGTGTAAGGGGTCTGGGGACCCAGCCTGGCATGTGAGGGATCTGGTGACCCAGTCTGGAATGGGCTTGAGGGGTCTGCAAGCACCAGACCCAGCCCTAGCTCAATAATTGGCCCAGTCAGGGCAGAATTACCAGCAGGTAAAAGAGCCCAACAACTGGCATGGTTGTGTAGCTTTACAACTGGCGCTGTGAGCAGGATTCCAACATTAACCCGAGCTGGAGCACCACCATTGACTTAGTCAGCAGGATTCTGACAGAGCCCAAGCACATTAGCAGGAGCACAACTGGTGTAGTCTGAGACAGGATTCTGAGCCAAAAGCCCTTGGAAGAAGAAGGAAATCTGGCTACTTTTGAATATGCTGTGCCCTATGGCCACCTTCCTGTTGATCAGGATTTGGTTGCTGCTCACTGTACTGCAAGGCAGCATAGACAAGGTACTGCAATGGAAAACCCCTTGGGAAGAGGAGGAAATGTGGCTGTCCTTGAGCATGTGGTGCCCAGTGGCCACTTTTCTGCTGACCAGAGCCTGGCTACTGCTCACTGTACTGCAGACTGATTGAGATTTGTGGCAGAAAGCAGAGTTGTTGGAAGCACAGATAAATGTCCTGGAGGATGATGTGCCTCTCACACCAGGGAAGACGACCAACCCAGTGGCAAGTTGGGGGAAACCGCGCATCTCCAGGCACAACCTGTTGTGCACGAGAAATTGAGACAGTAAAGGAGCAGAAACAGGGAGAGCCCCTGGCGGTTGCAGCCTGTGGGACCTAAGGGTGGATGGTGTAACGTGCTTTAGAGATGATGTAGTAAATGCATGTTGCTTTTGTCTGAAGGCAAAAAGCTCGGAGGGTGCCACTTAAACCTGATGGCCAGCCAGGTGCCATAAAACCTGAGAAAAGAGTGCCACATGCAGATGAGCAGATGACCCGAGGATGGGTGCCCCTGCAGAATTTCAGGGATGTTTTCACCTGGTGAAAAGGTGAAAAAGTTAGTCTCCATTACTATGTGCCTGTCTCGGTGACAGCGGTTATAGGAGAGCTGCAGATATGCACAGGAGCAGGGCAGCCATCCCTTGATGGACTGAGTGAACGCAGCTGTTTGAACCATGTGGGCGAATGCTGCTGAACTGCCAGAGACTGAGTGAATAGCCTGTATAAGCCAAGCTGATTGAAGTAATTCAAAAGCTGAAGAAAAATGCAAGAGTGAAGCAGATAAACTGTTTGCTAAAGACATTATCTTGGCAGTGGGGCAGCCAGATGCTAAAAACCAGGACAATGAGGAAAAAAGCCCTAAAGGCATTTGAGAAGTCTGGATGGGTGCCCCACCCATCACAGGCCCTGAGAGCATTTGAGAAGTTTGGGAGAGTGCTCCTCTCATCCTAGGAGAACTGAGTTGTCCCAGAGGACAGACTTGAGGTGTCAGTGCCCTCAGCAATCTGCTCCCTGCATCCCAGCCGCTCTGGCTGGAGCAATCCTGCCTCAGCACCTCTGAAGAAAAAAAGCCAAAAGCCTTGGTGGCACTCACATTGTGTTAAGTTTGCAGGCCAGTAGCATGTGAGAGCAGTGGAGGTGTGGCAGCCTCCACCCAGATTTCAGAAGATGTATGGAAAAGCTGGGGGACTCAGGCAGAGACCTGCTGCAGGGGTGGAGCCACTGCAGAGGTCATCTACAGAGCAATATGGGGAAGAAAAGTGGGGTCAGAGCCCCCACAGAAAACCCCCACTGAAGAAGTGTCTAGTGGAGCCAGGATGGCGGGACTGCCACCAGGAACCCAGAACCGTGGGGCTGCTGGCAGTATGCAGCACTGGCCTGGAAAAGTCGCAGTCACTAGGCAGCTCAATGGTCTGCACTTGGCAGAACTGTAGGAGTGAGACTGCCCAGCACTTTAGGGGCCCAGGTGCCCCAGTGTGCTTAATGTTTGCCCTGTTTGGGTTTTGGATTTGTTTGGGGACTGTTTTTCTTTTCTATTCCTCCCTTCTGGAAAGGGAATGTGTACCCAATGTCTGTCCTACTGTATCTTGGAAGTAGATAAACTAGTTTTTGACTCTTTACAGGTTCACGGCTAGAAGGGCTTTTGCTTTTAGTCTCAGAGGAGACTTTGGACTTTGGGCTTTTGAGCTGGTGCTGTGACAAGCTAAGACTTTTGGGACAGGGATGGAATATGTAATATGTAAATGTAAGGGTAATTTATCCTCACTAAGGGAACATCATGGAAGATTCTGAATGTGTAGATTATATGGTGAGGGACCCTGAGGGGAGGGGTTGGATTGTTGGGAAAATATAGGAAAATGGTCAGGGCCCCTTAGATGTTCAGAATCTTACTGAACATTTGCTATGAATAGGGTGTGTGTGGGTGGAGATAGTGTGCCTATGCAGCCGCCACCTTGACTGATGTCTGCCTCAGGCATCTGTGTCCCCGTGTAGCCATGCCTTTCCCACCTACGGCTTCCAAGGACCTGTTTGCCAGTTACCTAGCTCATAGACCTGCGTGTGAGGGGTCTGGTGACCCAGTCTGGAACGGGCTTGAGGGGTCTGTGAGCACCAGGCCCAGTTGGAGCAGGATTACTGGCAAATAAAAGAGCCCAACAAGTGGCATGGTCATGTAGCTTTACAATCCTGAATGTACCTGCTTAGAATGATGTAATATTTTTCTACATACTACGTTTAAGCCTAAGTTCTACAAATACTATATTCCTTATTATAAATTATATGACCATATTGGAGAATGATGAAAATGTTTTACTTACTGAATTTTAGAGAATTTCGGGTATCTCTACCTAGGGTGTCAAGTCAAATATTTCCAAATCAAATTTTAGTCTCTAAGAAATCTATTTAGAAATTTTAATACACTATGATGAAAAGATAATCCTGGAATATATTGCTAGGCACATAATACAGACTCCAAAATTTGTTAAATTGAATTAAAATCTCCAAACCTACAGTTTCCCATTTTTCTGATGCAATTTCAAGAGTTTCCTAAGGCTATAAAAACTCAAAAGTCATGCATACACACACACACACACACACACACACACACACACACACACACACGCACACACAACTGATTTAATCAGGTAAGGTACAACCTCAGGCAAAACTCTATTTTTGGAAAATTTTCCAATTCTTTTCAGTGGAGCACTTTCAAATATTATACTTTTTGTAATTTGTGTTTTGCTTGTATTTTTGCTATATAAATAAAGAGTAACACAGCCTATTTTTGAAGTCCTCAAAGAAGCTTATACAGAGAATCTGGAGACTATTCTGGCTACTCTGTCTGGTGCAGACATCTTTGAAAATCTCAAAAGAGAGAAATATAGAAATAGGAAAATTATATTAAGTAGGATATATCATGTTATCTTTATAATAATTATCTTTGCTTTTGTTGTTGTTGTTGTTGTTAGTAGTCCATTTCAGGTTAATTCCCTTATATTTTATAACTTAATTTAAAAATCTTCTTTATTTTAAATTGTTATCAGCCCAGCCCAGTTTTAAACTATAATATGGGCACTAATAGAGATTTGTTAGGATATTAGGTTTTGCAAAAAGACATTAATGTATTCACAAGTTTTAATATCATAGAAAGAATGTTCCTACTGGGTTTTTGCCTGAACTTGTCTGGCCTTCAACAGGGTTCAAATCCAGTTAAATTCTTTTTTCATGTAAACAGCTGCTGTCTTCTTTTTTGCACATCTTTGCCTCAACTATAATAAGACAGCAATCTAAATTTGCATAATAATTGGACCCTATCTGCAGAACTTGAAGTGTGTTCTAGCCAAATGCAGATTAAACTGGCTAAGTAATAATGCCCTTCAAATTTCTATATCCTGCTCCAAAAATGAAGTATAACTCTTAGAAACAACTAAAAAACAAGTCATTCTTCAAGTTATACACTCTTTATGTTGCATCGAAACACTGTATAAAGACTGGAAAACATCTGCAGAGAGAAAATGGGATCAACAAGATTCAGCTGTGATTTCACTACTTTGTAATTGTGCTTTTAGCAGATTCCTCTACTTGTCTCCTAACTGCACATTTTGGCAGGGGTAGCACTAGTCACTGAACAAGCTTACCTTTTAAAAAGTAAGCATATGGGAAAGGCTTTACACCAGTGACCATTTCAATAAACTGCAACTGTATAGTCATTGGCTGGAATTTATATTGTAGAAAGCAAGTGCTCTGAATTAAAATCATAATACTATTGAATTCAAAGAAATCCAGAAATTCAGGTAATCCAGAGAAAATAAAGAAGGTACTCTGAACATATGAGTATTTGTTTTGCTTTGTTACTCACACTTGCTTTGTTTTGTAACTACTTTATTACATGTGAAGAATGCCTTTTTCTCATTTCCAATGGTAACCCTAAAATGGTAAGGGTCTTGCAGGTAAAAATCACCAGGCTCAGTCTGTTCCTTCAACAGGTCACAGGGTGGTGAAGTCACCTACAATAGTAAATACCCAAAAGCTTCCAGACTAACAAGTCTGGGCTCAGTTATTGCTGTTCCCAAATTCACAGCTCTCTTGGGACATGGCATTCCATGGAGCTACAAAGGATAAGAAATTCCACCCCAGAGAATTCTGTTTATAAAAAGTTATTCACATCTAATAATCTCAGGAGATATGAACACAGCAATGTTGAAAATTATCTATTAACTGTTAGTCCTTGGAGAAAAAATTAGACAATTATTTTTTGAAAACATGGAAAGCCTCATATAATAAAAATTAGAATCTCACATGTGATTCAACTTGTACTCATTAATTATGGAAAAGTTAATAATTACAAAATTTCCAGCAGTGAAAAAATAAATCATTCATCACTGGAGAAGTACAAAATTTTCACAAGAAATAATCAAGGATATTTTATTGGTTTTGGAACTTTGGCATCTAAGACTTTTCCCAATATATATAGCAGTTCATCAACCTGCTTAACTCTTTCAATGTAATTTAAGGTTAATTTTCTTATACTCCTATAGTATCTAAGATTTATTTATTTCATATTCAAAAACTCATTGATTAGCAGTTTAGAAAATTTTTTTTTCCTGACAATTCCATTTCACTTTTACAGCTAAGTCTTTCTGAGAAAATAATAAGCTTGGATTCAAATTTTCAACACTGAGTGATTTTGAAAGCATGCTAATTAAAAAAAATCATATAGGTAAACTCTAATATATTCATAGATGTGATCTACAAGTCTGGCACTGAAAAATAATTTTTAAAAAGTGGGAAGGAAGGAGTGCTTATCTTTATAAATGACTACATGTGCCTTTTCGTAGGTGCTTGTTTAAAAATTATACATCTTTAAAAGGTAGTTATTCACATCTGCTTAAAGCATTAGTCTCCTTAGTTGACTAAATTACATAAATTTTGCAGTGATTAAAGAACACTTTGGTTAAAGATATCTTGGAAGCCTTACAAAGTAAAATAAAATAAACCTAAATGTGCCACCCCAATATTCAGGTGCTTATCAGGTCATAATAATAGAATCAAAGCTGGAGGCCCTCTGCGGACAACATTTTTCAAATCCTTTTGGTTATATAAGTCACTATTTATAGTACTTTCCATAGCATTTTCACCTTGCCATGTTTTCATTCAAAACCCTGAAGCTTTTCCTCAATCTCTTCTAATTAAAACACTAATGTCGTAGCTTGGCATTTGTGGCCCTTAAAAATTTGGTTCAACTTGAACTCTACAGTCTCTTCTAGCTCTACAATGCCAGTATTATCTGTAGGAAAATATCCCCTGCCCGCCTTCCCTGGGATCATATTAAGAAAGGAAGAAGGTTTGAGAATTATAGTTTCTGCTCTTCTCTCCACACCCTCACTTACTCCCTTCTGAGGAGGTAAAGTGACTTATCCAATTGGAAAATTTAGAATCTGCCTACCTGCAAGAAGCATGCACTCCCCTGTCCTTCCCTGCTAAAAGTAAATGAACTAAGCAGGCTCTGCCTCATCAGACTAGAAAGGCTGCAGTTTGAACAAGGCAAACTCAATGTGTAGATGAATTAGTGGGATGCCCCTTTGGTTGCTTGATCAGCCTTTGCAGTAATAATGTAAATTTTGTTCTCTGACAACTTTATTTCTCAACTAATTCATACTTCTTAATGGAATGAGGAATGTACTTAAATGTCACTCTTTAAATTCCAACATTAGGCTGTATAAATCTCATACTTGGATCAAGTTGATTACTTACTACTCACTAAAAACACTTTTACCTAGTGTTGTTAGGTAAATAGTTACCTAGTTACCTCAGTCATGTCATTCTGTCCACCTGGAACAGCCTCTTTCCCAGGCTCACCTGATGAAACTAGACCTCAGAATCTTCCTCTGCCATGTTCATCTCAGTGAACAGTAGCAACATCCAACCAGTTGTCAATGCCAGAAATCCAAGTGCTGTCCTCGACCCCTCTCCATTCTTCATCCACTTAAATAACTCAGAATCAGTCCTGCTGATATCAACTTAGACATCTCCCTAGAGTGTTTCTGTTTGCCTTCATCCCTGCCACTACCCAAAGAGAGCCCATCACCTCTCCTTTGTGGGTCACTGCAATAGGCCACTAAGAAGTCTTCCTGCTTCCACACTTGCCTACTGCCTCCAAACACTATCAACTTTTCAGCCCAAGTGACCTTTTCTAAAGGCAAATTTGATCATGCACCATGTCATGTTTCCAATGCATTGCTACACACTTTTAGAACACTTCATGTCTTCAAATTGTGCACAGAATAAAGATATACTTTCTTTAAAAAGCAAAAACGTATTTCCTTGTCCAGGCTCAGTTTGCTCCTGTGTTCCCTTGGCTTTCTGCAGACCAGTTTCTCTAGTTTTCTTACAGTTGCTGGGACTTATGTTCATTATGCACAGGATTTTATATTTGCTTTTCCCTAGACTTGAAATGCTTTTCTCTTTTCTCTCTGTATGCTTAACTTTTAAAATCTCAATCACTTGCTACTTTTCCAGAAAGTCTTTATAACTTTCTTGACTATGGAAATGTTTCCATTTTATCCTCCCATGAATCTATGTACCTCCACTTTGTGGAATTTATCTCATTCATGATTTGGCATTTATTTCTATAGTTATTTATAAAATATCTGTATGTATTGCCAAATGTAAGCCCCATGAGGACAGAGGCTGGGACTGATTTTGCTCACATAGCACAGTCTTGCCACATAGTGGTTGCTCAATAAATATTCATTAAGTGAATGTAAAAAATGCATAGCTTCATGGACAAACTCTCAAAGTAGTTGTAGATTTGAATTAAAGCTCACTCTAGCCTATTGGTTTATTCTCTTGGGGGCAGCAGAACTGATTAACCAAGGCCTATCTTCTTCAAGACTGTGCCGTAATTGTCCGTGCTTGGTTACAATATCTCTTGGGGAGAAATTTCCCTGACTGAGAATGATAAGGAAGGGAGACACAATTATTGGCAGAGGAATTTTATGTATAAAGAAATAGAATTATGGAAAAGAAAATGATGTGCTGTGAAGAATAAATTGATTTCATTTCAGTGTAATTTTTAAGGAAATAAATTGCTTAAATGTCTATATCAAATTTATCTACTTAATAAAAAAATGACTGAAAATATAGCAGTGAATAGAATAAAAGGTCTCTGCCTTCATGAAGATTACATTGCAGAGTTTGGAAAATAAAGACAATCCCTCAATCCTTGATAGTGGTATAAATTGATACAACAATTTTGGAAGAGGGTTTGCTGATATCTACTCAAACTGAAGATGTATATACACTTTAATTATACTTGTGTAGTTATATATCTTTAAAATTGCAAAAATTTTTCCTTAAAAAACTGTACGTGTTTTGTGGTGGTTAATTTTAGGTGTGAACTTGACTGACTAGATTAAGGTGTGTCTATAAGGGTGTTTCCAGAAGAGATTAGCATGTAAGCCTGAGTACATGGAAAGATCCAACTTCAGCATAGGCAAGCACCATACAAACCACTGAGGGCCCAGAGACAACAAAACCAGAAGAAAAGGTGAATCTCTCCCTCTATCCACTGGAGCTGGAATATATTCTTCTCTCCTGTCCATGGATGTATGAACTCGAGACTCTTCAGCCTTTCGAATCTAAAACTTACACCAGTGGCACACCCAGCGCCCAGGCCTTTGGCCTCAGACTGAGAGTCACACATCGGCTTCCTTGGTTCTGAGGCTTCCAGACTTAGACTGAGGTATGCTACTGGCATCCAGTTTGCAGGCAGCCTATATAGGACTCCTCAGCCTTCACAATTGCATGAGCCAATTTTCCTAATAAACCCCCTCATATGTATATGTTTATAAACATATGTTTGTTTATAAACATATGTATATGTTTATATACATGTCCTATTTTCTGTCTTTCTAGAGAACCCTGACTAATACAAGAATGTTCATAGAAACATTGAAAAAAATTTTTGGAAAATCAAAATAATATCCATTAACAGTTGAATAAATAAATTGTAGTGGCTAGACTTCTGGGAAGATGGTGGATTAGAGGTACCCAGGGAGCGTTCCTCCCTCAGAAGATTGAAATGAGCCCACCACCACTGCTGCCACAGTTGCTAGAGCCACTGTCCAGTCCTAGAACCATCACCCATTGCAGAGCAGCTTCCTGCAGAGCAGCAGTCCTACAGGTGGCCCATGACTGCAGCCATGGGCACTGAAGATGTGAGGGAGGCAGCTGCAACCACTGCTGCCATTACAATGACCATGAAGTAACCCTGCTGCTGCCAAGGACATCACAGATGCAAGGGAGGCGGTTGCAGCCCCTGGCACACTACCATCCCCATGAGGCAACCCTGCTGCTGCCAAGGACACTGCAGACCCCAGGAAGGCAGTTGCAGCTGCTGGCACTACTACCTCCACTGTGAGGCCATCCTGATGATGCTGTGGACACTGTAGCTGCACAGACTGCTACTGTGAACACCACAGCCAAGAGGGTGACTGCTGCAACCACCACTGCTGCAGTTGCCACCACCACTGGCACTGCAAGGCAGCCACCATTGTCATGCAAGCAGCCTGCCACCACTGGAACTACTGCTGCCAAATGGGCAGCCTACCAACACTGTTACTACAGCCATTGCCACCACAAGGGCAGCCTACTACCACAGCAGCAGCCAGAGCAGCCATTGGCACTGTGCAGGCAGATCACCAACTATTCAACTGCATTGACATGGGGAGGGTCACCAGAGGAGTCCAGGGAAGGAGAGTAATTGAAGAAGCAACTGCTCTACCAGATGACCAGACATCAATGCAGAGATACTAGAAATACAGAAGAAAAAAAAAAAAAAAGAAAGAAAGAAAGAAAAGAAAAGAAAATATGAGTCCACCAAAGGAATACAAAGACTCTCAAGTACCAGACCCCAAAGAGCATGAAACTCTTGAAATGACTGAAAAGGAACTCTGAGTAAAAGTTTTAAGGAAACTCAGTGAGATACAAGAAGGCGTAGACAGCACAATGAACAAAGCAAAACTATCCAGGATACAAAGGAGGAAATTCACAAAGAGATTAATACTTTAAAAAAGAATGTGGCAGAACTTATGGAACTGAAGGAGTCATTCAATGAAATAAAATAAAATAAAATAAAAACATAACTGAGAGCTTAAGCAGCAGGTTAGAGCAAGCACAAGAAAGAATTTTTGATCATGAAGACAGTCTCTTCAAATAACTCAGGCAGACAAAAAAAGAATTTAAAAAAATTAAGAAGATCTAAGAGAGATAGCAGACAACCTTAAGCACACAAACATCCAAATCATGGGTGTTTCTGAATAGGAGGAGAAATGAAAAGGCATTGAGATCATATTCAATGAAATAGTAGCAGAAATCTCCCCAGGCATAGTGAGAGACACAGACCTTCAGATTCAGGAGGCTCAAAGATGCCCAGACAGATTCAGTCTAAAAAGGTCTTCTCCAAGACACATTATAGTCAAACTGGTAAAACTCAAAGACAAAGAGAGAACCCTAAAAACATCAAGAGAAAAGCATTAAGTCACCTATAAAGGAGTCCCCATCAGACTAACAGCAGAGTTCTCAACAGAAACTCTATAGGCCAGAAGAGAATAGGATTATATATTCAAAATACTGAAAAAAAAAACCCAAAAATCCTCCCAGCCAAGAACACTATACCCAGCAAGGCCATCATTCAGAAATAAAGGAAAAATAGTATACTTTCCAGACATATAAAAACTGCAGGAATTTACCACCACACAACCAACCCTAAAATAAATCATCAAGAGAGTCCTGCATCTGGAATCAAAAAGTGATAATCAATACCATTAATATGCAAGAAAGACCAAAACCCTTCAGTAGAACAAAAATGCAAACAAGAAAGAGAAAGGAACTATATCTTACCACCTCAAAAAAACCAACACCAAAGACAAATAATAAAAGGGAAAGAAAGAAACAACAGATGTTTAAAACATCTAAATGAAAACCAATAAAATGCAAGAAGCAGGACAAACAGTACCTTTCAGTAACAGCACTAAATACAAATGGATTAAATTCCCCACTCAAAAGACACAGACTGGCTAATTGTATTAAAAAGCTAGACCCAACTATATGTTGTCTACAAGAGACTCACCTCGCCTGTTAAGACACACACAGAGTAACAGAGAAGGGATGGAAAAAGATATACCACACAAATGGAAACCAAAAAAGAGCAGGAGTAGCTATTCTTATATCAGATAAAATAGACTTGAAGCCAAAAACTTTTATAGTTTTTGAGACAAAGACCACCATATAATGATAAAGGGATCTATCCAGCAAGAAGACATAACAGTCATAAATCTATTTGCACCCAACATCAGAGCACCCAGATATATAAAGCAAACATTATTAGACCTTAGGAAAGACATAGTCCCGAATATGATAATATTGGGGACCTGAACACCCCTCTCTCAACATTGGATAGATCATCTAGGCAACAAATTAAAGGAGAAATGTAGGATTTAAACCACAATTTAGACTAACTGGATTTGGCAGATATACACAGAGCATTTCATGCAACAACCAGTGAATTTTTAAGTTTAAAATTTTAAATTTAATGACAAAATGATATTATCTTATTATGTTTAAATCTTGACTATATAAATATTCCCTTTTGTTTTTCCTAGTATTTGAATCTCATATTTTTTTTTCTTGCTCTTGAGAGAACTTTATCTACTTTATTAACCTTTTCAAAGATGAACATTGATTTCCTTGGTGCTTTTATTATCACCAACTAACAGGTGAGTCTTAGAGAGTTAAGTAACTTGCCTGAGGTTACACGGGTAGCCTGAGCCTGCTCTCCTCACCACTGAACATACTGCTCCATATAGTAAACACACATGTAACACTACTTATAAAAATATATAAAATCACACACGGATACACACACACACAAATTTGTGTAAAGATAAACTCTGAATTTATACAGTGTTGACCTGCACAAGGGGCACTGGGATTGATTGGGACTATACAGGTCACATGGAGATTAGCATTCTCCGCAATGCTTAAACACATTTATAAACAAAACACATATAATTTTGTTATTCATGGGATTCAAGTAACTTAAAAATAAGGAAAGATATAAAAGATACAATGGCCAACCCAACACTTCCTGATCCTTCTCTTGCCCTTCATGTTAGTTCATCACTCCCAAAGCAACCCAGCCTGCAGAGCTAGACTTTCTCATGCTAGGAACTTCTTACATTCTTACTCTGAAACCATTTAAGCTCTGAACCACATCTCTAATATCAGAGAAGGACTTTGCTTTATATTTGTGTATATAAAGAGCCTATTTGGTTGGCTTGCTAAGTATTTCTCCTTCAATGATTAAAAAAATTCTTGGTGTTTAGCAGCCAGACATAGTCAGGTGGGATGAAGGTAGGAGGCAATCCATGGGCTGCATCAGTTATTCCAACATATTCTTTCTCCCCAACAAAATAGAAAATTTCTTAAGGGTTTGGTCTTATGTATCTTCAAGTCCAACATCTGATCCCTTGCCTTGTGCATACTATGAACTTATTTATGATTCATAATAAATAATCAATCTATTGAAAAATGTTCTGAACGAAAAGCATTCTTTTTGTAGAGTTTGGCAGAGCGCCATGAAAAATGGAATGCTTAATAAGTGTTTATTGAAGAGTATCAGTATAGTGATGTTTTCTAACATTTATTAAGTACTTTTAGATTTTCAGCACCATGCTAGAAAAATATTGTAAAAACCTTGTCAAAATTAACCTGTGATGTTAAAGCATTATGTGTGATCTAAGCCCTCTTTGTCCCCCAACACTGAGAAATAGCATACAAAGTTGTCTTGGGGTTGAGCACAGGTAATAAAGGAGAAGAAATACTAAGAAAAGGGAAAAAATCCTGCAAAGTTGTCACCACACATTGGTCTTACATGGATTTGTCAACTAGTTATATTAATTCTACATAGATCACACAACTTGAAGTTGTACAAATGATTGCCCCAAATTTTAGCATCCCCAAGTGACTGGGAAAAGTAAAAGCAAATTCTCTCTGGAGGAGGTCACATCTATCTTAGCCCCTGATGAACTTCATAAATAATTTTCTATGGACAAGGACTAGCAAGCAGCCAAATAAAACAGAACTCATGAGGAAATAAGACAATATGAAAGACAATAGAAGAAAAAATAACAAACATCTGCAAAGACTTCAGATATTAGAATTATCAGACAAAAAGAATATTAAAAACAACTATGCTTACCATGTTTAAAGGAAGAAATGGCAAATGAAAGTTATCTTCAAAGAATGAGAAACAATGAAAAAAATTTAAATAACTAAATTAATTGTAGAATTACTAATACAATAAAATTAAAAACTCATTAGCCACATTTGGTTGGACATATACACACAAGACAGAATTAGTGAATCAAAAGATATGTAGAAGAAATTTTCACAAATGCAACAAATGTCAGTCTCAGAACCCTTCACTCGTAAGTCTACCAGACATTCAAAATTAAAAAATAAAAAGCATATTGTCAATCTCATATAACCTCTTCCAGAGAATAGAAGAGGTGAAAACACTGTACAACTCAGTTTTTGAGGGTCAATACCAAAGTTTGACAGAGACAGAACAAGAAATAAATTAACTGTAGGACAATCTCATTGATGAACACAGATACAAAAATTCTAAACCAATTACTAATAAACTGAATCCCGGTATACATAAAATAAATAGAACCATAAAAAGGTTTATCTCAAGACAGATAGGTTGAACACCATAAAATCTATGAGTGTATGTAAAATAGGCATAGAAAGGGATTTTGGTAGAAAACTTTTAATAAACTAGAAATAAAAGGAAACTTTCTAAATATGAGTTGTCTAAAAATAAACTATAGCAAATGCACATGGTAAACTATTGAAAACTCTCTTTTTCATATCTTGAAGGTGGCAGTGATGCTACTATCAAAGCATTTATTCAATGTTGCTTTGGTGGTCCTATAGGGTCCAATAGTGTATGTCACACAATCAGTGTATGTCAATAGTGGCAAACTGAACTATTCAGTAAATTGGTATGTGGAAAATTGGTTCTGCATCAGTAAACTGGATCCCTGCAAAGCGACAGACACAAAACTTTTTGGGTTGTCAAGGATTTAAAACTTTTAGGAGAAAGCATAGGAGAATATTGTTGTAACTTTGCGGTAAAGAAAATTTCTTAAACATGGCACAATATAAAAATCATGGATAAAAATATCGATAAATTAGAATTCATTAATTTTAAGGACTTTTGATTATCAAGAAGTTATGGAAACATGTTTAAATAAAGATAGTCAAAAGGCAAGTCCTATCTGGGAAAAATATTTAGAAAATGCATAGTACTTATAAAAGATTAGTATATAGAAAATACATATTAAAGAATATGTATGAATCAACAAGAAAATGAAAAATATTAAAAATAGAAAAGATGGCGAGTCTTAAAATACAAATGACCAATAAACTTGTGGAAGATCCTAACTTTATTAGTAACTAAAAAAATGCTAATTAAAGCTATAATGAGATAACTTTCTAATTCACCACCTTGGTAAAAAATGATGCATCTAACAATTCTAAGAGTTAGTAAATATATGGAGCAATTGGACCTCATAAACATACACCAGCAATAGAATTGATCAATAAATTGTTGCATGTTCATACTCTGTAGCAGTGGAAATGGACAACTACAGCTATGCAAAGCAACATGAAAAAATATAAAAAACAGTTATGAATGAAAAATAAACAAGCCACAGAAGAAAACCTATGGTATCATTCCATTTACATAAAGGCAAAAAAAACCCCAAAACCCAACAACACTGAAAAGTATATTGTTTAGGCATATAATCGCATGGGGTAAATTAACACAAAATTTAGATTGTGGTTACTTCAGGGTGAAGTATAACAGGAGACTTCATAGGTAACCATTTCACAGGAGTGTGTGAGGATTTTATGAGGCCAGACTGAAAGTTTCACTAGAGCTTTCCAGTTCTTTATCTTGTCCATTTTACTTCATGATCCCAACAGAATGCATGGTGCATTATATGTGTCAACAAACATTTATTGGTGAAATGAATGAATACATGCCCTTTGTAAGCTGTAAAGCTATACAAATCAAGACAGTTTAATTATTATTTACTATAGCTAAGTTTACAAAATTGTATATAAAGAAGGCAATAAACTGCAGGACTCGGGAAACACCATTAAAAGTTTAATGTTAACCTGGCAATCTTTGGCACAATAAGTTAAAATTTTTAGTTTCTAGGTTTGTGATAATTATAACTATGTTTAAATTGCCACATGAGAATGAAACATGAAGTCTGACTTTAGTCAAGCATAATTTGAGAGGAAAAGGTTAAAAAAAAAAAAGGATGAAAACCTGATTTGGTTAATTCTGCAAGTTTTGCTACATGAATTTTTTTAGAAGATAGTTCACAAGTTGGAAGTTTGTGAAATGTGGTTAACATGGAAGTAATTGAGAGTGTTTGTGAACACAAACACCCCTCTAGCCAATGTGTCTCCAATTAGTAAAGGCATCAGATGAATTAAATGTTCATTATTTTTGAAGTGTGGAATAAAGCCATAGTAATCCATTGTACATTTGCCAGTTTTCTGATTTTTTGGCTCCATTTTCCAATTGTCCTGCTAAGATGTTTTGTATACTATATGTGAAAAATATGTATTTGCATGTCCATTACAGTAAAGTCATATAATCCACACTATATATTGCTCCCGGCTGTGTTTGATGGAATCAATCCAATGAGTGAGCAAAGTCTTCATATTACAAACAATATTCAAAGAAGACTTTTATCTCAACCAGATATTATGCTTTGTTCAAGTTACTTACCCAAGATATTTCTATACATACATAATTTGAGCCAGTTTACCAATAAGGGAGATTTGTTTAGAGGAAGAATTGCATGTTTTGAAGGCCAAGCTTATTGTTTTATTTTATTACCTATTTGCTTTTCACATATCTGGAGTTATGTCCAAATAATACTTTATAGATACTGTATAAGTCCATGAAAAAGATTTGTTGAGGAAACATGTGTTTTTCTGGGAATGGGCAGTGAATATGAATAGGTTCTCCTTGTATTCACCTCACCAACTAATTCTGAACTGGTCTCCTGTTGTATTCAGGAGACAAAGTGATGAAAGATTAGAGAACTGTTTTATCTTTCAGAAGACTGGCTTGTCTAAGAAAAAGCCAGTGTCTGAAGAAGCTTCTCTTCAAAGTTTGGTTTTCCTTCTGTACATGCACAGAACAGGGTATTGTGCTAAAACATTTGGTTATTAAAATGGCCTTCACAGTTGCTGTCTATCTGGATATATTTTAGAGCTTTGTACACTCAATATACCATAAAAAAAAAAGAAACTTTATCACATTGTAGGTAGTATAAAATAGGTCCACATAAACAGATTTTACAAATTGTTATAGGGCTTAGCAAACTGTGCCCATATCATATTAACATCTCCACTTTTTTGATATTCAGATTGCTTCTCAGAAAAGATTGCTTTCCTTAGAAAAGTCACCATAATATACTTATTTTATCATAAGGCAAAGTAAAATAAAGAAATGAGTAGTTTCCCACCCTAGATAGATGCTGGCAGTCAATCTCGGTATATAACCCTATATCCAATATTTTAATCAAAGTTATTTAAAACAGTATATTTAAATGACTGCTTTATTTTTGACTACAAAGACATACTTTCACAAATATTTCATAAGTCAAACCTATTAATATTATGTTTTATTTATTAGTAATATATATAAGATCAAATATCCATTCAAGGTGAATATTTTTCATCAGTAATTTGGTGTTTCCAAATACTCAGAAGTCTAGTTTTAGTCAGATGAAATTTGGGATAGTTCACTAATTTTGTTTTTTTTGTGTGTGTGGTATGTTAAAAATCTTCTGGCCTATCCTAATATTGATTGATGATGCATAAACAAATCAATTTTTTTCATATCTCATAGATCTGTTAAATTGTTGAAGTTGTTTTTAATAAAAAGGTTTTCTGTCTTTTGATTATTTACAAAGATTTAGATCTAGTTTAATATGTTCAACCTGTTAATCACTGTCAGGTGCCAGACTCTGTTTCATTTCCAATGTGCCCGTATGGCTTTTCTTTCCATATTCTTTGAGTTAAATCTATATTACTTATTTGAATGTTATTTAATACATCTCATATATTTAAAATAAAACCACCAGGTAAAATGAGTTCTGGCTTAGTATAAAGAAGCTATTACCAAATTAGTGTTACATATACAGATGGATGTGGTTCAACAACAACAATTTAGACAAAAGAAACAATGACTTGAACTGACATGTATGGCAGTGACTCAGCCTCTAAAGAGTTTGTGAATAAATACAGATTTCAGCACATTTATCCAGTTGCTTTCAGTACCTCTAGAAGGTGGTATATCAAGAATCCCCATGCTACTGTTCGGGAAAACAGATTCTGCTATTACCTAAGAAATCAACTGGAAGGCATTTTTACAACTTTACAGCACATAAGGAGAAACTGAAAAGTAGTACTAATAAATGCAAACCATATCTCTTGGAAAAGGGTGACCCAGAATATCATTTTCAACATTTGAGTATTTGAATTTTTTTGGTTAAATACCATCAGCATGAATAAGGAGGGAAAAAAATCTAAAAACAAAACAAAATAAGAAAATTTACACCAAAAAAGCCTAATACCCTCCGATGCATACATAT
The DNA here is from genome assembly GCF_027409185.1 of Cynocephalus volans. NCBI lineage: Eukaryota > Metazoa > Chordata > Mammalia > Dermoptera > Cynocephalidae > Cynocephalus > Cynocephalus volans. The sequence goes on along the minus strand of NC_084468.1, from coordinate 105,160,674 downwards.
TGATCTTTGCATTGGGGAAGTCTGAAGCAGAACATTTTGGTGAACTTGATACAGCTTTTTTGACCGTATGGGCATGCTGATAACACTATTTAGATTTAATTCGGGTGAAACATGTCCACATCATAAATGTACTGCTTTGTACTATCAGCGATAGATGTAAAGAGCAGCCCTGATCCTCAACGTGACATAGATGGCACCTCCTCCTTCCAATTCCCCCAGACGGAGCCCTCATTAAGGCTTAAAGATGGGATGAGAGGGATTTATCACTGGAGCAAGAAAAACAAGGACGAGGTAGGACTGTCGGTTCCAAGGCTTGGGGATTGCCTAAGGCCCCTGATATAATGATATCAAGTATGAAGATTATTGGGTAATAATAAACATAAAAAGCTGAAAACAGCATGGCTTGAATTTGGGGGGAAGGAGTCTCTAGGGTCAAAACAGTTGTGCCAAAAGGACTAAGTCAGAATGACGTGTATCTAAGAATTACTAAGAGCAATGTTTTCAAGCACATCAATAGATGCTCTGAATTTTATTGGCAACATCTTTTTTGTTAATGTCAGCTTCCCCAAGCTATAGATATCATAGAGAATGTGAGATGTTGGCTAATATACATAGGCAATTAGATCTCAAATTTTAAAAAGTTGCCAGGATTTCATTTATTTCACTAAAATCTGTTTCATGTATAAATCTCATCTCGTATCTCTTTTCCCTCAGTCTTTTCTGTTACTTTCTGTTGCCTGACCCCAAACCTTATTTGAATTCCAGTCGTTTCTAAAGTCCCAGATATAATAATAAAAAAGCAGAAATTAAGCCATTATCCCAAACAATCATGTCTAATATATCAGACAAATGAACCCAAACCCCACAAGCAAAAAAACAGTGGGCTTTAAAGTACAACCTACATTCAGCAGCAGTAGCAGGCAAAACAATTTGCAAAAATTAATAAAGTCACAGTGTAAAGCCCCTAAGTCTGTTATTCCAGAAAACGTAATGAAATTCTGATTCTGACATTTTTAAGAAAGGATAAATACATTAAATATGACAAGATCAACCTAACTAGTCACAATAAAATATCTTTGAAATACGATTTCATTCTTATTCTCAAATATTTACCATAATATATTTAGACAAAGACTTTTAGTGAAAAATATTTATAGCTACCATATATAAATCAAAATAGCCCTCTGGGGAAACATGGTATTTTTTATTTAATGAAGATTGAAACTCCAAGGATGTAAAATAATTTTTCATGGTAACACAGCTGGTGGCCCAAATCAACTTCAAATTTGTTTGTCTGAGTCCAAAATTATGCTTTTCCCACTGTGGAAAATGTTGAAGAGACAGTTGAACTTGGTCTAGGGCTAGTGGTTGGGAGCACATCAAGATAATTACTGTCATCCTTTTCTGTTTTTTTTTCTTTATCACCAACATTTTCTTCTCTGATATGTCAATATTCACATTTTGAACACAGCCAGTTGTACTTAAGCTTACTAGAAAACACTGCTAAATTGAGAATTAAAATTGTCACAAAATTGTCTGTCATGAAAGCATGTACATTTCTGAAGTTTCAGCCCCATGTTATACTTCCCATGGATTCAAATTTCTTTTTTAAATTTCTGACACATGGTCAAATAAATTTCTCAATACAAATGATTTGTATTTCAGTTTCTTGTTATATTTACCTTGAGCCAAATCTGACTGTCCAAACAAGTAAAAACTAAAGCATTTTTTCAAAGATTCAAGGGACTTAAGCTTACTGGGATCAACAGTAGGTAGTAAAACTAACAGACAAAAAAAAACTTCATCTTTTTGTCAATAATATTTTAACAGTTTTATGTCTAAGCACCTAAGCATCAAGGACTCTGGATGATATTGAGTGCACGCTTAAATCAGCAAGGTAGAAATGGTCATCAGAGTCTAACAAGTGATGGATGGGGCAACATAACAGTAGATAAAACCATTTAGGGAACATTTGCCAAACAAGGTTTTATAGGAACAGGCATTGCCAATGTAAAGTGTTTTCTCTCCCTAACTTTAGTCTTTATTCTCAAGCTTACAACCACTGTATACTCACATACCCAAAATAAAAAAAATCAACTCTTCCATCTGGAAGGAAACTTTTGTTCTTTTATTTTATGACATCTGTTCCACATTGCTCTGATGGTGCTGTTGAAGTACTCTTCTTCACTAGAAGATTACATGCATGAATTTGAATAGACAAACACTGGAGGACCAGGCTGGCACACTCACTTGAATTGTCCCTTAGCTTTTCAGGCAGTTCAAGTGCCTTTGAAAAGAGTGGGAATAAAGTGACTGCTGATTAAGCAGTGGGTTTGACATGGGAATAGGTTTGTCAATTGTTTGGAAGTCATACTGCATAGACTACAACTTTTAAAATGTAAATGCATGACACAAATACTACACTATACAATAGGATGAAAATGATTGAGAAAGCCACAAAGGCCAGCCAAAGCTGTATTCAAGCAATAAAGAAAAACATGTATATGGTGTCAAAGGAAGGTAAGTTGAAGTACTTGATAGGCATTATCTTCAATTTAAGAATCCAAAATTATTTTTAGTTTTAGTTTCTATAAAAATTATTACTTAAGCATTTTCAATTTCCAGACAAGATTTCCAAATGCATGCTTTGTCAGTTTAGTTTCTCTGAATCATTTTGGAAAGGATAAAATGTAATACTACACATTAAAAAATCAACTTTTCTGGTAATAGGTCAATTCAATTTCCAGATCAAAGTATGCTTAAAATTTCACAAAATTTCATGCTGACCAATTTGACCAGAAGTCTCCCCCGTACAACTTGGGAGAGCTGACGCAAAGCAGCTTTCATGTTGGGTAGGAGAGGGAAGGATCACAAGGTCCAAACAAATTGTTTCACTGATCAAGGATGATTTTGGTTACTATTTTGTGTCTAATAATGTTGATGAAGAAGTAAGTGATGGCCTTGACACTAAAAACTTTTTTTAAAAGTACCCATATCTGGAGCTGGTCAGTTAGCTCAGTCGGTTAGAGTGTGGTGTGGATAGTACCAAGGTCCAGGGTTCAATCCCTGTACCAGCCAGCTGCCAAAAATAAAATAAAAAATAAAATAAAATAAAACCCACCCATTTCTTCAATCACCTAAAATATAAAAAAAAAAAAAAAAAAAGTCATGGAATAAAGGTTTGTAATACATAATTTATATTTTAAAATTAAAATACTTCTAGAAATTTTAAAAAAAAGGGAAGGGAAGTGCTCTTTCTTTTTCTCCCTGCATGAACTCACAGGAAAGGTTATGTGAGGACTCAGGGAGAAGGCAGCTGTCTGCAAGCCAGAAAGAGAGGCCTCACCTGAAACCAACCCTGCTAGCACCTTGATTTTGGATTTCCAGTCGCCAGAACTACATCACAGAAGACATAAGTTCTTGCAACAAGATTATGAAAATTACGCTGGGAATGAGAAAACAGAGCTGCCATGTGGAGTTCAGTGAAGATGAAGATCCATTCACCCTTTGTGTCTGCTATGCACAGTACACATTGCAAGGTGCTATGCTAAGTACCACAGAGGATAAGAAGACACATTAGGCCAATACTGAGAAGTAAAATATACTCCGTACATGCCAGTCTCCCAAAGAAGAAGCTGGTCACTTGTAGATTGCTGGAGGACAGCTACAGCAAAATGCTTAAGGCAATCAATTCTGGTGAGTTGGGAGATTAAGCCATTTTCAAGCATACCAAAGAGCTGAAACTCTAAGACTTAGATACCAGCACACTGACTCCACCATAGAAGGAGCTTGTGTTCTCCTAACTTTGGATGTTCAGTTAGCAGAACAGGACTTGGAGCCAAGACCATGCCATACACATAATTGATGGATTCCAGCTCTTGATCAAGCCAGAAGAAGAGCTTTTGCTTTCCTAATTAGTTTCTTAAAGCCTCTTGGACATTGCTTGCTTTGCTAAATCTCTGTGTGCTGTCCAAAGTGCAATGGGAAATTGTACACTGTTCTTATTATAGTGAATTCCTCCAATATAATGCTCTTTCATCAGCCCTAGTGTGTGAGCTGCTTGGTATTTTTTCCCAATTTGATCAACACACTCGTGACTCTTAATATGGAAGAGGAGATGAAACATTTAAATGGATTAAACTAGTAAAATTAAGAAAAATCATGCACCATGTTTAGTGGGAAATCACGTATTCCTTCTATTGATAAACTTCTGGATTTCTTGGAAGTATTGGATAGAAATGAATCCCTGAAGTTCTCACCATTTCCCTACCCACAAGAGAGGAGTGACTTTATTTTATAAGACTAATGCACCTGTACCACTCACTCATGGAAGGTGACAGGCAGGTTTCATTCTTCTGTGCAATTTATTGGCTCTGCTACTACAATTCTCATCTTGGGTGCCAGTTTTAGGGTGATAATATTAGCCTAATGTACAATGTGTTTGGGCCTTATGTACAGAGTGTGTTTGTCAATACAGCTTTAATGAAACACCCTTCAAAATCAATTGTAAAATATAGCTGTAAAGATTATGGCCAGAGACTCATAATTTAGGTAGGTATCTGCTCGAGTGAATGAATGACTGAAACTCAGATCAATGAACTCAAATGGAGAAGGAAACTGAGGCCACCAAATGTGGGAAAGGGGTCAAAGGATGAGGGTGAGTGAGAAACTGGTAATGGGCCACCAAAAATGATTACACTGTGTGATGATAAATATAGTTATTATCCTGATTTGGAGAGCACGTGTTGCACACAGGTATGGATATTCAGTGCTGTACCCCATATATATGTAGAATCAATTATGTTTCAATTAAAAATAAATTGCCATGGCTGCCACAAAAGCAGCTAGTCTCCATGGCAGCAGTCACAGCCACTGTGCAGTTGGCACCCCAGACTCTCACCTTCATTGACACAAGAAGAGGCACCAGCAGAGACCAAAAAAAAAAGAAGAGGTCCTCTCTTTCCACAAAGCATGCTCCAGAGTGATAGATTCATCTGATTTATGATAATAGGGAGGACTTGATCACACCTGTCTCACTACTGGACAGATCATCTAAGCAACAAACCAACAGAAGAACAGTTAATCTATCAGACAGAGAGAACAAATCTATGGTTATTAGAGGAGGGACAGGGATGGAAGGGAGGAAAGGGGTAGGGGAGGAGGAAGTAAGAGTGAGAGGGGAAAGGGGAGAGATTGGATAAGGGGCATAAAGAACAAGTATGATTTGTAACAATGAATATGCTAATAAAAAGTTAAAAAATAAAAATTGTAAATAAATAAATAAACAAATGAAAGTGGACTCAAGTATGTCTTCCCTACATCTCTTACCTTAACAAATATATGAGGATGCTTCTAAAAGTTCATCAAAAAATAGAATTAAGTTTTTTCAAGATGGCGGCGGCTGCGGAGGCTGGCGCGGAGTAGCTGAGGTGGAAAAGGCAGCCATTGGGCCTCAGGCAGCCGGGAAACTTGTGGACCTTCCTCTTGCCATCTCTTAAGGGAGGACCGCTGCTGCTGGCCAGTCGTGGGGGGTGACCGCCACTTTGCCCCCGGCAGGAGAGGCTGCCTCAGTTACAGGCAACAGCTTTGAAGTGTGGAGCAGGAAAAGAACTGTTTCTTAGCTGCAAAAGTGAGTCTCGAAACAGGGAACGCGGTGCCAGGGCTGCTGTGGATGCAGACAGGATCCTGGAGGCCGGGGCCGCGCTGAAGGCAGCCAGCTGCCATTCAGGATTCGAGGTTTCAGGCCGTCATTAAAGAAGATTCCTGGGAGCGCCCGAGCCGCGCCGCGACTGAATAGCCCGAGGCGGCAGCGGCCGAGAACACGGAAGGCAACAAACCAGAGACAGAGTGAGCGCCCAACCTGGCACAGCACTGTGAGTGACCCCTGGCACAGCTCTGTTCGGGGGGTGGATGCCCACCCGGCTCCCGCCTGCACCACCAGGCCACTCACCGCCCCGGTGCTGCCTCCATTTTCCCAGGTGCGGGCAGCCACGCCCAGCTCGGCCATCACTGAGACCTCCCACTTGCTTGGCCTGGCGCGGGGCTTTCCGGAGCCTGCAGACCGGCCTCCCCTCCCACTCCCTCCACGGTTCTCTGGCAGGGCTGGTGGCGGGGAGGCGTCCCCGGCCAGTGTCGGGAGGGCAAGGAAGTACGGGCGGGCCGACTGTCACTCCACCACACCCTGGACTCCGGCCCCAGGTAAACTCTCTGTTACTGGGAGGCAGATACCATCTCTGCGGCCACCAGTTTGGAAAAAAGCCTAACAAATTTCTGGTTGGGAATAGTGTGGTAGGAGAGTTCCCAGGTCTGCTTGAACCTGCTGGAGACCAGGCTGCAGGTGGGCACTAGACTCGGATTATACTGGGGGGATACAAAGGTGAACAAGACCCGAGAAAGATCTACATAGTGCTACAAAGGCACCCAGAGAGACCGGTCGTCTGTGCCTAGCGGAAACCTGGTAGACTTCCTGGGCGAGGCGGTGCTGAGCAGGGTCTTGAAGGCCCAGCTGATAGACAAGGGGTGCAGAAGACATGCCCCAGCCCATCACAGTGTGCACAGAGTGAGGAGACGTGCGGCCAGGGAGGCGGAGACTCGACAGAAACCACACACCCGGTGGGGTCGCCACTGCACGATCTAACAGCCTGGGCCAGAGCACACGGAACAGGGAGAAGTCCTGCACAGGAAGTGAAAGCTCAACAGAGATCACACACCCTGTGGTACGTGATCCACCAGCCCAGCAGAGTCCAAGCTGACCAGAAAGGTGGCTCCCCGGAGAAGCCCAAGACCCGAGGCAACCACATACACAAGGCACTAGAGGCCAACTGAGCAGTCACGGAGGGAGCCATACCAAATTGGCAACCACAGCAACATCCTAGTTAGTCATTAGTCTCAAACCGGTGGACTGTGAAACCCCCTGCCACAATGAATAAACACCAAAAAAAAGATACCAGAAATACAAAAAATCAAGAAAGTACACCACCAAAAGTTAATAAATCTCATACTCTAGATCCTATAGAACAAGAAGCCCTAGAAATAACTGATAAGGAATTTCGAGTGATAATTCTAAGGAAACTGAATGAGATACAAGAAAACTCAGCTAGACATCATGATGAAATGAGGAAAAGTATACAGGATCTGAAAGAGGAAATGTACAAGGAAATCAATGTCCTGAAAAAAAATGTAGCAGAACTTGCTGAACTGAAGAAGTTATTCAGCGAAATAAAAAACACAACGGAGAGTTTAACCAGCAGGCTTGTCGAAGTTGAAGAGAGAACCTCTGAACTTGAAGATGGGCTGTTTGAAATAACACAAGCAGACAAAAAAAAAAGAAAAAAGAATCAAGGACATTGAAGAAAATCTGAGAGAGATATCAGACAACCTTAAGCGATCAAATATCCGAGTCATGGGTATTCCAGAAGGGGAGGAAAATGGAGATTCCATTGAAAACATATTCAACAAAATAGTGGCAGAAAACTTCCCAGGTATAGGAAAAATCACAGATCTTCAGATCCAGGAAGCTCAACGATCTCCAAATGTATTCAACCCAAAAAGACCTTCTCCAAGACATGTCATAGTCAAATTGGCAAAACTCAGAGACAAAGAGAGAATCTTAAAAGCTGCAAGAGAGAAGCGTCAAATCACCTATAAGGGAGCCCCAATCAGGTTAACATCAGACTTTTCATCACAAACCCTAAAAGCTAGAAAGGAATGGGATGATATTTTCAAAATACTAAAAGACAAAGATTGCCAGCCAAGAATACTCTACCCTGCAAGGCTATCCTTCCAAAATGAGGGGCAAATAGTATATTTCTCAGACAAACAAAAACTGCGGGAGTTCACTACCACACGACCACCCTTACAAGAAATCCTCAAGGGAGTACTGGGTTTGGTTCCTGAAGAATAACTACCACTGCCATAAAAACCCAAGAAAAATCTAAACCACTAGTACAATAAAAATGGCATTCATGAAGAGAAAACAAGCAAACAAAAACACTATCTACAACCTAAGGAACCAACAAACACAGAAAACAAACAATAAATCAGAAAGCAAGGAACAAAAGACACCTAAGACAACCAAACAACCAATAAAATGATAGGAATAAATCAACACCTTTCAATAACAACTCACTGCAAAAGGCTTAAATTCCCCAATTAAAAGACACAGACTGGCTGACTGGATCAAAAAGCAGGACCCAACTATATGCTGCCTACAAGAGACCCACCTCACCCATAAAGATTCACACAGACTAAGAGTGAAAGGATGGAAAAAGATTTACCATGCAAACAGAAAAGAAAAACGAGCTGGAGTAGCTATTCTTATATCTGACAAAATAGACTTTAAACTAAAAACCATAAAAAGAGACAATGAGGGATACTACTTAATGATAAAAGGTCTGATCCATCAAGAAGACATAACAATCATAAATATGTATGCACCCAATGTTGCAGCAGCCAGATTTATAAAACAAACTCTATTAGACCTCAAGAAGGAAATAGACACTAATACCATAATATCAGGGGACCTGAACACCCCACTGTCAATATTAGACAGATCATCTAGGCAAAGAATCAGTAGAGAAACACAAGGTCTAAACAAGACTCTAGACCAATTGGAATTGGCAGATATCTACAGAATATTCCACCCAACAACCTCAGAATATTCATTTTTCTCATCAGCACATGGATCATTCTCCAGGATAGATCACATATTAGGTCACAAATCAAGTCTCAATAAATTCAAAAAAATTGCAATTATCCCATGTATCTTCTCAGACCACAATGGATTAAAACTAGAAATTAATAACAAACGAAACTCTGGAAACTATACAAACACATGGAAATTAAACAGCATTCTACTTAATGACATATGGGTCCAAGACGAAATCAAGCAGGAAATCAAAAAATTTATTGAAACTAATGAAAACAATGATACATCATACCAAAACCTGTGGGATACTGCAAAAGCAGTATTGAGGGGAAAATTTATTGCATTAAACGCTCACTTCAGAAGAATAGAAAGATGGCAAGTGAACAACCTAACACTTCACCTTAAAGAACTAGAAAAACAAGAACAATCCAAACCTCAAGTTAGCAGACGGAAAGAAATCATTAAGATCAGAGCAGAACTGAATGAAATTGAAAACCAAAAAACAATTCAAAAGATCAACGAATCAAAAAGTTGGTTTTTTGAAAAGATATATAAAATTGACAAACCATTAGCATGGCTAACAAAAAAAAGAAGAGAGAAGACTCAAATAACAAAAATTAGAAATGAAAAAGGCGATATTACAACTGATTCATCTGAAATACAAGGAATCATTCGAGACTACTATAAACAGCTATACGCCAACAAATTTGAAAATCTGGAGGAAATGGATAAATTTCTGGACACACACAAGCTCCCAAAACTGAACCGTGAAGATGTAGAAAGTTTGAACAGACCAATAACAATAAAGGAGATTGAAGCTGTTATCAGAAGGCTCCCAACAAAGAAAAGCCCAGGACCAGATGGATTCACAGCAGAATTTTACCAAACATTCAAAGAGGAATTGACACCGATTCTTTACAAACTATTCCAAAAGATTGAAATGGACGCAAATCTCCCAAACTCATTCTATGAAGCAAACATCATCCTGATACCAAAACCAGGTAAAGATATAACCAAAAAAGAAAACTACAGGCCAATATCCTTGATGAATATAGATGCAAAAATCCTCACTAAAATACTAGCAAACAGAACACAGCAACACATACGTAAAATTATTCATCACGATCAAGTGGGATTCATCCCAGGGATGCAAGGTTGGTTCAACATACGCAAATCAATAAATGTGATACACCATATTAATAAACTCAAACACAAGGACCATATGATCATCTCTATAGATGCTGAAAAAGCATTTGATAAAGTTCAGCACTCATTCATGACAAAGACCCTCTATAAGTTAGGTATAGAGGGAAAGTATCTCAACATAATTAAAGCCATATATGCCAAACCTACAGCCAATATCATCCTGAATGGGGAAAAGCTGAAAGCTTTTCCTTTAAGAACAGGAACTAGACAAGGATGCCCACTCTCACCACTCCTATTCACCATAGTGTTGGAAGTACTAGCCAGAGCAATCAGAGAAGAGAAGGCAATAAAGGGCATCGAGATTGGAAAAGATGAAGTCAAACTGTCCCTGTTTGCAGATGACATGATCCTATATATGGAACAGCCTAAAACCTCTACAAAAAAACTGTTGGAATTGATAAATGATTTCAGCACAGTAGCAGGATACAAAATCAACACACAAAAATCAGTAGCATTTCTTTTCTCCAATAGTGAACATGCAGAAAGAGAAATCAAGTAAGCCTGCCCATTTACAATAGCCACCAAATAAATAAAATACTTAGGAATTGAGTTAACCAAGGAGGTGAAAAATCTCTATAATGAGAACTACAAACCACTGCTGAGAGAAATTAGAGAGGATACAAGAAGATGGAAAGATATCCCATGCTCTTGGATTCGAAGAATCAACATAGTGAAAATGTCCATACTACCCAAAGTGATATACAAATTCAATGCAATCCCCATCAAAATTCCAAAGACATTTTTCTCAGAAATGGAAAAAAATATCCAGACATTTATATGGAACAATAAAAGACCACACATAGCCAAAGCAATGCTGAGCAAAAAAATAAAGCTGGAGGCATAACACTACCTGACTTTAAGCTATACTACAAAGCTATAATAACCAAAACAGTATGGTACTGGCATAAAAACAGACACACTGACCAATGGAATAGAATAGAGAATCCAGAAATCAACCCACACACTTACTGCCAGCTGATCTTTGACAAAGGCACCAAGCCTATTCACTGGCGAAGGGACTGCCTCTTCAGCAAATGGTGCTGGGATAACTGGATATCCATATGCAGGAGAATGAAACTAGATCCATACCTCTCGCCGTATACTAAAATCAACTCAAAATGGATTAAGGATTTAAATATACACCCTGAAACAATAAAACTTCTTAAAGAAAACATAGGAGAAACACTTCAGGAAATAGGACTGGGCACAGACTTCATGAATACGACCCCAGAAGCATGGCCAACCAAAGGAAAAATAAACAAATGGGATTATATCAAACTAAAAAGCTTCTGCACAGCAAAAGAAACAATTAAAAGAGTTAAAAGACAACCAACAGAGTGGGAGAAAATATTTGCAAAATATATATCTGACAAAGGATTAATATCCAGAATATATAAGGAACTCAAACAACTTTACAAGAAGAAAACAAGCAACCCAATTAAAAAATGGGCAAAAGACCTAAATAGGCATTTCTCTAAGGAAGATATCCAAATGGCCAACAGACATATGAAAAAATGCTCAACATCACTCAGCATCCGGGAAATGCAAATCAAAACCACATTGAGATACCATCTAACCCCAGTTAGGATGGCTAAAATCCAAAAGACTATGAACGATAAATGCTGGTGAGGCTGCGGAGAAAAAGGAACTCTCATACATTGTTGGTGGGACTGCAAAATGGTGCAGCCTCTATGGAAAATGGTATGGAGGTAACTCAAACAATTGCAGATAGATCTACCATACGACCCAGCTATCCCACTGTTGGGAATATACCCAGAGGAATGGAAATCATCAATTCGAAGATATACCTGTTTCCCAATGTTTATCGCAGCACTCTTTACAATAGCCAAGAGTTGGAACCAGCCCAAATGCCCATCATCAGATGAGTGGATACGGAAAATGTGGTACATCTACACAATGGAATACTACTCAGCTATAAAAACGAATGAAATACTGCCATTTGCAACAACATGGATGGACCTTGAGAGAATTATATTAAGTGAAACAAGTCAGGCACAGAAAGAGAAATACCACATGTTCTCACTTATTGGTGGGAGCTAAAAATTAATATATAAATTCACACACACACACACAAACCAGGGGGGGGGAGAAGATATAACAACCACAATTATTTGAAGTTGATACGAGAAGCAAACAGAAAGGACATTGTTGTGGGGGAGCGGGGGAGGGAGAAGGGAGGGAGCTTTTGGTGATGGAGAGCAATAATCAGCCACAATGTATATCGAAAAAATAAAATTAAAAAAATAAAATAAAATAAAATGTATATATATAAAAAATAGAATTAAAAGATAATGCAAATCTTTGCATGAACTTTTTGAAGTACCCTTGTATTACTCTCCTCTCCGTTTCAATTCATCAGAGAATTGCATCATATTCTGAGGAAGTGAAACTGAAGGGAGAGTAACGTATTTGTTAAAGCACTGCTAGCTGCTGTAACTGATAAACCCTGAAATCTCAGAGGTTTAGCAAAACAATATATTTTTTGCTGAAGTCAACATCTCCTGCAGTTTTTATGGTTAAGAGGACTTCCTTGTGATCTTTCAGGGATCAAGTCTCCTTCCGTCTGCTGGTTGCATCCTCTTTTCTTCAGCCAATGGGTAGAAAAAGAAACACAGACACATTTGCTGCTTCTCCACACATCACTGGCCCTCACCTGAGGGGGACTGGTCACATTGCCCCACTGAGATTCAAGGTTCCAAGATCTGAGAATAGTAGTTCCCTGGCTGGATAGCCACTTCTCAGCCACGAATCAACACAATGCAAGAAAAGTATGAATCTTTGGTGGAAAGCTAGTATCTCTTTTGGAGAATAAGCATATGCATAGATAATGCAATGACTATGGTAAAATAAAGATTCATTTTGTTGATATCTATGGAGCTCAGACAACATATGACTAAAAGCCGGTAAATAAACAGCAAAGGAACATTATTTGAAATAAGAATGTCATGAATGAAGTTAATCTATCAATAAAAGTAAAAATACAAAGACCCCATAAAAACAGTCCCTTCTATAGTTGTGCAACATTAAATGCTACTTTTCACTAAAAATTGTATTTCACATAAATACTCAACTTATATTATCCTCCTTCAGTGTTTCAATGCATTCTCCTCTTCACATCAGTGGGAAACAGGCTCACTGTTGCCAGGAAAGCATGGGCTGGTGTTGTCACTTTAATGATGATGATGATAATGATGACGATACTTGCTTGGATGATACTTATTATTATGTGCCAAACACTGTTATTAGTACTTTATTTAGAAACTCTTTTAAATCTTCACTACAACCCCATAAAGTAGGAATTGTTATGTTCACTCACTTAGCAAATGAGGATACTGAGATTTAAATTACCAACATAATGTAGTCTACAAGAGGCAGAGCTAGGTTTTATATTCAGGAAGTTTGCCTCCAGAGTGCAAGCTTTCAACCACTATGCTATACACTCTACTTTATTACTACTTTCTTTAAAACTACACTTTTCCTCGTAGAGCCCTATCTCCATCAGATCAAATGACAGCGGCTGCAAGAATTTTCATGCCTACAATGTTTGCACCTTCTAGAAGATCCCTAGTATTTCTCTACATGCCAAAGGCTTTACTTCTCTGTTTGAATAAAACCCCACTCTCTTCTTCCACTCTAATTCTTGATAATAAATTCATGAGTGTATGGAATCAAATAAAGGTTGCCATTATATATTTGTATCAAGGGAAGAAATGAATGTGGTAGAGGAATAAGTGATGTTCTGAAGATATGAAGAACGTGTCTATTTGCTGAAACTTAGAATGAGAGGGGAATGCTTTCCAGACATATCCATTAGCAATCATTAACTAATTTTCTTACAGACATTTTATAAAGTACAAGTAAAATCAGCTACAGTTTTCAGTACTCATCACTGTACAATTCTTCTCAACATAGGAATAGAAGGGAGGTTTCTTAATCTGATAGAGTATTTAAAAAATTTTATAGTAAACATCATACTTAATGGTAAATTATTGAAATCTTCTCCCCCCAAATTAGGACCAATTAGGTAAAATCCATTATGACCTTTTGTGTTCAACATTTAACTGAGTTCCTACCTAGTACAAGAAGACAGGAAAAGGAAATAATACCTATATGAATGAAAAGAGAGAAATAAATGTATAATATTATCTAATTATTTATATATATGATTTCCTATGTAGAAACTTTAAAAGTATTCAGAAAATGACTACAACTAAAAAGTAAGTTTAGCAGGATTGTCAAATATGAGATCCACAAACTAAAATGAATTGTATCTATACTACTCATAATTTTAAAAAAATAATAATTATATAATAAAAATTATAAAATGAATATAATTATAATTAAAAAATAGAAAATGAATTATTAAAAAAGATAAATTTTAGAATGACATCAAAAAACATACAGCTAATAAAATATATGCTGGAATTTTACGCTGAAAGCATAAAAACATGAAGATATTAATGATAAACTAATAAAATGGAAACATACATCATGTTCTTGGATTAAAGGTCCCGATAATGTAAATTTGTCAATTATGCTCCAAATGAGATATAGATTGACTATAATACCAATCAAATCACAGCCGTTTGTTTTGAAATTGACAAATCAATGCTACATGCAAAAGGCTAAACCTATTTAAGACAATCTGAGGGGGGAAAGTTTGGAGGATTTCCACTACCAATATCAAGCTCTGTTATTAGCTGCATCACCTAAGAAGTGTAGTTTCTGGCAAGAATAAACAAATAAATCAATGGAGCAGAACAAAGTTCAAAAAGAGACCCACACATGCAAGAAGTGGTGGATTTGTATTGTGCCAACATAACTGAACTGGAACTATGTTTTCCTTCTCTGCGTATTTCCAAATCAGTGTGGGCCACAAGAGACATTTTGTATGGAATTTAGAACTTGGAGGTGAAGCAGGAGGCACATTTTCAAAAAACATATTCACACTGTCCATACAGAGTACAGATGCTCTGTGGATCCCTTGCACTGTCACTTCTTTGGTGGCTTGCTTGTTGGTGTAGGGCAGCAGCTCTGCCTGCAACTCCAGCAGTGCCTCCTTCAGCTTCTCTGACCCCTGGGCCAGAGGCATGTTGACTCCATACAAAGCACTTCTGCTGCTTCTGCAGATCACCCATCATTGAGGGTGGTGTCTCAGAGGCATTGAGAGGCTGGCTTGGGTTTCTGCGCATCTTCACAGGATCCAGGTTGATGTCACTTTCCCCACTCGTGGCCATATTTCCTTTCTGTTTATCCAGAACCAGATACAGAAGCAATACCCTCATATAAACTGTTCAACTCCACAATTTATATGTATATCATCACAACTGATTAATAGAACTACTTTAAAACTGAATACTTCAGTTCATCAAAAGATACTGTAAAGAGAGTCTAAAGGCAAACAGCATGGTAGGAGAAGATAATTGCAATGTATATATCAAAGAACCTGTATCCAGAATTTATAATGAAGTCTTACACAGCAGTAAGAAAAAGGCAACAATTTAGTGAAAATATGGGTAAAATTGAGTTAGCTCTTCAAAACAGAATCCCCATATGTCCAGTGACTTCATGACCTAATCATCTCCCAAAGGCTCCACCTCCTAATACCATCATGACATTGGGGCTTAGGATTTCTACCTATGAATTGGGGGTAATGCAAACATTCAGACCATAGCACCTTATGAATTCCCATATTATTAATAACCAAAGGATGTTTTCACTAGGTAGAGAGAGTCAATATCCACTATAAGACATAATTTCTTTGGAAATATTTGCATCATGTTCTAGGAAATCAATATAAAATAAAACTTATAAGAACAAAATCTGATCCTAAGCTGGGAATCACTGACTTCAATATTTAATAGAGTTAAATATAGAATTTGTTTAGGACAACATGATAGTAATAACAGAAAATACGATGAAGAAACAAAATACACATCTTGACCACAAAAATTTGGAGGAGCCTAGTATGACATTTTCACAAATTTCCTCTTCCTTGAGAGTTATCCAGGTAACAAGTACATGTGATACCATCTCCTGATGGAAAACTGTAGAGATTCGATCCAAAATGCATAGTGAAGCTGTAAACTAAATAAGTACACACCAGATCAGGATTCCGAGAATCTTTGGAAATTAATGTAATACTTAAGAATGCCAAGTGTTTTAAATTACAGGAGGTCACAATTACTGGTGTATTGAAAGGTTCTTTTGAGATTTTTAGAAGGTCTTTTTCAGCCAAGTTTATTTTTTGAAAGTTTGTCTGAAGAATCTCATTTCTCCAGAACTCTGCTGTATCTTTGAAAAGCATAGCCATCACTCAACTGAAAAGTAAATCTCTCACCATAAAATAATTTTTGTTTCCTTTGTTCATCCAATAATTCATTCATCCATCCACTGACCCCTTTCTTAGTGCCAGGTACTGTGTTAAGAGCTAGACATAAAGGGATAAATAAAACATGGTCCCTGCCTTGAAGCTCCTCCCGGTCTAAGAAGGTTAATACTATGACATAATGCGAAGAGTTACAGCTGCAAATAAATTTTTTTTAAAAAAAACCTGCTGGGCACCATAACCTGAGTTATAATTTCTTGAGAGTCATATTACCATAACAGCTAACGTTTATTGAGCGTTTACTGTATGTCCGACATGGAAACTGAGATTCCAATAGATTGAACTAAGCAGCCAATGTCACAGAGCTAATAATTCCAGTCTAGACTGTGTGTGTCCTGAGTCCTCATTCTACACTGTCACACTAAGTTAACCCTGAGATTCAGAGAAACACAGAATATAGTGGCTAAAAAAATGACAACATTTAGTAAATTGCTGAAGGTGGTAACAGAGGGGTTTACCTCAGTGAGAATTAAACTGCAGTTTTCACTAAAAGAACCGTTCTTTCTGTCCTTTATCTGGTATTTATCTGTTTTTCTGTTCTTTCTGATATTCATCCTTCATATTTTCATTCAGTTCTTAGAGGACCATTCTACCTGTATCCATGCTGTCTAAATTATGTATCAGCTCTAAGGGTTAAATGACTAACTTATTTCAATGTGTTACCTTTAAAAGGAAAAAAAAAAAAAATGAAGAATCCCATTGTGCCCTGGTTTGTACAATGAAACTGCCTCCTGTTTTCAGCGCTCGGAACTGTGGGTGTGCACAAGGGTCTCCAGGCTGCCCGAGGTCACAGACTTGGCTGAGGGAGGTTGTTCTCCTTTAACTTGGGCCCACCCACCCCTATTCTGCGCCCTCCGGTGCTCCCGTTTGCAAGGCTGAATGCCCAACAACAGAACCTCATTACTGCAGTTGCGGACCTTCACAAGGGGGCATGGGTCACATTAGCTCCTTTGTTCTACCCATTTTCTAAAATATTCAGTCTCTTTCAATTTCCACATCTTGCTCCTTGGCTTGCCCTAACCCTCTTCCTTCAGCAAATCCACCCCTTTCTCCCTTGATGCGCTTCCCCTATTATGTTGCTTTCCCCGCAAAACAAAATTTAGCAAGTAGGCACATAGTAAAAATTCTAATGGTTGTTTGAGATGGATGAGATGTTGTGTGAAGCAGATGGGAAATTAGCAACCGCCTCCTGAAAGAAGGGTACAGACGTCTCTGCCAGTGTCCTGACAGACACAGCAGACCTTGCTAAGATCTCTGGGTATTTGAGAGATACTTCAGAGGGCCCCGTAAGATTTCTCATCACCCAACGAGAGGCCTATTCTCATGGAGAATTGGGGTGCACACCATTCGCATAATTCGGAGAAGTTAATAGAGCAGCGCCCGCCTCTTCTGCATTCTGCACACTGCTTCTTCTTGATGCACAGATGGGTTTAAGGGAGAGGTAAGCTAATTTGATAATGGTAATCTCTCCATTACGTAATAGAATATAAGCATGGCTTGTTCCCTATCAAAGCTTTTCCTACCTCTCTTTTACTCACATGCACTTACCACAGTCTTTTCTGATACTAACAATGGAACTCCTGCTTCCCGAGTATGTGCATTCATGCATCCCACCCTGCAAATCAATGTCATAAACGGCAGTCGTCACAGGTCCATCCCAATGAAATCACCAAATCACATTTCAGGAAAGGCCTCCAGCAGAGGGAGAAGTACTAAACATGCTCTAAAAAAGACCAGTAATGTAAAATAATGTTTAAATACAGCTATGATGTCATATGTGCTCACCTGCACCAGCATTCCCTACTAAAGTCTAAATTCCTGAGGAGCAGAGCATTATATAAATAAGAAAATAAATCCATGTAGTATAGCGGCTGAAGACAGACTTGTGTCCAAGATACAGAAAAGGGAGTAAATACCTAAAATATGTGATCAGACAGCATGATTACTTCTGTTACTTGGCCAGTACCTACTTTTGCATAGCTATTAAATGTTCCTAACTCAATCTCCTTAGTGAAGCGTAAAGAAATGGAATTATTAGGAGAAAGGACGAAAGATGTATTTGAGATTTTCGTGAGCAATTTTTTTACTGTTTCTTTGCATTATTAATTTCTTGGTATTCAGTAATCTTCCTACTTAAAAGAATTAAATTAATAAATATCACTCAAATCTTGTGTTAATTTTTTTAAGTGAAATATTTTAAACATTCTTTTCAATATACAGAATGCACTACAGATAAAAGTCTCTCTGCGTTATTTTCTTCCATCCTCCGTTTTACGTTCCAAATGTCCTTTACAACTTGGCACATTTACAGTCAAAGTAAATGTTCAAAACTATTTTTGAAAGTCACTTTAACAGGGATCAGATAGTGGTCTTTATTACAAAATAATTTGAAAGAAAAGTCTCATAATTTTCTCCTCTTCATATAATACTTTCAGAGTTTGTATCAAACAATTGATAGCAGAACATACCAATGTGGAAAAGTCTCTATGGAGTTATAATGTAGGGGGTGATTGTAGCATTTGGACTATTTAAGGAAAAGAGGTTTTTTTTATCAGTTTCCTTCACATGGAAAACTTCATATGTGTGTGCTTTTTGTTTTTCATGTAGACCAAATAATAATTTCCCATACTTCTACTAATCCTGAATATATCTGCATAGTTTATATATTATGATGAGATAAATATCTTGCTAAATCAGGGTTTCTCGTCCCACTTTTTGATGTTGGGTTGCCTTGATTGGATAAAAAAATAATAATAATAATAAAGAGCTGTCAATCTGTTTTCTTTTCAGTTCTTTTCTGTTCCTTTTGAAATTAGTTACAGCCTGCCTTTTGGAGAGTTGTAACCAGCCTGACCTAATTTAATTACCATGACTTGTGTGGTTTAAAGATAAATACTTTTATTCAGTTTGTCTACTTTGTGTATGTTTCCCTCCTTTTCTTTACAGCCCTCTAGATTTTAGCATTCAAAACCCTTGTTATTTCTTTCTCTATTGGGCTAGCACAGAAGGTTTTTTTTTTTTTTTTTTTTGTGGTGTCTATATTCACAAGTTTTCTTTGATGCCACGTTTGCTTTCTCCCTCCTTTGCTGTATCTATTTGTGTGCTGGGAATTGTGGGCCTCTGTGGGATCCAGACTAAACATTCTTTGACTTGAACCACATAGCATCACTACTGTACGTGTCTCTGTGCAGAGGCAACTGCTCTAATTTAGAAATAGAAGGGGGAAAAAAGGATACTGAAAGAAACATGGCAGGGACTTGGGGCTTAGAAACACTGTATTTAAAAATTCCAGCCCACAGAATGTACTACCAGGCCCAGGAAAAGATTAGACATTCATTTAAGCTACTTAAAATGGAAAACCTATTTCTGTTATTCCAGATTCACTGCAAGTCTTGTAAAGGGAATGCATACCATTTTACTGGTGCTTTTTTCCTGAAAAAAGAAGGCATGCAGAAAGATTTTCACTGTAAAAAGTTCACGCTCTCTGGCTATTGAGTTATATGCTCTAATAAAATGAACATCATCGTAGCAAGGGTAGTGAATAACCCGTGTTAGGGTCTCACAAGGGAGTGTTTAGATTGATTGGAGTTAATCTATTAACCTCCTTGAGCTCACTTGATATGTACCATCTGAGGGAGCCCTTTATTTTTCACAGAAAGGACCATATGCTGAATACTTGTGGGGAATAAAACAAAGTGTAAAATCAGATCTGAGGTCTGAACACATTGTGTTTTGCTACAGGTGTTGTGTAGCCCTTTGCCTGCCCCTACAGAACCTTCTCTTAAAATAGTTTCCCACAGCACAGTGCCTTTGCAAATTGTCCCACAGAAAATGTGAATGGTCTATTCTGCCACATGCAACACCATCTGAAATGGCACAAAAACCTGCTGTTCCACAAAACAGACTATTCTATTTTTTAAAAAGTTAGAGAAAAAGATATTCAATAATGCTGTTTCCCTTCACAAACTTCCGTTTGTTTGGGCACACGAAAGATTTTTATCTTGCAAATGAAGTTAAAAAAGAAATAATTACAAAGACATTTTTTAAAAGTTCTGTTTGAACTGTACAATTAATAGCGTACCTTAAACAAACAGAAGTAGGCTTTTTATAAGTGCCAGGAGCCAAAACCCTGCAGATCAGCAGTGAAACAGTTTCATTACCTCAATTCTCACAGCGCATCAAAATTGCCAAGAAAACTGTTTCCTGCCACATTGGTCTTTAGATAGTGACAAATCCCTTTAAACTAATCATTAGCCAGAGAATACTGGGCATAAATGCAATGAAACAATGTCAAAAATCCTGCTCCAAGAGGTCACAGTTTATACCAAATTAATTAGTATGCTTGTGTTACATTTAATTTGGGGAAGCAGATATCTCTGTAGCATCTTAAGTAGTTTATGGTTAATACTGAATACTTTTTTCCTTCAGCCTTCTATGAGCTGTAGCTCCTTTGTTCTCTGAGTGAATTAAAGATCTATAGAACTCGATTTCTTAGTTAATAACTCTGATGTTAATCACAGAAAATACAGCGTGAGCCTGGTACCAACCAAAAATAGCAAATTTACCACCAAAGAAAGAGCCAGTTTTTGGTGCTATAAACCCTTGCATATACAAGAAACAGGGGAATTAAAAAAATTACTGAATGAAGCTTATATTTTGATAGAAGCTATATAAATTTTGAACTGCATACAGTTTGAGTTAAAAATACATGATTTTCAGTGATTACTACTAATCAGCTCCAATCTAACTATATAGTTTAGCTGAAATTGAAATATTAGTATATCATTATTTATTCATTAATTCTTTCAACTTATGACCAGCGCAGATGGTCTATCCACATGCTTATTTTAAGATAACATAGGAGTAAATTAGCACTAGTACTACAAAAAGAGAAGTAAATAGAATAAGATTAGGATAAAGACATCTTAATATTACTAAAACACACAAAAAAGCTATATAGTTCAACAAAAACTTTTCTGCTGAAATTTATGAGATACCACACATTTAGAATTAGATGAATTCTAAAATAAAGATATTAAGGGGAAATTTTGGACTATTGAATATTAAAATATAATTTAAACCCAGAGCAATTAAATGTTCAGTATTGATTTGGGGAATAAGTGGACCAAACAGTGGAACAAAATAAAGAGTCCTAAAATAGAACTAATTACAGTCATGCACAACATAATGATGTTTTGCTCAACAATGAACCACATGTACAGCAGTGGTCCCATAAGCTTATGACTATACCATATAATCTATGTGTGTAGTGGGCTATACCATATAGGTTTGTGTAAGTACACTCTATGATTTTTGTACAACAAAATTGCCTAACAATGCATTTCCCTAAACATATCCCCATCATTGGGCGATGCATGACTATGTATATAAAATTCAGTTTATAAAAACTGGTAACATTTCAAGCAGTAGAAAAGAATAGATTAGTCAATAAGTGAAAGTGTGATAACTGGTTAATATTTGGGGAAAAAATTAATTGAATCTCTACCTCATTCTCTTAAACAAAATTAACTCCAGATGAACAAAGAACTTAAAGGTTAAAGAAAAAAAAAAGAGAAAAAGTAGTAGCCTTGAAGCACAGTAAGAAAACATGCATTTTCTAAGTATCGTAAGCATGGAGAGACTTTTAAAGCAAGACTAAAAACCAGAAATAATGAAGAACAATATTGATAAATTTGACCATGTAATTGTGAAATATGCAATAAACTTAAAACACATTTTAAAATCTCAGAGAAAGTGTTAGCAAAATAAATGGCAAAAAAAGAAAGATTTGATGTCTAAAACATACAAGAGCATTTACAATAAGAAAAAGTGACCATAACAAGAAAAATTAAAGGTAGTAATATAAATAGTCAATTCCATTTAATTAGGTCCATTTGTATGGCTATCACTGAAAACCTGAGACTGGGTAATTTATAAAGACTGTAAATTTATTTCTCACAGTTCGGGAGGCTGGGAAGTCCAGGATTAAGGCACTGGCAAGCTCAATTGCCTGGTGAGAACTATTCTCTGTTTCCAAGATGGTGCCTTGATGCTGCATCCTCCAGAGGAGAGAAATGTTGTGTCCTAACATGGCATAAGGCAGAAGGGCAAAAATCACGTGCTATGTGAAGCCTCTTTCATGAGGACCTTAATCCCATTCACAAGGGAGGATCCCTCTTGGCCTAATCACCTCTTAAAGGCCCCATCTCTTAATACTATCACATTGGCAACACCTGAATTTTGGAGGGGACTCATTCAAACCACATAAAATATAATTTATGAAATCTATGTTCTGTGCTAAAGAAATTTGGTGCACCATATTATTGAATTATCACAAGAAATGTATAAAATGTGCATGTACTATTATCCCAGTTTTGCAGATAAGACTACTGAAGCTCAGAACGTCACATGTCCAAACCGGCACAATTAAAGAGTAACTGACCATGGACTTGATTTGTCTGACTCTTAAATCTATGCTCTTATTTACTGTTCTACAACACTTCCCATAAATAAAGAAATATTAAAGTCATACTCTGATCTTAACTGTGAGTTTCAAGTACCGACAGCACTGGCATCTCATAGGAATTTATTAGAAATGTAGAATCTAAGCCTCCATCCCAGACTCTGAACCAGAGTTCATCTTTTATAAGATTCCCATTGATTCTTACACGTACTGAAAATATATTCTACCCCATAGCAACCAAATAATTCAAACAATTAATCAAAACAATACTTAAAAATTATTTTCTACTGGTGTAGAAAAAAAGATTGGTGGTAGTCAAAAATGTCATAGGTAAGGTTGGGAGAAGTAGAGACTGGAAAAGAAAAGCATAGTTTGAAAACTTTGCATAGTTTGAAAACTTTGGAGTGACTTTGGGGAATTTTGTGGATGCACCACAAATTTAAAATGTGTTTGACTTTGCAATCTTACTTTTGAAAATTTATCTTAATTGGACAGAGTCCAAAGAGACACACTGTACTGTTTCCTATTCCTCCTGTGACAAGTTGCCACAAATTCAGTGACTTAAAATAATACAAATTTATGCTTACAGTTATGGAGGTTGAAAGTCCTAAAACAGGTTTATAAAACTAAAAACAAGGTGTCAGCAGGGCTGCCTTCCTTCTGGAAGCTCTAGAGATGAATCCATTTCTTTGCCTTTTCACAGTTTGTAGAGGTTGACTTCATTCCTTGTGTCATGGTACCTTTCCCAGTCTCTCTCTCTCTCTCTCTCCACCCCCCCTTTTCTTTCTCCCTCTCTCTCTCATCCTCTGCTTCCATAGTCAATGTCCTCCCCAACACTGGTCTCTCCCTCTTATAGGGACCCTTGTAATTACATAGAGCCTACCTAGATAGCCCAGATAATCTCCCCATGTCAAGATCCTTAAGTAATCACATCTTCAAGGTCCCTTTTGCCACATGAGGTAACATATTCACAGGTTCCAGGGATCAGGATGTGAAAAGATTTGGGGCCCATTATTCTGTCTACCACACACACTAAGAGATTTTTATTATAGTGTTGTTTTAATAGCAAACAACTGAGAACAACATAAATGTTCATTCATATAGAGGCTTATGGTATTTCCAGGTAATGCAATACAATGTAGTCATTAAAAGTTATAATGAATATCACTATCTATTTAGGAAAATATTACATATTTTGATGCTAAAAAAATCTATTTACAAAACAGTTCATATATACACACAGAGTCAGAGAGGCAGATCTTGAGAGAGACAGAGATAGAAAAAGAAAGAAAAATGAAACTGCAAGTTTCACCAATATGTTAACGTTTTTATCGCTGAATAGAAGAATTTGTGGTGATTTGTATTTTCTTATTTATACTTATCTACATTATTTGACTTCCTTACAATGAGCCCCATGTATTATCTTGTCATTAAATAAAAATGAGAAATTCATGTTCATTTACCATGCACTTAACATACATTTTACAAGAAACCTAAATATTTACAAATGCTTTTTTTTTTTAGGCCAATTATTGGCAAGTTGTCTAGGAGGCAATGAAACTTGGTAGCCTGAAAAAGTACAATGTGTATGTCTGATTTGATATTTCAATCTTAGTTTATATGCTGCACAAGATGCCAGAATATCAGAAAGAAAGTGAAAGATTTAACTTGAAAGTATGCAACTATGTAAACAAAATCTAAGAAGACTTTACTTTTGGAAACCAAGTTATAGCCTAGATAAATAGTCTTACTTTCTTGACGCACAATTACCCTTAGGCCTAATTTACTTGTCTGCATAATATGCAAGATTAGATAGATACTCCTTAACTCCTCAGATGTGGATTCATAAATAGACCAGTGAATTGATTTCTCCGTAAGAAACCTATAACAAGTGTAATATTAGGCAAAGGGATTTAGATATATTAGAAAACAAAATTAACCTGGCCGAAAAGCCTGAGTGATTCCCTAAATGTAGCTCCTATGAAAAGAAAAAAAAAAAAACAAAAACCCCTTGAGTGAATCTAGTCTATGTAGAACATACAACGTGGAAAACATTTTAGAATGGTTGTGAAATCTATGCAAAACTGTTTAGGATCACACAGCCACCTACGGCCACCAGACATCCCAGCTTAAATTAGGCCTGAACACGTGGCAAGGAACCCATGGGATCATCATGACTTGGTATGCAATAACATCATCTGGAAAGCTGGTTTAACTTAAAATATCAAGTAGATTTCTTTTGCAGGTTAATTGAGACACAGCATGTAAACAATCTAGTATGGTGCATGGTACATATTAGGTGATCATTACATATTAGTTTTCTTTTTTCATCTATCACTTGATATGTATAAAGGATCATGTTCATTGAGTTACTGTTTATCAGGAAAAGAATGCCTTTCAACTGGAGGCATATGAATACTGAATATCTAGAATCAAAATTTCAGATAGGATTAGAAGAGGTAAAGATATCTGTACCCAAGGGTTAGTATGAGTCAGTCCTGCTAAGCTAGTGAACGATATTAACACTGTTATTGTTGCAAGCCAAATATATGCTATTCCTTATCTGCTGGCACTTGAACTTCAGGAAATCTGTAGGCAGATGGGATTGGGGATTGAGGAATTGTTCTCATTAGTCTAAGAGCAAAAAACCAACTTTACCTCTCCCTTATGAATATAAATCCTTTACAGCAAGAGGGTTTTGATAAAG
The DNA here is from genome assembly GCF_027409185.1 of Cynocephalus volans. Classification (NCBI taxonomy): domain Eukaryota; kingdom Metazoa; phylum Chordata; class Mammalia; order Dermoptera; family Cynocephalidae; genus Cynocephalus; species Cynocephalus volans. Next base: position 105,135,242 of record NC_084468.1, on the reverse strand, counting down.
CAGGAGACTATCGATTGTAGGTGGAGACCCTTAGCACATAAAAAGAACTTGAGGATATTAATAAAATCAAGAGTCTCTGTTCAATTAACTGTTTTAGTAATGCCCAGGGATGGCACCACTGTTTTCAAGGTGTGGTGGAGGTATCACAGGTGATAAATAAGAAAGTGCCTCCCACAAGCACTTAATAATATTAGCCAAGAACTGGTTACTTTCCAGGGGCCAGGCTCCTTGCTCAGCACTTTACTGACAATACCTCTCTTGATGAGTAAGGGAGCCCCATGAGACACGTGCTATTATTAACTGAATTTTACAAATGAGAACACTGAGAACAATAGCGGTTATGGGACTTGCTGAAATTCACACAGCTATTAACTGTCACAGGAAGGATTCAAACCTAGAAAATTAGACTCCAGAGTTTTATGGTGAACCTTGATTCCACACTACATCCCTTGCTGTTCACATTTCTGGGCCAATGCCCGAAAGAGCTCTTCACAGCAAAGCTAGTTAGTACATTTTGTGATGAATTCAATCTATTAGGTCTGAACATTTATTTTTTTAAGCTTCCAAAAATGATAATATCAGGGAAACTGAGGCAGCTCAATAAAAATCAAATTGCTGGGCTACCCGGTTAGCTCAGCTGTTTACAGCAGTGTTACAACACCAAGAGACCAAGGGTTTGGATCCCCGCACCAGCCAGCCACCAAACAAACAAACAAACAGAAAAACATCAAATTGGTATTTGGGACAGTTGTAGCTTTCTCTGAGTCTCTTACATACTAATCTAATTCTGCCAATACATTTTATACCATCTGAAATTATTTATGAGGTGCACAAAAGGTCCTAGGCAGAGTAAGCAGATGTAATCTAATCTTGAAGTAAAACTGAAGTGGGGTTCTCTTCAGTCACCCCTGGAACCATCCAGAAGCTCACACTGAGCACTTTGAGAGGCATGTATTGTCAAGTCATGATTTTTCTACTGATTCCAACCCAGCTGTAGTTTTTTTCTCGTGCCTGATTTGTGATCCTCAGAAGCTCAATTGTCATAATAAGATTGAAAAAGAGGGCACGGTCTAAATGGTGACTCCTGACCTTGCCCTTTGCCACCCTCTGCCACACAGCTGTTCATTGGCTCCAGGCTGATCCCCAGCAGCCCTCCTGGCCCTCTCTGACTCACTCACTTATCTCTGCAAAGACGTTCTCCTCCTGAGATCAGAGCCAAGTCACACCTACCGGAAGCCAGGGTGCTCTATAACCTTTGTTTACTTTTGAAGGGGACAGACATTAAAAAGGGGTTAGAGAGGAAAGGAAAAACAGCACATCTAGGGGTAGCAGTTGAAGAGGCTGATATTTCAAATGAAAGCCAAGAATGGAAAGGAAGTAATTTACATTGGAATAACCAGGATTCCCAGGTCCAAATGGAACCAAGGCATAAAGTGGTGTCAGTGCCTTCATAGGCCTAAGCCCAGGGTTTTATCAGAAGTTAGTAATGCCTGGAGACTGAATTTATTTAAGATTCCAAAAAGAAAGCTGAAGAAAAGTTGCTATGACTGGTCGAAAAAAAATTGAGCCTACAATAGGAGAGATCCAAACTAGCCTTTTACTTGGATCTCAAAGTAGAAATAACGTTATCATTTAAGTGGGTTGGATAACTTACACATCAGTGTAGGCTGATGAGAAGTACTTTTTGAATAAATGATAAATAAATATATAGCGTAAGTGTAAATCACTAGTGAACCTCTTATATTTTAATTTTTATAAACCTAAGTTATTCTGGTACTTAGCTTTCCTTTTCTTTTGTACACAGATTAATACTACCTTTTATATTATTTTATTATTTTGCCATTTTCTCGTTGTTTGTAAGCTTTCTTTTAAAAATGCAATCATCTCAGAAATTTAGCCTGTTTGGTCTGGATACCTCTCCTTTAAAGTAATTGGAAATATTGATGTTGATATGGACAGAATTTTTCATCTCTCATGAAGTGAATATCCACAGACAATTCTATCCTTGAAAATATTAACTGCATTTTTTCTGGATTTTTTTTTCTTTTTTTTTTTTTTTTTTTGTCTTTTTGTGACCGGTAAGGGGATCGCAACCCTTGGCGCGGTGTCGTCCGCACCGTGCTCAGCCAGTGAGCGCACCGGCCATTCCTAGATAGGATCCGAACCCGCGTAGGGAGCGCTCCTGCACTCCCAAGCGCTGCACTTTCTCGAGTGCGCCACGGGGCCAGCCCTTTTTCTGGATTTTTTAAAAGAATATTTTCCAAAAGTTCACGTTATATATTAAATTATTCACAGTATTTCCCTTTATCGTAGTTCTCCTTATTTTCACACTACTGAGTTTAATCAAGGAACTGCTGGAATACATAGGGCTAATTTTACTTCAGTGTGCTGAGGTTGATCGTGGCCAAAGTAGACTGTTTTCTAATGTTGCATGATAAATTAACACAAACTCAGGAGATGACAGCACTACCCATTTATTATGTCACAATTATGTAGGTCAAAAGTCTGGCCACAACGTGATTTGGTTCTCTGCTCAGTTTCCCCCAATTCTAAAATCAAGGTATCAACTGCGCTTTGTTCTCATCAAGGGCTTGAACTCTTCTTGCCTACTTACTAGATTGTGTCAGAATTCAGTTTCTTGAAGTTTTATTATTTTTATTTTTATTTTTATTTTTTTAAATTTTATTTTGTCGATATACATTGTGGCTGATTATTGCTCCCCATCACCAGAACCTCCCTCCCTTCTCCCTCCCCCCCTCCCCCCAACAATGTCCTTTCTGTTTGCTTGTCGTATCAACTTCAAGGAGTTGTGGTTGTTATATCTTCTTCCCCCCCCTGGTTTTGTGTGTGTGTGTGTGTGTGTGTGTGTGTGTGTGTGTGTGAATTTATATATTAATTTTTAGCTCCCACCAATAAGTGAGAACATGTGGTATTTCTCTTTCTGTGCCTGACTTGTTTCACTTAATATAATTCTCTCGAGGTCCATCCATGTGGTTGCAAATGGCAGTATTTCATTCGTTTTTATAGCTGAGTAGTATTCCATTGTGTAGATGTACCACATTTTCCGTATCCACTCATCTGATGATGGACATTTGGGCTGGTTCCAACTCTTGGCTATTGTAAAGAGTGCTGCAATAAACATTGGGAAACAGGTATACCTTCGACTTGATGATTTCCATTCCTCTGGGTATATTCCCAACAGTGGGATAGCTGGGTCGTATGGTAGATCTATCTGCAATTGTTTGAGGAACCTCCATACCCTTTTCCATAGAGGCTGCACCATTTTGCAGTCCCACCAACAATGTATGAGAGTTCCTTTTTCTCCGCAACCTTGCCAGCATTTATCGTTTAGAGTCTTTTGGATTTTAGCCATCCTAACTGGGGTTAGATGGTATCTCAGTGTGGTTTTGATTTGCATTTCCCCGATGCTGAGTGATGTTGAGCATTTTTTCATATGTCTGTTGGCCATTTGTATATCTTCCTTAGAGAAATGCCTACTTAGCTCTTTTGCCCATTTTTTAATTGGGTTGCTTGTTTTCTTCTTGTAAAGTTGTTTGAGTTCCTTATATATTCTGGATATTAATCCTTTGTCAGATGTATATTTTGCAAATATTTTCTCCCACTCTGTTGGTTGTCTTTTAACTCTGTTAATTGTTTCTTTTGCTGTGCAGAAGCTTTTTAGTTTGATATAATCCCATTTGTTTATTTTTCCTTTGGTTGCCCATGCTTTTGGGGTCGTATTCATGAAGTCTGTGCCCAGTCCTATTTCCTGAAGTGTTTCTCCTATGTTTTCTTTAAGAAGTTTTATTGTTTCAGGGTGTATATTTAAATCCTTAATCCATTTTGAGTTGATTTTCGTATACGGTGAGAGGTATGGATCTAGTTTCATTCTCCTGCATATGGATATCCAGTTATCCCGGCACCATTTGCTGAAGAGGCAGTCCCTTCCCCAGTGAATAGGCTTGGTGCCTTTGTCAAAGATCAGATGGCAGTAAGTGTGTGGGTTGATTTCTGGATTCTCTATTCTATTCCATTGGTCAGTGTGTCTGTTTTTATGCCAGTACCATACTGTTTTGGTTATTATAGCTTTGTAGTATAGCTTAAAGTCAGGTAGTGTTATGCCTCCAGCTTTATTTTTTTTGCTCAGCATTGCTTTGGCTATGCGTGGTCTTTTATTGTTCCATATAAATGACTGGATAGTTTTTTCCACTACCCAAAGTGATATACAAATTCAATGCAATCCCCATCAAAATTCTTGAAGTTTTATGATTGAGGTACCCATTTCTTTAATGGCTCTCAGCCAGAGAGCACTGCCAGTTCTTCAAGGCCCCCACAGTTCCTTGCCATGCTGCCCCGTCCATCTTCAAATTTAGCAGTGGGACACTGAATCTCTCTGGAGCTTAAAATCTTTCTCACAAGAAAGAATCCCATCTCTTTTAAGAGCTCACATGATTAGGTGAGACCCAAGTATATTCTCCCTTTTAAAATCAACTGAATTAATACAGTATAAAATAACCATTCTATCCACAGATCCTTCCATGCTCAAGGGGCTGATATATTCAAGGGAGTTCTGACTACCAAGCAACAAGGCATCCCAGATATAGGGGAAGTTATCAAGAACTGCCCATATGAAGCATTTTTGAAATATTTCTGAAGCCCTGCTAGGAGATGGGAAAGGAGCCCTGGTACACTGTTAGCACCCTGAAGGAACGATGTCTGTATGATTCAGCACAGTTTTGGTAGTGCTTAGCATGGTGTATGGCATAATAGTGGGTCGATAAATAGTTATTGAACAAGTAGGTGATGAATAAATAAGAAATGCTCCTGTGGTGGGACATGGGCTTCAGAGAATAACCAGGACACAATTACTGATAGATTAATGTCGAGATCAGGTATTTATTGAAGTGATATGAACCAGGACTGGAAATCAATAACAACTTAGATGAGTAAAAATGGAAATTCAGCTGAGGCAGAAGCCAAGGAACAGCCAGGAAAGAATAAAAAGACGAGATGAGTTCAAAATGGATAGTTTGAAGGATGGGATATTTTGAAGGAAGATACATGAAAGGAGATTGGTAGGAAAGAAATATGAGAGTAAAAATCGATGAAGCAAAGTCACTAATAATTTGAGAAGCATTTGGATTAAGAGCAAGATTGGAGGAGGGACACTAACCTCTCAGACACTGGGCGAAAGAACATAAAAATAATTTCAGGTGTAAGTAAGTTTGAGAAAGCATGTGTGCAGAATTGGTGGGGGATGGGAAGAAGCGGGGTGGGGGAAGTGAGAAAATTTCCCAAAACGTGTCAATCAAGTAGGAAGCAAGATCACTGGCTAAGAATAAGGTTTAGAGCATCAGGTCTCAAGGGAAGAATAAGGTTTGAAATACTGTTATGGGGAATGGAAGAATTTACAGGTCAAAAGAAATTAAATTTTATGAAGCAGCACTGATGTCACCATGTGGTGTGGCAGAACATCAATGCATGAACATTAAATAGTACAAGGAGATTGTAGTTTGAATGATGACAATGAGACTAGACTGGGGAGAGAGAAAAAGGTGACTGAGAGAACTGATAAATAGAGAAAAGTGGCAAGTCAAGGAATGGAAAGTCTTCTTGAGGTTGAAGAGTAAACCAAATTAGAGTGGGGGGCAGAAAAGGAAGGAAAAAATAGCAGATTTTGTCTGAAAATGGAATATTAGTTATAGATTTAAAACACAGGACAGTCATGATGATGTTAAGTCCCGGTTGAGACAACAGAAAAGTGTTACTAAAGAGGAGAAAGCGTGTTCATTGAACTTTAAGAGACAAAGGAAATCTAGGAACAGATAGTGATAAGAATCATTACCCATGTGGGTGTTGGAATCATACAGCATGATGGCTGTCCATGTGTTTGGAAGAAATGCAAAAAAAAAGTCAAAGTCCTTTATAAACCTGAGGGAGCTCAGTACTCTGAAAGATAGAGAAGAAATACGCAGGGGAAAAAACAGCACAAGGGCATTTGCTGTGGCTTAGAGGAGAGCCTATTGTTTATTTATAGCAAGCAGTTGGATATTGGCTGTGAAAAACTAAAGATTTAGGGCATATCAGCTTGTGTTTATAATAACTGTATTTGGAGAATACTACAGGCAGGGGAATAAATAAATTTCATACCCACGGAGCTGGTAGAATAATTCCTTATATCAGCTTTATAGAGTAAAGGGTAGATATTAATAAACAAAAATGAGGAGAGCAAACAAAATTAAATATGTAGAATTCCTGCTCTGACCCACTCACAGTATGTTTCAGTCATCCTTTTTGAGTAGTGAGTAGCTAATAATTCATTTTCATGAATGAAGAGTTGACAAATTTAGTATTCTGGCCAAACTGAGGAATTCAAGAAAAAATAATTTTTATTATTATATGTATCTACAATCTTTACATGACAAAATTACATTTCAAGTTGAATAATACTTAAATTGATTTAATCCCTTTTTATTTCAATTTATTCCTCTACAGAGTCATGATTCAATTATTACATAAATATTTATTTAGTTGTGTTCTATGTTACGAGCTAGGCATTTTAGCTATAGTGCTGTATAGAAAAGTTTGCCTGTGGAGTCTAGGCATGGATGTTCAAACACTTAACTTTAGAACATGTTGTCATTGTTTGAGACACTGGAGCACATGCAATAATTTAGAAAGAAAATAGACACATTAACTGAAATTTTTTTAAAAAATCTTTTTGTCTTTATTTTGAAGCTGTTTATTTTGAACCTTCAAAAATAACATCTGTAACTCTTTTCATGCTTACTATATTTATTATAGGTTAATCTGACTTTTAGACAATATGATTTCGTTTTCAGTCTTCTTACATGCAAGAAATTTGATGAAGAAACATAACAATAAATAGTGAAAAAAGTAATTATATTCTGTCTTATCTGATTTATTAAAATAATTATACATCAAGGAGTATAAAAACTTTAGATTTCTTTTTCAATAGTACTATATGATCCAAAAACAGTATTAACATTTAAGGATAATAATGAACTTCCTCTTTAAATTATTATGTTAATTACAGTAAAGGGGAAAATTCCAACTTTTCTAAACCATATAAGAGATCTTTTGATCTATAAAGATTCTGTAAATGTCCTATTTCAAGTCAAATCATGTATATAAGCTTACTATTGTAAACTGTTCTAAATTAATTATGTTAATTAAAATTTGTACCACTTAAAATTAATGTAATTTATGTTGTACAGGCTCTGAAAAGTGTAAATACTAATGAGACATAGGTTTTCCATTGCCACTTTTAATTGAAGAAAAGAATAAGATTAAACTTTTTAAGTGTAAAGTAGTGTATATTCAAATCATTAACAAGGAAATGATTGCTATTTAATATGATATAACACACATTTTTAAAACAAAAAAACTTAGAAACAAAATTGAAAACAATTTAAAAAGTGTTTTGTGGGTCTGTATGAAATATTTGGGAACATTGAAATAGAGAGATGATGGCTGTCAGAGGGCTGCAGGTGGTCTCTGGTGATTAATTTCTCCAGCTAATCTGTAAAATAATTTTCATGAATTTATTCTTCTTGCTCCTTTTTTCCATCATTCTCTTCTTAACAGTTATTCCTACATCATACCTGCCCCTTCCCTTCTATTAAGGAAGCCAAATGTCTGTTCTGTTCTGACCTTGAGCCGGCAGCAGACAAATATAAAACATGTGTTATATTCTGATTTAAAATAATATGTTTATCAATAGTGAGAAATATTAGCAACCCAAGGTTCACTACAGTAGTATTCATAATAGCATGTGGAAACAACCTAAGTGTCCACTGATGAATGAATGAATGAAGAAAATGTGTTATGTACAAAAATAATAATAATAAAAATAAAATGAAATAATATGGTTTGGCCAAAGTTGATTTTTAATTAAAACAACTTTAAGAGCCAAATTCAAATAATTAATAAAACTATACATGTTTATTGCAGTGGTATTTATTTGAACATAAAAAGTAATTTGTATCTATACCTATACAGAAAAATCCACTACACAGGAATGACACTGTAAACATTGTCACATAACTCAGATACACACACATTCATACATTCATATACCCACAAAAACATTTTTTTGAAACTGGGTTATAACATTTATGCTATTTTGAAATATTCTTTTTTCACTTAAAAATATAATACGAAAATGTCTCACTACCAATAATATTCTTGCTTACCAGTGGACAAAGTTGTTTTCTTTTGTTTTGTTTTTTAATGATTGCTACCCAGAGTTAATGAGGGTGTAGATAATCTAAGACTTTCATAGCTAAAACTATCAATTAGTTCAGGCTTCCTGGAGTGAATTTGGCAATGTATTCAGGAGCTTTAAATATAATAAAGGCTGTAAAATTTGAATGTCTTTTCATTTCAGATTTGAATGTGTACAAACTTTTATTGATAGGGTATTTGTTACAATGCACTTTGCAATTTCCAAAAATAGCAAAAGACCAAAATGTGTAACAACAGGTGGCTGGTTAAAAAAATACAACATGTCCATACCACATAAAAACATTTTACCTTAAAATTATGTAAATCAGGGAGAATATGAAAATGCTTCAAAGGTTAGTTCACATATGGCTCTATACAATTCTCACACAGGTTTTGTAAAATATTACAATCTAAGTACATATTTTTATCCATAGTACTACAGAATGAGCAATGGGAACCGTCACTTTAGTTGATCCATTTGTACAGAATTCTAGAAAATGCAAACTACTGTGTGGTGACAGAAGGCAGATCAGTGGCTTCCAGGGGATGGTGGGGAAGCGGGTGTAGGGAGAAGGAGGGATTACAAAACGGAAACTTTTGGGGTGACTTTTGATACGTGCACTGTCTTGATTGTGGTGATGGTTTCACAGATCACCTCTGTCAAAATGTACCAAACTGTACAATTTATATGTGTGCAGTTTATTGTATGTCAATTTTGCCTCAATAAGGCTGTTAAAAAACAAAAAAATGACTGGGTCTTGGTGAGCACCTGGGATTCTCATATATCTTTGGTGGAACGTTTGATACAGCTGAACTAGAAAACAGTCTTGCAGTATCTTCTAAAGTTAAACATACACTTATCATATGACCCAGCGATCCCATCCCTAAATAAATACTTGAGAGAGATAAAAACATATGTCCACAAAAAGATGTATCTCTTCCTGACATTACCAATGATCCTGTCATGCAGTTTAATAGATATTTTTAGTCTTGATCTTATTGATTCCTCAGCCATTTAACACTCCTGACCACTCCTTTCACACTCCTTTCTTTCTTCTCCCTAAACTATATTTTTTTAGTTTTCTTCCTACATATTTGGCACCTCCTTCCCATTCACCTTTGAGATCGCATCCTTCTTAATGCGGCCATTAAATGTTGCCATCTTGGCTTATTCTTTGTGGCTATCTCTTCCCACACCATGCTCTTTCTCTAGGCTAATTTCATCCATTCCATAGTTTCACTAATTCAATACTGCACAATTAACTCTCTCCTAAGCTCCAGACTTTCATCCTTAGCTACCTACGGAACATTCCGCATATATTTCTCAAAGGTTGCACAAAGTCAGTTTGAGACAGGAGGTGCTCAGTCTCCCTGGGGTTGGGTTTCAGGTCACTCCCCTGGGTCTCAAACCACTCACCTAGAACTTGAGCCCCGCCTCTGAATCATAAGCTAAAGTGGCCTGTAGCACCCATCTTTGGCACCAGCATATGGAAATTGAGACTGCAAGAGGCAGATTTATGTAATCTTGGTAGCCAAGCCTGTTCAGTAAAAGCGAATTTATCCCTTGGATGACCTTCCACCAGAGGTGCTAGAGAGCACCAAATGTTCTCGAATATATTTGGTGCATGTGGTAGAATTTGATCAATGAGCATGCTCCAAAAAAGACCAACTAAACATGTGGAAGACCAGGTTTCATAACTGGGAACTGCCCCCTTAGTTGAATAATCATTAGATAGCATGCATATGTATTTAATAGCAAAACTATAAGAGTTGAATACTGGCAGAAGGCAGAGTTGCTACCCACTTCTGCTGAGCCAACCCACACTTCACTGGCAAGGTGTGTATGCTTTCCTTTTGTGTTAAACTTATTTCGAATGGGCAGCTGCTCACTCTCTTGAGCCAGTGTACATTTTGTATTAAACTCTAAGTGTGTATTTCGTACTTTTATTTTAAATTTGGTGCAGGCCCTGCTCAGTCTCTGGAACTAGGCTGCATTTTCTCTGTGAAGTCTGTGTTCTTTTCTTTGTTACATTAAACTTGCTTTCATTTTCTACTGTGACTCTGCTCTTGAATTCTTTCTGAAGCATGCTCTTACTCCCTCAATAGTATTCACTATCTAAGTGACAATATCTCATCCAATTGCTCAAACCCCAATGTAGGAGTCAAAAATAATTGATATCTTTCAATCCATCACTTTCCACATCAAAGAAATTACCAAATTCAGGCAACTCACGTGCTTAATCATATCTAAATTTCATTAACTTCTCCCCATCTACACTGCCTCTGTTCTAATCAAGTTATCTTCATCATTTCACATGGATTGTTCCAATAACTGGACTCCCAGAACTTACTCTCATTTCTGTCCAAACGGTACCCTATGGTAAGGTAATTTTTTCAAAATGTAAATCTGATCTTATCACATTCCTAATGCTTCTTCTCCCCCTACATAGCCCAATTATAACCTATCTTCCTCCTGTTCCTATTAGAATAAGGACCCAAATACTTAAGGTGGCTTACAGGGCACTGTTATATGATCTGGTCCTTGCCAGCCTCTCCAGCTTTATCCATCACCTTCTTCCACCTTCCTCTCTCTTCTCCAGTCACCCTGGCCTTCTTTCTGGTTTTCTTCCCTTTACAGGGATTTTATACATTCTGCTCCCTCAATATAAGATTCTCTTCCTGCTTCTTACCTTCACCTGGTTAACTCCTACTCAATTCTCTGAACTCAGGGGAAGGATCATTTCTTTTACTTCTCCATGTTAGGTCAAGTTTGTCTGTGTTAGGCTCTTCCAGAATTGACTTCTTTTATTTTCTTCGAACTTACCACATTTTAAATTATACATTCATTAATTTGATCAGTTACATAATATCAGCTTCCTCACTAAAGTGTAAGCTCCAGAATGTTTCAGTACAACTTTGTCTCCACATGGATAAATTTCACCTACAGGAAATATTTCTCACAAAGAAGCTGTGTCTTTGGAAAACAGATGTCATCATGACCCTCCGTAAGTACTATAATGATTTTTTTATTATTATTTAAATGTCCTGGTGGATAATTGGTTATCTTAATAAACAGTGTGTTTGTAAGTGTTTATTAAATGTGGATCACAAATTCACGAAAGGCTTTCTTTGAGGTAGGTGTCACAATCAAAGCACTTGAACACTCAATTCCAGATTGTTATTTTCCTGTTTTATTTTTTGAAGATAGCCTGTTGTCCTTTGATCTTGCGCTGACACCTGCACCAACCTACTTCTCTCGTCTTAAGGGGTCCCTGTGGGATCCAAGATCATGTGGATAAAATTAAAATGGAGGTCATGTGACTGAAACTATTCTTCACAACTTCTCCCAAAACACACAGACACATATTCACACAAACATTTCGATCAGATTTTCAAAGGGTCCAATTTGGCTTTCAGATTTTGTATCTCCATTGAAGGGATTTACTCACACCAATCACAAAATAGAAAATGCCCAAATTAATGGTTTTGTGTTACAAAGTTAATGGTTTGACAGTGCACAATTATTTCCCTTTCACTGACCTTCTAATATGTCCTTATTGTTTCAACACATTTCCAGTTAACTATTTTTTATCCTTTTTTTTATGTTACTTTTCTGAAAGGCTGTATCATCCACCAATATGAAGTGATTATATGAATATTACAATTGCTTAATGTTTCCTTTACAAAATGTAAACAAACAGGGGTGGAGAGTGGGGTATTCTCTGGGAATCCAACTAAGAATCGTGGAATTAGCTTTCATCTGTTTCTCACTAATATGTATTCTGTTTTCAGTAAAGGCCAAAATGTGGTCTTGGACAGAAATCAGTAAATCTCTCTGTCAAGGCAAAGGAGAATTAAATTGCATTTCTGACAGTCTTTAAAAAGAGTATTAATTTGTAGAATTTATAAAAGTACTGCAACACATCTCAATGAATAAAAACGAAGTTATGTTTATTGTGAAATATGAACTTCAATCACTGCTTCTAAAGAGGACTCCAAGAAAGTTTTTTTCAATATATATAACTTAAAACAATTTTATGAATTTCAAAAGAACATAATGGTTTCTTTCAAATTATTTTTCATTAAAAAGTAGCTTGAGAAATAGGATAAAATTTCCCTGATTACGTATCTCTGCTTCCTGGACCAAAGGCATCAAAGTTCTACATACATTCTGATGGGTACATATCCTTACTCAACCATTTAATGTTAACACACTTCAACAAGAACTCGGTAATAAATAGTCTCTGAAGACAGGAAAAAAAATAGCAAAAATTAATTTCGTATCCTCCTCATTCTTTTTTCCTAGCTCGCAAATCAAGTTAACATCTTCTTGAACAGTTCTCAAAAAGGACTCAGTTAAGCAATCCCTGTATAAGCATCTTTTGCTTACTCCTTTTTTTTTTTTTTTTTTTTGGCAGCTGGCCAATATGTGGATCTGAACCCTTGATCTTGATGTTATATAACACCACGCTCTAACCAACTGAGCTAACCGGCCAGTACAGCTTACTTTTTGTCTGGGCATTATCTCTGACATAGCTCTGCCAAGTTGGAAATTTGGGTTAATTTAGACTATCTCTTGTTTCTTTACAGCATGAAGGAAAGATAAAGGTCAGCAGCCAGCTTAAGGAAGAGGACAGAGGTCACAAGTTAGAAATAAACAAAGGAAGTTCCTTTTCAGTACAACTATTTAAAACATATGCCATTAAAATGTTCAAAGGATTTCGACAGGGCTCTAAAGATAAACACACAAATTTTTTGCCTTGAAAAACTTCACTTACCTGAAGCTTTAAAATCAGATATATAATATGGTTCTATAGAAAAATATGAAAGATAGCCATTTGGTATTTTATTCATTTACTGGGATTAAAACTTTTCATGTATTTGATCACAAAGGTTCACATCCCAGATCCACCTTCTATTAGCTGTGTGACTTGGGGAAGTCCTTTAATATTCCCTTGTCCCATTTGCCTTATTTGTAAAAGAAAAATAATTATAATACTCACCTTATAGAAGTGTTAAATGAATCATTACATACAAAATGTTAAAAGAATGCCACTCACACAGTAATTGCTCATTAAATGCCTGTTATTACTACCAATTTTATGATTATCATCATCATTTTAATGAGGCTGGGGCATTGAAGGGTGTATTAGTCAAACTTTTTCAGAGAAACAGAATCAATAGGATGTATACATAGAGAGAGATTTATTTTAAGGAAATAGTTCACATAATTATGGAGGCTGGCAATCCAAAATTTGCAGTTCAAAATGTCTGAAAGTCGTCAAGCCAGAGTCACAGAAAAGAGACAATGTTGCAGTTCAAGTGCAAAGGTTATCTGTTTAAGAATTCCTTCTTGCTCAGGGAGGTCAGTCTTTTGTTGTATTCAGGCCTTTGGTTGATTAAATGAGACCCATTCACATTTTGGAGGGCAATCTGCTTTTTTCTCAACGTTCACTAATTTAAATGTTAATCTCTTCCAAAAATATCCTCACAAAAACATCCAAAATAATGTTTGACCACATGTCTGGGCACCCTGGCTTAGCCAAGTTGATTCATAAAGTTAATCATCACAAAGTGGCTGGGTGTTAAAAACCCTAGCCTAGCCTGACAGAAACTAGAAACTAAATCTGTGGAAAGTGCGGGGACTTACTCTAAAGCACACCCAAAACAAACAGAAATAAACGAACAAAAAACTTGAAAGCACACATAGTTCCTTCTTAGTTCTCACATATGATAAAATTAAGAGTTTAAATATAGGACTATTTTTCAAAATGTTTGCTGCTGGCTACTTTAGAGCTCAGAAGTTTGGGGGGAAATAAACAGAAGGGTGAGAGATAATGCAGGAGATGTAAAGGACCAATCCAGAAGTCCCAGAAACAGAATAGAAATTGAAGGGAGAGGGAAAATTATTCAAGAAATAATGAAAAAAAAATTTCCAGAGTTGAGGAACATTAAACATCTTTAGATTAAAAGGACACCTCTACTTCCCCAAGACAATACATTATAAACTTGTAAAAAAACATTCTCAGGAAATTTCAGAATATCAAGAATAGAGAGAACCAAGTAAAAGCTTCCAGAGATTAAAGAAAATATTGGTTACTGCTATGGGTTGAATTTTGTCCCCCATGTGTCACGTATTAGTCCCCACTGTGACAGTGTGGATGGCGGGAAATCTCTTATGGTAATTGAAAGGTGTGGCCTTTAAGAGGTGATTCTGTTATAAGGACCATGCCCTAGTGAATGGATTGATCCATTCACGGAGTAATAAGTTGATGGTTTCATGGGTGGAAATGGGTGTTGTTCTGATGGCTTTATAAGGAGAGTGAGTGAGCTCTTGCTCAGCCATCTACCACGTGACACACAGGGTTGCTGTGAAGCCACCACCCACCAACACGGTCCTCGCCAGATATGTTCCCTGAACTTTGGACTTCCCAGACTCAGAAATTGTAATGGATAAATTTATTTTTTTTTATAAATTACCCAGTTTCAGATATTCTCTCGTAAGCAACAGAAACGGACTAATAAAGTTATCTAGTAGGAACTAAGAAAAAGATTCAGTCTCGTGCTGGTTCTCTCATTTGTGCATTAGATGCTAGGAACAGTCAAGAAATACTTTTAAATTTCCTCAAATCCCAAGACTAAGTGAAAATTGATCGCATGATGTTCTCTGTACAAAAACGTGAATAAACGTTTGTAAGTCTTTGTCTGGTGGTCTCTGATCTTATTAGTTAAGTCTAGGATGCTATACCAAAAGACCCAACGTAAAAGCTTCAATAGGACAAGACTTTGTTTACTGTCTCAGAAAACAGACCAGAGGTTTACGATCCAAAATGGGTAGGACAGCTCTGTCATTTTCTATGTACAATTTCCATCTCTACAGATCTGGTGGCTGCTGGGGATCTTCCATCACATTCCTGTCTCAGCTGGTGGAGGAGTAAGAAGCAAGTGTAATGCGTATTTATGCCTTTTAAGGGCATGACCTGGAATTGGGACACACTACTTGGCTCATAGTCATTTGGGGTAGAAATTAGTCACATGGCCATATCTGAATGCAAATGAGTCTTACTGACTCTTGCCGAGTGGCAACACACCCAACTAAAACTAAGAAGTTCAATTTTTTAATAGAAGAAAGAGTAAATTAATAGTAATGGAAAAGTAGCCATCTCTCCCACTCATCTGTAAAAATACCAAGAGCTGTACAATACTCCCTATTCTTCTGTAGAACTTCAGGACATTTTCTTTTTTTGCTATGTAATTAGTACAGTCACTTAACTAGACACAAGATATCAAAGACAATTTACTACCTTTTGTGGCTTATTTATTACAACCCAACTGATCCAAATAAAAGTCTATTATGTGATAAATAAAAAGAAGGCACCATACAAAACGTCTTGTAACAAAATAGAACCATTGCCAGTGAAATTGCACTTTAAAGGCTCTTGAATTGTTAGCACAATTATTTCAAGTTTATGTGACATTTGTCCTTTATTAGTTTTACTTAACAATTACTATTGCCATGTATACAGAGGACATCAGTTTTCTTGTTTGTTTTTTGTTTGCTTTTAATGAGCTATACTTTAAAATCTTTTAAGGAACAAGGAAAGGATACAAATAAAATTAATTAAAAGATTTCAGTTTTTCGAGGAAAACAGATCTAAACTACATGAAACCAGAATATTAAGGAGTAAAAATATATATAAAAAATTTTTTGGATTTACTCATCTAGTACAGAAAAAAAACGAAAAAAAACATAAAAATGAGGAGTTACTACAATTAATTACTGAAAGATTGAATGACAAAAATATGCTGTTGTTAATTTGAAAGTTGAGAGTTGTCTACTAACACAGAATAATGAAAATGACATCAATGTTTTATTTGAATTATTCAGATAATTCTTCAATATTCTGTTTTATTTTGCCTTTAAAAAATTCCTTTGGATTATTAACTGAATTCAATATCAATAGATAGATAGTATATTGCTGTTTCCGAAAGATAGGAAACTTTAAACTATTATGACACTATTGTCTTGACTCCTATAAATCTTAATTTTGAAATTCCTTCTTTAAATTTAAATGATGTTTCTGATAGACCACTTTACGACCAAAGCAAATAATCCACTTATTTATTCAGCAAATATTTAATACAGGGCTACTATATTCCAGGCATTGTTCTAGGGACAATTTTGGGACACAAAAGTGAACAAACAGACAAAAGACACCAACGAATCCTTGCCTCATGGAGCTTGCATTCTGGCAGAGGAAGACAGACAAGAAATAATAAGGATAATAAATAATGCTAAAAGGTGATATGTGCTACAGGGAAAAGTAGAAGATCAGCGGTGCTAGGATTGCAGGAAACTGGCATTATTAAAGAGGGTGGTCAGATAGGCTTTGGTGACAGTGCCGTGAGGCATCCCAATAGCCAGGGTCAGAGAATGCTCAGCACAGCAAGAGCCAGTAGAAAAACCTTAAGTTGGGAGATGGCCTGGGATGTTCCAGAAACCAAAGATTGTTCTGAATGAAATAAAGTGGTGGACACTGGTAGGTCTGGGGAGAAATATTCCAGGAGCAGAACAGCAAGTACAAGCCCCTGAGACTAGAAAGAACTAGTCAGAATGGCTAGAGATGAGTGGGTAAAGTCTGAATCCAGTGTTCTGATCACAGAGGCCTTGTAGGCCACAGGGAAGATTCTGGACTGTAGAGGAAGTGGTCAGTAGAGGTCAGTTGAGGGTTATACTTTTAAGACAGAATGAACAAGACTTGATAATGGATTGAATGTTGGATATGAAGAAAAAAGATAAATAAAAAATGGCTCTTAGGTTTTCACTTAAACTGAGTAAATTGTAATAACATTTACTGACCAAACCTTATTTTTTTGCAAAACAGTTCACCACATAATTTTTTTCTGATGCAAGCTTTACAGCTGCAATAAAATATGACTGCAATAAAGGTTACATTTTGTCTCTTATACCAGAAACAAAACTCCAGCTTTAATCAAGATATACATGTTTTTATTTTATATATTTCTCTTCTTCTTGTGTTATATATGTGCTAATTAAAAATTTATTGGATATTATCTATAAATCTGCTGATGAAAAGGACAGAAAAATCTGGGGACTAGTTTCCAATCATCAAACATTGCCATACTTTCTACTTAATGAGAGTGAAAATGAGGTAACCAACACTCTACATCTGCTGTTAAATTTAAGAAAAGGCCATTTTATAGGCATTAAGCTCCTGTGGTCTGCCAAATGTTCCCACTCTCTCACCTATTGGGAGGGTGATTACTGTTCTAAGATTGCTAAAGCAATACAATATGCCTTTATCTATTTTCCTTTAGGCTGAAAATTTTTAAATGTTTTTAAAAGTTCACTTTCTGGGTTTCTTATTTGATTTATGAGAATTAAGGTGACATTACCACATAACCTCAATCAAATCTGATAATGCATTTTTTAACTAATAAAAATTCCCCCATAATAATAGTAAGTTTATTTCCCTGTGAGGCATTTTTAATTGCATAGAGCATGGGTATAATTGAAATATATTCATTTTTGGTTGACATTTTAATCACCCTATTAGCCAGAAAATAGACCCTGAACAGGCTGCTTAGCTTACATTACGAACTTTGAAAAATAATCTTTGGTAGTTTAGACCCAATTGTTTTTAGCCACTCTTATAAACATTCAATAAGTCGTCTTCTCCTGCAAATCTTTAAACATGAGAGAATTTTGTTTAAATTTAATTTCTCCTCCCTTAATACATCTAATATTTTCCTCTGAACCATTAATTTTTCTCTGGAATGTCTCAAAGAAAATCACATCTTGTTACATCTCTCATCTTATATCTGTCCTTCATTTTGGAAACTTTCTTTGCTTTCAGTTTTATGCAAGGGTCCTTGCTGCACATGATTCAGATTTCCCAAAATTTAAAGCTTATAGCATTTGATCTTGACTCTGCGGCCATGAAAAATACACAAAAATTTTATTATTTTTGCAGAGGACCAAAAGTAACAGAAAAAGCCAGTTATGCCTTGGACCTAAATGAATTAGAATTTTAAGGTTTTCACCTAAGAGATAAGAACAGCCCAGTAACAGTCAGGGAGTAAGCCTTAAAGGAAGCTAATACAAAAATGTTTAATGCCCAGCACTCATACCCCAGCAGCTGCCAAGGTGAGCCAAGACCCACATGGCACCAGGGCTCAGTCTAAGGCCCCAGGACAAGGGAAATGCACACAGCCCAGCAGCCACCGAGGGGAGCCAAGACCAGACCCTTGTGGCACTGGGGTCCAGTCTAAGGCCCTGGGATGGAAGGGAAGTGCACACAGCACAGCAGGCAGCAAGGTGAGCTGAGACCTGCACAGCACCAGGGGCTCAGTCTACTGCCGCAGAAAACTAGAACAGGAGCCAAGGTGGTGTAATATAGATACCACCACACCTTCTGTCACCACAAGGACAGTTCACCACCACAGTAGCAGCCAGGGCCACTCTACAGGCAACTTGCCACTCGACTATATTGATATAAGAAGAGTCACTAGAAGAGCCTGCAAATAGAGAAGGAAGTCTATACCCTCACAGCCAACCCCAGAGTAACAGAAGCAGCAAGTCCTCTACCAGATGATCAAACATCAACAAAAAAATACTAGAGCTACAAACAAACAAGAAGATATGACACCACCAAAGGAATACAGTAATGCTCAAATTTCAGACCCCATAGATGAGGGAATCCTTGAAATGTCTGAAAAAGAATTCCAAGCAATGATCTTAAGAAAGCTTGAAGAAATAAAAGAAGACTCAATTAGAGAACACAAGGAAACAAGAAAAAATATCCAGAATATGAAGGAGGAAACGTACAAAGAGATCAATACCTTAAAAAATAATGTAGCAGAACTCATAGAAATGAAAGATTCATTCATAGAAATAATGCCCAGCCAGAGAGTAATCAGACACAGAAAGGCTAAACTTACCAATGTAGAAATCTTACTTACTTTAAGGAGAGCTGTGTGTATTGGGGGTTGACTTGGGAGTAATGTCCCCTTTGAGGAATGATGCCACAGCTTCTCTTACCCTATGCTCTAGTTCTGTAAGATCAAGAGCAAGCAAGTGTTCTTAGGTATCAAGGGTAGGAGGAAAAGGAGCATCATAGCTATTCCACAAACTTTCACTTATAATTTACTTTAAACTTTTACTGATAGAAAAAAGATGGAACTGAGCTAGTTTACATATGGTTTTAGTCCCTCTGGACTGGCTGGTGAGTGTAGTTGGCCAGAAGGAAATCAGTTAGCTCACTGAGGTAGCACCAGAGATGAAGGGATCTGACTCTCTTCCATGGTTTTCTGTCATTCTTATAAGCCTTCATCTTCTCTCACACCCTAAATTTTAAGATTCGAGCCTTAATTTTTTTCCTTCTTTGTCTGTACTCCCCATGATCTTAATCTACTCTCATAATAGGTATTACTAAAGATCTTCAATTGTAAGACACAACATCAGAAAAAAAAATACTACCCCAATATTAAGCACACCCCAAATTCAAAAATATATGTATGTGAATTATAGGTGCCTTAGGAAACGTAATATTGACTACATAAGAATGAGTGACTATGTAAGAATGAGTTCCATGTCTATGGCTTTATCCCCATCTCTCTCTCAAACCACCTAATCATCATTTTCAAGGGTATGTCTTGCCTCCAAAACCTGTTCCCTCTCCTCTCTTCACTATTTACAGAGTAGTAAGTAACGAGTGCTATCATGGCTCTCCAAGTCAGAGATGTCCTTTAACCTTCCCGTCCTATGCCCCATGTGCAACCTGTCACCAACATCTTATGTGCCTCAAATGTGTTCCTTCTTTTTTTTCCCTCTAAGTTCTAACTGTTATCACCACAAGCCTGGAGCACTGGAACAGGGTCTCAATTGATGCTCTTGCTTCTAGCATAGAAGGAGGGAAAATATCATCAGCGCAAGAGCTCTACAGTTAGACTTCCTGATTTTATCTCACGGCTTCACCACTTAATAAATGTTAAATGCCTTTAAACTCCTCATGGCTCTTTTCCTTATCTGTAGACTAAGTATAAAAATAGTAATTCTCTCATGGGATTGTTATGAAGATTATAGGAAAGAAAACATGGGAAGTGTTAAAACAACATCTGGAAATCTAGCAAGCACTCAAAAGATATTATTAGCTACTTCTGTGGCTTGAATGTTTTTGTTACCTCAAAAATTTGTGTTAAAATTTAATCCCCAATACAACAGTGTTGGGAGGTGTGGCCTTTGGGAGGTCATTGAGTCACGTGGGCCCCACCCTCATGAATGGGATTAGGTGACCTGATAAAAGGGCTTGCTGGAAGGAGTTCTCCCATTTTCAGCCTTCCACCCCTTCTGCCATGTGTTGCTCCCCTCTGGAGAACGCAGCATCAAGGCACCATCTTGGAAGCAGACTGCCGACTTCAACAGGCAGCCAAACCTGCTGGTTGGTGCATTGATCTTGGACTTCACAGCCTCCAGAACTATGAAAAATAAGTTTTTGTTCTTTATACATTACCCAGTCTTAGGTCTTTTTTGATAGCACCACAAAATGGACTATGATAGCTATTGTTAGGGGCTGAATTGTGTCCCCTCAAAATTCCTATGTTGAAGTACTAACTCCCAGTTATCTCAAAATATGACTGTATTTGAAAACAGGGCCATTAAAGATGTAATTAAGTTAAAATGAGGCCTTTAGGGTGGGCCTTAATCCAATCCCACAGTGTTCTTATAAGAAGAAGAAATTGAACACAGAGAGACAACAGGGGTGCCTATGCACAGAGGGACAACCACGTGAAGAGGTAGCAAGAAGTTGGCCACCATCAAGCCAAGGAGAGAAGGCACAGAAAAACCAAACCTACTGACACCTTCATCTCAGACTTCTAACCTCCAGAACTCTGAAAAAATTCATTTCTTTTGTTTAAGCCACTCAATCTGTGGTATTTTGTTATGGCAGCTCTAGAAAACTAATACAGCTAATAAGACCACATTCCAATCTGTCTGACATAAATCAGTTAGTATCAGCCTTCCCAAAATATTAATTAATTCAACCATTAAACAAATACATATTTAGCAATTAAGTGTCTATTATGTATTCAGCATTGTTCTGAATACTAAGAATATAGTGATAAATAAAACTAACAAATTCACGGGACAAACAGGTAGGGTGGAGTGGGGAGAGGAGGGGACAGACAATAAACAAAACAAATATACAAATAAGATAACTTACATTGTGGTAATTGTGATGGTGCTACAAGTAAGATAAAAAGCAAGTAATATAATAGACATGGAGCTTGTGGTTACATTAGATAAGGGGGTTAGAGAAGGCATCACAGAGGAGGTGACAAGTGTCACCAATCGATTATATTTACACACAGACATTTGTCATTTCTGTTGTTCTTCCTTCATTCTCAATGGTCTAAGTTTCTTTCTGGTGTCATTTCCCTTCTGTCTGAAGAATTTAATTTAGTAATTCTTTTAAAACAGTTTTGCTAGTATCTACTTCTCTTAGTTTTTCTTCATCTGCAAATGTTTTTATTTCACATTCGTTCCTGAAGGATATTTCTACTGAATATAGAATTGTGGTTTGACCATTCTCTTCTTTTAGCATCTTAAAAATTTCACCCTGCTTCTTCTGGCATCCATGGTTTCTAAAGACAAATACAAAATCATTTGAATTATTGTTCTCTATAAGTAATGGGTCATTTTTCTTGGGTACTATTAAGGTTTTTTCTTTGTATTTAGTTTTCAGAGGTTCTATTGTTATGTATCTGGGCTTAGATTTCTTTGAGTTTATTCTGTTTATGATTTGTTGAGCTCCCAGAATCTATAGATTTATGTCTTTAGCCAAGATTGGGAAGTTTTTCAGTCATTATTTCTTCAAATATTTTTTCAGCACCATAATCTTTCTCTTTTCCTTCTGGAGTTCTGATGACATGAGTGTTGTAGCTCTTGTACCAAGGTTCTGCTCATGTTTTTATCATTCTTTACTTTGATATGCAGATTGGGTAATGTCTATTGATCTATCTTTGAATTTACTTATACTTTCTTCTATCGTCTTCATTCTGCTATTGAACCCATTTGTTAAGTTTTTTGTTGCTGTAATTGTATTTTTCAGTTCTAAAATTTCTATTTGTTTCTTCTTTATACCTTCAATTTCTCTGCTGAGATTTTCTGTCTTTTCATTCATTTCAAGAGTGTTTACACTTACTTCTTTGAGCATTTTTATAATAGTTTTCTGAAGTATTTTCCAGATAATTCCAAAACCTGTGTCATCTTGGCATTGTCTTTTTCCATATGAGTTAAAGTTTGTCTGGTTCTTTATGCTCCAAATAATTTTGGACTGTGTCCTGGAAATGTAAGTATTATGTTATGGGACTGCTTCTTGTTAAAAACCTATGAAGAATGTTCATATTGTAGTTTTAACAGGCAATTGACATAGTTGACTTCAGCTCACAAGTTCCAATCAGCTTTCTGAGAGCTGTGGCTTCAATATCAGTTCTGTTTTCAAAATTTTTTAGTGTTTACTTATTATCTGTTCCCTGTGTAAATCATTCAGTGGTCAGTCTGGTACCTGGACGGTCACAGTGGTCTATGTCTCAGTTCATTCTCAATGTCTCTGGTATGGGTTTTGGATCAGACCAGATTCATAAATTTAGAGCTCAGAAATGAACCCACGTGTTTATAAACAACTTTATGGGCCTTTCAAGCTCCTTCTATTTTGAGCCCTAACCAGGAAGCAAAGATTTTAGTTGCCTTATTCTGCTGCATACTTTCTATGACTCTGTGCATGTCAGGAGCCAATAGGCAGTATGAGAGAGAGCAGAAATGCAACAAGGGTTTACCCTACCTTCTCGGGACATAGTTCCTCCATTTGGAGAAGACAATCTCCTTCTGGTTGAATTTTTGACACTTCCAGGCTTCTTCTGCCACACTGTTACTGCTGTTCTTATAGCTACTGTGGGTTTGTCTAGAAGCTAGAATGTGAGAGAAGCAAAGAAAAAAAGATAAAGAAGAAGAAGGGAGGGATTTTCCCCACTCTGTGCATTTGGAGACCCCTTTCTTATTCCTCAAGACAGAACTAACAGTGTTCTCCTGGAACTCTGTCTGTACCTTGGTGCCCTCTTCTGGGTTTGGGGCTGCTTTGCGTCCAGGCCAGGATATACCAGAAGAAAATGAAAAACTCATTTGTTGTACTTTGAATGCTGGTCTTCTTCCCTAATCTTCCAGCTAGTATTTACTTTTCAAGAACTTCAAACATCTCCTCATGATTCTATCCAGTTTTTAGAGTTGTACTTGATGAGATATATAGTGTGGAATATACTTACTCCTCTTACCCAAAATTGGAACTTCCACTTTACTCCTTTTAATGATTAAGTTTCAAGTAATTCACCTACTTCTTCTTGACCTGGACAAGTATTTGGTTTCTTAATAGAGGAATATAAAACATAACCACAAAAAAATAAAATAAAAAAGAAGGCAGAGAGATCCAGTAGTATTAGTGCATCCTGGCTCCAAGAGTCAACGTGATACACGGACTGGGAGTACTAGGTCAACAAGTGAGAGTCTATGAACCACATGCTCCTCATAACAGGGACTAAGGCATATTTATTCTTGTGCATCCAGAACCCAATGTAAAGGCACATATATGGTACTCATCTGTAAAGCTCTTTTACCTGCCCATAATCCTGCCAACTGGGCCAATTGTCGCACTATGGCTGGGTCTGAAGCTCACAGACCCCTCAAGCCCGTTGTTCAGACTGGGTCACAAAGCCTTCACATGCCAGGCTGTGCCCCCAGACCCCTTATATGCCAGACTGGGTCACTAGACCCCTCACATGCAGGTCTATGAGCTAGGTAACTAGCAAACAGGTCCTTGGAGCCATAAGTTCGAGAGCATGGCTGTGCATGGCAGCCGCCTGAGGCACTAGATGTCAGCCAAGTTGGTGGAGACTCCACCCACACGCAATTTGCTTACAAAGAATGTGCTGCACCACCCCAACTGGATGGGCAGGCAAGGGGGCCTGATTAAATTATTCCATTTTCCCAACATCATCAAAAATTTTTTTCTTATTGAGTTGGCTTGAGAGATAGTAAAAGTGTATCAAGACAAACTGTGCTACTAGAATTCCTGGGGTTTGGTTATTCAACTACCAAATAACTTACCTAGGGAATAGCTTTACTTATCATCCATTGGGGATAAGACTTGTTGAAACTGAGATATATGTATTTTGTCTGTTGTTCTCCTAACCTTGAAGTCCAGTACTTATTTTTAAAGCAAATAGGATTATTTTGGGGAAACTCGTACTTGATACATACATTTTGGCTCTTAGTGATGATATTATCTTTTAAATGATCACCCATTAGCTTTTAAATTGTCCTTACAAAAATCTTGCAAAACTTGTTTATAAACTGATTATTAAATCAATAATTTTCTGAATCTACTGTAGCTTGCCATTTTTGAAAGTTTGAACAAATTTTATTGATCTATATATTTATGGCATTCCAACTGAAGTAATTTAATAAGAAGCACTTATCATACAATATTTTATCTAGTCCAATGCCCTTATTTTAGAAATAAAGAAATTAAGACTTATGAAGATTAAACAGTCTTGAGCAAGAAGAACAAAGTCTGAAGCATCACACTTACTGATTTCCAAATATATTACAAATCTATAGCAATCAAAATGATATGGTACTGGCATACAAAAAAACATATAGACCAACGGAGTAGAATAGAGAACCCAGAAATAAATTCATGCATATAAGGTCAACTGATCTTCGACAAAGTTGCCATAAACACAATGGGGAAAGGATAGTCTCTTCAATAAATGATGCTGGGAAAACTGAATAGTCACATGAAGAAGAATGAAATTGGACCCTTATCTCACACCATGTACAAAAATCAATTCAAAATGGATTAAAGACTCAAATGTAACATCTGAAACCATAAAACTAGTAGCATAAATAGGGGGAAAAGCTTGACATTGGTCTGAGTAATGATTTTTTTAAATTAATTTTTTAATGAAACAAATTAATTGTACATATTTCTGGGATACAGAGTTATATTTCAATACGTGCATACAAGGTATGATGACCTAATCAAAATAATTAGCATATTCATCACTGCAAAACTTAATCATTTCTTTGTGATGTGAACATTTGATCTCCTCTCTAATTGTTTGAAAACATGCAGTAAATTATTCTTAATTATAGATATCCTGGGTTGACCAGTAGTTCTTTCTGTATTTTTTTGAGAAAGTCCACACTGTTTTCCATAATGGCTGCACTAATTTACAATCCCACCAACAGTGTAGGAGGGTTCTCCTTTCTCCACATCCTTGCTAGCATTTGTTATTCTCTGTCTTTTTGATAATGGTCAGTCTAACAGGGGTGAGATGATACTCAATGTGGTTTAGATTTGCATTCCCCCTATGGATTAGTGATGTCAAGCATTTTTTCATATACCTATTGGCCATTTGTATATCTTCTTTTGAGAAATGTCTATTCAGTTCCCTTGCCTATTTTTTAATGGGGTTATTTGTTATTTTATAATTGAGTTGGTTAATTTCCTTCTATATTCTGGATATCAGTCCTTTGTCAGATGTGTAGTTTGCAAATATTTTCTCCCTTTCTCCATATCGTCTCTTTGCTCTGTTGATTGTTTGCTATGCAGAAGCTTTTGAGTTTGATAAAATACTATTTGCTTACTTATGCAGAAGATTTTAAGTTTGATAAAATACTATTTGCTTGTTTTTTCTTCTGTTGCTTGTGCTTTTGAAGTCTTATTCATAAAATCTTTGCCAGTCCTACATCTTGGAACATTTCCCCTGTGTTTTTTTCCAGACATTTTATAGTTTCAGGTCTTACATTTAAGTCTTCAACCCATTTTGAGTTGGTTTTTGTATGTGGTAAGAGGAGTCTAGTTTCATTCTTCTACACATGATATGATACCAAAACATAGGCAAAAAAGCAGAAAACAAATGGGGTTGCATCAAACTAAAAAGCTTCTGCACAGTAAAGGAAACAATCAACAAGATGAAAGGCAACCGACAGAATTTACAAACCATACGTCTTGATAAGGGGCTAATATCCAAAATGTATAAGGAACTAAAAGCAACTCAAAAGGGGAGAAAAAAGGGCAAGGGACTTGAATAGACCTTTCTCCAAAGAAGAAAAGGTACTCAACTTCATTAATCATCATGGATAGGCAAATCAAAACCACAATGAGATATCACCTGAAGCCTGTTAGAATGGCTATCAGAAAGACAAAAGGTAAGATTGGACAGGATGTGGAGAAAAGGGAACCCTTGAACACTGCTGGTGGAAATGTAAATTGGTAAGCCCTTATGGAAAATAGTGTGGAGGTTTCTTGAAAATTTTGAAATAGAACTACCATATGATTCAGAAATTCCACTTCTGGGTATACATTTAAAGGAAATGAATCAGTATCTCAAACAAATATCTGCACTCCCATGTTCATTTCAGCATTATTCACAATAGCCAAGATATGGGAAAAGCTAAGTGCCCACTGATTAATGGATAGAGACAATGTGGTATATATATATATACAATGGAATATTAGCTTTAAAAAGAAAACAAATTCTTCCATTTGCAACAACATGGGCGAACTTAGAGGACATTATGTTAAGTGAAATAAGCCAGATACAGAAAGACAAATACTGCATGACCTCACTTATATGTGGAAATAGTCAAACTCATTGAAACACAGAGTAGAACAGTGATTACAGGGGCTTGCGGGAGGAGGAAATGAGGAAAGTTGGTCAAGGGGACAAAGTTGCAGCTATGCATGATGAATAAGTTCTGAAGATCTGATGTACAACAATGTAGTTATAGTTAACAATGTTGCATACTTTAAATTTGCTAAGAGGGTAGATCTTAAGTGTTCTCATCACAAAAATTATAAAAGGATAAGATGGTAACTATTTTCTTAAGTGAGAGGTAATAGATATATTAATTTGCTTGATTGTGGTGAATATTTCCCAATGTAAATGTATATCAAATAATCAAGTTGTACACCTTAAGTACATACAATTATTGTCAACTGTACTTCAATAAAGCTGGGGGAAAAAAGTGAAGCAACTTACCTGTAATGATTCTAAGAGCATAAGTTATAAGAGATAGAATTGAGAATTACTTTCTAGAAATAGAAGGTTCCTAAGGAATCATCTAATTTAAAGCCATGTATTACTGTATTTTGGTACTTGATGCATATTTTGTAGACAAGAAAATTAAAGTTCAGTCATGCTAAGTGGCCAGCCTATGGGCATAAAGCTAGTTATTAATAAAACCAGGGGTATGATCGTTGTCTCAGGGCTCATAATTGGTATAGCAGAGAGATAGGTTGGTAGACAAGTAGGAAAATACTTCTTAGTTAAAAATTTTGCTTTGATTTCTTATGGATAGAAATGAAAATGTTTATTTTATGTTATTTTGGTGTTTTGCTAAGGAATCAAAGAAATCTTTGAAGTACAGTCAAAATTCTGCATTGTAGAATTACCTGAAATAATCTTTTTCTCTATTCATTTAAGTCAGGAATTTGATACACAGTTATGTTTACTTCTATTTGGTTTTGATTTTTAGGTTTCTAATCTACTGGTTTATTTGTTTTACTTATTTTGACTTTTATGTAGTCAAATTCATCAGTCTTTCATTACTTCTGGATTTTAAGCCAATAGTTAGGAAAGTTTTCCTTATCATCAGATAAAAGAATTCATCCATATTTTCTTTTTGGTTTGTTTGTTTGTTTGTTTGTTTTTTGATGGTTTCTCTTTCCACATTTGGGTCTCCAATCCATCTTGAGTGTATCCTGATATATGAAGCCAGGTATGGATCCAATTTTAACTCTTTCCATCTGGTCATGTAATTGTCCCAGCATCATTTATCATACTAGTCCGTTTCTATTGTTTATAACAAAATACACAGAACTGGGTAATTTGTAAGAAAATGAAATTTATTGCTTACAGTTCCAGAGGCTGGGAAGTCCAAAGTCCAGGGAACGCATCTGATGAGGGTCTTCTTTGGTTGTGTTTTCACAGCCATGCAGGGCTCTCACGTGGCAGAAAATGGCAGAGCAGAGACTCTCATGTGCTCTCCTTTTAAAGCCCTCAGAACCACGCCCTTGACCATGATTATTAATCCATTCACTATGGCATGGTCCTACAGTCTAATCATTTCTTCAAGTCCCAACCTTTCAATCATCATAATAGGATTTCCCACCCTCTTAACCCTGTCATAGTGAGGGCCAAGTTTCCAATACTTGGAACTTTAGGGGACACAATTTAAGCTTCAATGAGTCTGGGGGTGGTGGTATTCAATTCACAGCATTTACCAAATAGTAAAAATTTCTCTCTGATTGAGATGTTACTTTTATAAAACACTAAGTTTTCATACAAAGTTGAGATTACTTCTGGAGTTTCTGTTTGGTACCATTGATATGCCTATTTGTGTAGAATATCACACAACATAAATTTTTAAATATCCATAACTCTTTTGTATATCTGGCATGACTAAATGCCCATCCCCCCACTTTTCTTTTTGAATATTTTTCTGGAAACTTTTGCCATTTTATTTCCATGTGAGCATTGCAATCAAATTAGCCATGGCTCTGGTTAAGTTACCACTAATATGAAGGTTAGCTTTGGAGTAGAATTCCACACATTTTTAATGCTCTATCCTTCGTGTCTTTCGTAGTTAGGATTTTCTTAGGCTGCAAGTAATCAGAAACTAAACCAACATGACTTTCAAAATAAGGGATTCTTTTTTCTCAGAAAACAAAAATGTTAGAAGTTGGCACCTGATGGTATTAGTTCCACTACTCAAAAACATCAAGTTTGTGGGAAGGATTTCTCCTTACTGTTTCAAGATAGCTGCAGCTCCAGGCATCAAGTATTCATACTACATTTGAAGACTGGATACGTGACTTCCAACAATTCTACTATGAATTCACCAGGTATTAATCACTCTTGCCTACATTCCCAACACCTATACCTTTATTTCTATCTAAGCTATTGTCTGGAAAACACTAGACTGTAGATAAAACAAATATCTTCCTTCCCACTATTGTATACGGAGCCCCTAATTGTATATGGAAAACCACCATGCTGACTCCTAAATTTATATATCTAGCCAGTACTTCTCTCCTGAACTCCACATTCATATAGTCACAGATGACTTGACACCTGCATTTGGATGTATAATAGACATCTCAATGTTAACATGTCCAAAACTAAGCTCTGTGCACTTCCCTCTAAGTGCTATACTACCATTACCTTCCCTTTAATTTGGTTTGTCAATTTTTTTGTCCTTAATATGCTTATCTTTTTTAATGCCCTGGGTAAATGTTCCTTATTCTCTCGCTTACCTTGCTTTAGATATGTTAACATAGTTGTTCTACAGTATGACTTGATCATTTCGATGTCTGAAATCTTGGCAGGTCTCCTCCTGATATCTGTGCTTCTGCTGATGTTTGCTGTTTCCTTATGAGCTTAGGCATATCTGTATGTCACTCATTATCCTAGTACAGAGTTACACATAGAGGCAAACCTGCTGGATATAATGGAGCATTGACTGATCTCATCTCTTTAGTGATTTCTAATCTTTAGGAAATTCGAATGAGTACTGTGCATCCATCTCTCTTTCTTTATCACAGTATTTGCTATTAGATCAATCACTTGTTCATCAATGATTTGGTAGAGTGATTGTGTTTCTTAATATAATGTTTTATCCTATTGTGATTTTACCATAAACTATTGTAAAGATTGTTTATAAAAGCTTTCTTCGTAATAGGATTTTGTTGAAAAACAAACAGGTGAAAAAAAAGTATATTTAGTATAGTTTGAGATTTCTCCTCCCCTCATTTTGTTTACTCCAAGACAAAATGAAAGTCAATACATAGTTAGCTTTATGTTTATTCTGAATATATTTAAACACTGAAGCATGTTTTCCAAACTTATTGATATTTCTTAAAAAATACTCAGTTTAAGACCTATGAGACTTGAATAACCAAAAAGATGAACAATGCTCCTTGTTGGGAAAGCTCAACATTGTAAATCCATAAATTTTCAAAAATGTACCTGTGAATTCAATGCATTACCAATCAATAACCCATGAGATAATATTTCGAAGCTTGACAATTGACTCTCAAATTCATTTTAAAGAGTGACTAATAAAAAGGGAAGAAAGGCTGAAAAAGAATAAAATTAAGGGAATTTGTCTAACCTGACATTAATATAAATTCCTGACTCAGGAAAAAATAAATCAATGGAAAAAATAAAAAATCTAGAGAAAAGTCAGGATACGATATAGGGATCATATCATATCAATGGTAACAATAAATGATTATAATTATTGGCACTTGGACAACTGTTTAACCACTTGGAAAAAATTCAATAACAAAATATTCACTATACATCAATATAATTTCCAAATACAGTAATATTTAAAGGTAAAAAATATGGTATTATATAAGAATTATGCCATACAATGTTTTGTAGTATGGCAGCCTGAGAATAAAAGATTTCAAAAGTGCTAGAAAAACACTTTTCTACTTGATATTTTTATAAATATTCAATAATCTTAGGAATTAAACTCCAAAAACAAATATCACAAAGGAGAAAGAATGGCTTTACTGCATAAATTTTTAATGCTAGATAATGAAAAACACACACACAAAATTTAAAACATTAAAAAATAAATGACAAACTGACAAAACACATTTCAACATATTTATCAGACACAATATTCATATACCAGGTTAAAAGTTTTAGAAAACCTCAAGTAAAATGATGGATGTTTTTTCCAACAGTAAGTGAAGGAAAAAATAAGAATAAATTTAAATATAAATAAAGTTAATGTAAGCAAAAATAATATACAAAAAATTATTTAGCCTCAGTTTTATCAAAGAAATGCTGAATAGGATCCTATTTCTATCATAAACTTAGCTACTGTAAAATATTATATTTAATACTAAAATTGGTGACCTTTACAGAAAATAGATAATTTTATAAATTATTGTTGAGTAAATTGTGCTAAGTTTTCTGAAAACTCTAAAAATGTTTCATCCTTAACCTATCAATTTTACATCTGGGAATTTCTTCAAAAGAAATTAAAAAAATTTGTCTGCATTCATATTTAACTACTTATAAAAGCAAGTTATTTTTAAAAACTTTGAATACACAGTCGATAATTGCCAAATAAAATTTTATATTAATTTTTATTATTAAGAAATATGTTTATTAACTATTATCAAGTAAAAAATACATAGGTTGTGTGGCAGTTTTTACGGTTTATTGTTATATATATATGAGTACTCACTTTGATTAGTTTTATGCGTAGGGTAGAGCTGGGTGTTAGGAGAATCTAATAAATATAATAGCAAATCTGAATGGGCCATTTACTAGCTGTATGAACATATTCCATGACCCTCAAATTTCACTTCTTTATAAAATCACGAACATGTGCTTCTGGATATATGTACAGAAAGTTCATGGCAGTGTTGTTCACAATAGCTCCATCTGTAATAGAATTACTTTTAAATAATGAAGCACATCCACACAGCAATGAAAGTAAATAGAATATAAATAGACTACAGCTACACACAAATGTGACTCATAATGTTAAGCTAAAGAAACATGATGCATGCATACAGTGTGATTCTATTTATATAGCTTTAAAACATAGTGAAACAAAACCATATTATTTAGACAAACAAGCATATGTAGCAATACTGTGAAGAAAAGCAAGGAAGCAATTATGACATAAGGCTAGCAGTTACCTCTAGAGATAGGCAGGGTATTATAATCAGTGATCCCACGGCTTCTGGAGTGCTAGTCGTGTTCCATTTCTTGACTGCTGGAGAAGAAGGAGGAAATTACATGGGAGTTCACATTATAATTATTCATTAATCCGCATAGTTATGTTTTTACTCTTTACATATGTTATATTTTGTAATAAAATAAGGATTTTTAAAAGTTGGTATTTGCTTCTCTAGTATTAGAAGTATCCAGGTCCTTTGATCATCTGACTAATGGGATATCACATATTTCTATGGTTTGATGTTTGTCTCCTCCAAACCTCATGTTGAAATTTAATTGCCATTGTACAGTTTTAAGAGTGCGGACCTTTAAGAGGTGATTAGGTCATGAGGGCTCCACCATCATTAATGGATAATGCCATTAACTCGAAAGGGGGTTTGCTATAAAAAGGAGAGTTTGGCCCCTTTCTCTCTCTCTCTCTCTCTCTATCTCTCTCTCTCTCTCCTTCCTCCCCCAGTCTCCCTCCCTCCCTTTCTTTGCTCTTCCACTGTGTAATGACAGATCCAGAAGGCCCTTGCAAGGTGTCAACCTTGATGTTGGACTTCCCAGCCTCCAGAACTGTGAGTCAATAAGTTTCTGTCCATAATAAATTACCCAGTCTCAGGTATTCTGTTATAGCAGCACAAAATGGACTATGACACATATGATGGGTGAAGAAGTAATTCGTTGATCCCCTTCAGCGTCTATCATTCATTCTGGACCACTGTTCATCTAATACATTTGCCTCATGTTGTGGGGAATATACTCGAGTTTTTCCAGGAGTGGTATGCATTTTGCTGCACTATGCCTACCCTTAGCTATGTTGCCACTGGGATTAACATGAAACATTAACAAAGCAGATTGCCAGGTCTGCATGCCATTACCGTTACATTCCCTTATGTGGATTGAACTTATGACCTCATTAGCACCTACTGTAAATAACTGAAGTAAGTAACTCAAGCCAGTCCTAAAATGAAAAGTAGATAACAAAACATAAGAAAAGTGGGAATACCCTTTAAAGTAATTCACTAAAGCATCTGAAATTAGTCTATAATATTCAGATGTATTTTTTATTTTGATCAAAGAAAGAAAAGAAGACTGAAAAGCAGATTAAGCATCATCTTTATATGTGAAATAAAGTAAATTTTTATCATTATTCCATATGAGAAACATAGCTGGATACAAAGAATGGCATTTTAAAATTATTTTATAATATAAATATTCAGATAGAAAAGAAATAAAAATAAGAATATTGATAAGTATAAGATATCCTTTAGAAGAATAACTACTGATAGAACAAAATTTAGATTACATATTTATATTCTTTAAAGTTAACACTTCAAAATTTAAGTAGGAAAAACATGCAAAAGAAAATTAATAATATATTAAATATTCTATATTAACTTTTAAAAAAAATTCCCAAATAATGCTGTAATTAAAGTTGAGAATAAGCATTATAATTGTCTTAATAACTCAAGGTTTAAAATAAACTATATCTGGAAAGTCTGCTCATTTATATAAGATATTGGAATTGCTTTTTACTATTTGGCTTTATTAAATAAAATTATGACTAAGCATTTTGAAGAAAATTTTCTAAATGGAAAATTTTAAAAGTTAAAACAAGTTACTTCTTCTTACTTGTACTACACAAATATTTTCTTCTCCAGTTTTCACTAACCATTGACAAAATTTTTATCCATTTCTAATCCTGCCCAATTTCAAAATGCTTAGTCTCTACTGTAATTGTACATTGTTATAAAAATATAATTTTCTAATTGGGTTGCTTGTTTTCTTCTTGTAAAGTTGTTTGAGTTCCTTATATATTCTGGATATTAATCCTTTGTCAGATGTATATTTTGCAAATATTTTCTCCCACTCTGTTGGTTGTCTTTTAACTCTGTTAATTGTTTCTTTTGCTGTGCAGAAGCTTTTTAGTTTGATATAATCCCATTTGTTTATTTTTCCTTTGGTTGCCCGTGCTTTTGGGGTCGTATTCATGAAGTCTGTGCCCAGTCCTATTTCCTGAAGTGTTTCTCCTATGTTTTCTTTAAGAAGTTTTATTGTTTCAGGGTGTATATTTAAATCCTTAATCCATTTTGAGTTGATTTTAGTATATGGTGAGAGGTATGGATCTAGTTTCATTCTCCTGCATGTGGATATCCAGTTCTCCCAGCACCATTTGCTGAAGAGCCAGTCCCTTCCCCAGTGAATAGGCTTGGTGCCTTTGTCAAAGATCAGATGGCAGTAAGTGTGTGGGTTGATTTCTGGATTCTCTATTCTATTCCATTGGTCAGTGTGTCTGT
Source organism: Cynocephalus volans (assembly GCF_027409185.1). NCBI lineage: Eukaryota > Metazoa > Chordata > Mammalia > Dermoptera > Cynocephalidae > Cynocephalus > Cynocephalus volans. The sequence continues at coordinate 105,100,863 of NC_084468.1, read as the reverse complement.
TTTTATGCCAGTACCATACTGTTTTGGTTATTATAGCTTTGTAGTATAGCTTAAAGTCAGGTAGTGTTATGCCTCCAGCTTTATTTTTTTTGCTCAGCATTGCTTTGGCTATGCATGGTCTTTTATTGTTCCATATAAATGTCTGGATAGTTTTTTCCATTTCTGAGGAAAATGTCTTTGGAATTTTGATGGGGATTGCATTGAATTTGTATATCACTTTGGGTAGTATGGACATTTTCACTATGTTGATTCTTCCAATCCAAGAGCATGGAATATCTTTCCATCTTCTTGTATCCTCTCTAATTTCTCTCAGCAGTGGTTTGTAGTTCTCATTATAGAGATTTTTCACCTCCTTGGGCAAAAGAGCTAAGTAGGCATTTCTCTAAGGAAGATATACAAATGGCCAACAGACATATGAAAAAATGCTCAACATCACTCAGCATCCGGGAAATGCAAATCAAAACCACATTGAGATACCATCTAACTCCAGTTAGGATGGCTAAAATCCAAAAGACTCTGAACGATAAATGCTGGCAAGGTTGCGGAGAAAAAGGAATTCTCATACATTGTTGGTGGGACTGCAAAATGGTGCAGCCTCTATGGAAAATGGTATGGAGGTTCCTCAAACAATTGCAGATAGATCTACCATACGACCCAGCTATCCCACTGTTGGGAATATACCCAGAGGAATGGAAATCATCAAGTCGAAGGTATACCTGTTCCCCAATGTTCATCGCAGCACTCTTTACAAGAGTTGGAACCAGCCCAAATGTCCATCATCAGGTGAGTGGATACGGAAAATGTGGTACATCTACACAATGGAATACTACTCAGCTATAAAAACGAATGAAATACTGCCATTTGCAACAACATGGATGGACCTTGAGAGAATTATATTCAGTGAAACAAGTCAGGCACAGAAAGAGAAATACCACATGTTCTCACTTATTGGTGGGAGCTAAAAAATAATATATAAATTCACACACACACACACATACACACACACACACACACACACACACACAAACCGGCGGGGGGGGAGAAGATATAACAACCACAACTACTTGAAGTTGATACGACAAGCAAACAGAAAGGACATTGTTGGGGGGGAGGGGGGGAGGGAGAAGGGAGGGAGGTTTTGGTGATGGGGAGCAATAATCAGCCATAATGTATATCGACAAAATAAAACTTAAAAAAATAAAATAAAATAAATTAAAATAATAAAATAAATAAATAAATAAAAATAAAAATAAAAATATAATTTTCTGATTTTGAAATTATTTAAACCTATGTTTGCTTTAGTGTTAGCCTTAAATTAGCGTTTAGATTCCCCAGCCCCCTTTGATGTAGAAATGATAAAAGGTAGAATAAATCCTGAGGGAGCCCATTTCTGTAAGTTTAAAATATTCAGGAATGGACAAAGTTCTCTTTCAAGGCAATGTCTCTTTCTGATTTATTAACTGCTCCTTCTGGATTTATCCATGTGGGAAAACATTGCCAAAGCTCATTTGTCTTTTCCTGCCTGTATCCTTATTTCATGACATTGAGGCACTTTGTTCTGCAAAAGTATTTTTAAAAGGTGACAAGCCTTTCCCTGTGGAACATTTAAATAATAATAAAAACCACTTTTAATTAGGATCTGGAATAATTGCTGAGAAGAAAGTGGGAACGGGACACCGCTATCAACAGTAGATTGATTTTATTGATGTTTCTTGAGTTATCCTCATCTACACAAAACAGCTCTGGCGTATTTGTTTTTCTTTGCGATTCTCCAGCTCTCTCTTCCTTTGCTAGGCTAAACATTTTCTTATTAATGACTGTGAAGATCACATTTTATTGTTCCCAGAACCACTTACCAAGATAATTAAAAACATTTCCATTGCAGTTTTCAAAATCATGGTTTCTCTCAACCAATTTAGAACATCAAGAAAATAAAATAGCCAGATATTTTTGATCATCCTAATATCTGAAGCAGTGTCTTACTACATATACAGTTAAAAATTCAGAGTATTTTTATTGATTAAAATTAAACAGGATTATATAATCTACCTCACCCATTTTATGGAATAGGAAACTGGGACCAAGAAGCACAAAGTGGAGAATCTAGTATAGATAGTGCTAAATCTCTTTGGCTTTCCATGATAGTGAACTCGCTGATGAGTAATAATCTAATGCTGTATAACAAGCCTTTGTTTCAAAATAATAGTAAAGGAAAGGTAGAAAAAAAAAAGAAATTAGAAATAAATTTGGAGTGAGAAAATTCAGAAAAAAAATCAAATAAAATTTTGGCCGTATTATCTATGAAATAGATTAATGAAGAACATTACTCAGACATTTGCTTTTCCTTTATTAACGAGATTTCTTCACACAAAAAAGGTTCCTCATCTCTTACTCTTTCCGCTTGCATGCATCCTGTATCCCAAGAACAGATAGTGGCTCTCCTATAAACCCACCTGATGAAGAGTTCCTCATTCTTCAGGAGGGAATGAAAATGTTGCCTCGTCTATGAAGTCTCCCAGACACCCCAGTTTATTCTCCCATTATACTTCATACTTTCATCTACTCTTACTGTACTGTAATTTTTGGTTTGTATTTCAGTCTTTTCTATCAAAATAGCATTCCCCCAGGGTAGGGAACATGTTATTCATTTTTGTATCTCTGGTGCCAGTATTATAGTAGTCATTAAATTAGTATTTGCTAAGTGAATCAATAAATAAAGGATTACTTTATGGTGATTTCCCTGAAGTATTCTTGGGCCTCTTACACATGTAGGAGGGTTTTTTGTTTTTGTTTTTTTAATGTTCTCAGTGTGAATGAATCCACCTACCCAGGTTTTAGAACAATAAACCATCTATTTTCCATCCCCCTTCTCCCCTTCATAACCATGATTTTAGCCTGCAAGGAGAATTAATATAAGGCATTCACTTAGTAATTACACTTTAGCAAGCAATGGAATTTCAAATATATCTATATTTAGGTTCACTATTCCCATTATTATGTTGTCAAATTATTTCCAGTACATTTCAAAGCCTAGTAAAATGCATTAATAGATATTCTAATGTTTAAAAGAATTAATATAATGTTCAAATTTTGATATACTACCAGAAAAAACAAATGTCCAAAATGGAAACACATAGAATCAATATTAACAATAACACCAATAAAATACTTTATTTAGCTGGGGTTTCACAACTTAGAAATATGAAGAATTTAAAAAGGTAATTTTAAAAAGCCATAATACCAAAAGACAAGAAATTAAAAACTAAACTGAAAAACAAGAGGAATTTTTTAGCTATACAGAACTTACCAGTAAGATTATGGAGATGGGTGCATTTACTCCTTCTGTGTTAATTTCTGTATCTTTCAAAATATCAAATAAACATTTATTACTTCTATAATCATATGAAAATGAAATAAATAAGAAGAGAAATTTTCAGTACTAATAATTCTTAAGAGTGGGCATCCTTGTCTAGTGCCTGTTCTTAAAGGAAAAGCTTTCAGCTTTTCCCCATTCAGGATGATATTGGCAGTGGGTTTGGCATATATGGCTTTAATTATGTTGAGATACTTTCCCTCTATACCTAACTTATAGAGGGTCTTTGTCATGAATGAGTGCTGAACTTTATCAAATGCTTTTTCAGCGTCTATAGAGATGATCATATGGTCCTTGTGTTTGAGTTTATTAATATGGTGTATCACATTTATTGATTTGCGTATGTTGCACTCTCACCACTCCTATTCAACATAGTGTTGGAAGTACTAGCCAGAGCAATCAGAGAAGAGAAGGAAATAAAGGGCATCCAGATTGGAAAAGATGAAGTCAAACTGTCCCTGTTTGCAGATGACATGATCCTATATATCGAACAGCCTAAAACCTCCACAAAAAAACTGTTGGAATTGATAAATGATTTCAGCACAGTAGCAGGATACAAAATCAACACACAAAAATCAGTAGCATTTCTTTTCTCCAATAGTGAACATGCAGAAGGAGAAATCAAGAAAGCCTGCCCATTTACAATAGCCACCAAAAAAATAAAATACTTAGGAATTGAGTTAACCAAGGAGGTGAAAAATCTCTATAATGAGAACTACAAACCACTGCTGAGAGAAATTAGAGAGGATACAAGAAGATGGAAAGATATTCCATGCTCTTGGATTGGAAGAATCAACATAGTGAAAATGTCCATACTACCCAAAGTGATATACAAATTCAATGCAATCCCCATCAAAATTCCAAAGTCATTTTTCTCAGAAATGGAAAAAACTATTCAGACATTTATATGGAACAATAAAAGACCACGAATAGCCAAAGCAATGCTCAGCAAAAAAAATAAAGCTGGAGGCATAACACTACCTGACTTTAAGCTATACTACAAAGCTATAATAACCAAAACAGTATGGTACTGGCATAAAAACAGACACACTGACCAATGGAATAGAATAGAGAATCCAGAAATCAACCCACACACTTACTGCCATCTGATCTTTGACAAAGGCACCAAGCCTATTCACTGGGGAAGGGACTGCCTCTTCAGCAAGTGGTGCTGGGAAAACTGGATATCGATATGCAGGAGAATGAAACTAGATCCATACCTCTCACCGTATACTAAAATCAACTCAAAATGGATTAAGGATTTAAATATACACCCTGAGACAATAAAACTTCTTAAAGAAAACATAGGGGAAACACTTCAGGAAATAGGACTGGGCACAGACTTCATGAATACGACCCCAAAAGCACGGGCAACCAAAGGAAAAATAAACAAATGGGATTATATCAAACTAAAAAGCTTCTGCACAGCAAAAGAAACAATTAAAAGAGTTAAAAGACAACCAACAGAGTGGGAGAAAATATTTGCAAAATATACATCTGACAAAGGATTAATATCCAGAATATATAAGGAACTCAAACAACTTTACAAGAAGAAAACAAGCAACCCAATTAAAAAATGGGCAAAAGAGCTAAGTAGGCATTTCTCTAAGGAAGATATCCAAATGGCCAACAGACATATGAAAAGATGCTCAACATCACTCAGCATCCGGGAAATGCAAATAAAAACCACATTGAGATACCATCTAACCCCAGTTAGGATGGCTAAAATCCAAAAGACTATGAACGATAAATGCTGGCGAGGCTGCGGAGAAAAAGGAACTCTCATACATTGTTGGTGGGACTGCAAAATGGTGCAGCCTCTATGGAAAATGGTATGGAGGTTCCTTAAACAATTGCAAATAGATCTACCATACGACCCAGCCATCCCACTGCTGGGAATATACCCAGAGGAATGGAAATCATCAAGTCGAAGGTATACCTGTTCCCCAATGTTCATCGCAGCACTCTTTACAATAGCCAAGAGTTGGAACCAGCCCAAATGCCCATCATCAGATGAGTGGATACGGAAAATGTGGTACATCTACACAATGGAATACTACTCAGCTATAAAAACGAATGAAATACTGCCATTTGCAACAACATGGATGGACCTTGAGAGAATTATATTAAGTGAAACAAGTCAGGCACAGAAAGAGAAATACCACATGTTCTCACTTATTGGAGGGAGCTAAAAATTAATATATAAATTCACACACACACACATACACACACACACACACAAACCGGGGGGGGGGGGGGAAGAAGATATAACAACAACATTTATTTGAAGTTGATACAACAAGCAAACAGAAAGGACATTGTTGGGGGGAGGGGGGAGGGAGAAGGGAGGGAGGTTTTGGTGATGGGGAGCATTAATCAGCTACAATGTATATCGACAAAATAAAATTAAAAAAAAAAAATAATAATAATAATTCTTAAGTATTGGAACATTTTATTGAAAGAGGTTCTGAAATATCCATCCCCGGAGATTATTAGAAATAGGATAGAGACAGATTAATTCAGAACAGGTCAAGTAAAACTTGCTTAAATGGTGACCTCTACATCTGCCTTCCATTCCATAATGTCTATGACTGATTTTAAGTGTTGTGTAAAACAGCAAAATTGCTATTGAAAGGAAACATAATCTAGCATGAAGCAGAAATAAATTTTTGTTTTGGGAACCAGTAAGCTCCATAAATGCTTACCTTACTACATTATCAATTAAACATTTTTTCTCTTGTTTTTTGAAATTTCTCTGAATTTCAGATCATCTTTTCCTTTTCTCCTTTTCAATAAATATCTCCTTTGAGGCAATTCAGGAAAAATCATAACAAAACCACAATAATAATTGATTGTTTAACACAAATCCCTATAAGGTATAACTATAATTACAGAATGGATAAATTGTTAGCTACACATTAACCTAAATTCATAGAACACTGTGCATAGAAAACAACATCATGAGCTAAAATGGAAATTCAAGAACAAAAAATGAAGGTTTGGTACATTTAAATGTTGAACATTTTGAAATCATTGATACTCTCGCTGTTTGACCTAAATAAAAGTCAATTTTATGTGATTCAATATAAGGAATGGTTATTTCAAAAGTAATCATTACACAATATCATATTTAACAAAATAAATGGCATTAAGATAAATATTATTCAGATGTGAAATGAGAAATTTGTTTGATTCCTTTTAGCTTTTCTCATTTGGAAATTTTGTTTTATCTTTTCTATAAGCATTTTAAACAAAAACTACTTTGTAATAAATTCTTTAAAAAGAACTAATGAAGGAAGATAAATAAATAATTTAATAATTTTATGACGGATAGAGATGGATATAAAAAAATTATCAAAAATTACTAAATAAACCAGACAAAATTTACTTTTCATAAACAGGTAACTTGCACCTCATAAGACATAATTTAATTTTCAACCTTTTAACTTTGGTTAAGTTTCACTTTTCTAGTTATTTTCAGGTCCTTCATATTACTAGTGCAAATATATATTTATCAAAACATAGTAATACTTACATGAATTTCTGTAAGGATCTCCTGCACTTCTTTATTTCATATGTATATATTGAAGTTTTTATCTTTAGTTGATAAATTTCCCAAAGTAGAGCACCATATGTACCTCCTTCACAATGAACACAACCAAGCAAAAAACCATCAAATAATTCACCTATTTTAAGATATTTCTGAGTGAAATCTAGAAAATTTCTTAGAATTTTAAAATTTAGAAAAGATATCCTGAGTAAATTCTGAGAATGTGATATAAAGATATTAATTCATTAAATATTTAATGTATTTTAAATATGCAACACAATCTCCCATACCTGGCAAGCAATATTTATAGATAATGTTATTTTACCTTCAATTCATAAGAAAATACATACTATGCTCCACTTCGAAGGAAATGGAAAGCCTCTAGACAGAGTAAGAGACCTGAGACCTTGTAAAGGTCTTGTAAATTCACATATTGAGGGGATTTTACTTTATTTATAGAGAGAATATTTCTACCTCATCTATCAAAATAGAGTCTGATTTCAATTACCCTCGATCGGTTCCTGTATCAATTGTTCTTTCTGCCAAAAAAAAGTGTATCTTGGAAAAACTTGGCAAGATTTATATACCACATCAGACCCTGCCAGTACTTCTCAAATCGAAGACATAAAGCTATTTGTTGACACTTAAATCTCCAAAAGCTCAGAGTGAAATGGGACACTAAATAAAACCAGGGAAAGGGAATATTGATTTTTTTTTTTTTAAACCAACTCTCCTTTGTGACAAAGTTTGGGCATTCTATTCAATATTCTTTTTGATTTCCAACCTCCATTATGCTTTCTATTTTCTTCATGTGTGCAAAAAAACTCTCTTCTTCCCCTCTAAATCACTTATTCTTATTTCCTGACTTCTTTTGCACTGTTTTTATTCCTGACACCTCGATACACTCATATTCTTTCCCCCATAAAAACACTAAAATCGTCATCTTTCACCAATTACAACAGGGCAGGACATGATGCCCAGTCTTTACTAGCAAGCCAGCAGTAACCAAAATACTTAATCAAACATGCCTCAAATTCAAAAGAAAGAAAGAAAAGGAAGGAGAGAAGGAAGTAAGGAAGGAAGACAGGAAATCTGTAGGTGTTTTAAATATTCTTATTTTATTTGTATGATGTATATGCAAAGAGGCCTACACTAAATGAATTACCTAAGACCAAAATTTCTTTATATGAAGCACAAAGACTTTATGTAAAGTCACTCAAAGTTATATAACCACCACAATAAGCAAACCAACCATAAAACTCCTTGAACACTTCGTTTGTAGTGACTACAAAACCAGAAGTATTTCATTGCAGACCTTTATTTATCTCCTGCCTAGGCAAATATTTAATATCCAATTTACACAAAGTTGTAAAGCCTTGTAGGTTTCCTCAGTCTCCAGCCTCTCTTTCCACCCTTCTTCCTCTGATCCTTGCAGCCCCCAAGGATCCCCATGCCCTACTGCTCTGTTAACTCTCTCCTGACCTTCCAGTATCAATTCATACATGAGGGCATTGTACATGTACAAAATGAACATCATTCACAGTAAGTTGTTCCCTGAACCAGGCATTTATAATTTGAGCCTTTAATCTTACTCATAGAAAGAAGGGATTTGTTTTTTATTTCATCTTTGTTGTTTGTTTCTGTTTGAAGGATTTGTTTCTGCTCCTCACCTTTCATTGAAAAAATTCTGGTCAACTTCAGGCTAAGTAGGTAAGGATAATCACACTTACCTGGGTTGAACATAATAAAAATAAAAATTTTATAATTTGGAACAGTGTTTCTCAAACCACAGATCACTCAAAGAAGAATTACCCAGAATCTTTGTGAAAATGCTGATCCCTAGGCCCATCCCATAGCCACATATTGAAGCACTGAAAACCACTACCTGAGGACAACTATTCAACTTGCATTCATGTAAAAAGGCAATGTCACACCTAAAGGCATTTTTTGTAAAATAAACTTTTTCTAAGATTTGTGTTTAATTTTTGTTCAGTATGTCATTTCTATATGTTATTTTCTGCAATGTACTGTTCAGTGTAGGAATATTGTTACTGACAATCTTCTGTTAATTTAATAAAAAAAAAATAGAAAATTCCCCCACTGCACTGGTTTTATGACTCAAGACTGATGTCACTGATATCTCTTTCAGCATCCCTGACCTCAAAATGTAATGGAAAAATAAATTAATGAAAACAAAGGCCATCAAAGGAATTGTAAATTAATTTTCTCTTAAGAAGCAGGAGAAAATATTTGTTTCTATGATTAAAAATGACATTATGCTATATATTCTACAAGATAATATTCTCCAAAGTAATTCTATTTAAAAAATTTTTTATTTAGTCCTTTTACTAAAAAACTACAATAGATTATTTCAAAGAGTTTTTTTTTTTTAATAAGTTAAATACTGTTGATTATATCATCTGGTGCCTAAAGCTGGAGGAATTAATGGTTATTTGATTCTCTGCTGTGACATTCTTTCGAGTTTAGGATAGGTCACTTTAGCCATAATTAATTCTTTAACTTAAAGAAAAAAGCTAGTAATAAAGGGGTAAGCAAGTATTTAGCAAATATTTACCTCCATCAGATCACACCTGGGTTTCTACTTCTGCAAACTCTCTCTGTTGTAGTCTCTGATTGAACTGTATGCCATTCATTAATAACACTTATCATGGCTGTAACTGATTTTTAATTGTGCAATTATTTTATTACAACTCATGAGAGAGAAAAATGTTAACCTTTATGAGGGCATTAATATAGGCCCATAGCCTAGTCCAGCACTTAGTATGATGTAGGTTGTCCATAAATATTTGCTGAGTGAATGAATGAATGAATGAATGAAATCACAAAGCACTGTGAAAACATAGGAGGCAAGGCCATGCAGGGCAGTGAGAGCTACACTCTTTCAATCCTTACAGTATTTATTGGCTTCTAGCATGATCACACACTCTGCTCTAGCCCTGGCCAACTGATATTTTTCTTGATATTCACTCTCCTTAGATTTGGTTCAAAACAGGTACAGGTTTTAAAACTGTGTCATTAGTTTTATTCTTTTGTGGTAAACAAGAACCAAAGAAAATTAGCCCTAAATCTTCTAAACTACTCAATTCTATCATTTTCACTGTTATGTGCCATTGCACCATTGGTTTCTCAAAGAATGCCTTCTTATTTTAACAATTTCTGAGAGTTCAAAAAATGGGGCTGGGATGGCCATGTCAGGTATTGCATAATAGTGAATTAATTATCATCTTAGAAAAATACAAAATCTACTACTTTATTTCATAATTGGAAACAGAAATCAAGTTTGTACCATAGGAATTCATATCAGCACATCAGGCTGTCAACAATCTCACACTTTGTCAGATTTGATGAAAAGCAAAGAAGGGTAAGTCCTCATGCTTGAAATTTCTTCATTGAAAAAGGCAATTTTCTGGCAGTAAAAACTTTGGAAGTTTTAATAAAACTTTCACAAGTATTTATTACTGTGTGAAACAAGTGTACAAAATAGATCTGAGAAGAAAAAATGACTTTGACTAGGAAATCTTTGGAAAGGGCTCTCCTTTTCTTGGTTTCTGTTTATTATCTATAATTCTTTAAGGGAAAAAAAATGGATGAATAAAATCAAGAAGGAAACCTTTTCCAAGAAGTCTCTCTTTTTAGCTGTTTACCTGGTTTTGAATTACTAATTGATCTTTTAAACAAAGAAAGACAGTCCTGTAATAATTATCTTCAGAATTTTTCCTGAATTACACAGCAACGTTTTTTAGACCTTGACTTGAAGATATCAGTATGTAACTTGTCTTCAATATAAGTCTGAGGTTCATACTTTGCCTATTTTATTAATACATGATAATGCTATTCTTTTGTGTAACAGAAATCTTGAGCTCATTACAAGACACATGCCTAATAAGTTAATAATAGGATCACTTGAGAATAATAATGCTGAAGCTTTATATTTTAATAATGTGAATCATGTTCTTGATGTGCTTGCATGTAATCAGCCTTAATCAGATGGAAAAAGAACAAACACTTAATTTGAGGGCTAATTTTTGTGCCACAGGCATATTTGCTTAAGGCTCACAGCCTGACATGAACATCTATGAAATGACAAAAGATCATTGAAGCAGATTTCTTTGTTTAGCCTTGAAAATTTGCAGAGCATATAACTTTGACAATCATAAGAGAAAAGGAAACTGAGTTTGATCTGTGAGTTTTATGTCATAGTTAAATAGGAACATGGTTCTTGAGTTCACTAGAGACTTGTGGCCACTCCATCACTTTGCCTTGCCAACTGACATATTAAAGAAAAGATGAAGTGGAGATGAAAGAAATTACATGAACCGAGAACTCCAAGGAGAGTACCAAATGATGTCAACTCTCAAAAAAGGTGAAATGTTATTTATATGCAGATTTTTCTGATAGCATTCTGCCTTTCTAGGAACACAGCACTTGTTCAAGTAATTGGACAATCTTTGCACCCCTGCAGTGATATTTTACCCAAATGCAGTGCATCATAAGAAAAATGATTTAGCCTTGACTTCACTGCTTCTACCCCAGAAGACTCAGGTCTCTTGCTGTTTGGGTAGAAAAACTAAAGAAAAATAAAATTTCCCCAAGGAGAAGAAATTTTGGTTCTGTTACTGTTAAACATAGAAATGAAGTAATTGTTACCTTGGAAAGAAATGAACTGCAAACTCTTTCCATCTGTTTACTTAGGAAGGAAGGCTGGTGACCTCATTCTCACTGCCATAGGTGATTAGCTCTTTTGTTGTGACTTCTGCAGTATGGAGGACTGCTCATCTGTCAACAGCTTCCCACACCAAGCCTCACTATGCCTATCTTTGCCACACGACAGGCAAATCATGTATGATGCCCAAAGTGGTAGACAGTACTGAGGTAACATCAGCTAACCAGGCAACTTCGTTACATGTTTAGCTGCAGCTCAGAGGAGGACGTGAGAACTTAAACCTCCAGGGCAAGACCCAATCACTGAATCTCCAGCTCAAAGCTTGACATGTCATCCCTAATCAATCAGTTGTTAGGAATCACAGAATATTTTCTTAGCTTTTATTCTGGAAGAGGCTAGAGACTATTACTTGAAAAAAACTAGAGCTTATCACACATTCCATCAACATCACTTTTGCAAGTGAGATAACCAGGAGATAAACTCTGTCATGGGTGGCCAAAGTCTTGTTAATTGGACAGAGCACTTAGATGTTGGGTAGAAGATAAATAATCCTTCTAAATCAGAAGCAGTTTCATAAAATTAAAGTTGACTTTGTAAAAACCTCTGAGAAGCTCTAATCTCTTTTTACCAAGTTCCATGAATTGCAGACTTTCTGGAATTGTTAATTTAAGATAACAGGAAAGGTTTGTGAACCTGATGTCTTTGATTTACTTTTTAGGCTATGAATAAAATTTATACAAAACAAACTCACCACCTACATTCTGAATGATTGGCAAGAGTAAAAATATAGTAGCCAAAGGAATCTCTGAAAGATAAAAAATTACCATTTCAAAAACATATCTTTTTAAATTGTTAAGCATGTTTCAAAAACATATTTTTTTAAATTGGTGAGCATTCTCATTTAAAACTGGCAATAACTTGTGATAATCAGTTTTGACCTGACAACAGAGAGCAGATTAGCAATTTTTGTCTCCACAAACATTCTGAAGCTTGTGAAGAGAGATGTAAGATCTTTGAACGAAAGCTTAAAGTTTCACAATTTTGGTCAAATCACAATACTTAAGAACAAATGTAGTGTTTTTGATATTGCTCTTCACGGTCAAACTACAGGGAAGGTTGGCATTAAAACTCTCTTTGATCTGCATGTCAGTCTTCCTTCATGGCACAAACACAAAATAAGTTTTCACGTCTTCTAAGAATTGAACAAAAACATCATATGCCTTTGACATTTCATGCACAGTAGACAATGTTTTCTGTTTTTCTACTCTTAATTTTGGCAATATTTTATTATGTGGGGCAATTTACCCAAGGAAACACATTCTTTTGCTTTTGCTTACAGAACCAAGGGCCCTATTAAAAAATGTAGAGGATAAAATAGAAATCAATGCTGGCAATACATAACTTAAATACAGTTGCAAGACATGTTAACTTTCAAAAACAAAAATTGAAGAAAAGCTATGAGAATTGTTGGCTACCTGCCTCCTTGGGAGATGTGGCCGAGAATCTAACACATTCCAAATATATTCTTTCATTTAGGGGTTTAAATTTAAATTCTGTGTTCTCATGTAAAATGATTCAAAGGAACTTTCCTGTAGATTCTGGAGTAGTCTTCATCTCACTATATACTGAGATTACAAACAGTTCAACAGCGGGCAGTGGCAGACACAGCTGTGTACACTGTCAAGGCAATATACCAGCTGAGGGATTATTTGAGGTCCCAGTACTTTTCCACCCATTTACAGGTAAGAGAGGACACAGTCTAAATTCAGTACCCTCAGGTTAGAGTCATGAAAGCAGGGTGCAAAGAGAAAAAAAAAATAGAGCCAATTTTTAGCTTCTGAGTTTCAAAATTAATTTTGGAAACACATAGTGGGACAATAGTTTTAAAGAAAAAGTTTTTTAATCTCAAAAGGCCTAATACTGAAGGAATCAAAGCACAAATCAATGCCAAAAAGAACATATTTTGAATAATTTATAAAATATGAGTAAATTTTTACTACTCCAGAGATGAAAAAAAATCCCTCTGAACTGGAAGTGCAGCACCAGTAAGGAAAACATTCATGTGTGAGAGGATGTTGTGAAAAGAGGTGGGGGTGGGGCAGCAGAATCCCCTACATGTTTGGGGCCCAAAAGTAGAGGGGACCTGTGCCCTACTTCCCACTATGAGTCCTGGAGGCAGCAGTCTTGCAGGACTCCCAGCCCCTACAGTGGCTTTAGCATAGAGATGGCTACTTGGATGACAGCACTGAAGATTTCCCATGATCCCAGTTAAATGTAGCAGTGTAGCAAGTCATTTCACAAGTCCTCCAAGGGGAGTGAAATTCAGATAAGAAAGAACTGGTGAACTTGGAGAGACCTCAAAATATACATGATGAGGCTGTAAGAACAAACACAGCTGTCACCAGAGATGAGACAGGGAACTGGATGTCCAGCATGTCATCATGGAGGTTTGACAGTGACCATGAATTAGAGGAGATATTTCAATAGATGCAAGCGTGAACAGATGCCACACTAGAGCCAGGCACTACCATAGCAGAAGTGGTGCCACCATGGTTGTTCTTTCCAGGAGGGCAATTTGACTGCAACGACGAGTGAGTGTCCATATCTCTTGACTTTAAACAGGGATTCTGGCTTCTCTTTGCTGGACCTTTTGGTTTTTATAACCCTATCTCTTTTGGTTTTCATAACCCCAACCCCGGTTAGCATATTCCAGGCATGACAGACCTCAGTGGTCTCTTTAAACGTTCACTTCTTAAAAGCTGAAGATAGTACAATAGTTTCAACTTAATTTTCTAAGTTAGCCAACTTATTAGCCCATCTGGAAAGTATATTCAACTGATAATTATTTTCTTTCTCACTCATACCTTCCCAAATTGAATATGCCAGTCTCTGGTGGTGCATTTGGGACTTTTCTCTCTGCCAAATTGAGATTTTTAAAATGTGTTGATTAATAACCACCTCAATTTTTGAGGCTTTATAACACCTCACATATTATTGATTCTTAATAAATATTTCTTGGCGGCCTCTGAATACTTTTATAAACCTTACAAAAATTTTTGGAAAAAAAATTTGATTCAGTTCAGAATAAAGTTGAACAATGAGCAAATATTATGTGCAAAATAGGTACAAACTGAAGATGATGCCGTCCCTGTCCTGGGGGAGCTGTGCTAGTCAGAGCAGTAATAAGGTAAAGAAGGAAAATGACTCGGGGCTTGCCCTAAAATATACTGGGTGTTATGAGTTGAATCGTGACCTCACAAGAAGACACGCTGAAGTTCTAACCAATGGTGTGCATGAACATGACCTTATTTGGAAACAGTCTTTGCAGATGTAATCAAGTTAAAATGAAGGCATTAGGGTGGGCCCTAATCTAAGATGACTAGTGTCTTCACAAAAGAGGGAAGTTTGGACACTGACACATAAGGAGAATGTCATGTGAAGACAGAGACACACAGAGAGGAGAATACCAAATGAAGACAGGGAATGGAGTCACACTGTCATAAACCAAGGAACACATGTTTCTACCAGAAGCAGGAAGATGCAAGAAAGGACTCTCCCCTACAGACTTTGGAGGGAGGATGGCCCTTCCAACACTCTGATTTTGGACTTCTAGCATCCAGAACCATGAGAGAATAAATTTCTGTGCTCTAAGGCACCTAGCTTGTGATATTTTGTTATAGCATCCCTGAGAACCTAACACTGTGGGATGTAAAGTCCTATACACAAATGACTATGATAAAAAGTGAGCATTCAATATTCTAAAAGTGGCACACACACACACACAAAAAAAAAAAATTGAGGAAGGCTCAGAATTAAGAATCACAAAGTTTCCTATAGCAAAGACACAAGATTTAGACATGCAGTCATGACAAGATTTAGATGTCTGGAAATGGGGTGCATGGCATTCTAGATGGAAGGAAGGGTCTGTGCAATTGGAAGGATGTCAGATAGCACAGAGGGACGCATAGTAATGATAAGGAAAGGGAGAACTGAACAGGTAAGCAAAAAGGAAGTTTGGGACTAGATGATGGGTGTGGAGGGTTTGAATGCTAGGCTGAGGATTTGGGTCTTGACAAAATAAAGAAACTATTGAAGGCTTTGAAGAGGTGAGAGGCAACACCAGGACTGTCTTTTAAGAAAAATACCTAATCACTTTTTGTAAGATAGGTTGAAGAGGAGAGAGACTTGAAGGCAAGGAGACCAGTTAATAGCCTAGTAGTCCAAGATACAGGCAATGAGGAATTGAACTACAGTAGTTGTAACAATAATTGAAAGGGAATAAAACGTGAATGAGAGTAATATCACAGAAGTACAATGAATACCACCAGACAACTAATTGGACTTGGGAGATGAGGTACAGATAAGAGTTATATCTGTCATCTCTTGCTACAATAATCCTGCGTAACAAAAATCACAAAACCATGGTGACATACAAAAATAAACATTTATTTTTGCTCATGTTTCTATGGCTTGGCTGGACATATCAGCTATATGAGCTGGGTGAGTGAAGGGGAAGGGGCACTTTCACAGGAATCTGCCGATCTCGGAAGGGCTCTAGAATTGCCTGGAGCCCTAGCTGGGACCACAGGGCTGACTCTGCTTTTTCCACTGTCTCATTCTCTAGCAGGTGTCAGCACTCCCTCAAAATGAAGGCAAAGAAGCAAGAGTACGAGCAGAAATCCACAGCATGCTTTTAAGATTGCATCACGTTTGGTCTCATTGGCCAAAGCAAATCACATGACTGAGTGTGGGGTCAGAGTGAGAGGGGACTACGGAGTCACAGAGCAAAGAGTATACATATAGCAAGGCCATTATTTAGAGCCATGAATGCATTCAGTCAAATATAGAAGTCAAAGGTGATTTCAAAGTTTTGTGGAAGGAATAAGAAAAATATTATCTTAGCAAAGTCCTAGTCTTCCTTCAAAACTCAGTTCAAGCAACACTTCTGTAAAATCTTCCCTACAGCTCCTCTGGGCCTCTCATTGTTTCTTTTACATATTTCCACTATTTAAATTATCATACATGGTACTTGCCTGTTTTCGTGGCTGCCTCTTATACTTAGTTGTGATTTCCCAAATGTCAGAGACCATTCTGCTTTGCAGTCTCAAGGTCTAGCTTCAAATGCCAGCTCCACCCCTTACTAGCTATGTGGCTATTTCCTATCTATGTCTCTATTTGTAGAAGGGACATACAAGCAATGACAACCACCTGGGTCATTGTGAGCATGACACAATGTATGAAAGGACCAAGAAATGTTGATGATGATTATGATTATGTGTCATTAGTTTTTATTTTCATTGATACATACTTTGTGAAGTGCTTAACACATAAAAGACATTTTTTTTAAAGGCTTTTGAATAAATGAATGAGTGAACAAACAAAAGATGAAATGTATGGAATGAAGCTGGTGCTACTGAACGTGAAAGACAGCAGGGGGATATTTGATGGAATGGGCAAAAAGAGGCAAAGGAGATACAATTAAGAGAATCAAGGAGAAAGTTGGCCTTGGTACGAGGAGGGACATTTTGTCTGAGCAAGCATGTGTATTCTGGAAGCCTTTGAAAATTGAAAAGCCATTTTAATTAGTCACAATTTCTGTTTGGGTTCTCGATTTTTTTTTTTCCTGTTTTAATGTGGTTTTAGGTACACAGTACACATCAGATGAGACCTTCTCTAGATCAGTGAGGATCAAGGAAAACCTACCTATCATATCCTGATAGCATGTTGCTTTGCCTTCTAAGTGTAATAGATGTAGAAAATATTTACAGAGTTCACAGAATGTTTCTTAATAAGCATGCATCATTCAAAATATAAAGAGAAGAACTACTTCTTTACAGTTATTAAAATATTTCAGCCCTCTGAAGCTTTACACTAGATTTCACAAACCACAGTGCAATAATTGCTTTGCTTGACTTGTTTAAACAGCTACTTTCTTGACTTGACAGTTGAGGCATGAGCATATTTATGCCCCATGTAATCAGTCCACATTGTTTATAACTAGGTGAAAAGTAATTAAGAGCAATACACCTAATAATGGCCTACCAGAAAAATTTAATGTAGTACATGAACTGTTGAGGTGTCATAATCATGTTAAAAAGCAGTATCTAAGAGAAAAATATAAATCTAAATACTACTGTCATGGAAAAGAGCACTGGGTGAACGGGAAGTCATAGCACGCTTTTATCATCTTCCTACTTTAGAATAGGATTCCTATTAGAGGTAAATGTGTGTGTTGTTTAAGAACCACAGAATAATAGAAAGTTAGAGTTAGATAAGAACTTAAAGTTTCTCTCCATTTTTTTCTGATAGCGTTAGGGTAGCCGGGTGATTTTCCCAAGAACAGGAAGAGAAAGAACCAGGTAGGATTGTGCTAGTTCACTGATGTAAGGCCAGCACCTAGCACTACCTGTTGCTCAGTAAGTTCTCACTCAGAGAATAGTTAAATAAGTAAAAGAGTGACTAAACCCCATGTGTTCTCATTCATAGATCAAATAGTAAGCATAATATGTTTCTTTCTACTGAAAAATTAAAGAGCTATAAAGAATATGCCATCTTTTAATCAAAAAGATTTTACTTCTCTTATTCCATATTTATCTCAATGATGGTCTAGGAAAGAAGCTAAAACAGAAGTGCAAAAATGAACTCAAGGATAATTAGTTCTTCCAAAAAAAAAGATCACTTTAAGTGAGTTCACAATGAGGATGAAGAATTTCATATTACACTGTTAAAAGAGATCAATTAGCCTTTAGCCTTGAAAACTGAAATTAAGAACTATGAAAATTTGTTGATTTAAATGATATCTTTATGATTCATCTTGTAATTGTAATTTTGCTCTAATTTTTAGAACAAATCAAGAATGAATTGAGTGTTCATTGATTTGTGGAAGAAATATTTTTTCGGCAAAAAATTTGGTAAAGCACCTTCTTCCCTTCATATTTAAATTTCCTATCAGAGATGCAAAGAAGGCTCATTTTCGTTTCCCAGACTCCTATCTTAATCTTATGGTTCTCAAATCATTGTCTATTGAAAGCCCATCACATACAAAATGTGGCTTTTCTCCCCTTATTTAACATTCCACATTCTCACATTTTACTGGCTGTGTATGAGATTCAAGAAGTTCTCCCAGGTCACTTTGTAAATCTTAATCTTTTGCACTTTCACTTTTCAAAGTGAATTGTAAATTGGATAATATAAGCATCTAATAATCTTCAAGGCATTGATTGACAAAGCTGTTGAGCACATTCATATTGGTGCTACAAAAAGAGGGGATATTTGAATGGACATTAATTTCATGGTGCTTAGTTACTAATTAATATTTTTGTATTTTTACAATTTCTGCTCTTCAACACAACATAGCTGCTTAACTTCAGACAATCAATACAATAAATGGATGATAATATTCATTTTGAGTACTTTATTCAGAATAGTAGTTCTAGGGAATGCACTTGTTGTGTCCAAAATGTCAGTAAGCATCATATTCAAATTGAATTTTCTGAGAAATATTACACTTTGGATCATCTTAGAAACTCCTAACTTCAGCTTTCCAGATCTTAACTGCTTCACTTCAACATACGTATACACAATTCTCCAAAGTCTATTATCTCTACCACACTTGACTTAATCAGATTCACTCATCGAGTTAGTCTTTTATTTAAAGTCTCCACATTTTCTGTTAAACCAAGTTTGAAGGCCGTGAGAAAAAAAAAAGAAAGAGCATGTGATATTTCTTTCATCAGAATGTAAGAATAAAGCCTTTCTCACCAATCTTCAATTATGATTTCATTTTCTGAAGGTTTGAAAGTGAACTCATTAATAAATATATACTCATTGATAGTACTTTTTCGGGCTAGATAAGAGTTAAGCTATGTTTGGCAAGTTTTTGCCAAATGTACAAAATTATGTACATTAGCTACTCAACCTAAGCCATATTAAAAAGTGACAGGCTAACTGCTTAACAGTAGGAATTATAAGCTTTCAAATATCTTAAATGACTACCTACTATTTACACATATCATGACTTAATTAATTTATTAAATCCAAAACAAGCATTGACTATAAGTTAAATGAAATAACCTTCTCCCCTTCCTTGTATAACTTATCTGGTTATATAACATATGGAGAAAGACAACGTTAGAAGAATCCTAGTTCATGATTTATTCAAAATCTATGGACAGTAGTCCTAACACCCAGAAAGGCAAAGCCCTATGATTATTCTCTATTCAGTTCAGGGAAAAAATTTTTTTCTGATCAATCTATTTTATACAATTCTGATTACACAGTTTCATTTGTTTTATCATACAAATTTTCTGAAAAGTCTTAAAAAATTAGTGACCATGCTATAAAAATGGTTGACTCTATACACAACATTTTCATAACAATTTCATATTTGATGAGCTTTTTTATAGTTATAGAGAACTAGTTTCTTA
Source organism: Cynocephalus volans (assembly GCF_027409185.1). NCBI lineage: Eukaryota > Metazoa > Chordata > Mammalia > Dermoptera > Cynocephalidae > Cynocephalus > Cynocephalus volans. Next base: position 105,080,830 of record NC_084468.1, on the reverse strand, counting down.
ATTTGACTTAATTTTCTGCAATCCAAAAGTATTTATTGAGCAACTGCCCCAAGGTACCAATTGTGGGGATTTAAAAGGTTATAAGGTTTATAAGGTTATTTACTCTCTCAATTAGATTATAATTTTGTGGAGGAGTTAATATTTACAAATATGAAACTATCAAAAACTTAAGAGTCGTATTAAAGTTGCTCCAAATTTGTGTAACCCCCATAGACAGCTTCCTAGATGTCCCTGACTCTTTGGTATCCCTTTTCTTTAATACTTAAATAACTTTGCTTCTTTCCACATACTGTAAAAATCCCACTCCAATAGCCGAGAATTACGGGCAAGGTGTTTTTCCTAGTTTCCTCCTGCTTCAGTTTCTGATCCTCCTTCACAATCACGCCCGGCCTCTCACCTCTGCACCTGCTGCCTTTGGTCTGCACAGCTTTGCTCCTCACTGGCCACAGCTGATTCCGTCACTCTTCCAGAATACCACTGACACAGGTCAGCTGTGTGTAACAGAGTTTTACTAAGGATTTGGGAGAGTGGTAAGTGAGTTTACAACATAGGACAGCCATTAATTTAAAACTAACTGTTCGTGTTCTTCAGCCATTCCCAGGCATGGGTAACTTATTGTCCACGCTTCCCTAGAGCCATACGCTTAGCCACATTTTCTCAGGCCCCCCTTGCATCTCTACCTCTCCAGTCTCACCGTGTCTTACACAGAATTCCACATAATCCCTACTTTTTCCTTTTTCTTTTCTTTTTTTTTTTTTTTTGAGAAGTTTTATTTTAAAAGGGAGCAGATAATGTGTCAGTAGTTGGAGGATATCAGATCAGGAGAAAAAATTCTATTCCTTTGTTATTGTATTTATTCATTTACTTATGTTGGTGGCTGGCCGTTTCTGTTTGTTTTCGTTTTTATTTATTTTTTTTGAAACATAATTATCCATATTTGTGAGGTACAGAGTCAAATACCAATACCTGGATACAATGTGTGACGATCAAACAGGATAATTAGCATATTCCTCATTACACAATTTAATCATTTCTTGGTGACGAGGACATTCGATCTTCTCTCTTGTAGCCATTTGATAACATGCAGTAAATTAATGTTAATTACAGATGCCTAGCTCCCTGCACACCAATAGAACTTATTGTTCCTAGCTAGGTGTTTCGGGTCCATTAACCAATTTCTCACTATCCTCCCTCTCCCCTCCACCTTTCCCACCTCTCATAATTACAGTTGTAATTATGAGTTCTCTCCTTCTGATATGACAACTTACACAGTCCCTATCTTCTACTCAAGGTCAATTCGGCACTCTTTTTCTAATTCATGTTCCAGGGAAACCTCACTATTTCCAAGGGACCCATCAAGTTATTTTCCTAAAAAAAAATCATCTCACCTTATGTGAAAATGCCACTTGCCTAGTATGTGAAAGTGTTTGTAGTCAGTTCTTGCTTTGAATAGAGTTTTCTAAAATTGTTATTATCATATTACACGAACAAGTCAGAGTCGGTAAGAGAAAGTTCTCTGGAGATTGGATTTGTCAACCAGGCTTCATGGAAGAAAATAGAATTGGCCCATCGAAGAAGGTCATTAGTATTTGAGTAGATTGAAAGGAGATAGGAAGATATTTCTTTGTAGCAGAACATAAATAAGGGGTGAGATATTAAATTGTGCCTGATTTATGTGGGAGAGGGAGAGGACAGTTGATTGACCAGGACGGAGACATGGTGAGTACTAGAATATGAGCTCAGAGAAATAGCTTCATTTATAGAATAACTAGAGAGAAGGAAGAGTTAAAACTTGGGAACAACAGAATACAAGAAATAGAGGCTTTGTAGGATTCTATAACAGGAGTGTGACATGGTAAAAGAACTATCTGGGGATAGAACAGAAATGTGCTGATGGAATAAAAGGCTGGGGCAGAGAAGTCACTTTGTGTGACTTGGTGGTGACTATGAGAGGCACTGAGGAAATGAGCTAGCCTGGTGATGTTGGAAGGGAGGTGGGTGGCGAGAACCAAGAAATAATGCAAAGGATCCACCATGCTTGGGCTCAAGGCTGCTGACCAGCAACACTGCCCCAAATATATGTAGTGATGAGCTGGGACAGAGAGGTAAATAGGAGAGAAGGAGATATCTATTCTTTACACTGCTGGGTCATGCCATGAGCTAAGATTTAGTGGTAATTTTTTACCTTGGCTGCCTCTTAAGACATCCCTCTACACCTCTCAAGACTTAGGTATCAGTGGTTGATAATATCATTATAAAAAATTTAAAAACATTTTAAATATCTTAATCTTTTATGAACTATTTTTGTTGTTTTTATAACAAAGGTAATGAATGTTTAAAAGGAATAAAAGTAAAAGAATATAAGATAAAAACATCAATAATCTGCCATCTAAAAATATACCCTGCTAACATCCTGCAGTTAAACGTACTGTATTTTTAACAGATTGACATATAACATATTAGAGTCAGTTTCGCCTTGTGCCTAGTTCATATTGCTTTTTAAGTTATGGTTTCTACAAAAGCTTTTAAAAAAGAACAATTCATTACAGCTTTCTAATATTTGATAATAGTATTTCTAGAATAGAGTGGTTAAAATGAGAAAGCTGATAAAATAATGCAAGTTTCTCAAAACGAGCCCCACTGATAGAGATGTGCTTCAGGTTTTGGGATTCCATTCGTTTTGGGCCATGACACTAGCCTTCTCAGAAACTTCATATTTGCACATTTTTCATGTGCAATAGAGATAGGCATTGGGCACGTACCTGAAACTGAGAAAGATATCTTGCGTCCTGAATTTACACAGACCCCAAGAACCATAAAGTATTTGTTTTTCAGGCACCAGCTTTTTAAAGGGGTGGTTTTCTTTCTGCCGTTTATGGTAGCCAGGAATGAAAAAATGCAATAAAAACACATTATTTGAAGACAAAGACAAGCAGAATGCTCTGAGATGTCATTTATTTTGTTCAGTTTCTCTAGCTATAGAAAACTCAGCCAATCCTATGGAGAGCTATTCTTTACAACAGAGAATTATTTTCTTCCTATAAATCATGACATATTTCTAGAGAAGAAAGGATAATTTGCCATTATCTCCTCAGGGTTCTAAACATAGCTGGAAGAAAATATTAAACTCAGCTATAAGTTTGTAATGTTTTTGATACTTAAAAGTTTTAGCCATTGCTTTTCCAGTCTTGTGCTGACAACAAAATATGTTCCTTAATTTCAAAAGATTTATAGACCTTCATTACTCCCTGGAAAATAAGATATGTAGAAAGAAAGAATGAGATAACTTGGTAATGTAACTTGGAGTTTTGAAGATGAGATTTGGTGCATATTTATCCACAACCTTGGGAAGGTCATTTAATCCCTCTATGTTGGAATTTGATGCTAACATACTTTCAAGTATATCTTCTCATTTAGCCAAGCCATTATTTATATGGAATACTAGAAAAAAAATCAAACCAACAATGATTCTCTAAGCACAGAATGTAGAAAACACTGTTTACACTACAAGCAGGGTTATCCACCCATCACAGAGAGAAATCAAGCTGCCCAAACATCCCATAGAATGGCGTCATTTTGCACATTTGAAAATGGATTTTTAGTGATCTAGGAACAAAACAAAATAACACACACTTTTGACTTTTTCAGTATTCAAAAATGCTCAGGAGCAATTTTAACTGAGAAATACTATAAATAAATTGCCTCGGGGACAAACAATTTCATAAATATCTATTGATACTTTAATATTAGAGAGAACTTTCAAGGCATTATCCTCAACTTCCTGTCTCCCCCTTACCTTTCCTTGAAGGGGTTTATGAGTCCAATACTTTAGGCCATGCAGTGATTTTATTTCCATGAGTTGAAAAGAGCACCTGTCCTATAATATATTCAAGACAGCAAAGGCAGGGGGTAGGAAAAAAGAAGCATTGTGTGAATTTGTCATTAAAGCTCCCTAAATAAGGTAAGCCAGAGAAATGACCAGAGAGAATTCCCAGCTTCTAGAAATAGTCTACTGACCTCTACAGGTGAGTTTGGCTGCCCTTTCACAAGTTCTGTGGCTTCTGGCATAGTCTTATCATTTCAACTTGCTCCTCACAGACAATACCACTATTCAGAGTTGTACCAGATAAATGCTTACATTGAAAAAGGCCCCCTTGGTTGTTCATACATTCCAAAAGGAAACAAAAGTTAGGCCACCAGAGAGCAATGGGCCTTCTACTCTTGCTCTGTCTTCCAATAAGCAGCACATATTTACTGAGCACCCAACAGATGCCTAGTGCTGTGCTTGGCTCTGCTGGAGGAAAAATAAAGATATGTTAGGTCTCTTTCCTTAGAGATGTCATTTAATTCCAGAGAAAACATGAAAATACATCACACAGAGCCTGCCTATCAAACAAAGTAAGGTTCAGTGGACCAGCAGCACTGGCATCACGTGAGGCTTGTTTGAAATGTGGAATCCTAGGCCTTCCCCCAGCCCTGCTGAATTGGAACGTGCATTTTATCAAGATCCCCAGGCGATTCAAAGGCACATTAAAGTTTGAGAAGCAGTGAGAAATAGAGCAATATTTTCTCCCCCCACAAATTCATGCTACACAGCTATAAATGGCCACTGGTCCAACCACATGCTAAGACTATGAATGTGCATGTTTGTGAAATGAAATGTGCCTAACTGTCTAATTTACATTAGACATTCTCAGCAAGGAAATCGTTCATTTTTAGTGCTATTGGAGTACAAAAAAAATAGATTGTTTATTTTATTTAGTTTGCCATTTGTGGACTTCCAAAAGGTAAATCTTCATTAAAAGGGGAAAGTATCTATCACCTGAAATATACTTACATTAGTTTTCAAAGCTAAGAACATAGCACCTAGAGGTTATTGAACTCTATTAGAGATTTTGCGATTTGGTGATTCAGATTCTTATCTACTTATCCTTTTTCTGGAACTAGAATATCTCTAGGATATATCAACACAAAAAGACACATCAGCTTGGGAAGGATTTTACTCAAAGGATGTTTAAGTTTGTATGTAAGAACAAAGAAGCATTTAAGAACAGAAAAGCATCAGGCTGAATTATGGAAGGCTTGAGCATATAATTTAGTACACTACAAGTAATATAATATCAAAGCATTTTCATATTTAAAAATTATTTGAAATCAACAGCAGATAATTTCTATACTCAATAAGGATAAATTTAAATTTTAAAGTGATGACTGACATTGGTATAAAATGTGCAACATTTGCTTTGTATCACTGGACCATGAAGGCAACATACAAGAATTTTTAATGATTGCTAAATTGCTCTTCACCGTACTGATTACATTTTGTGTTAAATTGTGCAATTAGGTCAATGTGAAATTACTACACATTACCTTCATATTACTATTCTCACACATTCGTTCTTTATTCCTTAAGATCCCTTAAAGAGTCAATGACATTCCTTGAAACAAAAATAGATTTCATTTACATTAACGAAGATTTTGATTAGTTAATGGAAAATAATTCCATGCAAGTTTCTGTATTGAATTACCCTTTACAATTTTTTCACTTGACTCGCTACACTTTGTTTGATATTAGCATTTGTGGTGTGAAATGCAGTTCAATAGAATAAGAAACATGTTCTTACTTTTTTCTTTTCTGACCCCTTTTAAATGCAAGTTATAATTTATAAAAATCACACTTGGTCATTGAAGAATTACTTTTTCTCTTTCTTTGTAGACTTCAATCCCCAATAGTGATAAAATCTTACCATTAACTATGAGAAGGAAAACGTGGCCATGATCCTAAAAGAAACTTAAAATACACTCGATTCCCATTAGATCAGTATTAATGGGAATATAAATGTATAAGAATGCTCCAAAGGCATTTGCTTACAAACGTGTTTGTCTTGCTTAGCCTGTTGCTCTGGCATACAAGTTAAGAGAGATTGAAAAGGTAAGGATACAAATGGTAAATGCATTCTCAAGCTAGAGGGATTTTTTTGGAGCCATTGTTGTTCTCTTTGGTTTTTGGTTTTTGATAAGTAAATTGTCACTGTCTCTAAAGTATTAGGTGGTTCTAAAAGGTAAACACTTTGGAATATGTGTGTGTGTTTGTGTGTGTGTGTGTGTATAACACACATATTTTTTTAATCACTTAAAATGTCAAAACATTAAGAATTTTAGTTCCAGAATATAAAAGTTCCAGTTTGTCATATACCTTAATTAAAAACAAAGATATTTCTTCTAAAACTAATACATTTATTGTAAAAATATTATTTGGAAATGTCTCACAATTTGAGACACAAAAAATGATTTTATAAAAGGATGAATAGTTTCTCTTTTCTCAATCAGACCCTCCAATATTTATTTCATAATCATATCCCCGTAGTTTTTGTTACCTTTAATTGCAAACAAAACTATTTTAATATTTTCCTGTGGGCATCAAAGAATCAATATTTCATCTTTTTCAGTTTGAGGAAGCCAGTTTTGTGGGACAGCCCCATACAGATTCATAGAGATGCTGGTGGCCAAAATAAGGAAAGCTTAAATCAAAATTAAGTGATTTTCCAAGTCTTATACTGAAATGAATGAATTGGACAATAACGATTTTATGAGAATGGGATAAAATTAAAAATTGGAAAGGAAAGACAAGTACTATTCCAACAGCCCTCTGCTATGAGGCCAGGGTTAGGATAAGAAAAAAATTCTTAAAATTATAGGTTTCATACTAAAGTTTCTCTGCTTATTTTTAAAATATTTACTCAGGAATCATAGCCAAGGTTTTTCCATACACAACTTGTTGCGAGTAGAAATCTGAATCATCGTGGAATGTCTACATATTCTCTAAAACAGTGCCCTGTTGTTGAAGACTTCTGTAATGATGGATAAGGAAAATGGCATTGTGAAGACATAATGAATACCCATTTGAATAGCCACAAAACTGCCTTATTTGCTTTGCAGAGCTCAGAGTAAATTATCTGCAAAACTTTAGTGAAAGTGTAACGACAAAATGTTGCTAATACTCCTGTTCCTTTGGTTAAAAATTATGTTTTTGTGAGTCCATTCAAATATGTAAGAGAGAAGTAATATGTGGTACCATGTTGTCTTACAGTGTGGTGTATGAAAGGATCTTTCCTGAGGTACAAACTACATGGTATTGTTTTCTTTACAATTCAGTTAACTTTATAACATGTTACATGCAAAGTACTCACTATGTGAGAAGTACAAGGCACAGTGTTAGGCCCTGCAAGGAAGGGGACATAACAAGATGAATACGACACAATCTGACTAGAAGATTGCAATCTAATAAAGAAAAAGGAACAAGCAGCATTAGTTATTCTAATATACTCCTCCCAAAAAAGTGCAATGAGAAAGATTTAAACGAGGAGTAGGCACCTAAAGAAGACAAGCAGATAATTTCTTCATACCAAAGGCTGAGGGAGGAGACATTTCATCACATCATCCATACAGCAGTTATAATGTTTCAAGCTACACATTCAGGCACACATAAAAAATAAATAAAAAATTATTAACAGCTTAGTTCCATGGTTTTGGTTCATCAGATCATGCCTCACTGGCATTTGCTGGTATATCTAAAATTTCCTCCTGGTCTTCATCATCAGTCCCCCATCCAGTCTCCTCCTCATCCCCAGCCCCAGTCTCTTTCATACCCGCTCCATGGCATGGAAGAGTCTGGAACTATCTCAGGTCCTCCCTGCTTAGATACACTGAGCTGCTCCTAGGATTCCCAATAGAAAGTTGGAAAATCCCTCTCTCTATTCTTTGGGGTCCCTTGAATTTTTCTGCAGTTATTATTACCTCTCTCCTATGGAAGATACAACCTTGGGGTGGAGAGATTTGGTGAAAAGATTCTTAGTATTGTGCTTGTATGTATAGCTTCTTGAAAAATGGCTAAGGTTTGGCCATGCTGAGATGACACAATGAAGTATTCCCTGCAGACTGCAAATAGGTAACTACGGAGGTCAACAAGGTATCTGTTTTGCCAGGGTGTGTGAGGAGAAGTAACAGATGATCCAGTCAGTTACCCCACTCGAAGTCAAGTCAGAGTACAACGATCCCATAAGACGACTGTTCATTCCCTCGTTCAGTTTTCCATGAACCCAGCACATCTCTCTCATACTTAATCCAAATACAGGTCTCTCTGAGGCCATGTCTGATTTATCTCTGAATTCTCAGCACCTAGCTGAGTCCCTACCTTAATCTAGGGCTGTAATTGATTAATCAATTCGTAATTACAACCAAGGGAGTTTGGGGATATATATATATATAGAATGATTGTACTAAATAGTAAATTATTGAATACCTGGAAGGAAAGGTTAAAGGAAAGTTACACAGCTCTGATAGTTTTTGTGAATTATCTACTTCATTTCAACCCCCTGACCACCAATTATGCTGAGAAGTGTTCACCATGAAAAAGTGCAGAAAACGTAGTGAACACCGATATCATTGACTTTACACCTTACAAAGTACAAAAGCCAGTTTATAATAATGTCTGCATGAATCAGTAGTCAATGCTGCATACATTTAAATACATCATGCTTTTGTGGAGTTAGCAGTGAGTGGATTTTAGAAGGTTCACTTATAATAGGGTGTACTTCATGTATATCTTAGCGCACCAAAGAATTAATTTCTTTAAAGAACCTAGCTGTTCATGTAATAAGTTCATGTAATCACGAACTCAGAAAGCATCCATAATTCCCCACCATTTATTTACCAAACAACGTCTGAATTACTAGTAAAGCATTTAAAGATCGCTGATTATAATATGGCCTTGACTCTTCCACTACTCCTGTACAAACACATTTTCCAACCAAAACAATACTTTACACTCTGCTCTTTTCTACCTCTATGTACTTATACATGGCTTCCTCTGCTCTCTTTTCCCTTTTACTGAAACCATATCCTTCGATGCCCAGCACAAGGGTCATCTCCTTCAGGATGCCTTTGATGATTATTTCTCTCCCAAACCGCAATAAGTACTTGCTATTGTGAGTGATTACTTGGTATTTAGTAAATTCTTGCCTGTGTTCATGTGTGTATGTGTGTGTATGCATGGTTTGTGTATTTAAGTTTACATGACTTGTCTTCCTAGTCAGTCTGGAAATTGCTATATGACAAAATATATTTCTCTAATTCTTTAATATCTATACCATCTAACTTAAATAATTTTTTTTGTTAAATACTGATTATCATGATCATAGTATTAAATATCTCTTAGGAAAAATATCAGAAATTCAATAGACATTTTCTTCAACAGAGAATACAAAAAACATCATTTTGTGATTTTTAAAGAATGCGTTATTTATGTTTCTTTGTCCTTTCTCAGAAACCAACTCTGAAGTTATCTCCACACCATTTTACACAAAGGAGGAACCAGTACTCCTTTTTCTATTACAATACTACAGTCTGTGCATATTAACTCCTATATATTTGGCACTTCCTTATAATTATCTCCTTACAGTTTTTTGCCCCCTACTAGATTTTGAGATCTGCGAAGTCAGGAATTATCTCTTTAACTTTGTCTCTTTAACTCCTAGCACACTGCATTTTTGTTTAGTAAGTGAATGAATCATTGCATGAATCTTTGAGCAGAGAACAAAAATATAAGTGTTTTTATTTTGATTACAAGGAAATAAAGGCTGAGATATAAAAATGACCAATTTAAAAAGTTGGTGGCAAAATAGAATCAAGACCATTGGGCACTTTGTCTGGTGAGCTACAACCATACCCAACATCAGGCTTTCTTCATAACAAATAAAGAACAGTCACAGGATGTAAAGGCAATTTCATGAAACTACCAAAAATGATTATTCACAAGTTGTTTCCCAGGGTCAAAGCCCATCTAGTGCATGTACAATTTTTCTTTATCCAAGCTTAACAATAATAATGATTATGTTTATTTAATTCTTACCATATGCTAGGAAGAGTTTTAAGCATTTAATAATTTTAAAACATTTAATTATCACAACATCTTATCTCTTGCATATTGTTATCCCATTTTATGGATGTGGAAAATGAAACATACGAATTTAGTAACCTACCCATAGCAAAACCAGGGTAAGTGAAAAAATAAATTACATAATCTTAAAATCAAGCTCAATATTATTATTTAGATTGTCAAAATAATATTTTAAAAGTTAGAGCTGTCATAACCTAATACTTCCCCTTCACATACATAGTATTTATTTGCATTTTTAGCCAGAGAGTACTATGTAATAAGTAGGACAAGGTGACTCTCCTCAGTTTCTTACCTTGAGTGTTTAAAGCCTCTGAGCTTGCTCTGAAATGAGGAAAAGAAATTTCATTGCATTTTTATGAGGAAAAAAAAGGAAGGATTTCATGAGCTACAAAAGGTCATACAAATGTTAATTGCATTCTAATAGCTGATTTTCACCACACTGCTCAGTAGGCAAGGACTTAATTGTGAACACCAAACAGATGCAGTAGGTTCAGTACAGCTGAAGAACTCTTCATGGGCCACCAAATGCAACAAGGCATGCATCTAGGCTGGACCCAGTGATCTGAGTCCCCTTCCTGTGCCCCGAGTCCCCTTCCAGCGCCCCTTCTACAGCACCATGCCACCTTTCTGCAGATGGAGATTTTGGTGGGGTTTCACATCCACATGTCAACCTTCATCTTTAAAATAGAAAAAGAAAAAGAGCCTAAAACTTTGTGATCTAACTTAAAGGTCTAAATTTTGGATGAATAAATAAATAAAAATGACAGCCTGCACTATCAACTTGTGAGTGTTGTTTATCCATTAAACAAAAGTACCACCAACCATCGCTGTGCAAGTTTTCACATGCTACCATGATGATCAATTTCAGAACTCTCTACAAAGTGGGAATGGATTTGAAGCTTCATGTTAATGTAATCATCTGCTTCTCTATTGAGACTAGTAACAAGGCCATCAGTTGCCTTTCTTTTGATTTAGCATTTAAAACAGCTCTTGACAATAGCAAAAGATTCTGTCATCATTTTTACGGGGTAGTTTTATTGATGGCTTCCATTCCAGATATAGTCATTTACACATTGTGTCCCTGCCACAGATCAGTGAACCACCTGCGCAGCCTGATTTGATAGATGGAGGAACATGTATGTTCCTCGGACACATCCTTGGACCACCTGAATCAGGTTTCCCTTCTGGAAAATAAAGATAAGCATATTATATACAATTAGATTAACCACATAAATATGTTTATATTCCACTCTTACACACCACAAATATAACATTTTTAAACTTTTCACATAATAAGTCAATAAGAAACAAATATATTTGCTGAATATGTTTGCTCTATCACATTCCTTGAAAAGCCTGTACTTCTGGTTCCTTTTCCTTTTTTATCATGCAGTATCAATTTTTCTAACTCTAATTAGGATCTAGTTTAAATTGTTCCATTTTGTGGCATTTGGGTTCCATCATACAATATTATTAAAAATAGGAGATGGTAATAGCAGTAAGCATAATAAATTTAATTTCCATTTCCCCCAGTGAAGTAATGGAAACACTTTCCAGAGGCTGGAGGTGGGCTCTAGATTCCACGCCCTGCGCTTCACCAACCACAGGGCCATTTTGGCCTAGTCTTTGGCCCTCCCTGGATCTGAGTTATCTCCTTAGGCCTCTTCCATTTTCAAACCTTCTGTGATCCTATAAAATAGTGGAGGATGTACTATACAAAGAACATATGGTAGAGAATTCAAAGATATTCTCACTGTCCTCAGAGAGTTAATGGTAAAAATGATGTAGAAGAGGCATTAAGAAACTAAGAATAGAGACATTCACAGTGAAAAAGTTCAGCTCTTGCATTAGCTGTCTAGGGATGCCATAACAAAATTCCATAGACTGGGTGGCTAGGACAATAGAAATTCATTTTCTCAAAGTTCTGGAGTCTGGAAGTCTAAGATCAAGGTGCTGTCAGGGTTGATTTCAGCCGAAGCCTCTCTTCCTAGCTTGTAGATGGCTGCCTTCCACCTGGCCTTCCCTTCACACATGTGTTGAGAGAGAGAGAGAGAGCCTGGTGTCTCTTCCTTTTCTCTTTAAAACTGTTTTTCTTTATTTTTATACCCTTTCCAGCCTCTGGTAACCACCATTCTATTCCCTACTTCTCTGCAATTGACCTTCCGAGCTTCCACACCTGCATGAGAACATGCAGTATTTCTCTTTCTTTTCCTGGCTTACTTCACTTAACATGATACCCTCCAAGCTCATCCATGTTCCCATGACTGTCTCTTCTTTTTCTTCTAAGGACACCAGCACTATCAGATTAGGAGCCTACACTCATGGTCTTATTTAACCTTATTTATCTCCCTAAAGACCCTATTTCCGAATACCATCACTTTCGGGGATCAGGACTTCAGCATGTGCATTTTGGAGACACATGATTCAGTGTGTCTGAAGCTCTACTTCAGCTCCATCACGTAAAAATGAATGAATCCGACCAAATTATTCAACCTCTGGTTCTCATTTTCCTCATGGAGGAAATACTAATCATGCATTCTTCTGAAAGAGGCTGTAAAGACTGAATAGAAGATTACAATGTGCTATGTTAACTATAAAACGTTAAAGATAAAACATTTGATATGATTGTAAAAACTATTAGTGCTGAGAATATTAAGTGCTTTTGGAATTGAAAAAAGTTAGCAAAATCTCTGGACTGGAATTATCAAAAAAGAAGGACATAGACTCTTAATTATGAGTATTAATTTTCTAATCACAAAGGCCTGAATTCAAATCCTATCTTCATTTACTTCTGATGTGAGTTTGGGCAAGTTTTGAAAACCTTAAAATTCAGCTTTCTCGTCTTCAAAGTGAAATAACAGTATTGTTATATGAGATATAGTATTGCAGCTTTATAGGTTATTAGTAACTTAATAAATATTATCATTAGTAGGGCCTTTAAGGATATGAGGAAAAATGGAGAAGCTGTGTCAACAGGAATGGGTAAGTGCACGTAGGGAACAAGGAACAGACAGGAAATAATGGGCTTAGGCCAGGCAGAAAAAAATGATACATTTGCAAAGATAAGATGAGGTTAAAGTACTAAAAGTTAGCTATTGTGACATAATAAATCATTTCAAAAACTCATTGGTTTAAACCCACAATTACCTATTCTCACCGGGTTTGCTGAGTTTGGGCTGATGTAGACTAGGAATAGCTAAGTAGCTCTGCTTCAAGCTCCAGGTCTGCCTGGGCTTAACTCCTCACGCTGTGTGGAGCTCTGTATGCTCCACTTTCCTTTCATCCTCCTCGGACCAGCAGTCTGGTTGGGCCATGTGCTTCTCACAGGAATGGCAGAGGGCAGTCAAGCAAGCCCAACACGGCCCCACTTATTTTAAAGACAATTTTACTTCATTCATAGCGTGTAAGTCACTCTTGAGATAGCTATAAAAGGATGTTCAAGCAGAAATATGTCTGGATTACACAGAAAAAGCAAATTAACACAAAATCCAAAAGCAAAACAATATGTGGGATAGTTTAAGTGGAGCAGACTTGAAAAAGGATGTTTAAGAACACAATATATTGTAGTTGTATGGAAAAATATGTCACAAATAAAACTGTGAAGAAATTCTGCTAAGCTGACACTTGCAGTTACAGCACTCTCACAAAAATGTTTTCAAATGTGCAGAAGTGGGTAAAAACAGTAATATCAAAACATGTCTTTCTTTTTGATCTTTGTTTCTTTGGAGGTTTGCAATGAACTCAATCAACTACATTCTAAAATATAAGGTAAAATGTTCCATTTAAATTCCCCTCAGGAAAACCAAAGCATTGTTAGAAAGAAATAACTTTCCCCAAATAAAACTTCAGCGAATCTATAAAAGGTTATATGTGAAAAACAAACAAACAGTTATAACACCAAGATCAAGGATTCAGATCCCATACAGGCAAGCCACCAAAAATAAAAAAATAAATACATATATATACATATATATAAAGACTCTATGTGACAAGGACTCCATTTCAAAGATAAAAACTGACAGCCATCAGGAGGCTTGACGGGGAGAAAATGACATAACCTTATAAAATCCCCTTGGTATCAACGGCCTGGTTTTCAAATAACTATTACATTCTTAGATTGGCTTCTCAATAACTAAAAGAACTCTTTATTATATACTTTTTTCTCCAGGAATAAGGATTCTAAGTATTTTGCTTACACATTTTGGTTTCCTTTGGTTCATTAAACTAAGGGAATGGTAGTACAGGCCCCAAGTCCATGAAACACGGTAAGACAAGGTTCAAAGTTCTAAAGAAGCTGCCTTTCCACAAAGTGGCCTTGTGGTGTGTGTCTGTCTGGGTTCTGGGCAGGTTCAATTGCTTCATTTAAAACATAATAAAACTATGGCGAATGGAACTTGGTGACCTTGTTTCACAGCTTTCCAAAGCACACACAAAAAAGTTGAGGGCATTGAAAAGTGAGTCCAAACTTTTATGGGCTTTCTCTCCCCCAGACCTCAGACAACAGCATTGTCATGAAGCAGCAGTGTTCCTAAACGGGAGTCTGGGCATTGATATGCAAATATAGACTACAAACATCCCATTTGGCCTCAGAATTGCTGTGTCTAGCACTGTCACACAAATAGTTTTTGAATCTGAGCAGTTTATTCAAGACCATAAATATGTGTTTCACCCTGTGAACAAATTCTGTTTGCTCACAGAGTTCACAAGCATCGAAATATTAGGTAGACTATAAAACAGCCCCTATGTGCTGGGATGCGCCTCTAAGCAAAGATACTTTTAAATGGACCACATTGATACTGAGTGCTGAAGACTTTAATGCAAATGTAGCATTACCCAGAGAGTAAGGGGTTTGTTGTTGTGTTGTTTGTTTTTTATTTAAGGTGGTTTCTCTGAAACTGAAATAATCTACTTGCTTTTTAGAAATAGAAAGGTAAAAATAGCTTTAGTTCGCATTGTTACTATACTGTTAGTAAAATCATAAAAGCCATACTATTCCTTCTTGATAGATTAGTGATAGTGGAAAGAAGAAAAATAATTTTTAAGACATCTAAGGAGGAGGTGGAAGGAGGGGTAGATGTTTTCCAGTATCTCTCTCTGTCTCTCATTGAAAAAGGTAGTAAAAAATTTACCCCTGGAAACAATGCAAATTAACTTTTAAAATAGTTTGAAAAAAGGATTCCAGCCACCAGAATTCTGTTTAGCCCACATTTGTATAGGCTCTGCCCACATTTCCCAGTGATATTTTGAGCTCCTCCCAGCCATCCCCTGTTCTTTCTGTAACTGCTCCACCTAGAGGTAACTGGTGGCATGGCACAGACCCACTGAATTCTCACCCCACTTCACCACTGAACACACGTAGAACAGTGTAAGAACAGAGTACAGGAAAGTTCTGTTTAGAGATTCTTTAAAGCACTGGACCCACGATTATGTGTCTATTTTCATAACAAATCGAAGCTGAAAAAGATTAACAGAAAAACATAAGATCCCAAAGGAAAATATAAAGCATATATGCCCATACAGATGAGTCCAAGAGAGTATACAATATCAGATTAGAGAATAAGCTGCCTTAAAACACCTATTACCAGTAAATTTTTCTTCAAATGACTATGAAATAATTAAAGAAATCTAAAGTCTGTAATATATGTTGCACATTGGTGACTACATAGACTCACAGTGTATTTTTATTTAATTTTCAGTGAGATTGGATGGTTCCTCTTCCTACCCTAAGGTATTCATTCTTGATTTTCGTTCCTTCTGTTCTTTACTTACCCAGTGACGACAACAGACATAGAAGTAGAAATGAATGAGTCACTGAGTTGGAGTGGGTGAGGAGAAAGAGAGATCCCTTGGAATTTTAGGGAAGTCATGATAGGCCACACATTTGAGGCTAGACCTATTTTTTTGAACAACACATTATTAAATTATGAAATTTAAAAATTAACAAATTTTTGTCATTTCCACTTCTGTTTTTCTATGTTAATCCTTAATAATTACTTTATTTCATCAAAAGCATGATTGAATGATAAAATCTCTCTCTATAAATAGCTTCTTAGAGTATTTCTTAAATTTCTTTAAGTAGAGGTGTTGTATTAAAGATCTATGAGTATTTAAGAAAAAATAAGTATTGTTTATATGCTTCCCTCAAATCATTAATTTGATCTAATTGAATAAAGTAAATATAGTTATTATAATATGTTGATATAATAGTATCATATTACTCAGCATATTAGAAAATTCTGTTTTCTTTTATATGCATTAATTTTAATCAGCTAATGATATCTATTAAGTTTGAAAAATACACCGAAAGAAAGGGTGAAGCTATCATACTTAAAAGTTATAAATAGTTAAGATCTAAGGTGATCTAGTTTTATATAATAAAAAAGAAAAACAGTAAAGGGGCTTTAAAAAATTTTTTTAAAAACAAATGACATTTCAAGAAATTGTGGATAAACATTAGTTCATTTCAGATTTTTTTTAAAAAGGAAAACTGTTGATTGCTCCATTAGGAAAGGGAATATAGCAATATTCAGGAAGAAGATGTTATGATTATGAATCAAGACTTTCAATGCCAAGAAAACTTTTTGAACAACATTAATTTTCTCAAGTTAAATTTCAGAAATATTGACTTGTCCTTGCTTTTCTTCTCTAATTTTCAACAGTGCCTAATGCATGTCTCCTTCATAAATGTGAACAATTGGTGAACTGCTCAAGTATAATAAAGACAAAAGATATCTTGGGAAAAGGAGAAATTGAATGATCTTTATTCCTTTTTGTGATTTTTTAAAATAAATTTTCCAGGGAAAATACAGCCAAAAAGTATCTTGGAGCATGTCCTGACCTTGGAGGAGCCTTTTCTGCTAAAATAATCCTCCTGTTTGTGTTTGTTTCTTTCTTCTTATCTAGTCTTACTTTTCTAGAGTAATTGCAATAAATTAAAAACTTAAAATTTGGAGAAACTTTTTAAAAAGATAAATATTTATTCAATTATTTCATCTTGCATTTAACTGTATAGGTCTGAATATTTGTATAATATTCTCTTGGATTTTGATGACTTCTGCTTAGTTTTAAATTATATCCTTACTATGAGCTTTTCCTCAAATTGGGGGTTTACTTTGGGCACTGGTGCCATCTGCTGGACAACAATAAAATTAAAGATTTGTGACCATTGTTCCATATGTGAAAAGTTCAACCAAGTGTAGCCCTTGTTCCTTAAAATTTCACCTTTATAAAACACTAGTACATCTTTTCAGTGTGCTCAGCCCTGTTTCTCATTTAGGCATTCACGTAATGAAAAGTCTTTGGGGAATATTGTAATGACAAACACAGTTTAAATGTACATTCAACATTCAACAAAATTTGCTCTGAGCATTCTGGAAACACAAAGATGAAGAAGACTCAGGAATCAGCCTTTGAGATGTTTGTAGTCTCATGGGTTGCTAGGCTGAAAAAAAATTAATTACAAGGAAATTAAAATGCTGCAATAGAATGACAATTTCCTCATTCAAACAATGGGTAAAAACTGAGGTAAAGACATACTTACTCTTAGAATAAAAAGTAAAATATTAGTTCTGGGAGAGATTTAAACAACTGCCTATTTCTGCAATTGAGAAAAATGAGACAAATTTTAATACATAGTTCAAATCATATTCCTAGTTAATGCCAAGCTGAAACCAGAATCCATATCAACTACTACACTTTTCATGGTTTCCCTTTCTGCACAATTATTTCTTACTGATTATATTACACATGTATATAAAAGAGTGAAGGTAAAAATATTAGCATAAATGAAGGCATATAATATGTCATAAAGATAATATCCAAAGCATAAATATCAACAAGAAAGAGTTTTCTAAAATCTTCTCACATTTTTTATTCATACATTTATTTTGTTGTTCATTGGTTTAATGTGTGTTCTTAACCACTAGACCATAAGATTACATACCAGACCTTAACAGAATTCCTGGCATATATGTACAATAGGTATGTGATGAATGAATGAATGAATGAATGAATGAATTCTAGACTTGCTAATGTTTTCTTAACCTGGTGAGGAGGGAGTATGAAGCATGACAGATTGCTGAAGGAAAATGAAGACATGCAGATGAATGAAATGAAAAAAACTTTACCATTAATAAAAATGTTTGGAACTTGCTCTTACTTTTTTCAGGTACATATCAAAATCCCTGTGTATAATTTAGCTATAGCTAAATACATATCAAAGGAGTAACACTGCCTAAGGACTTGATCAACATAAAAGATATTCCCTATTTTTCTCTCTTTAAAACAAATAAATGTTAATTTGAATAAGAAAAGACATTTAAAAGGAGGAATAAAGGGAAGAGCCCCCAGATAGAGAAAAATGTATTGCTTTTGCCACAATATTGACTATTCCCAGTGCCAGGGACCATTGTAATTGCAAATCATGTATTAATTCATTTAATCCTCAAACATATCTAAGAAATAGATATTATTGTTAATTACATTTTAGAGAAGAATACTTGAGGCATAAGAAGTTAATAACTTGTGTCAGTCATGAAACTAGGACGTGAAGAAGTCTGTCTGCATACACAGGCAGTGGGGTTTCATTGCCTAAGCTCTTAAGCACTATGTGAATGGTTCTTAAAGTGTGTTCCACAGACCTTCCAGAGGGTGCCTGAGATTGTTTCAGGGGGTTCACGAACTCAAAGCAATATTCATCATAATATTTAGAAGTTATTTGTTTTTTTCACTCTCAATCTTTCACAAATGAAGTTTTCCAAAGGTTACATGATGAATGATGTATATACAACAGATTGAACACAGCTATATTCTACTTTTAAAAAAATTAGATTTGCAAAAAATGTAAGACAGTGCCACTCTTCTTACTAATTTTTTTAAGAAAATGTTTATTTTTCATGAGAGTATGTATTCATGCTAACATATAATAGATTTATTATTAATTTAAATGAATTAATAGTTGAAGTTAAACACAAATAGTTTTAAGTAGTTTAAACAAATTAATAGTTCTCAGTTTTAATTTTAAGTAGAGTGAATATCTATAGATATAAACCACTTAAACAAGAGCTACTTGGGGGGGCCTTGATAATTTTTAAGAGTATAAGATAGTCCTGAGACCAAAAAGTTTAAAATCCCCTGCACTATAGTTGTGTCTAGTAGATAAAAAATCACACTAAGATTTGGGTGCTGTTTTCACATTCACACCAACTTATAATTCTTGCCAGACAAATATGTGCTTCAGCAAAAGCACAAACTACTGGATACCATAGACCTTTAGGAATACTTTTTCAATAATCAACATTTCTCAGATTTTAAAACCACAATTTCATAAGTCCATACTAGTTTGGGCTGAAGTTCAATTATGTAAAATTATCAGTAAGAGTAGAGAAAAACAAGGTTGCAATGGTAAGTTGGATTAAATCATTTATGGTTTTGAATGCCAGGCTAATGATGTATTTCTGCATAATATAGAAAGTCAGTTAAGATTTTGAATATGAGATAGTGTATATAGAGTTTGAAAGAACTGTATAAAATCAATTGGAGATACAAATACTGAGGGCAGAGTAGAATGAGAAACAAAGATAACTAATTGAATGGAATAAAAATTGACAAGAAAGTAATACATGTTTTATAAAAAAAGATTAAAGAAATTTGGAAAAGAGAGGTAAAGACTAGAAATTATTTTAAAATGCATTAAACAGGTAAAAGATAATTATGTGGAAATTATAACTTACTTTCTAAGTAAGTTAGTTGCCGTAATGCAGAGTCATCTTACAGAGAAATGGTCAAATAATTTGGTTAAATCCTAAAGATATTTGAGGATGATTATTGGAATAGACTATAAACAGAATTTCAACAACATCTCTCCCTGGAGATATTGTAAAGGTAAGTGCACCATAGGACTATTGGCTAGAACAGACATCTGATGAAAGGCAGTAGAATGAAAAGCTCATAAGATCTGAGCTCCAGTTTGATTATGCCAACTGTTAACGTCCTCATCAATAAAATAGGCACATTCCGAGTGCCTTTTTTCGTACCTTGTATGTTCTTTGTAAGAACCATCTTGTACCTGAAGGCACATGTTGAGTGTAAAATACTGTTCAACATAGATACTTATGATGATGCTAATGATGACAATGACAACTCAAAAGCTTACCCATTACTATGGTTTTATGAAGATCTGGTATTCATTCTTCTACTCATATACTTTATTCCAGGGACTGGGAAAATAGTGGTGAATAAACACAGGAAATTCGGTGTTCTATAACTGCAGAAACTTTAATAAAAATACTTGAGTTTACACTGGGAATCTGCTTGTTTTCAAACCTTACAACAAATACAAGTACAAAATTTATATGAAGTTCGGCTAAATGATTTTTTAAAATGTTTTAGTGACCTCGTGAAAAGTTTAACAAAAGAATAATAATTCCAAAATGGTGGAAGTTACAGGAGTTTGCAATTTGCTGATGGGTATGTTCCAAAAGGCACAGTATATAGCCTGAATTTTATCCAGACAAAAATCACAAAAGAATTCATTAAAAATAAACAAAATCAAATAAAGTTGGTAATTTAATCAAGTTTTGTGGTTTACTTTCCTAAAACTGACTCAAATATGCTAAAAGATAATCCTTTGAGAGGATTTCCTAGATTTGCATTCTACCCTATAATGAAAAGAAGAGGTAAGGGATATTGTATACACAGACATAAACAAAAATTCTGCTTGTACGTAAATACATATGCTGCATAGACATGTCTTTGAATAGAGGGATCTATTTAGGTGAAATATATTATAGCCTTTTAAAAAACTCCTTTAAAATTCTTCTTCTCCATAATGAAATACAGTAGAAACCAGGATCATTTTACATGAATGTTTTATTGTTGCCATCTTTCATCATATTTGAAGAGAAACAAGAATTTAATTTTATAGCAATGCTAGGCTCTGATAAGCAAATACTATTTGAGTTATCACAGCAAATTTAGCCACAGATAATAAGATTGCCACTATTAGATTGAATAAGCAGGTCAATTGACAGGAAGATCAATAACAGAGACGTCAAAGCCATACCCCAACTACACCCACTGACACACAGAGCTATTCCAAAAAGTCATACGAATTTAAATCATTTGAGGTCCACTCCCTAACAACTACTTTGCAAAATAGGAAGTAACACATTTTGGCTTGAGTTGGTGACCTTGTGACAACAGTCCAATAACAGATATATTTCACATTACAAACACCAAAAAAGAAACTCACTTGTTTCTTGCAGGTGCCCAAGATGGGAGGATAAAGTTGCATATTTAACTAGCACTGTCATGTTAAAAACATTTTAGTAACCATGGGCAATGTTTACATCAACAGACATTGGGAAAATTATCCAAAGCTAGCTCACTTTTGAGAAAGTATCTTCAGCTACGTTTACATAAAAAGTCTTCAGGGAAAAAAAAAAAAAAATAAGGCTGGTTTAGAAAGGCTCTGTAAGTTCCAAAGTTTTTCTATGAAAAAATAATCATTTACTAAAATTTTACTATAATTTTTCGCCACCTCAAACATGTTTCTATTACATATAAAGAATTTATAGATTGAATTAAATTCTCCAAACTGAGAATTTTAATTTTAAAACTGACTTCATTGAAGACAGAATATTCAGTTTGAAAGTGATATTCGAAATCATCATGGGCTGGACAGTTAGTCCAGTTGGTTACAGTGCAGCCTTGTAACACCAAGGTCATGGGATCAGATCTTCATAACTGGTCAGCCTCCAAAGAAAAAAAAAGAAATGGTCACCAAAAAACTTAGTCATTTCTGATCTTCATTGAGAAAACGATGTATATATATGGCAATATTCATTCAATAGAGAAATTATCACTTAATGATACAGGAAAAACTGTCCAAAGCAGATGAAATTATTAGCTGTAATTGTAAACAGCTGCACACCTACAGAAAACAAGCAAAAATTCTTACAGGAAAAAATAATAAAGAAGAAGCAGTTGCTCTTACTAAAGCCAAATGATTCCCCATGAGGAAAAAAGTTAAGAAGTAATTGGTCAAAAGCTCTATTGGCCAAGAGAATTTCAATAAATTAAGAGAAGAAAATATATTCAATGGGAAAAAATTCAATGAGGCAGAGCTTAAATTTCAGCATTTAGATTATAAGGGGCTACTTATGCCCCTAATATTTAAAGTGAGGCATATGTGAAAAGTCTGAGAGGACTAGCAAATCATCGGGATTATCAAACTGCCAAGAAAGCAGGAATATTAGGCTGTCATAGCTGAGGAACTTAGTGTCTGAATGTATCCTGTGTGGATCAAATGTCACTTCCATGGGATCATAATCATAGGAAAATGATCCCTCCATCAAGTTGCTATACTTTTCCAGCAATTTCTCCACAAAAGCCTGATGCAATTTATCTTAGTGTATCTAACTTGGATCAGCAGAACTTAAAATTTTACTGGCTTTTGTTAGCATTTAAGATTGTGCATCATCAAAAATGGAATCCACTAGAAATGACACTAAGGGTGATCTTGGCCGTTTATGTACACCTGATTCAGGTCCAGCTTTTCTTCCTCTGCCTCTTCCTCCAGTCAGAAGTGACATGTTAAAGAAGAGTTCCAGGGGGCAGTTCGTGGGAAGAGAACTTCTTCCTCTCCAAGGGGCAAGGTGAGTATGCACGTCCCAAAGAATACTCATCACTGGGAAATACCCCTGACCTGACACATGTCCCATTAGCAATGAGAAATGTCTCTACACCAAGCGCTGGACAGTCCCCCCATCCTGAGACTCTGTACAAGAATCCAGTCCTCCAATGGGCTTACTTCTGAAGGTCCTGAACCACAGCGAAATTCTTTTGTTTCCCTTCTAAAATAAAACTTTGCATTTTCTTTTAGCATCGTTGCTGTAAAGTGATTATACTGTTATTCATATGAAAACTTGACAGAATCACAATTCAGATAATATTTCACAAATATTTAAATGGGAGTCTTAAGAGTAAATTGCTTCCATTTCAAATTTAGTCTGTCTTTTAAAATAATCTTGAAATTTTTCTTTTAGTTTTATCAAGTGAATATGCAATTGTTTATATGGAAGTTTGGTAGAATTATAAGTCTTAAGATATTCTTTTATTAATATGGATTACTTAAACATGACAAATAAATTGTTTGCACTTTATTTTATTTATAGACAGTATAAATATAGTATCATAATTTTCATTTTTATCAAGTGTCCTGTAAGAGGAACTGTAGTGAGAGTTTTACATGAACAGTTTAGCAAATGGAGACATCTGACATTCAAAGCCCATGGCTCTATACCAAGGGTTCTACTTATTCCAACTACAAGGCAAAATGGAGTAACTTGATAGCTACCTGAATAAATTTTAATTTGTTTTTAAAAGCAAGTATTCTTTGGCCCCTACCTTTTTGTCTACTCCTTTGTTATGTCCTGTGAGGAACTAAAATACCCGGTAGTCATGGGGGGAATACGATCCAAGACCCCCAGTAACCTGAAACCATGGATAGTACCAAACATGACATTCTATCAGAACACGTTTCTGTTCGTGTCTTCTACCTGCAAATATCATACCTTTTTCATCTTAACTAAGCATTTACCACGCACTGTAGTTGTATCTCACAGTTCAAGGTGAGACAGCAAAGCTAGTACAAATTTCTTTTTCCTTCTTCACAATTTCACAGATAGAAGATTTGTTCAGTAGCTCTTAGCAACCTCAGCATGCAATTTTTTTTCCTTATTAAGTCAAGAACTTTCATCTTTTCACTTACAGGAAGCACTTTACAGCTTCTCTCTGGAATATCCATATTGCCAGCATCACTCTTGCACTTTGGGCCATTATTAAGTAAAATAAGGGTGACTTGAACATAAGCACTGTGATACCGTGACAATCAATCTGGTAATTGAGATGACTAAGTGACTAATGAGCACCTGGTGTAGTGTGGAGACACTGGGCAAAGGGGTGATTCATGTCCAGGGTGGGAGAGAGCAGGACAGCGAGAGATTTTACCACGCTACTCAGAACGACACACAATTTAAAAGTTATGAATTGTTGAAAACTGGAATTTTCCATTTAATATTTTTGGACCTCTGTTGACCGTGGGTGACTGAAACCACAGAAAGCAAAACCACAGATAAGGGGGACTACTGTATATGTAATAGGTAGTCTATGCTCTTAGGAAGTTAATAAAAAGTAACCATTTAAAATTTTCTAGTTAAAATAACATTAAAATTGAGTTTAAAATTTTACAACATCACTTCTTCTGAGAAAATTTACTTGTATTTAGCATTCACATTTCCATATTGAATGGCACCAAGTTTTTCTAACTAAACATCTCTTCTGTGTAGGAATGATCCTGCAGTATAGTATCTTTAAACACAGTAGACAAATAAACATCTTAAATAAGTGGATAATATGTTGCTAGCATAAACATTTATATAACATTTACTGTGCAAGATTTAGTCTTAAGTACTTTATTTATTTGTTTAACATTTATTTGTACATATTTGTGGGGCACAGTGTGTTGTTTCAATACATGTGTCTATTGCACAATGATTCACTTAGTGTAGATAGTACAGTTTTGTCCACATTAGTCTACCATTTTTCCTCCTTCAGTCCCTCCTTTCCCCATACCTCCTGGCCTCTGGTAACCATTATCATACTCTCTACTTCTATGAGAACCACCTTTTTTTTTTTTTTTTAAGATTCCACATATAGCGAGATCATGCAGTCTTTATCTTTTTGTGCCCTGACTTACTTCACCTAACATGATGGTTTCCAGTTCCATCTATGTTACTGCAAATGACAGGATATTATTTTTTTTAGTAGCTAAATAGTAAGTATTCCATTGTGTACATGTACCACAGCTTTTTTATCCATTTGTTCATTGATGAGCACTTAGGTTGATTCCATCTCTTGGCTATTGTGAATAGTGCTGCAATGGACATGGGAGTGCAGTTGTCTTTTTGATATACCCAGTAGTGAGATAGCCGAGAATTAGGACAGGTCTATTTTTAGTTCTCTGAGGAACCTCCATAATGTTTTCCACAGTGGCCATACCGATTTACACTCCCACCAGCAATGTACTTGAAAATAACTAATTTAATCTTTATAATATTCTTCTCAGGTAGGGAATATTACTACCCCTTATTTAAACTTGGGGAAACTGGGTCATACGGAAGATAGCTAAATTATCCAAGGACACACAACTCTCGGGCAGCACAGTTAAGATTTGAACCCAGATGACCTGGGTCTTGAGTCTGCCCACTTAAACACTATACTATATATTCTTTGGACGAAGAGTAATAGCATCTAATGATTGAAGCTAGTATCAGCAACTACTGTTGTATCATTGTCATTGAAATTCTTATACGTCCCAGTCTGATTTCTTTTTGACTTAGCTGATTTCTTTTACTCCCTGAGACTCTAGCATTTGGCTAATTGTTTATACACTTAGCATGGAAGTTTTCTAACAATCAGCTGTTTATTATTTGAAAAGTAATGGTGCACGATGTTCCATCTAATGTGCGTGGGTTTATTTATATACCGCCCTCCTCCCTGGAAGAACATCCTTTTTTTCTGCCACACTCTTTAGAGGTATGCTCGAATGGGTAACTTTTCTAAAAAATCGTTCCTCAGAAGTACTTTCTGACTTTCCAAAAATTAAACTAGATATCTCAAAGTAAGACAAAGCCTCTGGGAAAGAGAGAAATTATTCTAAAAGAAAAAGAATATACAACATATTCTTTAAAAATAGCATATAATAAATCTAAGAAAACTTGGCACTTTCTCTACTATAAAATGCTAACGTTATCACTGAGAAATTATCAAATGATTTTATCTCTCAAAGGGATAAAACCACTTACCTGTACCTGAGCAGAAGGCCCAGATCCTCTACAGAAAGAAACTATCCAGTTTTCATATTTGTAAGTTATCCTTAGCAAGCATCTGGGTCACGATTCATAGGACAAATTCTCCTGCCTTTCCTCTTGATACTGAGGCTTCTACTTATCTCCAATTTATGACAAAAAACATGTTAGTCCATAAATCCACATAGTTTTGGCAATATTATATAATTCTGTCAGCACTTCAAGTTAGACTTGAAGGTGAACGGTAATACACAGACCTCCAGCCTGGAGGTCAGAGATTCTGTTCCCGGGGATAATTTGCAAGTGAACAGAAGAAAGTTATCTCATCTGCGGTTCAAGTATCCTTTAGGGACAGATGTTGAATCAATCATTGGTCTCTTTTGGAAATGTACTTGAACCAGCCCCTATTCCCAGAAAAAAAAAAAAAAAAAAAGGTAGTAAGATAGCCATATAAAGCCATAAATCACTATGGTTTCATTAAAGATTTTAAAAAGTGCCAATAATAATCCTATCAGTAAAAAAAAATTATATATGCTGACTTTGGTTCAAAAATAAGGCCAATTAAAACAAAATTATGTCAAAAAATAAGAGTTTCACTGCTATAATATTATCACTATTCCTGAAGTTAGAATGAATACATTTAGTGAAGAAAATGGAAAGGAAAATTAAATGTAGATTCCAAGGATATTTTTCAGTGAGACAACTGAGAAGCTTAAAAACAAAAAATTATTGTTCTTTTCTTTCTGTTTACTAAGAATAAAAGCCCTTCTAATATCATGAAGGGAAAAAAAGAAGATGGGAGACACAAAAGATCACCTTGACAAATCATTTATGATCCTCTATACTAAAGAAGGCAAATCTTTAGACAGATAGATAAATAAATAAATATTCTAAGGGGAAGGAGAGTTAATAAACAGTGAAATTTATAATGGCTAGTAAATACTACCCTACATGTGTTTTGTTTTGTTTTGTTTTGTTTTTTCTGTAGTATATTGCCTCTGACTTCAGATATACATAAATAAATAAATAGGTTTTAGAGATAGAAGAAACTTTATTTAAATCTAACTTCTGCCGCTTACTAGCTATATGACAATTGCAAGTCAGTTAAATCTTTTGGTGAGTAACACAACAGTATACTTCAGAATAAAAAAGATTCTTAACTCAAAAGACATCTTCAAATTTCATATGGAAGACTGGCAAAACAGTGGTTTTGTTAAATTTTATAATGTTTTCTAGAAAAGCCCCTTCTTACTGAATTCCTAATTATGTTCGTACAAGATCAGATAATGTTTTAAATGAACAGTGTTTTAACAAATCGCAAATGCATGTGACCCATTGATAAGATTTCTAACATTTATGACATCTGTGTAGAGCATTCAAAAGCATTCCGATGGAAACTCTCACATCATTCATCAGTTACTTTGAAAACAGGCAGAGCTCTTTAGTGTGACATCTGGCTAGTCTCCTAATCACCTTTGATCTCATTAGCTGGGACTCATCCACTACAGCAATCCTTGGTTGCTGCAGACAGCCCTCCATGATTTTCTAAGTTAAAGCTTAGTGCATTTGGAAAATCCAAATTTCATTTCTCTTCAAATATGTTGTTAATTTTTTGCTTTTATTATCTTGGGGCAGTGGGGTGAAGGGAGAGGTTGGGTGATAGAGATAAACTACCTCTTTCTCCTCTCCTGTTAATACTGAACTTCCACAAAGTTCATTTTATTCCTTTACATATGAGATGGAATCATTGTGGAAAAGTGGGAAGGGCAGTGGACTTGGAATCAGGAGTGAATAAGGCAACAATCATTCACTAAGTATCTATGATATTCCAGGCATAACTATTCTATACATTTAAATATTATGTATTAAGTATTACATATAGTATGTGAAGCTATGTCTGTGTATATATGTATACATACAGTGTATGTGTATGTGTGTAATTTAATTTAATAAAGATATAATTCCAATCTGCCTTCAAAGCTCAACTTCACTGTTCGGTTACCATGAGGACTGGGGCAAATTATTCAATTATTCTGACCTTCACTTTCTTTTATTAAATGAATTATATTATAATATCTACTTCATAAGATTGTTCTGAGGATTAAATTGATAAAGCATAAAAAAGTATTTGAAATACTACCTAGAACACAGTAGGCACTCAATAAAATCATAATGTCTATTATGTAAATACTTAGCACTTAATATGTGTCAGGCACCATTTTAAGTGCTTTATAAATATTAACTTTTAAAATCTTTATAACAATCTTTAGGTCACCTACTATTTACCCTTTACTGATCCTTTACTATACATCCTTTACTGGCGAACTGAAAACCTGTGAGCTTAAATGACTTGCATAAGGTCAAACAATAGAGACAGAACTAAAATTAAAACCCAAGCAATTCCATTCCAGTGTCTATACATAACCATTATGCTCTACTATCACAGCTGACCCTGAACTCTCTAGCAAAAAAATTCCTTAAGTTTTACTTTAGGTAACTTAAAATGAAATAATACTTATCCAGTTACGTAAATTATCAAGGTGACTGCAAACCACATTAGGAGTTATATAGACATGTTCTAAATAACCAATTTTCAAGCAGGAGATAACAATATACAGATGGTCCCTGAATTAAGATGTTTCAAGTTTGGATTTTTTGACTTGACAATGGTGTGAAAGTGATACTTATTCAGTAGAAATTGTACTTTGAGTTCCTATACAACCATTCTGTGTTTCACTTTCAGTACGGTATGCAAAAAATTACATGAGCCATTCAACATTTCATTATAAAATAGGTGATTTTGCCCAACTGTAGGCTAGCATAAGTGTTCTGAGCTTGTTTAAGGTGGCCTAGGCTAAGCTATGCTGTTTGGCAGGTTAGGTGTATTAAATGCATTTTTGACCTATGTATGATATTTTCAACTTACGATGGGTTTATCGGGTCATGATCCCATTGTAAGTTGAGGAGCAACTGTACAGGAAAGGACTGGTACACTCAATTAGGATAACTCAAGGAGGATTTAGCTGAAAGAACTATTTACCAAAGCATGAGCTGGTCACAGGGGAAGGGTGTAATATCTCAGATTAGCAACAATGAGGCTGTGTAGATCAGAAGGTCAAAGGGAGTGGGCTTTGCTGGAACTCAGAGTGACTGAGTCAAGTGGGGAGGCCTCACTGAGAAAATTATTCTAAGAGAAGCAGTCAATCCAGAGCGAATGGCAGGAAGGGAGGCAGAAATGTACACCCTGGCCTCACATTTGCCCTCTGGGGATCTCCTACCAGGCCCCTCCTTGGCAGCTAAACGTCAAGGAAGCCCATTCATGTCATCTATACCGGCCAGACTGCTAGGGCACGGAGCAGGAGGAGAAGAATGGAAGAATTATTTTTCTACATTTCCAAAATATTAACATTTTAAGTACCAAAACATAATTTCTTTAATTATCTTATTGGATATCTTAAAATTTCTGTCATATTTTCCTGCCTTCTAAAATAAATGACATAGTCCATAAATATTGTTTTGAACTATCTCTAAAATAGTAAAACCTTCAAGAGTATCCAAGATGTATAAGTGCTGGATCTGCAACTAGTATTCACAAAGTGAGCTCCTGTCTTCCTCAGAAGGCAAACTCCCAGCATATTTTCAAGTATTACACAAAAAAGTTTTTCGGTCAAAATTTGGGACAACACAGGATTAAAACCAAGCTAAACAGATTTTTTTTTTTTTCTTTTAATTGAGAGATATCTCCGGAGCAAGTTGAATGGCAAGATGAAAGATTAGAATACAATGTGAAGTGCACATGTAACTAGACCTCACAATCTTTATTTTTATTTTTTCCTAGAAGTATCTTTGGGGCTACTTTCTTTGAGAACGTTCTTTGAGAAACATTCTTTGAGAAATAATATTCTTCATACCAAATGCTTCTCTACTCTGCAGTGTTTGCAAACATGCATTCATTTGCTCATTTTTCAACAAAGATATGATACTCTGGGCACTGGTTATTTAGTGACATACAGGGCAGATGAGATCCCTGCTGTCATAAATATGGTTTTTTGTTTTGTTGGTAGAATCTTTGTCTTTCCCCTCACTGTGACATGTCACTTGTCCCTGTTCACCACTATCCCCGAGCTCTCGCTTCTAGCAAATTTATAAAGTAGGGATTTACCTGTATTTTACACAAAAGAAACTGCAGCTCAGAAAAATTAAGTGGCTTGCCCAAGGTTAGCAAGTCAGTTAAGAGTAAAAATGAAACAGCCAAATAGTGAGATTTTTACTCTGTGCCAAGTAATTTAAAGTAATTGTATCTATAGTTACCAAGTATACAAAACCTACAATTACCAAGTAATTTTACCTATATTTTCTCATTTATAACTTGTGACATTCCTAGAAGGCAGGACTATTATTATTCCCAACATACAGATGGGAAAATCAAGGTGGAAAATATTAAGTGACTTACCCAAGGTCACATTTAACAAATGGTAGAGCTGGGGGATGAGCCAAGGCTATTTGACTTGGAGCCTGTGTTCTTGGCCACATCCTGTCTGTCCCCGGTTTTATAAAGATATCAATCATCAGAAATCACTTTTAGGTAGTTTATGTGCTTCAGGAACACTGGAGATGTATTTTATAATTAGTCAAAAGTAAAGAATTATTTTCTATCATATCTGCTTAGCTATCTATAACATTTTGTAATTCATTGTATGTATTGTCTAACAAAATGCTAAACATGTCAGTGGTCTTCAAATATTATTGTGGATTGGGTTGAAAACACAAAGTAAAATTGCATAAAGTATCCAAATCATCATATTTTTCAATGGCATTATTAATTCGGTTCTAGGTAATGACTATTGCCACAATTCCCTACCAAATCTTTAAAAATTCCAGGAAAAAATTATTTTACTACCCCTTTAAAATTTATTCTATTAGCTAGTAGCTAGGAGTGTGTCAGGGGGTGGGGCGTGTTGTGTGTGTGCATGTGTGATTTCTACCTTAAATCTTTCCTTGAACTTATAATTCCTCCTATGTTGCTTACAGTGAGAAAATGAAAAAGGGCTGATCATTTTTCCAAATGATCATAAAAATTCTCTGTATTTGAACACAGTTGTTAACCACCGTACAGCCATCCCTTTGGGAGGCAAGCACATGTTTAGAAATGCATTATATTTCTAGGATTGGTGAGCTGAGAAAGCGGCATGTTTAATGGTAACAGCCTTAATTAAAAATCTATAATCAGAAAAATAATAAGATGATAATAAAAACATTTAATTCTGATATTGGATTCTCCTACACTATATTACTTAAAAAATAATGAACTATTCCTTCTTTGTGATTTAGTATATTTATCCATCTGTAAAATGGGTATAAAATACTTTATTCTATAATCTGTAGGTAATATGTTAAATAAAAATTTAATAGTGAATTATTTTGCACTCCAGCAAAAATTGCTAAGTTCAGAACCAGAGATATTTATTTAAACAGGGTAAATTTTCTTTCCTCAACAGGAACAGCTTTGTCTTGCTGTCCACCTCCCCCTGGCAGCTGACAGTCCTTCCCCTCTCATGACTGTGGTGGCCCCGAGTCCTTTCTTCTTCTCTGGATAAGCCATAGTCTTTGTGTCCCTGCCTCTTGATAGGTGGACCGTGATCTTCCCCGCTGGAAGCTCCTTATCATCCCTAACTCTCTCCCCAGACTGAGTTTATTCACTAACTTAAGTGCCCAGCAGCTGCTCCTGCCAGCGCTTTTCTCACTGTTTCAGGTTGTGAGTTGGTACACAGTCATGCTACAGGAGCAGAAAACACTGGAAGCCATGCCAGTCTGTTCTGTAACTAAATAAGATACAGATGTAGTTTACTAGATTATCATTTTATACTACAGAACATGTGCTAATGAGCAGCATGCTAATTAGCCATCAAATGTAAACTGTTTATATGTTGTTCTTCCAAGATTTTGAATATTTAATCACAAGTACTGAACAAGTAAATAACACCTAGGGTCATAACTAAGAAAAATTATTCTTACCATTCATTGATTCCAACAATGTGTTAATAAGCACAGTAGGTACTTTTATATACAATACCTTATTTAATCTTCCCAGCAAATTGTAAGTTAGATATTGTTAGTATCTTTTTCAGATGAGGACCTTGAAGTTTAAAGAAATTAAGAAACTTATCCAAGGCCCACTGAGCTGGTAAATGACTACTAGAGCTAGCAGTCAACCGTATCCTATCAACATCCAAACTTTAAGCTGTTCACCAACACATTATAAACCTCCAAAAGGTACCAGCACATTCCAGTGGTTGTAGATCTTCTTGAACCCTGCAAAGCCTTCAAGAAATCCTTAGAATTTTTTTCACAAAACTCAGGTTCATACAACCAGTGGCTAGGTTTATTATCAGAAGATGTACTAGTGGTGAGGAACAACCATACTGTGAATGGCTCAATAAAGTGAATCTAACTTAAAAAAAATTTTTCCTACAAGAAACAATAAAGTAGTTTCATGAAAAAAAAATTGTAGCAGAAATTAAAGTTTCTTGGTAATGAAAACTTCCTGGTTTTTTGATTAGGCATGTTGTATAATGTATACACTTTAAATTAAATGAAATCAGTGCCAGAGTTAAGCATAATTATTTTCTTTTTCTAAGATTCAAAAAAAATCTTTTTAGCCTCCACACTAGATAAATCAAAGTTATGTAAGACTCCTAGAAGTCTTCTTATGAGGTAATTCTCTGTTGATTTCATGATTAAATTATCACCACACTATATTCCCATATCTGTAATTCTAAAAACACAGTTTTCTGAGAAGACTTCCAAATTTCCAGAAAATAATATTTTAAACTCCAGGTACTTCTCTTAGAATAACAAAAGATAAGCAGTAACTTTTTTGGCATTAGCATCTTCAACATTAAACCTCTGATAAACTTGAACATGGTCAAATATAACAAAGATATTCATTGAAGGTAGAACAATAAAATTTTCACTAAATACTGCCTGAAGACATGCTTTTTACTGAGCCCTTGAAATCTATATATTTTCCCTTTTAGAAATAGATTTTTATAACCATGGAAATGTTTTCTTCTACAAATAATAAAAAAACATGAAATCTTTTCCCCCAAATTAATAAATTATTCATAAATTTTTCATTACAACTTTATGTCATTTTTAGTCTTTAAAATTTCTGCCTATTAGAATGGTAGTATTATTTCCCTGAATAAAACAAGGTTTTATTTTTCATTTTTTTTTTTGTAAATCTACATTATGAACTATTTATTTGTTTTAGTAAATATTATGCTTGATTGTTTAATACAAATGAGGATTTTACCTGAAGTGAAATAAAAGTTTTCGGGAACATTTGACAATTTTCTAAAAGTTGCAACTTGATATCACAAAATACACTTTAGAAATATGGAAGAAAATAAAAACAGAAAGTGACAGGTTTTTGGAAACACAAGGAAAAGAATCAAATGACTAGCTCTCATCTCTTTTCTTTGCTGACCACAAATAAATATCTTATTTATTGCTCATTGACTATCCACTGTTTTGCTATATCCCATGTTAAATTATTCCCATCATTTTTTCCCCTGGCATATCTCTGAGTACATAGCCCAGAGATATTGAGGGAAGCCAAAGAGACAATAGCAGCAATTTTCAGAGATTCTGTGGATTTCACCAGTGACATTCTGTCAAATAGAATTCTTTTACCTCTCACTATAACTCAGTGATAACTGGCTCCTAGAGGTGTTAAAACAGTCTTGACATGTTGACATTTAATGGCAACCAATGTGTTGAGGACAGCCATTGTGACCACAAAACAGTATTTTTACCCTTAGAATGTTCCATCGCTATAGGCTGCCAATATTAATTATTAGTGCAGTTGTGGTATTTTCTTTTCTCAGTCTTTGTATGACTGCCTTTAAAATCCAATAACCATGATTTATACTAAACATGACTGAAATGTCTTAAATATTTACATCTGATTTATAAGTTTAAGTGTGTATATAAAACATAGGAAGATATTATTAAATCTTAAAATCCTCCATGACATGACTTAATTGTTCTCATGTATCTCCTATATTATTAGATCTATTATAGGCTAATTGTTAATTCATCTATGAATGTTGCTTTAAATTAATATGAAGTTGTCTATATACACAAGCAAGTAATCCCCTTCTTTTAATACAAATCCAAAATCAGTGGGGAAAGAAATATGTACTCTTCACTAAAGGAAGCAGGGAAGTACCATGGCAATGGGCTGAGAGGTATAAACAAAGTGTTTATAAGGAAGGGATATAGTGTATAATTTTGAACAATAACACACCTACCAAATATATAGTTTAGCAATTTCTCCAAATGCTCTGTGATGCAAACATTCCCCAATAAAAAACAGTAAAAGTAAGACTGTACATTCAAGCCACTTTCCCAGAAAGGCAAATGATTTATTGAATTTCGAAAATAGCCTATGATTTCAAAATGGTATTGGGTCTTGTTTTAAATTTCTACCATTAGTAGGCACTGTTTAGGAAGCTATTTCTCTGGGTAAAAAGCCTCCTGTTCTCTTCTCTCAGTTTGGAGCAGCTGTGACTATAATAACCCTATTTGCAATGATCTCTGCCACACACTTGGAGGGCTAGTGCCACCCAGCAGGAAAGACAAAGAAGTTTAGAAATGAAATTTTTGTTATTCTGTTCATTTGTGACTCCATGACTTCTGCTGCCATTACTGACATGGGCACTGCAGTAAGACTTGCAGGGATCTCTGAGGCCAGCCAGCAGCTGGGATATACCAGGCATTCTAAAACTATATGTTGAATGCTGTTCAATTATCTAACATTACCAGGGCACTGGCATTGAGTCTTTAAGTGGTCTCCACTCTAACGCCGATCTGCCAGTTGTAAGCAGCATAGTTACACACATGGCTTCACTCAACACTACCTTCCTCTCCCAAAACCATTGTCTAAGAGCCAAATAACATGTTGATGTTGTTTACTTTCTAAAATAATTCACCTTAACATGGAATTGATTTCACCCTTTCAAGAGATGTTTGATTTTAAAGGAAGAAATATTTTTATCCAAAAAGGTTTTTCTGATAGAAGGCAATATTTTTAGTGAAAGAAAGCTGCTTTTCCCTTCCCAGTTTCAGAGCTCTGTCCCATCAACTTCCTACCACAATAGAATGTTCCTGTATGTCTCCAGGACATTGCACATGAGGTTTTTCTTCCTGAAACGTTCTCTTCTGCACACCACACTTCCTCATACAGTTAATTCCTCATTATCTTATAAAGCTCAGCACAAGGAAGATTTCATGACCTTCTACATCAGCTTATGACCTCCTGATACAGACTTTTATAAAAGTGTGTACTTCTTCATAACACTAACAATATTTGAAAATTTAAAATTATGCCTGTAATTTGTTAATGATTAATTGCCTCGCCAACTAGTATTTTAGTTCTATTAGGGCAGAGGTCACATCTAACTTCTTCACAACTGTATCTCCAGTGCTTATACTAATACACATCACATATGTATGATAAATATTTGTTGACTATATGGTTGGTTATATGACTGAATAAATAAATGGGAATTTGGGGCTCTCATGATATGATTCCTCTTTATAAAGACAGCAGCAACTTTCTATATAGTCTCTTGAAGGAGTAAAGAAGGCAGAAAAGCTCCAAAGTGCTTTTTTACTTCCCTTCTGAATTCATCTACCAACTCCAGGTGGCCTCTTCCTGTTGGCCTGTCCCTGGGACGTCTCATAGTATTTCCTGAAGCCTTTAGCACTTCTTGACCACCCACAACCAAATGTGTCCTTAGAAATTCCTCCAGTTATGTGATTTCAAGTTACATTGTGTGTTTATGTGTGTGTGTGTGTGATTTAGGAACTACGTTTTGCTTAACTTAGGACATAATTACATAAGAGAAACATGTAAGAGACAAGGGTTGTTATTTTCTTTTTTAATTTTACAGTCTAGGAGGTATTAGAAATGATTTCATTCCCTAACGACCTCGTTCATGATGGAATTGTGAAGTAGATTATGATAACGAAAGCATTACTGGGAGAACTTCCAAATCCACTTGGCAAGCATAGAGCCTATACTTTAAAAAGTAGTCACTCAGTGACTAAATGTAAGGGGCCAGGATTTGATGTCAAATCAGTGGGAAAGTAAACATAAAAGACAGCAAACAAATGATTGGTATAGACCTAAACCGAGAGAAAGTTTTGTATTTTGTAACACGGTTATCAAGGTTTTGATATAAGAATATCATGTACACATATTTACTATGATATTTCTGAATGATGCTTCAGGAACTTACATTATTTTACTCTTTCCAATAACTTTTAACAAATGTTTTTTTCAAATAACACAATTTTTAATCAGCTTTATTAAGGTATAAACTATATAGAGAGTAAAATCCACCAATTTTTCAGTATAATTCAAAGACTTGTAATATAATTTTGACATTTTTTTCTTCAAACTAGATTTGGAAATTTCATGGAAAAGAAAAATTACATGATATAAAATGGCATTATATCTATAATTATTTAAGTGTATACTTGTATGTGTGTATACTTTTTTTTTACCTTAAACTGGAATATAAATATTACATTTTCAAAACTAAAAGCATTCTCACTTATCAAAAATTATTTTTAAAGTGAAACTTCTGTATTTAATTTCTAAGCAATAAGTGTGATATTGTTCATTATTCATTAAGAAATTATTACTTTTTATATCATCTTGAGAAAAACCATTGGGTTTACTAAGTCCAAATATCATCTAGGACATTTTTATCCAATTTATCAAAATGTATAAAGTAATATATACTTAGTAAGGAAATAATTATATATATTACTTTATACATTTTTATACTTTCTGATTTTGCTTCCAGAAGCATAAATTACTCTTGTAACTTGTTGAAGAATTAAAACACAGTTATTGAAAGTTTAAAAATAAAACAGTGAAAGGGAAATTGAAAATTTTCCTGTAAGTAAGGAATGGAATAGGAACGGAATAAGTGGAAGGAATATCTTTTGGTAGTAAAAAGTTGAAATCTTTATATTTTTACAGTTGATATGGGTTAATCAAAACTGCTCTGTGAAATTTTCTCTCAAAATTATTGTATCAAAATAGATTTTAAAAGTGGCTCATCACAGTGTCTTACTGTTACTGAACCCAATGGAGTCTGTTTGCCTGCACGCCATGGAAAGCCAAACTGGAGCACATGTCTTTGCAGAACAGAAAGGTTTATTCACAAGGCGGCCATGTGAGAAGACTGGAGATTTGCATCTCAGATCAGTCTTACCCGCAGAGGGAAAGAAGATACATTTATGGGGAAGTGTTTAGGGGCGGTGTGAGGCATGGGGGATGGTGTTTGGTTAAAGGGTTTGGAGGAGTCCTTCAGTGATCTGCCCTGGTGCAGGCTCTGCCTGTTCAGAACATGGCACGGCGGTGTTAGCACAGTCCGGAGGTGGAGCCCTCAGCCCTCTGACATCGAAGGTCAAACGTTCTCCCAGGCTCAGTAGAGATGTCTGTGGGCTCCGCCAGCCTAACCCAGTGTGTGTTGGGCCAAGCTAATCCCAGTGATCTTGAAAAGAACACCTAAATCACACAACTCATCCTTCTATGGCAAAAGTGTTATCTTAAAGGGCAGAGAGGAAGAAACAAAATGAGAGGTTAGTTATGGGAATTTACTGAAAGAACGAGCAATTTAAACAGGAAATAAAGTAACTGAAAAGCCACCATTACACTGCTTTCCTTACTCTGGAGCCATCGCTCATCAACAAGAACGACTGGGAAAACACACATCCTTTAACAAATCTCTCAAAGTCATCCTTACCTACTTTTAGCCTGTTTCCTTTTTTTTTTTTTTTCCCCCCGCGGCTGGCCAGTAGAGGGATCAAACCCTGGACCTTGGTGTTATCAGCACCATGCTCTAACCAACTGAGCTAACCAGCCAGCCCTGAGCCTGCTTCTTTTTGTAAACGTGACGCTCACTCTGTCTCCTGATGAAGATTCTACCTCTCTCTTTGGGATTTGCTCATTAAATTGTGTCCCCCCAAAATACGTATGTTGAAGCTATAACCCTCCCCCCCATGTGACCATATTGGAGATAGGGTCTTTAAGAAGGTTATTGATGTTAAATGAGGGCTAGGGTCTGGAGTTCACAGACCCCTCGAGCCTGTTTACAAACCCTTCACACACAGGTCTGAGAGCTAGGTGACCAGCAATAAAAGGTCCTTGGAGCCTTGGTTGAAGAAGGAATAGTCTTTATTCAGCACACACAACACTATGAGCTAGGCAGTACAAAGAGAAACTCAGAAACTCAACTGCTACTGGCAAAGTCCAAAGAAAAACTAAGCAGCTGCCAGCAGAGTAAACATGCTCTATTTTTAGATGTGAGCTCTGTGGGCCAGCTCTGCTTCACAAACTCAAGAACACTCAATAGCTATTAACGAAAAAGCTACATTGGTGCACATGCACAGTAACTCCACCCACACACAACTTGTTTATAAGAAATGTGCTGCTCGACCCCCAACAGGACCTGAGCAAGGGAGCCTGACTAAATTATCCTATTTTCTCCACATGAGGTCATTAGGGTGGAGCTCTGATCTGATATAACTGGTGTCCTCATAAAAGAGGAAGAGATATCAGAGATCTCTCTCTCTCTCTCTGCCTGTGAGGACACAGCAAGAAAGCAGCATCTGCAAGCCAGGAAGAGAGCCCTCACCAGAAACTGACCCTGCTGGACCTTGATCTGGGACTCCTAGCCTCTAGAACTGTGAGAAAATACATTACTGTGGTTTAAGCCACCCAGTCTGTGGTGGTATTTTGTCATGGCAGCCCAAACAGACTAAGACACCTAGCTACTCCCTCTGGTAACAAACATAGCTTTGACCCTGGAACAGAGAATGTAGAATAATATTGCTCTTATATGTGAATGCCTTTTGCTGCTCTTATAGATCATCCCAAACTGCCACCTGAACCTTAAAATGTGAGCATCAATCACACTTTTCTGTCTGTCCAATGGTCCCAGACTCCATTTCTAAAATCTTTTCTTCAATTATTTTCCCTAGTTTTTCTATACCTAAGACAAGAGTGCCTAGACACTGTGCACATTCCAGTGTCTTCTTCATAATGACAATAGGGACACCAACGCAGCTTGTATGGTGTGGTCACAAAACATTGAAGTAATATTGTCCATCATTTCTGTTTCCTGGTGGCTGACTGCTGTTACACAGAAAGGTGGTGTACTGGAGAACAGTGAAGACATTTCAGGTAAGATTTCAAAAATAAAGTGACACCTACTGAAAGAAACTTTAAATACCTCTGCCACCACCACTCAGATATATATTAATCCTGACAGACACAGGTTTCAAAGAAACCATAGGTCATAATCTCAAGCGAGAGATCAAGAGTTCTCCTGCTTGCACCATTCCAGAGTTTACACATAAAATAAGCAACTAGGATTTACGAAGTATATTGGAAAAGAACAGCACTTTTCTAAAAACGATTGATGAAATTTTGAACTTACAGGCTGTACTTTCTTACCAAAACAGGATGAGTGTATACATAAAAGTAACATGGGATTCCATAACTCGTGGCTTTACTGAGACTGTCTGAACCATGCTCTAGTCTGAGAACTCCCTTTAGTTAACTGTATAAACACGTGTACCACAAACTCTGCTGTCTTAGCCATAGCAGGTGGATCTAGAGGGAAATCATCTCCTGTATGTTTCATTATGACTTAAGGCTCTTCAGGAAGGAGAAATCAAGTGTCCAGGAGAACAAGTTGCATTTCCTCATGGCAATCACAAGTTGCTTTTTTTATACTGACAGTGGGACTTGAAGAGTTGCCAGTCAAATCAGATTAGAATTTTCATCTCATCCACATTGATTTTTCTGTGATTGCTACTGAAGCCAGCTAGTAAATACACAAGTACATGTATTGCCCATTGGACTTCTTGCTGAGTTCCCAAGTACCTTATTTCTCCATTAGGACTGAAAAAAAAATCTGTTTTCCTCCAACTGTAGGAGTGAGGGGAGACTAATAAAATGAAAGCTCTAAAGTCATTTATGGAGCTGAGTGAATTGAGCCCATCCAGCAGAATCCTGAATGTGCTCTTTATTTTGTCAGGCATTTAAAATATATAAAAAGTGTTCAACTTGGCTCCTTAAGAAATCCTGCTGCCTCTGTATTCTGGAAAATATAGGAGTTAAGACTCTCAAGCTGGGTTTTACCACACAGGCTGAAGGGATCCTTCAGAATTTTGAATCTAATTAGATCTATACTCCATGGATCTCTTTTTTTATTACCCCTAATTGTATCAGTCTATATTTCTTCCATGACTCCTTTAATGTAATATTTAAACAATGGAAGAATAAGTGCAAACTATCTTTAAGTTTTTAACAGATTGCATTATGGGGTTAAGTCTATATAGAAAAAAGACTATCTGGAAAAATAAAGTTGAAAATTCATTTAATATGATAGGTATTTGTTCTTATAAAGTTTCTTCTAATTTATAGCTACAGTATTACTTTATAGGATCCTAGTCAATATACAAAATTTTAACTGCAGTATTTGAAATAAGATTTTAAATCGACTTTTTCATTTTAAAAGCAAGATAACATTTTTATTAACTCAAATATGTTACATATGTAATTTTGAGACAGTGTATTTTTGTAACTACTTTATTGCTCAATTATGTATATAAAAAAGAAAAAAATTAAATCAGTGGGAAAATAATGTTATCAAAGCCTGATAATTTTTTAGTTTATAATAATCTATAATCTCATACATAAATTCATTAAATTATTATGAAAAATTAAATTTCTCAAACTTATGCCAGTAAAACAATTAAGACAATTTTTGCAGTTTCACCAATAAGTTTATACAATTACTTTTTCTTATTTTACTCCATACCTCTTACTTAAGTAATTTTTTGCTTTGCAAGCCATATGTGTGATTTAAATATCTTCTAGTTTGCCATGGGTTAACATTTCTTTTAACTATCATTGATTAATTCTTTTTAACAAAAATTTAGTGCTCTTAGTGTGAGATCCCATTCTGTGCAACTGTAGGAAGTCCACGTCTACTAATAGTTTTTCCAACCTTTGTGTTTTTGAGAATCCTCAGAGAAGGATTACATAGTCCAACAAGTGTATTTTAGCTGTAGCTTCTCATCTCCAGCTCCAGAGTTTCTCTCTTGGTCACTTGGGAGTTTCCCTACTGTCAGAACACCTGCTTAGCTCTGAGTTTGCCTCCATGGGTAAGGAGCATCATTTCTTTGACAGAAGGCCACCTGTTTGTTTATTTCATTCCAGAATCTGGCCTCCCACAAATATCCTATTTTGTACAGTTCACCTCTTATTTGATGCCCTGTGCTGGGATGGTTATCAAATACCAAGTGTGGTTAGACAACTGCAATATTTAACATTCCTCTAAATAAGGTTTATCCAACTTATAATAACCTCACCTGTGGGATACCAAAATTCAGCCCAGACTTCACTGTGCCAAGCCCATTTCAACCCGTTCCATTACACAGTCTTATTTCTAGTACAGAATAAAGAGAACTTCACATCTCTACTTCCCTTCTGGTTTGGTCCAGTCTTGCAGCTATATGAGAGAAAATATTTGGAGTGAAATGACATACATGCTCCTGTAAAATGAACCCTTAGCAATCTAAAGTGGCTTAAATTCAGATTTAGGAAGTCTTTAAGCAAATTAAATTCAGACTTAGAGGTAAAACAACAACAACAACAAAAACTTTACAGCAACAATGTTGCTAAAATCATACCCAATTTACTTCATTAATGGGAACATGTGATTTTTCAGTATGAAAAAATGATTTTTGCATTTTTTTTTTGCAGGTGTTGAAGCTTCCTTAAGGGGAGTTTTAAAGCAATGTTTTATGTGGTGAAAGAGTTCTCCAAAGTGGTCTCTCCAATGATAATGCCAAATTGTATCTTCTACTTTTAAGTCACAGAAAAAATTCTGTATTGACAGAAAAGGAACATGTAAGGAGGCTCAAATTTAAAGGTTCAGGAAACAGTTTGGGATGATCTATAAGCTTTAGAATAGAAATTTGAGTCCACTTTTCACCACTGAGTTTTTATAAATATTGTTATTTATTCTCAGAGGATTCTGCTATAATGAAATAATTGTGATAAAATGTCTTGAAATGAAACGTAACAGTTTTTCACACTCTACATAAGGGCCCAAGTTTCCCTCTTGAGTCTGAGAAGCTCCTGACTATACATTTCTTGTGAGTCAAATGGAAAGGGGCGGTTCTCCGAATGTTACCAGTTGCTATGGCAGACTGCTCTGATACAAAGGATATGAAGCTGGAAACGTATGTTCTGGCTTCAGTGTTATCCGTGGTCACCTACTGGCCTTTACCTCCACCCCTGACAATTCCCTAAGTTTGCTGCTCCAGAGGAACACAGGTGCAGTAAACTGTGATGGTGGCATGATACTTTGTCTCAAGTCCATCCAGACTTTTTTACCCAATCAAAATACCCAAGAGTTTGGGAACATCTGCTTTGATCAAACCTTAGGTACTGATGGAATCAGGGGGGGAAAAAAAAAAAAACACCTATATTTTACATAATTGCTATTATATGAGTAAAATACTACAATATATTCAGTGATATTTGGCCACTATTGCCTCTAATTTTTAAGTCTACAATAAGATAAGGATAATGATGGCGATTGTGTAGCTTAGTCAAGCATTTGAGACTTCATCAACCGTCAGCAAAGATTTCGTTTCCTACCTTTACAGCCTACTATATCTATTTGAAAATAGAGGCTGGATTCACAGGAGGAAATACACAAACCTCAGGAGCATACATTTGTTTGGTTTGATGCAGGGTGTTTGATTTTCCCTCTGAAAGACCTACAAGGAGCATGAGGAGATAAACATAGGCGAGCAGGGACCCACTGGACACATTTTTCTGTTCAGTCAACCATTTCTCTTGTTGACGTATGGCCCACATGTGCAACTTTTACTGTGTTGTTTTTTTATTTTCTTCAGATAGCCTCATTACTCGAGAAAATGCAATAAAACCTTTGTTTTCCTGAGAGCAGTCCTATCCTTCACTTTCAGCAGCACCTGAGAGTTCTTCAAATATTCCAAAGGAAAACTTACAGCTCAATAGATTTCTCAGTTCACTCATCCCAGCAACACAGTGATCACATAAGAATTATACCCAACAATTTAATTGCAACAACATACCTAGTAAGCAAAGCAGTCAACACAGACAAAGAAAACCCCTGTGCCACAAGGTGTCAGAAACACGGTTCTGTGAATAATCCCTCCATATCATCTGCTTATAATATATAAGTGTAAGTAACATCCTGCCCCTCAATCATGAAGAAAACTAAACTGAAATGTTAAATTCTGGAAATTTTATAGAAACAAAAAGATAATCATAATATCATAGCAGAAAGCGTCAACCAAAAAGAGGAGCTAAAAGGGATATTCCAGAATTCAATTTTTTTTTCATTAGCAAGAACTGGAAGCAGTTCCCATATGAAAGATTTAAGAAGGACCCTCTTTGAAATGAGTATCTTCAATCTATCCTCTCCTGATTTGAACTACAGGTTAAAATCCATAATGAAAGACTGAAGCTGAAATAATGTAAATACTTTA
This sequence comes from Cynocephalus volans, assembly GCF_027409185.1. Lineage (NCBI taxonomy): Eukaryota > Metazoa > Chordata > Mammalia > Dermoptera > Cynocephalidae > Cynocephalus > Cynocephalus volans. The sequence continues at coordinate 105,037,363 of NC_084468.1, read as the reverse complement.
CTCATTATCTCAAATACTGCATAAAGAAAAGAGAAGAAAAGTAAGAAAGAAGTAGCAAGACTAAAAGAATACTAATAAACATGAGAAAAATATTTTACTAGAGTTGGCTAAGCTTTTTGGTTTGGGGTTTCAGGGTTTTTTAAGCTAATATTCAGTGGCAGTCTAAAAAGTCCTTGTATTACTATTTCCTAACTCATGGAGAATCAGGAACTGGTTGCCTTCATCAGCAACAGCCTCTCTCCTCCACACGCATGCACACACACAGGCATGCACATGTGAGTTTACCCTTCCTACCATCATCACCCAGCAAGGTGTATAGGCCCTTTCCTTTCTTCTTCCGTCCTTATAGGTATCATAGGCTGCTGCAAGGGTGTAAATTGGAGAGGGATTGTGAAAGATCTTGAGGCCCCAATGGGCAACACCCCATCTAGTCACTCATCAAAAAAGTTCTACAGATTATTGAGTGAAAAATATATTCGCTGGACATCAATTGGAAAAACAGCCAGCCTATTCAGTCCCTGAGCACAAGAAATGGACAGTATTTGACGGTTGGAATACAGCATAAGGAAATAATCAGAAATGCAGGCAAAGAATTATGTACCAAGATGTTCACAGAAGCATTATTTAAAATTGCAGAGCAAGCAAAAATAAAAACAACTTGGACTCAAACCAAATAGCCCAAAATAGGGGATGGTTAAATAAGATGGACTATTAAACAGACATTAAATGTCATGTTTTCAGAATATATTTAATTAAATGGAAAAAATGCATGCAATAGAGCATAAAGTTAAGTAACACACATAGCTATATATACAGTATGTTTTAAATCAGTGTCAAAAGTGCTACATTCAAAATGAGCTGAGACTTGTGAAAAATACTTAAGACAATATAAAGTACTTTTCCATCATCTCAAGCAATGAGGAGAGAAAAGACAGGAAAGGAAGAATGCTGCCACTTGGGAAAGACAACAATTTGTTAACAGACAATAGAATTTACTTTTCCTCACCTAGGAAAATAATCTTGAAGTTCTAAAAATAGAATACACAATGAAAACATAATTTTCAACCCAAAATATTGAGGAGGGTTAGCCTATAAGCTCCTTAGGGACAAAATTATATCTATTTTTGTGTACCACCATGTCTATAACACCCAGAACAACTGCACAGAGTAGTATTTCAATTAAAATTGTGACAAGTTAATATGGGAACAAATACACAATAAGAAGGACCAAGGGCTTTAAAAGGATTCAGTGACATTTCAAGTTGTTGAAGAAATGTATAGGTATGACTTTGAAGTATTTGTAGATAAGTTCTGAGAAGTCCATGGATCTTGAGAGGTTTCTAAAGAGTATGTAGATGTTTCCCAATAAAATAATTTATCCTGGAAATGGAAAATTGATACATTTGATCCTGTTTCCCAAGGAGATTTTTACAGCAGATTTCTATACAGATGATTTGTAGGAAAGTAATATGGTACTTACTGCCAAAATAATTTTATAGCCTTTCATCCATATGTGACCTAACAGAACTCAGTGTGAAACTATTACAAAAGGATGCCTTAGCTTAAGCTGGTAATTGTCTTTTATTATTTGGTTAAAGATCCCAAGGGATCTCTGGGATCCTCGAACAGGGAAGTGGCAAATTCACAGCTATTCTGTGAGAAGAGTAATCTGTCAGCTCTTTGCTGAACACACTGGAAACTGAAGAGACAGGAGGCCTTAGGAGGTAAACTAAGATGTTCTAGGCAGAGGCAATGATAACTTTTTTAAAAAGAGTAGTGAGAGTAGAGACATAAAGAAGTAACTGGAAGCACAACCAGCAGGCCTAGCTGGAAGATTGGAAATGGAGAAAATCAAAAGTTTTACCAAGATTTCAAATTTGTATGGCTAAAACTGTAGTTGTACCATGACTACAAAGAAGAAAGTGAGAAGAAGAAGCAGAGTAAGGTGATGCTTAATTCAATTATTGGTCAAAATACATTTGAACTCTCAGTCAAATAGTGCAGTGAGATTATGGAACTGCGTCTAGGGAGAAATGAAAATGCACATGTGAAAGCCCTGCGCCTGGGGTGGTAATGGAACGCTGGAGGCAGAAAACTGATATTCAGAATCATGAGTCTGTGTCTCCAAGAAAAGGTGGAAGTTCATTTAGGCTTGAGTGCAGTCAATTCCCATTGATGGCTTTCTCTTATCCTCTACCCACCCTGACCCAAAACCCCACCAGCAAATAAAGTAGTTTCTCTCTTGAGATCACCATAAAAGACAAAATTGTAGAATTTCAATTTTAAATATTCTCTATTCAAGAATAACAGAAAGGTGTGTTGTAGAAATATTTCTGTCAGAAAAGGTAATAAAAAGTCTTAGGTTTGGCGTTTAAATATCTATCCTTCAATTATCTGGGAAATTTACTGATGTGGAAAAAATCTTCCTCAGGCAATGCCAGGAAAATGAGATGTCGCTGTGTTCACACAGCAATATTAAATGACAGATGACACATAGACAGTCAAGTGACTTAGAGACAATTTTTGTTTCCTCTTTAGAATGGGGGAGCAGAGGGACTTTTAAAAAAATAATAACCATCATATACAGTAATGGCAAACAGTCTGAAAATATTGAATGTTGCAAGCCATTTATGATGTCTATTACATGTTAAGAAAGATAGTCAGTCAATATTACAATCTTAAATATAAACTTGAAGAGTGCTAAATCCTCCTCCAAAATGAACTTCAAAACCCTCAAATATGATTGTCTACAATAAACAAGACAAAATAGTTTACTTATGGCCCAAAGTGAGACTTTGAAGTTTACTTTTAGAGGATATATTTGGAAGTAGTTCTCAAAAAGAATGTTATTTATGAAGTGAAAGCACATTTTAATCCTTTTAAATTTTATTTTCAGTCTCTCTGAGAAATGCTCTAATGCCTCCTTTGATGTGGTATGATTCATATCCCTTCAAAAAACATAGGAACAACAAAAATATCTTTAAAATTAGCAATTCAAGAGTTCTACGATCCTATGATCTATGGCCATATCAGAATCATAGTATCGTATTGATTTTAAGAATGCCATTATTTTATGCACCATGGAGGGAAAAAAATACTGCTAAACAAGTTATAACACAATGTCTTCTATAACCCACAACTTTTACTTCATAGTTATTAAAAGGACATTTTAATAATTATTAAAGTATAGGTTTTTATCTTATATCATTCTTGAGCCTTTGTAAAAAAATAAAATCAAAACTGGTTAAGATATTCCTGAAGCTAACCCTCATTCCAAGTCCATTCTTCCCAAATATTTTCGACTCCAAGTCATGAGTGATCATATTTTACTACACAATACAGTTCTCTGTGCAGTCACGAGTGCTGGTGATGCAGTACTCTCAGTGGAATTTCATTCCAAGCTGCTAAGACTCGTTCGTCAAGTTTTGAAGAACATGGACAGGTAACCATTAGGAAAACCACAAGACACAATCTGGTTCCAGGTTAAAATGTGCACACACACACACACAAAAAAAAGGTTAGACTCTGAAATATATATCTTAAGAGCTCCGTGATATTGTAAGGAAATATAGGCTACAGCTCTAGCTTCTATAAGCATCTTTGAATTTCTTCATTGTTCATGTGAGCTTTCAAAACGAATTGGAGAAAGTGTTAACTCCACTTTAAAGGGTTAATATACAGTTTTAAAAAAGAAAACAGCGGTCTTTCTCCTGCTTCTCTTACTGGAATGATAACATCAGCATCTCCATCAACGAAGGAAGTAGCAACCGCTTCTTTACCAGCAGCAGCAAAAACCAGCAATTAGTTTGTAGTTATGTCTTAGGGGTCATTAATTTTCCGTAGTACAGCACTCATCTTATTCTCACATTCCCAAGATTTAAAAAAAAAAAGAAAAAGAAAAAGTCCTTGCTTCTCAGAGGTTATAAGTTTCTCTAGGAAAGATGGCCTCTTTTTTCGTGAAAAAATACTGTCATTTCATTTCAATTTTATAGACTGATTCTGGAAATTAGATTCAAACTTTCTGAGATAACGAACATTGAGTCCAGCATATAATCGTGAAGTAACGTAAACATTCTACGAGTCAAGCTCTTACATGACACGTATGACCAAGGTATTGCTATGCTCATTTTTAGAAGTTTATACTTAAACCAGAGAAAATCATCTAAAAGATAAATCTAAACAACTATAATGCTTGAATGTATTATCTACCTTGAAATTTTAGTTTTTCAGTTTTCATAACAGTAATAACTCAGACCGGTCTTGAGATTTTTATTTTTACTTACCAAAAATCTTACAAAGTAGTAAACACAGAAATAGCTAAATGTTTTCTAGAATTTACATGTAAAATGTTTTTAAATGGTAAATTCTGATCCAGGTGCCACTAAGAAAAACACATAAATTTGCAACAAGATTTTGAAGTAGGGAGCTTGGGTAAAAAGAACACAGCAAATGATGTGCTTTACTAGACACTTTTCTGCACACATATTACTTCTTTAAGACATATCATTATTATCAATCTTTGATTAAGAGCAAGCAAAACAACCTGAAAAGGGGTCAACAGAAAAAAAAAATGAATTGTAGTAACTACAAAGTAACGTTAATGTGTATCTTTTTTTCAAATAGGAAAATAGGTCTACACGGAGATGATATTGAAAGTACTTGATAACTGCTAAGCATAGGCACCGATCAGTCAGAACGGGCGCTGCCATCAGCCTTACTGACACCATCAACTGGATACCAATCCGGCAGTCAGTGTATGATGGGCTCCACAAAATTGCTCAGTACCCTGGTATGTAAAAGAAACAAATGAAACATTTCAGTTATTTATTATTTGTTTGTTTACTTACTAGAAGATCTTTATTATTTCCTTGGACTTGTCAGTTAATGGGAGGAAGAAAACTGATTTTTTTCATTGTCATTTGTGTAGAAAAAGTTGTCTGTTTTTTGTCAACTGAGGGGCCAAGGTGACTGAGACATGATGGCCAGTTAGGTGAATTACTAGAAATGAGAGAAGGATCTGATAGAGAAAAAAAAATTCAGACAAATGACAACTAAGAAGAAAGAGAGCCAATGAGAAATTCCTAGTAGCCAGCATGGCCAGAGGACTTTTAAAAATTACTGTTCTGATTTAAGTTGCGTTTTCGTTCCTCCTATTTTGAAACCCTTGAGTTAATCATCAAACCCAAGACACTTACATTAGTAACCTTGTTGTACTATAGCTCTGGGGAACTATAAAAACAGGCCTGAGTTCAACACTTAACAAAGAAGCAGAGCAGAAAAAGGACAAAACCTAGGGAAAACAGCAAATGGGGATTAAGAAATCTACAGGAGCAGAAATTTAAAACAGACTAGACATCATCCCACTGCAAACCAAGAACCAGTAGAAAAATTGGGCATAGTGGTATACCTGTTACAATAATTGAGATGGGCATTAGTCCATTATATTTGGATATATGCCCCCCCCCCCCAAAAAAAAAGGTTATATCAGAAAGCTGGAGTACTTGGGACATCTTTACTTTACTGTATAATAAAGTTTGTCAGTGTTTGACTTGTCAATGTCAAAGAATCTGAAAAGCTATTTTAGAATAGGTACAGATTTATGGCCTATCTGGTATACATGTTGCTTTTCTTATTTCTATTTTCTTAGCAATGTAGATTTCTAAATTGCTCATATTTCATAATATGTTCGTGTTTTCTACCATGTTTTATCATTTAAAAATATTAAATATTTCCATCAAATAAAACCAAAAAATTCTTCTCTCTCATCCTAAAAGACACATCCAAATCAGTGTTATTCTCACTTAAATACATGAACAGACTGTCATGTATTTATGGACCATTTGGAAATACAGAAAAGGAACATTCTTGCTGTTAGTTAAGCATAATCACCCATATGGACTATAACTGACACTGAAATCAATTTTCTCATGAATGTTTGTATAGGAGATGGCTTGGAAATAGGCCAGCTCTTTAAGGCTCACCTGTGTCAAATCAGACCCTGGGAACTGGTCTAGTGGTAGAAATTATGAGAAGTGGACAAAATTTTTATTTACTTCTTGGGATTCTATTCTATGTCTAAATACCTGACATAAAAATTCCTAGAATACCACTAGGTAGAATATTTGAGTGAAGAAAGCAAGTTAGACAAAACAAAAGGATGAAGAATATTATGAATCTCCACATCAGACAATGATCCTTGATTTTTGTGAAGAAATATTTATGAATAAAATATCCTGGAATGCAAGAATTAGATAAAACAAAGAACATATTAAATAGAACAAAGTTGAAGAGGGGCAGAGTCCTAAAATAACTCCAATCATTACTATTTCAGAGTACAGTCTATAAACATCCTCAAGAGAGAAAACAAAGTAGATTTCTCTCTATGTGGCTGTGACCACGAATATCAATTCATGAAAAAGTGATGCGTACTCATTGACTTTTAACGGGTTCTTTATCCCCTTTTGCTGATCCTAAAACAATTCAACTTAACAAAAACTATTGATAGAGACCATTTTTTTTCTAATTCACATATATGCAAAAGCATTTTGACAAACATATATTAAATACGTTCGGTAAGGTTAAAGAATAATGACAATGAACCAGAACGGGTGAACTAAACTTGATGCCTAGTTTTAAGAAAAAAAAGCACAGGGAATGTTTCAAACCCATCACTGGTCTGGTCTGCCTTTCTTTCTCTATAGTTTCTTGCTAATGGTAGCGGGGGAAAAAAAGCTCTGTAACAATTTGCACTTCTTTATCTAGAGTGAATACCACCTGGTGATACCTTTTAGCCTCAGATTATTTGATTGTTGCTTTTTGTGGATCAGGATATGGTTAGGTAAGTAGCCATGAAATCCTCTGCTTTCTTTATTTTTGCTAGGTAGGGTCTTTGAAAAAGTGACACTTGACACATTTACCAATATCTGAAGATAGCAAGTGGTGTATGACCAAAGGCAGCAATAACATAGTGGTTAAGAAAGTGAGAGCTCCAAAGCCAAAAAGTAGGGGTTCAAAGATCTTTTTATCAGCTACATGATCTTACGTAAGCTACTTACTCTTCGGGTGTTCCAGTTTCATCATCTGTAAAAAGGGCATACATAATCTATCACATAGGGCTGTTGTGAGCACTAAAGGAGGTAACAGACATAAAGCATGTAGAATAATGCTGGACATACAGTCAGTGCTCAGTAAGTGTGATCTATTATTACCTTAGAATCCCTGGCAACAAGACATTAGAAGCACATTGATGTCAATGGACTCTTTCCAGTACTGATTGACTGGGGTTACACATTGTACACAGCACAGGTCTGCAGGAGGCTATTAAGAAGATAAAAATTGAAATAATTTTTGGAGGCTCCAAGGCCATTAATAGTCTTGCTTTTCCCATCTCCCTTAAGAAAGATCTGTGTAGTCTATTATGGAATTGGGAATATGAGGGTAGTGGAAAAGTCATGAAATGGGAAAGCATTTTGAAAGAGAGGATATTTGCTCCTATAATCCACTCAGATTTAATCATTCTTGAACTATTTTCATTATTTTGCTTAAAGGGGCAAAGATACTAGAGAGTAAAACATTCTTACTCTCAGTTCCCACTGACTAATATAAGGTTGTTAATTTTGCTGTCCTACCATAGTATTTGTGGCTCAAAAGTAGACTTGTCCCTTTCCACTCCCTCAGGGAAAAACCACCACAAACAAGATTTTAGGAAGTTCCCTAACATACAGTGATTCCATAAGGCCTTGACTATTGAAGAAATTGGGATTCAGTTTTAAAATGGATTATTTATTTAGTAACAAATGAGGACAGTTATATGTATTCTGAAAAAATAAGATTGACATAAAATTTATTGTAACGTAACCAATTTAAGAAGCTCATGTCTACGTTAGAAAGAACAACTACAGCAAAGCAGACTACATCTCATATATGAGAGTTCCTAAATTGACACATTGACTTGGAGGTTATTTCTAAGTATCACTAGTAGACTGGATGCAGCAATAGTAAGGGAGAAAAAAAGAGGATGAGAAAAAGTGAGAGAGTTAGAAGTAAGAAAACAGGAAACAAAGATTAAGAGATGAGTAGAAACAACATGACAGAATAATGAACGGAGTGGCACAATAGCATTGGTAGACAAGCACTAATTTCCCATTTGATCCTTGAGCTGACACTTCATATTTCATTTTCAAACTTTGCTTGGCCTGACTTGCCCCTTTCATCCATTTCCGGCAGTATCTTGCTGCACTCTAAATATGTACATCAGTCCTGAATGTATGAAAGAAACAGACTTTAAATCACACTTCCACCTAACACGAACGCAGCTCATTCATGTATATATGAATCTCATGCATGCATTGACATCTTCTCACCAATTATTTTCCCTGGAAGCCTACCAGAAATCTTTTTGAAATAAAAATAAAGAAAAAAGTTTCTATAAGACCCCACAGTTTAAAAAACACGTAAGATCAAGAATATGAAGCTTAGAGAAGCTAAAGCCATCAACAACAAATATTAAAATAAGGGTTCCTTTTATTTACACTAGCCATATCAATACATCATCAATAGCTTGATTTTGAAAGTAACATCTGAAATCTGCCATACTATGTATTATAGTAAATATTAGATAATAGAATCAATTTCAAAATTAATGAATAATCAATTTTGTGCAATCTCTATTTAAACGTTTTGAAAGTAATAAAGTAGTATATTGTTTTTATTGAAGAAAAACTATAAATAACAACAAACTACCAAAACAAACTACAAATAATTACAGTCTCAGTCACTATTGTTAGAATAATTGCATAACATTCCATAAAGCTCCAATTAAGTGGGAAGAAACTTGACATAAGACTTACCAATAATAAAACAGACAAGTGTTAAAGACCTGAAGTTTGTTATAAGCAGCAATTTAAAGGAAGACTGAAGTGACTTGTATCCCGTGGTAAATATCAAGCTTTTACTCAGCATTTATTTTACACCAATCCCAAATTTTAAAACTTACTTTTAATCTAATATGACAATTTTAATCTAATTGAGATTATAAAGTAATGCAAACATGAAAAATTAACTAATAAATAAGAGTATCATGAGGAACTAATTTATTACTCAAACAACTTATTCTTTAATCATATATTCTCCAGTTAAATATTTGTTAAGCCCTCCTATGTGTCTAACCCTACTAGAATCTTTCTAGTTTTTAAAGCACACAATCTGAACAGAGACACTTTATTCTACAATTTTATAATCCAGACAAAACCAAAAACAAATACAATTCAATAATAGGTTTTTAGATAGATCAACTGAGGCATAAGACACAATAAACTGCAAATATTTTAAGGGTACAATTTGGTGAATGCTTATGTCTCAATCCATATGTGAAACCATCACCATACTCGAGCTAATGAACACATCTATAACCCCTGGAAGTTTTTTCCTGTCCGTTGGTAGTCCCTCCCAACTCGCCATGCATACCCTCCTGCAATACTGTTCCAGGCAACCAACAACTGATTGGCTTTCTAATAGGTTAGTTTGCGATTTCTAGAAATTTTATAAATGGAATCACACAGAATGCACTTTTTTGTCTGCATTATTTCAGTCATCATAATTATTTTTAGATCCATTCTTGTGTGTATCATTCTTTTATATTCCTATGTACTATTTCATTGTATGAATACTCTAATTGTTTTATACATTCACGTGTTGATGGACATTTGGGCTGTTTCTAGTTTTTGGTCATAAGTAAATTTGCCATTCACATTCCTGTACAAGTGTTTGTGTAGATATGTGCTTTCATTTCTCTTAGGTATTGTATTAGTCCATTTCTGTTGCTTATAACAAAATACCTGAAACTGGGTGATTTATAAAGAAAATGAAATTTATTGCTTACAGTTTTGAAGGCTGGAAGTCCAAAGTCCCGGGAACATATCTGGTGGTGGTGACAATGACCAAGGGTCTCACATGGCAGAAAATGGCAGAGCAGAAAGATACTTCCTCATGCACTCTTTTAAAGCCCTCAGAATCATGCCCCTGACCACCATTATTAATCCATTCACTATGGCGTCTTCCTACAATCTAATCACCTCTTCAAGGCCCCCCTTTCAATTACCATAATAGGATTTCCCACCCTCAACGGTTATGGTGGGGATTAAGCCTCATCGTTGGGCGGCGGGCATCCAATCTACAGCAGGTGTATACCTAGAAATGAAATGACTGGGTCATGTGGTAGGTTTATATTTAACTTTTTAAGAGGCTGCCAAACTGTTTTTTAAAATTGTTACAGCATTTTATATTTCTACCTGATTTTAAGGCTTATCATACAGCTACGGTGATCAAGACAATGTGTCACTGACTTAGAGACAGATCAGTAAAACAGACTAGATAGTCCAGAAAATGTCTCACACATATATGGCTAGTTTATATTTTAGACAAGCACCAAGTCAATTCAATAGGGAAAGGGCAACTATTTCAACAAATGGTGCTGAAAAAATTGGGATCTATATGCAAAAGATTAATTTTGACTGATCTCACTGTCTAACATGGACTTGAAATGAATCATAGGCCTGATTTTTAAAGCTAAGACTATAAGTTTCTTGAAAAAAATTTGGAAAGTCTTTGTGACCTGCATTTGGGTAAGATTTATTAAATATAACCCAGAATGCAAAAATTACAGAAGCAAACTTCAATAAATTGAATTTCATCAAATTAAAACATTTGTTTTTCAAAAATATATGTGTTCCAATTGTTCCACATCCTTGCAAACACTTAGAACTGTTAGTCATTTTAATTTTAGCCCTTCTGGTGAGTATGCAGTGGTATTTTATTACGGTGTTGATTTACAATTTCCCTAATGACTAATAACCTTGTACATTTTTGTATGTAGTTGTATGTTAACCCTTCTTCTATGGTGAACTTTCCAAATTTTTTGTCAATTTTTTTAATTGAGTTGTGTGTCTTCTTATTGAGTTTTAAGAATTCTTCATATATTCTAGCTATATCTCCTTTGTCAGATACATATTTCAAATGTTTTTCAACAGTCATGGCTTTCATTTTCTCAACAGTGACTTTTGAAAAATAAAAGTTTTAATTTGATGAAATTCAATCTACTGACTTTTTCTTGTAGAGTGTATCCCTTTTGTGTCATATTTAAGAAACAAGTAACTAGGGATTCCTAGTCCTTATCCTCAATCATGGAAAGCCCTTTTCTTCACCTGATTACTTGTGCTTTGAACTTGTTCCCCACTGGCAAAGAGTCTGCCAAATGGGAAGATTTTGTGACATGCAAGATTTTCAAAAGACATCTTGACTTTCAAGATTACTACTTAATATTCTTTATTGCTGTACTGTAGCAGAAAGAATGATTCTTGTTAATACAATTGCTCCTTTACTACCTGAGTTTGTGACCTTCCCATAGACCAGACTATACATGTGGGTCGGCTTTCCAAGGCTCAGTTTCCTCTATTGCATTTTCCTCCCTTTCTTCACTTGTTGAATATTACTGTAGTCCTGGGATATCTCATATGCATGCCCATCCAAATTTAACATGGCTATCATACTGTCATTTTTAAAAAACTCCTTCAGTAACTTATCAATATATACTTAGTAAAGTCAAAATTAACTTGCTCCAAATTTTAGTTTCTCAACAATCTGGTCTCAGGATTCCTTTTCCAATTACCTATTACTATCCAACAAAGCTGGTCACTGAGCTGCCTCTAGAATATTCCTGGCATCCTTCCTACATCTGGGCTTCAGCTGACAATTCTTTCTTAATCAGGCATGACCAACTCCCCTCCTGATAATAAAATCCTATTTTAAAAGGATTTAAAAATCCTATTTCAAGACCCAATTTAAATCATGCCTTTCCACCAAAGTGATTGATTTTAGGGTACCCTCACTGGACTGAAGTAGGACAAAATGATAGGTAATAGAAGCAAAACTAGAAGAAAGTTCCACAAAGGAAGGTATAGGCGAACAGTAGACTCTAAGGCCTCTTGAGAGCCAAGCCATAAACAGCCTATTCTTATCCTTTGTCCAAGAGCCTTATCTCTTTCAACTTCAGATAAAAAAAAAAAAATAGTTTCTAGTATAGCCAAAGAGTATTAACCATATTAACCTAAATTCTCTTTTTAATTAGTGATGGGAAGATCAGAAGCAGTGCAAATGAAAATGGCATAAAAGCACAGCCTATCACTTTTAGAAGTGTAAATGAATGCCCTGTGGATTTTATTTTTTTTAATTGCATGAGGACAGACAAGGAAATAGCTCCATAAAATTGTAGCTTCTCAGGGAAAAGTGTTAATGCTATGTAAATTAAAATTTGAAAGGCAACCTAACTGAAATCAGCAACACCAAGAGTTGTGTATATGGAAAAGTACAATTCATCAGCCCTGAGAAAAGAGCCATCCAACCTGCTGATATCTCCAGCTTAGCCATTTTAGGGAAAGCCTTCATTTTATGCTACACTGTCAGCAAGGAGTTCTAATTGACTTCATAGAGACTTTCCCTGGTGGGGAACTGGGAGGAGTAGGGGCAAAGGGTTGGGAAAAAAACGTGATTTCTCTCCTTGAGAAAATTTCATAAAAGCCAAAGGATTCTGGCTTAGCTTGGTTAGCTCAGCTGGTTAGAGCACAGCCTTATAACACCAAGTCACGGGTTCGGATCCCTGAACTGGCTAGCCACCAAAAATACCTAAAGGATTCTCAAGAAATGGAAGTTAACTGCACATGCACCCTCTGAAGAAATTTTTGGTTCTATATAATTCCTAAATTTCTCCATTAGACAAGTAGGTTTTTTAAAAAATTTGAAATGAACTTTTAAATTTTTCTATAGATATTAAAATGTAAATTAAGTAGCATATCTATTCTTTTTCATATTACTTAAATGTTAAAAAGGCAGTTATATTTTCATTATGTTTTCTTTTTTTTTCTCATTTCTTACTAGCTGCAAGCAAAAACTTTTTAACCATGTTACCCTCTGGTAGCACAGTTAAAAGAAATCATTAGTTATAGTGTGTATAATCTTTATAAATTTTAGCTTGGCATAAGTTAAGGAAAGCCTGAGCCTCTCTAGCCTGGAAAAGAAATATGGCTATGTTAAGAGTTAATAAACTCAATAAATTGGCTTGCTAAGGGATATATAATTGCTTTAGGTGACTAGCTACAAACACTGAAAAAAAAATTTAAGGATTGCTTAAATAAAGAAATGCAAAATCAATAGTCTAAGCTAAAAAAAAAAACCCAACTTTTTTATTTACTTGGAGTAACATTTGCTATACAGTGATTCACCGTTTTTCAGAAGTTCACAACACAGCTTTATTTATTCATTTATTTATTTCTGCAAAGAACTATGCAACTTGCTGAAGAAACAAAGACACAGTAAGGAACACCAGCAATCTGAATATCAGCTGAAGTACAAAATGATACATGCTGCAATAAAAGCTATTTACCAAAACTATGAGGAATAGAGAAAGCAAACATTGGGAAGCTTTGGTGGTGAGTAAAACAGGTGTTTAAAGAAAACTTCATAAGAAAGTGACCTTTAGGTTAGATAGAACGTGAAAGATGAGAATGATTTCATTAAGTAGAGAAATGAGGAAAGGTCAGTCCACACTGTGAGATCAGATTAATTAAAAAAAAGCCAAAGTTACAGGAACACAAAAGAATCTGCAGGAAGTTTAAGTACCACCGTGCTGTGTTTCTCAAAGTGTGGTCCAGAGACCAGCAGAAACAGCATCCTGTGGGAGTTTGTTAGAAAGGAAGAACCTCAGGCCTCACCCAGATCTTTTGAATCAGAGTATGCATTTTAACAAAGATCCTGTGAGCTGTAAGCACATGAAAGTTTGAGAAGTTCTAGTCCAGAGCCTATAGTATATGGGGGAAGGATGATGTGAGAAATAAAGACACAAAGAAAGATGGATATCCTTAATGAATGCCATAAAGTTTTTACACTGACCAGAAGAATCTAAGAGGTTTCTTAAGCAAAGGAGTGATATAATCTGTTATTTATGTAGGTCTAGTGACAGTGTAGAAATATTGTTTGGTGTGGAGAGAATTGGACACAGGCACGTCAGTTACGGGACTACACTAACATGATAAGAATGATAGCTACTATTTATTGAGTGCCTACTACGTGGTCGACATTATAATACAAATCTGATATTTTATACAGGTTATTTTCATATTCCCACAATCCCCGTTGATCTCAGCCAGCAGGATTTACCTCTCCTGCATAACTGTTTGCACAAAAGCTGCTAATATCTTCCCTCCTCTTCCAAGGGCATTAGAGTATCTTTTTAGCTCCATTCGGTAGTTGTTTTCACAATAGAGTAAAAATTATCACCATAATTTTCCATTTTCCATTTTAGAAATTAAATGTCAAGTGGTGGGAGAATAAGTGGGGGGAAAGGGAGACAGTAATAATGTAGATTCAAACATCTTCCCCTTCAACTATAATCACCCTCATTTTAGATTAAACTTGAAGATCAATGGTTGCCTAGCATCTTATTTTTTTCAAGCAGTTCTTGACTGAAAACAACTCAGTAATCTGCCTTGGTTTAGAATGCAAGGGTAAAAAATCAAGAAGGATGTGCACCAAATTAATATTAAAACTCTTTTGCATACCACTGTGCAATTTAAAATCAGTTTGCACACCTTTGTTTACACATTGATCCTATAAGTTAAGCATGGGGCAACCAAAATTCTCTACTAGGTGATTCTAATCACAATATATTACCTTATTTCTTTTATATTTAAAAAGCAAAAAGTCTCTCTTGAACCCAGTACCCTCCAGACACTACCACATTATGTGCTATCCTTTGTACCAAAAATCCTCAAAAGACCTCTTAAGTCTACTTTAGTTTGGCTTTTGCTGGAGCACTCCATAGAAATAGCTCTTGGCAACTTAGATAAAGTTGACCAATTCTTTAAAAGACTCAAAGTTCCAAATCTCACTCAAGATGAAAAAGACAATCTGAATAGTCCTATATCTATTAAAGAAATTGACTTTATCATTAAAGACCTTCTGATAAAGATAACTTCAGGTCAAGATATTTTCACTGGTAAATTTTACCTAACCTCTAATGAAGAAATAATATAAATTCTATACAATTTGTTCCAGAAACTAGAAGAAGAGAAAATACTTCCCAATTTATTTTATGAAGGCAGCATTAGCCTGAAATCAAAACCAGATGAAGACATTATGAGAAAAGACCAGTATCCCTCATGAACACAGATGCAAAATTCTTCAGCAAATTCTTAGCAAACCCAACCCTGCAATATATAAAAAGGATAATACATCATGACCAAATGGGGTTTATACTAGAATGTAAGGATAGTGCAACACTTGAAAATCAATCAATGGGACTTCTATTTCCATTCAAGATTAAATAACAGCAGCTAGATTTACATTACCTCTTGAAAAAAATGAAAAAGCAGACAAAATACATGAAACAACAGCACTCAGATCATTGGAGATTAGGCAGTAAAGTATCCCTGAGAGATAGAAAAACTAGAGGTTAAGTCTTTTGATTACCTAGCTTACTGCCTAAAGAAAGTTCCCAGGGTGTGGCACAGGGAAGGGGAATCCAAACAGGGTCCAGACATATCCCTGAGTCGAGGAGGCACAGTTGGGAGTCCAGAGAAGTGAAGTGACTAGGGTTTTGCTTCAGAATACTGGAAGGGACAAAGTTTTACAAAAAGAGAACTCTTGAGATTCACAGGTCTCACTGAATATTCACCTGAGTATTGATCAATGCATATATGTAAAGAAACTACCTGAAGCTGGGTAAAGAACTACATGAAAAGATGTGAGAAAGCAGTGTCCAGAGGTTAAAAGGGTTAGGAATAATGCTTGTCCCAACAGTCAGAAGGTAAAACCTCATAATCAATTTTTATAACTCAGAGTACTAAGATGGGTCTTGCCTCAACAGCAGGGGAAAATTAAACTTTAGATTAAACACAGTTCTAGTCCTGCCTAACAAAGCTTAAAAGAAAGACCCACAAAGGATCAAATGATTTTGAATCCCATTCAAAAAAAAGCTTAAGAACATTTTTTAAAGATACAGAAATACAAAGCATCCAATGTAAAATATACAATGTCTCACATTAAATAAAAATTACCAGGGATACAAAGAAGCAGGAAAATATAATCTATAATGAGGGAAAAATCAATCAAAACTGACACAGAAATGACACAATTGATAGAATTAGTAGCCAAGGATGTTAAGCCTTAAATACTAAAACATAATAGAGCTATTATAACTGTATTCCATTTGTTGAAGCAGTTAAAGACTGAACGTGTTAAGTAAAGATACAGAAAATATAAAAATAACCCAAATTACTTCTAGAGACTAAAATTATAATATCTAAGAGGAAAAATTTATAGAATGGAATTAATAATAGATTACAGACTGAACAGAAAAAAATAATGAACTTTAAGACATAGCAATAGAAATAACCCAAAATGAAACAGTGAGAAAAAAGTTAACAGAGTATCTATTAACTGTGGTGTATTAGTTGTTTCTATTGCTTATAACAGAATATCTGAAATTGGGTAATTTACAAATAAATGAAATTTATTTCTTATAGTTTTGGAGGCTGGGAAATCCATGGTGCAGGGGGCATATCTGGTGAGGGCCTTCTTTGTGGTGACTCTCCACAGCAATGCAGGATGTCACATGGTGAGAGAAATGGGCTGAGCAAGAGAGCTAACCTTCTCACTTGCTGTCCTTTTAAAGCCATCAGAACCACACCCATGACAACCCATTAAACCATCAACACATTACTCCATGAATAGTTCAATTCATTCACAAGGGCATAGTCCTCAGGATCCAATAACCTCTTAAAGGCCCTACCTTCCACCATCACAGTAGGGGTTAAGTTCCAACATGAGATTGAGGGGACAGTCAAACCATAGCCTGTGGATGACTAAACACAGCCCAATATCCATATAATGGGATCCTCCAAAAGGGTAGGAGGGGAAAAATATTTAAAGCAATAATGGCTGAGAACAAGAAACATTAAAAACAACAACAACAAAAACAAAAAAACCTACATTAAGGAACATTACACCATTACACAGTCATGTGTCATGTAATGATAGGAATATGACAGGGATACATTCCCAAAAATGCATCGTTAGGTGATTTCATCCTTATGGAAACAGCATATTATGTATTTACACAAACTTAGATGATACAGCCTACTACATGCCTAGGTTATATGGTATAGCCTATTGCTCTTAGCCAGCATCATCACAAACATGCGGGTAATGCTTTGCACTATATTACAGCAGCACTAACACTGCTGGGTGATAGAAATTTTTCAGCTCCATTATAATCCTATGGGACCACCATTTATATGCAGTATGTCATTGGCCAAAATATTATTATGTGGCACATGACTGTAATCAAACTATTTAAAACCAGTGCTGAAAAGACAATTTTAAAAGCAATCTGAGGGAAAAAATACATCATATAAAGGAACAAAAGATGGGGTGATGGCAAATTTCTTGTAGAAAACTATGTAAACTGGAAGACGAGTGCAGCCAAATCATTAAAGCAATAGAAACACTATAAATCCAAAATTCTTCCCCCAACAAAAACATCTTACAAAAAAATGCAAGGTAAAATGAAAATTTTCAGGCATATAAAAGTGGGAATTTTTCATCACTAGAAGACCTACACTAAAAAAAAAAAGTTAAAGTCCTTCAAGCAGAAGTAAAATAATACAAGATTAAACTCTATATATACACAATGGAATGAAGATCAATGGATATGATAATTGGAAGGATAAATATATAGTAGGGTTGTTTTTGTAATTATTATCTAAATCTCTTTACAATAACTGTTCAAAGTAAGAATGACAAAATGTATTAGGGGATTTGTAACATATGTAGAAGTAAAATGCATGACAATAGCACAAAGGTGGAGGGGGAAGTAATGGAAATATAATGATCTTATTCTATATGTAAAGTTTTAGACTATCACTTGGTGGTAGACAATTAAAGATGTATACTATAAACTCTAAAATAACCCCTAAAACAATACAGCAAAGAATTATAACCAATAAGTCAATTAAGGAGGAAAAATGGAATTTTAAAAGTATACAATAAATCCATAAAGAGGCAAAAAAAAAAAAAAAAGGAGAGGGGGAACAAAGAACAATATAGGACAAAAAGGAAACAAACAGCACAATTATTTGTTACCATGGAATTTTAATTTAACTTTGAAGAGACAATATAAAATCAATAAGCATTTAAACAGGAAAGTAAAAAGGTTGAAACAGAACAGTTTTTTGGATTTTTAATTACTAAAAATAACATTTTTTATTTTTAAATTATCTCCTAGCAATGAAATCATATATTAATATATAATCTATTTAGTTCAGTAAGGAATAATGTGTAATCTAGTATAACCCAAATTAATTTTGGAATTTCATAACATTGGTTTTTTACTCTTAATGTACTGACTATATTTACAATGATATAATTTCTCTCAACCTGCTATATTATAATAACTTCAAATATCAAGTCAGTTATTAAAAAATTTAAATCAACATATTTTTATGAACTATATTGAACTATATGAACTATATTTTAAATTGTAATATTTCATTGTAAGTCTAATCTTTTTTATGTGTTCTAATTCTCAAATTACCATGTCCACAAAAAATTTTTAAATATAAAACAAATAGGCCAATGGGTAATAAAACAAATGAGAATACATATTCTGAATTACTGGTAGATTTCACACAATTTGGCAGGAACATTATTTGTTGGCATGAAGAATATTAACAACTGATTGCTCCTATTTCCTTTTGTGTAACTAAAACTGGAAAAATAAAAAACGTGAAAGTCAAATTGCAGGAAATTTTACTCAACCTTTCTAACCAAACCTTCTGTTACCAAAATTTGAACCTTTTCACTGACTAGTAGGTTATCCCTATAACGGTAGCAATTATTATTTTTTGTTCAGGGAGGAGACTAGATGTATTCCTGTTACTTTGCTCTCAGGATTGCTTCACCTTCTGAGTAAGCGTCCTCTATGCAAAATACCTCAGACTTGAGATTTTGGGGGGCTGAAATTACCTCTCACTACTGACAGATATATTAGAAAATATGTCTACTGGGAGGAGAGCTCCATTTACCTAGCAGAAGGTTTCCTGTGGGAGTACATCTACTAGAATAATCTTTCCAACTTCTGTCCCAACCATTTGGGGGTTGACTTACCTAATTGGAAAGTGTGAGAGAATTAACTTGGTTCTGCAATATAGGCCAGTCCTCTTTCACTGGGGTGAGCTCTCTGTGATGAAGTCAGGTTCCTTCCCTAACAGGGAGGCTTACACTAGTTCAGCTGTGTGAGTGGTAACCTGTCTAAATTGGGAGTGCACATCTATTTGGCCATGGGTCTTAAGAAATACAGATTGTTATTTCACCCAGGTAAAATAGATTTATTAATAAACAAATAACTATTAGGGGAGGCTTATAAAAAGAAGAAGTCATATTTGGGGGTTAAGGTAGATATACCACTCAATGAACACATGGACTCCAGAGGCTAAGAGTTCAGTTTAAAAGGACTATGTATAGAATACTCTGACTCTAGAAGTCAACTTTCTCTTTAATAAAAGTGGTATATTAAGTGATTATTTTCTTTTATTGAAATCCTGCATCTGTCCCTGGATTTGTTCAAGACTCAGGATGGGAAAAGGGACCAATCCCCCTAAACTCCAATATTTTAGTAAATGGGCAGAGAACCTTGAAAAAATAAATAAGGAATAGACTGGGGTGGAGGGCAAGGGGGGCGGGAAGTAGCATGCAAAATCATAGTATCTCGATCTTGGGCTGGGAGCTTTTGTGTTGGGCTACGTGGACTTTCAGCCCTGAGTGGGGCACGGTCTGGCAGTTAATTTGAAACTCTTTTGGCTGTTTAAGCTGACTTTGCAGTTGTGGGTGACAGAAATTAGGTGTATTTAGGCATGGCTGGGCAGAATATTGCAGCTTTCCTTGTGTCTCTGAATCAAGTCTTCAGGTCTGCACTTTCAAATGCAACAGGAAATTTGTGGCAGGGCCTTAAGACACGGCTGCCCGCTGGGCCTTGCCCATTCCTAAGATGTGATATCACCTGCTCTGAAACCCTCAGCTATGTAGTTGCTGTTTCTGGGGTGAGCCCAACAAGCCTGCAAAATGAGAAGAAGAAAAAAAAAAAAAGCTTTACAGAGAAAAAAAATGTCTTTTCACTTGGCCCACTCAAGTCAGAGATATTTAGCAGCAGATGTGAATGTACACCAGAGAGTTCCATTGACTAGAGAAAAAAAGTGAAGGTAAGTAAAACAGAGGAAGTTATGAAGTGTTCTTTGATGATGATTATGACCACATACAGCACCTGAAAGAACCATCTGGGCCCTTAGCACTTATTCCCAAAAACACTTTCAGTGCACATGACAAGAGAGATGGGAAAGAAGAGATTTTGTAATTCCAGGCCCTGGAATTAATTTGCCTTAATCAGCATTTGCAGAACAGAGTCTGAGGAAGGTATAAGATTGTTAAGTAAAGCAACTCCTGTTTAAGGCTCTCAACTGGATTATGGATGAGAAAAAAATCAGGAGTGAGGAATGATGACTATGATTTTCAAAGTTCATTTTCAGATGAAGATGATTTGTTTGCCTGGGCAAACCACACAGAGTCATAGAAAGCCACTTTTTTTAGAAAGAGGAAATAAAAAGTCACTTCTTAGAATATTCTGTCACTTCCTCAGTCATAAGAAGTAATGAGCAGCTGATCCAACATAATGAGAACTTTAGGAAATTTTATGAGCAACATGATGATGGCAAAATTGGGGCACTGAATAATACTGAATTGAAGGGTTCTATTCATATCGATAGCAATCAGTTACACAAAATTTTGAACTGTTTAAAGCAAATTGTTTAAAGCTGAATATTCTTTAAGCCTCTGAAGATAAAGGTATGCCAGTAAATGAAACTGATGAGTCTGAGGAGGAAGACATTGTTCCCGTAGTTCTAGAAGAAGCAAAAGAGAGATAGGATTATGAATCAAATTGTAGTGCATGCTCACATTTATACAACCTTCTTTAGCTTACCAAGTATCAACAAGATCCCAACCAATACAAATATCTTATAAAACAGGAATAGTTCTGAATTGTTTATCAAAGAAAGGACTCACAGCAAAGCAAATTGAATAAATGCAGGTGATTAATGGCAGTGATCTGCCTAAGGGATCAACCCAACCACATTCTAAAAATGAGCGCAAAGAAAATAATAGAACAAGAAAGCAATCTGTAAAAGAAGAGTACAAGGAACAGATGGAGAGGAAAGCTAACAAATTAGCTTTTAAACTGGAAAACAGAAGGCAGGAAAATGAGCTGGTGAACTTGAAGAATACTGTTGCGGGTCTAGAGTTATGACAGTGAGACATTTAGGAAAAGAGACATTCCCTATTAGGGATTCCTCATTGTGTTCAATTATGACTTAGAATCTTCAAATGATGAAACTCTTCACTCTGCCATTTTTTAAAAAATTTTATTTTATTTTGACAATATACAATGTGGTTGATTATTGTGGCCCATTACCGAAACCTCCCTCCCGACTCCCTCTCCCCACCCCCAACAACCTCATATCTGTTCACTTGTCATATCAAGTTCAAGGAATTGTAATTGTTGTGTCTTCTCCCCCTCCCCAGGTAATTTGTGTATTTCTTTGTTTATTTTTAGCTCCCACAAATAAGTTAGAACATGTAATATTTCTCTTTCTGTGCCTGACTTGTTTCACTTAATGTAATTCTCTCTAGGTCCATCCATGTTGTTGCAAATGGCAGTATTTCATTCTTTTTTATAGCTGAGTAGTATTCCATTGTGTAGATATACCACATTTTCTGTATCCACTCACCTGATGATGGACATTTGGGCTGGTTCCAACTCTTAGTTATTCTAAATAGTGCTGCAATGAACATTAGAAAACAGGTATACCTTTGACTTGATGATTTCCATTCCTCTGGGTATATTCCCAGCAGTGGGATAGCTGGGTCATAGGGTAGATATATCTACAATTGTTTGAGGAACCTCCATACCTTTTTCCATAGAGGCTGCACCATGTTGCAGTCCAACCAACAATGTATGAGAGTTCCTTTTTCTCTGCAACCTTGCCAGCATTTAACATTCAAAGTCTTTTGGATATTAGCCATCCTAACTGGGGTGAGATGGTATCTCAGTGTGGTTTTGATTTGCATTTCCGAATACTGAGTGATGTTGAGCATTTCTTCATGTGTCTGTTAGCCATTCGTATATCTTCCTTTGAGAAATGCCTATTTAGCTCTTTTGCCCATTTTTTAATTGGGTTACATTTTTTGTTGTAAAGTTGTTTCAGTTCCTTGTATATTCTGGATATTAATCCTTTGTCAGATGTATATTTTGCAAATATTTTCTCCCACTCTATTGGTTGTCTTTTAACTCTGTTAATTGTTTCTTTTGTTGTGCAGAAGCTTTTTAGTTTGATATAATCCCATTTGTTTATTTTTCCTTTGGTTGCCCGTGCTTTTGAGGTCATATTCATGAACTCTGTGCCAAGTCCTGCTTCCTGAAGTGTTTCTCTTAAGTTTTCTTTGAGAAGTTTTATTGTTTCAGGATATATATTGAATTCTTTAATCCATTTTGAGTTGATTTTAGTATATGGTGAGAGGTATGCATCTAGCTTCATTCTCCTGCATATGGACATCCGGTTATCCCAGCACCATTTGCTGAAGAGGCAGTCTCTTCCCCAGTGTATAGGCTTGGTGCCTTTGTCAAAGATTAGATGGCTGTAAGTGTGTGGGTTGATTTCTGGATTCCCTAATCTATTCCATTGATCAGTGTGTCTGTTTTTATGCCAGTACCATGCTGTTTTGGTTATTATAGCTTCATAGTATAGTTTAAATTCACGTAGTGTTATGCTTCCAGCTTTATTTTTTTTGCTCAAAATTGCTTTAGCTATATGTGGTCTTTTGTTATTCCATATAAATGTCTGGATAAGTTTTTTCCATTTCTAAGAAAAATGTTATTGGAATTTTGATGGGGATTGCATTGAATTTGTACATCACTTTGGGTAGTACAGACATTTTCACAATGTTGATTCTTCCAATCCAAGAGCATGGGATAGCTTTCCATCTTCTTGTGTCCTCTTTAATTTCTCTCAGCAGTGGTTTGTAGTTCTCATTATAGTGATTTTTCACATCCTTGGTTAACTCAATTCCTAAGTGTTTTATTTTTTTGGTGGCTATTATAAATGGGCAGGTTTTCTTGATTTCTCTTTCTGCATGTTCACTATTGGAGAATAGAAAGCTACTGATTTTGTGTATTGATTTTGTATCCTGCTACTTTGCTGAAATCATTTATCAACTCCAAGAGTTTTTTTGTAGAGGCTTTAAGCTATTCAATATATAGAATTATGTCATCTGCAAACAGGGACAGTTTGACTTCATCTTTTCCAATCTGGATGTCCTTTATTTCCTTCTCTTTTCTGATTGCTCTGGCTAGTACTTCCAACACTATGTTGAATAGGAGTGGTGAGAGTGGGCATCCTTGTCTAGTTCCTGTTCTTAAAGGAAAACCTTTCATCTTTTCCCCACTCAGGATGATATTGGCAGTGGGTTTATCATATATAGCTTTAATTATGTTGAGATACTTTCCATCTATACTTAACTTGTAGAGAGTCTTTATAATGAACGAGTGTCGAATTTTATGAAATGCTTTTTCAGCATCTATAGAGATAATCATAAGTGTCCTTGTGTTTGATTTTATTGGTGTGGTGTATCACATTTATTGATTTGCATATGTTGAACCAACCTTGCATCCCTGAGATGAATCACACCTGATTGTGGTGTATAATTTTGCATATGCATTGCTGTATTCTGTTAGCTAGTATTTTATTGAGGATTTTTGCATCTATACTCATCAAGGATATTAGCCTGTAGTTTTCTTTTCCAGTTGTATCTTTACCTGGTTTTGGTATCAGTGTGATGTTTGCTTCATAGAATGAGTCTGGGAGAATTGCCTATATTTCAATCTTTTGGAATAGTTTGCAGAGAATTGGTGTCAATTCCTCTTTGAATGTTTGGTAGAATTCTGCTGTAAATCCATCTGGTCCTGGGCTTTTCTTTGTTGGGAGCCTTCTGATTTCTTTCTATCTGCTAACTTTGGGTTTGGACTGTTCTTGTTTTTCCAGTTCTTTAAGGTGAAGTATTAGGTTGTTCACTTGCCACTTTCCATTCGTCTGAAGTAAGCATTTAATGTGATAAATTTCCCCCTTAGTACTGCTTTTGCAGTATCCCACAGGTTTTGGTCTGATGTATCAGTGTTTTCATTAGTTTCAAGAAATTTTTTGATTTCCTGTTTGATTTCTTCTTGGACTCATATGTCATTAAGTGGAATGCTGTTTAATTTCCATGTGTTTGTATAGCTTCCAGAATTTCATTTGTTATTGTTTTCTAATTTTAATCCATTGTGGTCTGAAAAAATACATGGGATAATTCTATTTTTTTGAATTTGTTGAGACTTGATTTGTGACCTAACATGTGATCTATCCTGCAGAATGATCAATGTGTTGATGAGAAGAATGAATATTCTGAGGTTGTTGGATGTAATGTTCTATAGATATCTGCCAAGTCCAATTGATCTAGAGTGTTGTTTAGATCTTGTGTTTCTCTGCTGATTTGTTGCCTAAATGATCTGTCCAATATTGATAGTTGGGTGTTCAGGTTCCCTGCTATTATTGTATTAGTGTCTATTTCCTTTTTTAGGCCTAATAGAGTTTGCTTTATAAATCTGGCTGCTCCGACATTGGGTGCATATGTATTCATGATTGTTATGTCTTCTTGATGGATGAATCCTTTTATCATTATGTAGTGGCCCTCATTATCTCTTTTTATGGTTTTTAGTTTAAAGTCTATTTTATCAGATATAAAAATAGCCACTCCAGCTCGTTCTTCATTTATGTTTGCATGGTGAATCTTTTTCCATCCTTTCACTCTTAGTCTATGTGAGTCTTTATATGTGAGGTGGGTCTCTTGAAGGCAGCATATAGTTGAGTCCTCCTTTTTAATCCAGTCAGCCTGTCTGTGTCTTTTGATTGGAGAATTTAATCCTTTTACATTAAGAGTTATTAGTGAAAGGTATTGATTTACTCCTAGCATTTTATTGATTTTTGTTTGGATGTCTTAAGTGTCTTTTGTTCCTTTCATTCTGATTTACTGTTTGTCTTCTGTATTTGTTGGTTTCTTGGGTTGTAGATAAACTTTTTTTTTTCTTCTCTTCATTGTTGGCATTTTTATTTTACTAGTGGGTTTTGATTTTTCTTGAGTTTTTATGGCAGTGGTAGTTATTTTTCAGGTACCAAAACCAGTACTCCCTTGAGAATTTCTTGTAAGGGTGGTTGTGTGGTAGTGAACTCTTGCAGTTTTTGTTTGTCTGAGAAATATACTATTTGCCCTTCATTTCTGAAGGATATCCTTGCAGGGTAGACTATTCGTGTCTGGCAATCTCTGTCTTTTAGTATTTTGAATATATCATCCCATTCCTTTCTGGCTTTTAAGGTTTGTGATGAAAAGTCTGATGTTATTCTGATTGAGACTCCCTTATAGGTGATTTGATGCTTCCCTCTTGCAGCTTTTAAGATTGTCTGTTTGTCTTTGAGTTTTGCCAATTTGACTATAACATGTCTTGGAGATGACCTTTTGGGTTGAATACATTTGGGGATCTTTGAGCTTCCTGAATCTGAAGATCTGTGTCTTTTCCTATACCTGGGAAGTTTTCTGCCACTATTTTGTTGAATATGTTTTCAATGCAATCTCCTTTTTCCTCCCCTTCTGGAATACCCATGTCATGGATATTTGAGCACTTAAGGTTGTCTGATATCTCTCTTAGATTTTCTTCAATGTTTTTAATTCTTTTTTCTTTTTTCTTTTGTCTGCCTGTGTTATTTCAAACATCCCATCTTCAAGGTCAAAAGTTCTCTTTTCTGCTTCTGCAAGCCTGCTGATTAAACTCTCCATTGTGTTTTTTATTTCGTTGAATGAATTTTTCAGCTTGGCAAGTTCTGCTACATTCTTTTTCAGGGCATTGATTTCCTTGTACATTTCTTCTTTCATGTCCTGTACACTTTTCCTCATTTCATCATGTTGTCTAGCTGAGTTTTCTTGTATCTCATTTAGTTTTCTTAGAATTATCACTTGAAATTCCTTGTCAGAAATTCCAAGGGCTTCTTGTTCTATAGGATCTAGAGCTTGAGAGTTATTACCCTTTGGTGGTGTACTTTCTTGATTTTTCATATTTCTGGTATCTTTCCTTTGATGTTTAGTCATTGTGGCAAGGGATTTCACGGTCCACTAGTTCGACACTATTGTCTGGCTAGGATGCTGCTGGGGCTGCCAATTCGGCATGGCTGCCTCAGTGTCTGCTCGGTCACCCACTGGCACCTTGGGCACATGGTCACCTCAGGTCTTGGGCCTCTCCAGGGAGGCACCTCTCTGGTTGGCAACCACTCGGCCAGGCTGGGGATGGGGTCTGGTGGTGGCAAGGCCTTCCTGCTCGGTTGTGCACTGGCACCGCAGTGCAGGTGGTCTCCACAGGACTCGGGCCTCTCCGGTGGGGTGCCTCTCTGGTCGGTGGGTGCTCGGCCAGGCTGGGGATGGAGTCCAGCGGCAGCTAGGCCTACCTGCTCGGTCATGCACTGGCACCGTGGGGACCCACTCTGCCATTTTTATTGACAGATATTGAAAAGGAAAAAGATATAGTATTTGAATTAATTCTTCAGCAAGTTTTCCCTGCTGACCCTATTATACATATTGTAATATTTTTATTTTAATTTCTGTATTAAAGATTTTTTGATGTTTAATTAAATTTAATGTTATATTATAATCTCACATTAGCTCTAGAATAAATGATTTCACAAAGGTGAAATATTTGGATAAATTAATGGAAAATATCTTCATAACTTGAAAAAAACCCAAAGCTAAAAAATTCCATAAGGGCTACAATACTGTGTGTGGAATTTTAAATTCCTAGTGCAGGCCCTTGATGGGCAGCTGTAGATCAGTTATGCCAAATTATTTTCCTTTTTATTCTGGTTTAAACAGGGGCAAAGAAATTGGTGGAGGGGTTCACTTCTGGAATCATGTGGGTCAGTCTATGGCCTCAAGAGTTACCCTCCCCCGACCATAACATAAATCGTCTTTGATGCATTCATTCTGGTGATTGTTTTTGATATTAGAGATCCAAACCATCATTTCGCCAAGAGAATGGTGATAGATTTTATCAATGAACAAACAAAAATGGAGGAGGCTCTTATTATAAAGAGAATAAATCACCTTCTTTTCTTAAGACAGTGATACAACTCTGAAAATAAGGTAACCTGATGTCTAAGAAAACAGTTTAACAGGGTTGTTCCTGAAACATTCTGACTCTAGAAATAAGGTTTGCTCTAGAAATTAAGAAGGAATGGGACAGGTTTGAAAATCAAACTTCAATCTTATTAGCAGAACAGAAGCAGTTTGAGAATAATAACAAAGAAAGGAAGACAGTATCATTAAACTGGAGAAAACTAGAAGATTAAGATCGTAAAAGATAGACTACACACAAGGGAAAAGGGAAATGAGGGAAGCAGAGGCCAGGCTAGATAGATACAAAAGGCTAAAAGCGATGTACCCAAGTATAACAGCTACTGCTCTTAATGAGTTTATCAGACAAAGGAGGTGATGATTTAGGTGTTATCAGAACAGAAAGTGAGATATGTCCAAAGACATCGAACGAATAGTGGCAGGATATTCAAGAGCAGATCAAAGTAATTACCTAAAAAGGAACCAGGATCCAGAAAACAGTGCAGAAATGAGCTTTTAGTATACCCATCAATGCACTACATATTGCTATATCAAGTGCATTCAGAAAGACTGGAAATATGTAATAGGGCACTATAAGGAAGACCATAAGACAGTTCAGGTACTGTTAGGTGATCTTCGTGGTAACACAGCTACTGCAAGTGTGATCCAGTTATTACCTGTGTCTCGACGTACAGACCCACAAAATTTATGAAACTGGGATTCTAAGGAAGTAGGGGGAATATAAGACATTCTAAAACAATATAAATATTAGCTATTACTATTGCTATGACTACGATTATTACTAATACTGCTGCTGCTACAAAAATGATGCCATGAAAGAAAATGACAGATTCAGTTTAGTTCTGTCAGGACGATGAAGTAGGATAATATTCATACAATACTTTTGGCCAACCAAGAATTCATTTATGTCTCTTATTATGAGACTCATAGGATGGGATCTAGTAAAGGATGTTAGAGAAGCAAGTGTCTGGGTTCCAAAAAAAGAACAAAACTCAGATTCAATAAACAGGACTATCAGTGCATGAAATAAAGAAAGAAAATAAGCAAGTTACCTTGTTAAAAAAAACCATCAAACTTTCCTAAAAGGGGTATAGGAAAATAGAAAGTCAAACAGTGGTGTTGTATTCTACTACTCAAGTCCTGGCATTTTAAAAAACTGTGGAAAGACAGTGTCTTAAGTCAGCGGTATTGATTTTAATATGCCCTAAGGCTACGGTCTTTAAAAACACCCAAAGCAGCTGTGCATTATGAATCAGCTGCAGTAGCTGGCCTCAAAGACGCCTCTCTCATGATATTCATGCTTTGTATAGTCCCCTCCCACATTGTATCTGGGTTGGTTGGTGTGACCAACAGAATATAGCCAAAGTAATGACATGTCACTTTCAAGGCTAGATCATGAAAGGCATTGCAACTTTCTCCTTGCTCTTTCTTGAACCACTTCTCTTGGTAGAAGCCAGTAGCCATGTTGTGTAAACAATCAGGATGTCCTGTAAAGAGACTAATATGGCAAGAAACAGAAACCCGCCAAAGCCAATGATTTAGAAAGGTTACTCTCTCACCAGCGTGCAGGATGGATTAAAGCCAAGAGGACCAATACATAGAATGGGCAATGTAAATGTTACCATGACACATGACAGGACAGAAATGGGATAGCCAAGATGTGAGCTAATGTGATGGTAATTGGTATGAAGACATGGACTCTGAGCAATAAACATGATAGGACTCAGTGAAAGCAAAGATGAAGGCAACACATCAGTAGAAAGCGGAGCACTTCTGCTGGGACACAGAGATAAACAAAAAGGATAATTGATTTCGTGTGAAAGATGACAAATTTAGGCACAGACCTATTGGGTTTAAAAGGATGGACATCTGGTTGAACCGTATAGAGAATACTTAGAAGATGCAGAACCACAGTTTGAGGGAGAGACTGAAATTGGAGATTTAGATTAGAGAATCACACAGGTTACAGTTAACTGAGAGAAAGTTTGTAAACAGAGAGAAATCGTAAAGGGCAAGAGAGATCTTTCTGCTTGCCTTAAGGAACTTGAAATTGAGAAAAAATCATGAAAAAAAGGCAAGAAGAAAACAAGAACAGAACACTTTAGGAGGTGAGAAAAAATTAAAAAGTGAGATTTACCATAGAAGCCAATTTCAAGAAGGATGGAGGAACACAAAAATATAAGAAGTACAGAAAAATATTCTGGGGAATCTAAAGTACCTCAAATGCTCAGCAGTATTCATTTATTCATTTATTCAGTAACTATTACAGATTTCCTATTATGTGCCAAACACCGTGCTTGGTCATGGACATATAATGGAGAACAAGGCATGCAATGAGTGCAATGAGGGGAAATCCAAGGTGGCAGGGATGACAGTGCACAATAGGGAGGCTGATCTATTCTGGGACAGTAGCAGAGGGCAAAAGATGGTTTCCTTGGAATCTTGAATATTTAAGACAGTCACATCCTCTAGCCCTGCCATTTGATGTGGGAATAAAGAGTGACATCATTATTTCTGTCATTCAAAAAAGGAGGTCTGGTAGTGGAAACAACCAATTTTGAAGGAAAAGAAATGTTGAAGAGTTTTTATAATCAGTTAATTGTTAAGACATTTTGTACAAATGTTTACAAAGAAAGGAGACAAAATCAAAAGCAATGTGTGGGAACATTTTAAATTATTTTAAATAATGTCTGACATATTATACAGTGTCATAAAAGGAAATGTGTATTTTGGCTTCAGTTTCTGGAATAAACATTTGCCACTGAAACAAATATTTTCTTTTAGAAATCAACATTTTGATTCTCAGGTCTCAAGCAAAGGTTTTGTTTGGAAATTACTTTCCTTTGTACTTACAGAGAAGACAGAAATCTAGAATAGTAGAACACCATGACAAAAACCATTGATCAAACCTTTTTTTTTTTTTTTCCTTTGCTGCTCATATCTGCTTAATTCATATACATAAAGTTACCTCTAAAAAGATGAAAAGCAAAGGTTTTGAGAGCTAGTCCATATAATAAATAATAAACTTTAAGGTCAGTGTACCTAAGAATTAAAACATTAGAATCAGAGATTTGAGCACTGCTTGAATATTCTAGAAAATAACTGATGAAAATTAAACTGTTAAAATACCCTTCAGATTGTGCTTGCAATTATTTCACTATGATAGAAATATTACAATTTATTTTTTAAAGCAAAAGTTAGACTGCAGAAATCTTCCTTGAGGAGCTGGTCAGTTAGCTCAGTGTTAGAGCGCAGTGTTATAACCCCAAGGTCAAGGGTTCAGATTCCCGTACTGGCCAGCTGCCAAAAAAAAAAAAAAAAACCAGAACTCTTCTTTGAGAAACAGTCTTAAAAGTTTATTTATATGGTTTCAGATTTCACAGTACAGCAAATTTTTAATAAACTATCACTTGTTGAGATTTAGTGTAATATTAAAGAATATCCACAATCATCTGAAAAAAGTTATTAAATTACTCCTCTGTTTTATAATGACATAGTTGTGTAAAGCCAGGTTTTCTTCATATACTTTAATGAAAATACCATAATGAAACCAATTGAATGCAGAAGCAGATAAAAGAATCTAGCTGTCTTCTATTAAGCTATACATTAAAGACATTTACAAAAATGTAACCGTGCCACTCTTCTCATATGTATCTTTTTGTTTGGCTTTGAAAAATCTATATAATGTATGCTAACATGTAATGTGTTTTCACTGTTATTTTAAATGAATTAGGAAATAAATATTTTAAGAATTTCTCAGTTTTAATTTCTAATATGATAAATACTGATTGATATAATCTGCTTAAACAAAAGCTCCTGGGAGGGGGTGGTCTTAAATAATTTTTAAGAGTGTAAAGGGGTCCTGAGATCCTAGACAGGTACAATTTCTATTTACCATGTTTACTGTTTGTTATCTTAGATCATTTCTGGGATAGATTAAGCACAACCTACTCCTTACAGTTTATAATTATTACACTGTAACTGCTACTGAGTGGTTTATATCAACACCATGACCAGTTAGTAATTAATTGACAAATTAGTAATGCCAAGGAAAGAACAGGATATTTGCCCTTGCAGGTTTCTACAGACATTCAAGATAACAGGAAAAAATTATTGTCAGACTTATTATAAAATTATTGTCAAACAATATATCACCTATGCTGGGACTGCAATGTGTATGTTTTTTGAAACTGAAAATAACTATATTTTTCCCTTTATAAAATAATCATAAAAAATGTAAGCCTGTATGATACAATAAAGATGATTCTATAAATCACCCAAATCTGTCCACCACCCAAAGACACTATTAACCTTTTGGAATATTTTCTTTCAGGCTTTTTGGGTTTCATTTTTAATATTAGACTGTGTGTGTGTGTACATGTGTGTAAAGAAGAAATAACCCATGTATAAACTTAGCTACAAGAACTCCATGATAAGAAAGAATATCAATTTGAAAATTCCTGGACTCTGAAAATCCCTGGGATCGATTAAGAAAGCTACTGTATAAGCCTGTGTTAATTACATTAAATCCAATGTGAATTGCCTTATATGTTATAATCATTAACTTTCAAATCTAAAATGTGAGTGAGTAACAAATCTGGACATCAAACTGTTTTCCAGCTAAAAATTTTAAGATTGTTAATATACTTAAACCATCCTACTAATATTAAAATGCTGTTCCAAATTAGAATACGCAAAAGTGAATTGTCACAGTGTTTTCTGGTATTTGCATTGCAAAGAATGTCTGTATTTTTAAAGTCTTGTACAGACAGCTAATTATCCCACAGGATCTCTACCTTATCTACCAATTTAGCCTAAAATCTCACTTTAAAAAGTGATGTAATTCCATACATTTACCAACAGTTAAGTCATGTGGAAAGGTAAGAAGTAATTAGCATCAAATGTTTCTTAAATTAATGATTATCTGCTTTTAATTTTTCCTTAAATGTCTTAACAGTCTTTACTATGTAAAATATTAACTTTCCATAGATTAGGCAGATTGAAGCAATTTTTAAGAGGGAACAAAAATTGGCAGAACTGATCATTATGCAATAAAGTTGAAATGATGAAACTCAAAATATGCCAGTGATACTTTTTTTTCCTCACCTACCTTGCAAATGATTCAACTTGACGCTTTTGATTAGTAATCTGCTCTCC
Source organism: Cynocephalus volans (assembly GCF_027409185.1). Classification (NCBI taxonomy): domain Eukaryota; kingdom Metazoa; phylum Chordata; class Mammalia; order Dermoptera; family Cynocephalidae; genus Cynocephalus; species Cynocephalus volans. The sequence goes on along the minus strand of NC_084468.1, from coordinate 105,004,840 downwards.
TTAAAGAGGAGATAGGTTCTGGCCTGAATTATTTTATGTATTCCTTTAGGTATCACTGACAACTTCCAGCAATCAGATTTTGAACAATGATTATCTAAAATAATTTATTGAGGCCTAAGAGGTTTATTAAAAAGTTATACTATACTGGAAATTATTTCACTATACTTCAATGTATCTTAGATTAAATGAGTTGAGTTGTGAGCAAAATAAAGTCAATCTATAGTGTTGACTTAATATACATTGTTTATAAACTTTAATTTTAAATTATTTCTTCTTGATTTCAAAGTTGTCTTGCACACTGCCCATTTACATATGACATGAATATGAACTGAAAAGGGATCAGATATGAAGAGAGGCATTTATGAACTAAGATAAAGGTAGTCCAAGCAATAAACATGAGAATCGTGTTAACTTATTATATTTTCAGTTTGAACAATGCTAATGTAATAATTAAGTTATTGTTATTAAGGAGCATACTTAATAAAGAGCACTTACTAAAAACATATAAATTAGTTTTAGATTTTATCAAAATCACTGTTTAATTGAAATGGACTTAAAAATTTTGGACCTCAAATAATTCCATTTATATGCATATAGATGTTTTCACAGGCTGTATAAAGTCCCCACCATGGGGACTTTCATTTCAAGATGAATATATACAGCATTTACTTCAGTTCACAAAGTGTGGGCATAAAACAATCTACAGGGCTTTTTAAAGAGTTTAAAAGAGTTCTGATCACCCATGCCAACTTCACTCTTCTCTCTATACAAAACTGCTTTTGAAACCAGGCATTCATTTGCTAAAACAAGGCATCTGCTGTTAAAGAGATTGATTATCCTGGGGCCTGACCTAATTGGGAGATTAGATATGGTTCTCTACTCTGGATGGCATGGTTTATAGAGAAAAAAAATGAGACCAAGAAAAGAGCAAACTTCTTTTGGACTCCAATGCACTTTTGTTTAATGATAATTTTCTTTCAACAGAAACAGAGTACTGCGGATGTCAGGTTGGTGAAATTAGTGTGTTATGAGTTACAAATGCACTGAGTTCACCAGGTCATTTCTTCAGTAACAGGTAATATTCACTCTCACCATATAAACAAAACATTACCAAAAAAATGACTTTTTTTGGTCATATCCCACAGAGTTAAGATGACTATATAATAGACACATACAGATACATACACACACACACACAAACTCAAATCTGGCCTTTTTGCTGATGGTATCATTTCAGTGTTTTCTATTGCCAGTTAGGTATTGTTTTTTCCCTCCCCAAACACAGACATCACCTCATTGCTGTAGCTAATTGCATTTTTCTTCCTAGCCTTTGACAAGCAGACCTTTGTTAATGCTATTCACCAATATATCAGACTCAGGTCATCCATCCAAAACATGACAAAAGACCCAGATGCTCATGTAAATTGCACTCCCCAAAAGTACTGCTTTCTTCCTCCACGCAGATACAGATTCATGACCCCCTCCCATTATTGTTCACTCTCTTTGTTGTCACTTACTCTGTCATGCTTGCAAAAAGTGGTTATTCACAAGCTGTAAGAAACATTATGCTTTGCTTACAAAATAAATCAAATAATCAAGTTGATTATGAAGTTATATATAACTTTCTACACAAAATTTTTAAATAGCTTATTCCTGAACTTAAAAATAGATCCATTTTCCAGAAAGAAGACTTTGCTATTCATTTTTTTCCCTCCCTTCTTGAACTCTCAAGATGAAACCAAGTTTTATTGTCCTCTTTACTGAAAAAAAAAAAAAAAAAAAGGGAAGAAGCTTTCATGTAGAAGTTCAGGCAGCAGTGCAATTACTGAATCATTCATAAAATATCTCATTTATAATTAAAAAGTGAATTTTACTACTTGATGCTTTCTTTTTGCCTTCAGTACAATTTGCACTAAGCATTAATTACTCAGAATTTTTACTTTCTAAAGCCTTAAGTAACTTAAAAATAATTTTAAGATACTTAGCAACTACTATAATGATGCTTTTAAAAGAAGGTTACTATAGGTTCAAATGGTATAGGGAACACACTATGTGTGTGCAGATATATCAGCATTCCAGAAGCAAGACTCCTTATTATTCACTTTTCACCCTTTCACTGCATATATTTTAATATTTACAATTTTTGGACACTAAGTCTCTGTAAGGGAAGGCAGAAATAGATAATCTGTTAAACAGAAAAACAATTTATCCAGATAGAAGTCAACAACAATATTTTGGCATTTTAAGGAAAGCACAAAGATCAAACTATTATATATATTGATTTCTGACCTTAATTTTAAAGACTTTCAAATTTAATTAAAATTGAGTGAAAACTTAGAAATAAGAAACTTACAGGGTTACAAGCACTACTATCCTTATCTTCCACTCACAAATAAAACCACATTAAATTTAATATACTCATCTGTTAGTCACAATATCAAAAGAAGGCAGAAATACTTTAGTGAGCTTATATAATGGAATGACGTAAAACATTAGTAGTCACTAAAGCTTAGCAAATATTATAAAATATATCAGTAACTTTAGGAACTGAATGACACAGGCCATCAATTTATCAGAATTCTCTATGATATGGTTGATGTGTGCACTGAATAAAATCAGAACAGAGAGCAGGAAAGTTCACACAAAAAAGAGCAATGAAAGACAAACCAAACAAGGCCAAGAAGAAAGGATAGGAGCTAAAGAGAAGACTGAAAATTTGGAGGAGTTAAAAGAGCAGAAATCAAAGACTCCGGAAAATGGGGGTGAAGGGGAGAGGAGGGGGAAATTGATGAATCTATGACAGTGAGGAAAAACGAGGGATTTTTCCTGGTAATTATAGCATTCACTAGAATTTAAATAGTGAAGTCTTGAGTGCTTCATGCCTAGACTGTTACTATACATTTCCAATCTGTATTTTACCTCTGCTGTGATAACGTTACTAAAACACAACTTTAATTATATTATTCTCAATATGATTATATAAAAACTTTCTTCAGGAGCTCTCTAATGTCTCCTGGGAAACTCTAGACATTTAGACTGCCACTTCAGGCTATCTAGAAAAAGGACTCAGATGTGATCTTATTACATGAAGACTGTCCTGGGGAAAAGTGAGCTGGTTTGATGTTTCCACGCTTTTGTTCCATTGATTTTAAGTTCTGTGCCTATGATGTCCTTCCTATATGTCTACATCTAAAAAGGTTTTCTTCTTACCTTTTCTTTATAGCCCAGACTGGACTCCGTGTTCTCCATTAAACCTTCCCTGACTGATACCCAACTTTGCCTGTGGAAGTTCTCAGAACCTTTTAGGTCCTCCAAGAAACATTCCTTTAGGTATCTTTAAATTCATTTTGCAATTACTGCACTCATTCATTTAGTTCTCATCTCATACCTCCTTATGTGCAGATATTTTTGTGTACTGACTCCACAACTAGATTCACCTGGCAAAGAAAGCCTTTTTTTTCTGTTGTTTTCCTCTTGCATCCACACAGCACCACACCGTGAGATACACAGTACCCAATAAACATCTGTTGAGGAACAGTGGTCAGTATTTTTATTTCTCCTTGGTTGACTTTTCATCCCATCCCCCACAATGGCTGCTAAAAAAATCTTTCCAACTCTTTTCACTTATCTAACCTTACATTTCCTCTCCACACTTCCTGATCTTGCCTCCTTTTCCATTGAGAAGCTAAAGATTATCCTTCACATAACATTTCATCAAAATTAAGAATTTACCTATGACCTCGCCTCTCCTCTACACCTTATTCTCAATTTCCCAGAGGGAGGTGTCTCTTCCAAGGCTTATTTTCCATCTGGGTGTCTGATGCCAGTGCTTTCTGGAGCCTCAGGTGTGTGGCTCTATTAGTTACATCTTTCCAACTTTCAACCTCAGTTTTTGTATTTCTTCTGGCTCTCTTTCCTTTAAATAGCCTAAAAACAAAATTTACAAGACCCAGCAATTGCTTATTTTGTTTCCCTCCTCTCAGTTTGTCTTACATGCCTCTGCTTCTACCTCCTCATCCCTCACTTCCAAACTCCTTGCAAAAGACTTCCATCCCCTACCATTTGACCTGAATTGCCTCCTCTTAGTTCACCAAAAATCTTTTAAATACAAAATCTAATGACTTTTCCCCAGTCATTCTTATTTGTGTGGAACTGTGTACTAAACTACTAAAATAATATTTTTACACCTAACCCAAACTCACTAGCCAGGTTTTTATAATATTCACTTCTCATGATTTGCTTCCTACTTTCCCAATTTTTCTGTTTCCTTCACTGCCTCTTCTTCCTCCATCTGTCATTTTGTTAGTTATTACCCCCAAATCCCTCCCTAAATCTTTTTTCTTCCTGGCCTAAAGTTTCTTGAAAGAAAACTAACTCAATGCCGCAAACTTAGCTATCATCTCCAAGTATACAACTCCACTATGACCTCTAAGAATCAAGACTTTATTCTTCAAAGTTCAACCAAACATATCTGTACACAATTTCAAAATCCCTCTCAAATTTGTCATCTCTTTACATTTCTACTGTACAGTACATCTCATTTCCTTTTGCCAGAACTATCAGTAGAGTTGGCAAGTCAAGCAATAGGCTGGATTTTAACTAATATTCTATACCTTGGCCAGAGCATTTGTGTAATGCTCAAAATAAAAAAAATTAAAAAAAAACTATACCTGTTGTTGCAGCCCTAATCAGGGAATCCCTTTTGGCTGTCCACTCTTAGCCAAAAGAACCAATACTCCACCCTGGATCCTATCCCTTCCCTCACTTTTGGCTTCTATTCTTTGCTCCAACACTAAGTTACCAGCCATTAAGCTCCATTGGGTTCCATTGCTAGTTAGGTCCCAGGAGTTTCACATTAAGGATGGAGGAAGGGACATGGCATGAGGATCCACTACAGTTTGCTTCAAGGTAGATTATCTAAAATACAGTCAGACCTTCCATACTTTAGTATTCATATCCAGCTATCATCAAGATTGCTTAAATTTGACTCCACTTCTCCTAGCTTGGTGATCTTGGATAAATTATTCACTTCCTTCTGTACCTTAGTTTCTTCAGCTGTAAAACACAGGTAATTGTAATATCTCATGAGCTTGTGAAAGAATAAATAAACTGATTCATGTAAAGCAGGTGAAAGAGTGCCTGGCAGATAAGATGTCCTCAATAAATGTTAGCCATCATCATTATATCTTATATGTAAGAATAGAAAGAGAGTGTCTGTCCCCATCTTAAGCTGTTCTATCTATGGCTTCCTTTGGTTATCCTAGACTAAACACGTACCATGGAAAAGTGGGGGGAAAGCTATCTAAATAACAACAACAATAATATAACAAAACAACAAGAATAACATGATATATTAACATTAAGCCAAAGCTTCACTTGAATTATCTCATGTAATCCTAATAAAAATTTTATGTGGCAAGTACCATCGTTACCCCCATTTAACAGATGAGGAAAAGAATCCTAGTGAAACTCTTCTTAAATTGTCCAGATATTCTGCTTCTAAAAAGTTTCTCTAGAACATGCTAGGCTGACATCCCTTTTTAGCATATCTGGCTGTGAACTCTGCTGTTGGTAGATTGCTTAGAGATTCCTCCCTCTTTAGACAGTGCCATGACACTTCACCTGTATGCTACTAGTAGTAAAGCTCTTCTTCATGTGATCCAAGTCAGCTTTTTATCACATAAGAATTTGTTAAAATTCCTAAGAGGGCTTTTATTCTGTGCTTGAGCAGATTTAAGCAGAAAATAAATGGGGCTCAAAAATCTGGGGCACTCGTTCCCAATAAGAAGAATGTATTTTCCTCATAAGATTGTTCTGAGAGAGGCCAGCATGGAGAATGATAGCTCAAATTTCCACACAGGCATGCAGGTCAGCCATCCTAGTTACACCTATTCCATATTTACATGGGAGGGGGTACAAGAAAGAAACATTACCATTCCCAATTAAGGGTGCCTTATCTCTCAACCAATAGGATTTCTGCATACATCCTCTAAACCAGTGACTTCCAATGTGGAATATATACTCATATGCACAAAACAATCCATTGAGTGTACAGGAAGGAATGTTAGAATTTCTATTTACATTTATTTTTTAATCTAAGAAAATAAATTAAGCTTTACTAAAATTTAAAAAATGGATTGATGCTGCCTACTCACACAGACTGCATATAAGAAAGTCACAGGTCATGATAGGTATCCTGAGGAAATGAAGGTCAACCATTCCAGATTTACTGGACCCTTCTCTTTGCAGGTAACAACCAGTACTGTGCTATCAAACAAGAATTTCAAAAAAATTAACACTCATTCATTCTGTTTTTCAAAGAATGACATTTTAAAATAAATGAGCAAGTAAATATTTTTCAGAAGCCATTCATGCTACTGAGAAAGCATGTTTGCGTTGACTACTTTTTAAAAAACTTTCCATTTGCACAATTGAAAAACTTAGAAACAGATTTCTTTAAACTACTTACAATTTTTCTAATTATGAGTAAGATCTAAAACTAATTAAAAGGTGGAAACAACCCATTCAATTGATCTGAAAGTTTTCTGCTTGTACGGATCAAGTAAGAATTTAGCAGGTTTCCTATCAATTCCATTTTTAGAAACACCATGATTAACCAGTCAAATCCATCAATCACACGAATTAGACTACTCTGATTGTTGCTTTGCCTCTGCTGTGCATTACAGTAACTACATCCACCTTGCCTTTGACAATTGAATGCCACCATTTGGTGCCTACCACCCCAGGATCTAATTACTCCCATTGCATTTCAGTTTTCCAACTGAGTGACTGCGGTTTTCATTTTACAGTCTGACCTACAGAGAAGAGCAATCACAGATCTCATCAGGGATGTTGGGGCTACCCCACAAATGTACTTCTCAAAGCACTGGTGATAGTTATGCTTTCTGAACCCTCCCAGTGTGGGTGAGTAGGTTTTAAGTGACAAATCCATTCTAGCATTTCAATCTCCCTAAGCCTTTGAATCCCTTTCTCTAAGGTAAACCAAGGGAGATCAGGCATCTCTAACATTCACGGTGGGACATCTCTCGACCCAGGTGTTAGCCAACCAATTAACCAAACTATTAGCATCTGTCCTAACCCCTGAGCTGCAACATTAAATGCAGGTTCTCTGCTTAGATAAACTATATCAAAAAATGTGTCCTGATCCAACTTTGTTACTTCCACAATTATCCCGCATAATATCCATTCCCACACATGATCCCCAGATTTTGTTACAGAGCTCATAGGTCCGGCTGCCTGCCCCCTCTCAAAAATAAACTGCTCAAGGGCTGGCTGGTTAGCTAACTTGGGAGAGCATAGTGCTGATAACACCAAGGTCAATGGTGGCCATACTGGCCAGCTGCCAAAAAAAGAAAAGAAAAAAAACACTCAAAAATCAAATGTTGGTGAAAATGGAAGTCAGATTTTATTCAGGAATACTGGTGATCTGAGGAGAGATGTTAGGCTAACTCATCTCTCCAATAAACTTGAAGGAGAATGGCCAGACTAAATCCATCTCAAAGAGTGAGGTTTACTGAGGGGTTTTTAAAGAGGGGCTGAGGGAATGGAACATGGGAAAATAAAAAGCAAGAGGGAGGAAGATGTGATCTGTGGGGGCTCTGTGCAAGGTCTTTCCAAGGCTCCATCTGGTTTCTGCTCACATCTTTGCTGATATCTCAGGGTCTGGGTAGTACATGCAATTCTGCAGCATCAGATTGGCTGGAAAACAACTTTACATTTATGCAAATAATGTCATCTTGCCCTATAACCAAGGTTCAAAATATCAAATAACCATGGGAAAAGAGGGAACTCAGAGAAATGCATGCCAAGAAAAAAAAAACTGTGCTCTTTTAAAATTTTCCTACAGCTCATGCAATTTTAGGTCCTAACATGTCTTCAGTCCTGCTCACTCCAACAACTTCTGCTTGTATAAACTAGAAAACTCAAGTAGCTCTTTCAGAGTGTAGCACATCTCCTCATCAGTCACACTTTGTACCTCACTATTAAGGGCCTGTTAAGACTTGGGTCTAGTTATAGATCTAGAAGCAAAGAGGGGTGGTAGGGGTGGGTCCTGAGGAGAATCAGCACTGTCCTGCTTGTTAACTGACTCAGGCGAGGCCAATAATCTCCTCAGAGTTGAAAGGCTGATACCATTGTGGGCGGGGATGCTGCTGGGGGATGGGGCTGGGGAGGCCACTTCTGCTAGCAAACAAGATTCATCAGAATTTAGGAGCTCAAAATTCCCAGCCTCACCAGGGTCTTCCCACATGTCCCTATCCCAACTTACAGAATCCTATTCTTTCCCAACCAATGCCCTCGTTTTACCAGTAGACACCCTGTGAGGCTAAGAGTTTAACTTTCCTTGTAATTCAGCCAATCGCATGATGAGGGCTTATATTTGATTTTCAGCAATTTCAGCTCTATGGCTACAGGATGGAAGATTCTGGCTCAGGGCACACTTAGAAGGTCTTAGGCTACTGTTAAATAAAAACTATCAGAGGCCACTTCTGGTACCAAAATCTGTATTAGTCGGGGTTCTCCAAAGAGACAAAATCAATAGGATATATGAGGGTACTTCAAAAAGTTCATGAAAAGATTTGTATTATCTTTTAATTCTATTTTTCCACAAACTTGTTGAAGTGCCCTCATGTGTCTGTATACAGTATATAGATATATGAAAGGAGACGTCCCACAACAGGCCATCTGCAACCATCTGCAAGCTGGAGACCCTGGGATGCCAGTAGCATGTCTTAGTCCAAGTCTAAGAACCGGAGAAGCTAATGGTGTAATTCTCAGTCCAAGGCCAAAAGAAGGACTAAGAACTGGGGATAGGGTGTGGAGATAGGGAATGCTGGTCTAAGTCCTAGAGTCCCAAGGCCAGAGAGCCTGGGGTCCTGATGTCCAAGGACAGGAGGAGAAGAGTGTGTCCCAGCACCAGGACAGAAAAGTGGGAAATCCTTTTCTTCCCTTTTTTGTTCTATCTGGGCCCCCATCTGACTGGATGGTGCCCGCCCAGATTGAGGGCAGATCTTCTCCAGTCAGTCCATTGACTCACACGCCAATCTCCTCTGTAAACACCCCCACAGATACACTCAGAAGTAATGCTTTACCAGTTCTCTAGGTATTCCTTAATCCAGTCAAGTTAACAACTAAAAGTAACCATCACATTTCCCAAACTAACAGAAAGGTAATTATGTTTTGTATTTTTAACAAATGGGTCAAAAAAAAAAACTGCTTAAGCCTTTGTTTTTGGACACATTTGTTAAAATGATAAAAATACATCACATCTTAATTAGCTTGTAACACCACCTAATGGGCACCGGGAAAATGGAAATTTAATAATTCCTTTTCAACAAAACCTTTGCATAATTGCTAATATAGGTAAATAAAAAGAAATAAGCAATAGTGCACTTTCTTCCATTTGGATCTTCATATCTTTGCGATGTATCTTTTTTTAGTTCTGATGGACAAAAATTACAAACCTCCAAAAACACTCAAACAAATCCAATCATTAAAGCTGAAGAATAAGACTTTTAAATCACTCTTTCAAAAATAATTAAATCAAGATTTTTAAAAATGATGCATATTCACTACATAAGTCTTAATATAGTGATTAAAATGTTTAGTGGAAGTAAAAATAATTTATTTTCTAATGATATAACAGGAATTATTTTTTAAAATAAATATTTCCTTATTTCATCTTCTTAATTTATAACAACTATGTATAACACATATATATATTGCCTAACACTGTGGAAAATGCTTACGATTTAGAGATAACCAATATTTACATAGGTGTATTCATCACTTTTTCTGTTACTGATAGTATATACAATTTTAGACAAGAGTTTTGAGAAAGAGAAGCGGTACATTCATATTTTCAGACTCCTTCAAATAACCTTCCTGCAAGTTCCAATCTCCCACCAGGAAAAGGAAAGTGTACTTGGGGCATAGATGTATGTATAACCTGCTCTTCCCACACTCCTGATCTTTTTCCTAAGGCAGGCAGGCAGGCAGACAGGCATCCCTGGAGTTGAAACACATAATTTCATAATTTCCTAAAACATTCAACTTCTATGTCACAGTAGTATTTTTGGCTGCTCTTGAGAGTTAAATATTATAATTTCTTATGATTTCAATGGATCCTAACTCAAAATTAATAAGAATATTATTCTCAAAATAAGAGCACCTCAAAGTTAATAAGAATCTTAATGTAAAATTCCCAAAAAAGGAATATATTTTATTAATAATCTTTTAATTATGCAAATTTGTAACCACACCTTACATTTAACACTCAAAATTCTGTGAAAATATTTTAAAATATGTAAATGCTATAGTCTGTTGCTCTCATACTAGAGTCTGTGAGAATATTCCTGGACATATACTACTTAAATGAACTTTTTCAAGTTTTCTTCCATTTTGCTGATAATGTAACACAGATTAAGACAGACATATCCTGGATCACCTGAAACACTAACTTAAAATACAGAATTGCTATCTATTTCAGTGCAAAAAATTAGCATCTGTATTTATAACCATATTAGGACTAAGCAATCATAAAAATACACCATTTAATTTTTAATCCTCTTGATCTCCAACTTTAAAACAAAAACTGGAGTTTGGTAAGCCTTTATTGTTGTTGGTTGATGTTAAATGTGTTATGTACATTATTCAAGAATAAAAAAACACATTGTCATATTCAATTTATAAGTGGAAAATTCCAATATAAATAATGAAATTAATGTGCATGACTGTTCCATAATCTCATAAATATGGCTTAACCACTGTATTGTTTGAAGGTGCTATTAAATAAAAGGCAAGTTATAAGAAAACTATTCCAGTTGAAAAGCCAAGTTTATCTAAATCGAAAATATAAACAAATAAAGCAAAGTGACTTTTTATGTTTTTAGAAGGCTTTCTCTTCCCATAAGTGTTTTCTTAAATGGTATTGAGAAAGGCCTAAATTTATTGTCTATTTATTTTATGTATGAAGCTCCTTAAAAAATATTTTTCAACTTAACATCTTAATTATTAGTTGGTATTTACATATTAAGCAACAACACAAACAATCCCATACACGATACATTCAGAAGCAATCGGCTAAAACTGTACTACTACAGGCATAAAATGTCTGACCAAATTTAATATGTAATTATAAAATGATTTAACACATTAAATCAATTTTTATTAATTATAATGGAACCACAGTTTGTTAAATCTTCACAGAGGATTTGTGTTGGTAGTTTCCATATCTGACTGTTCTGAGCTCTTTTGAATTTCAATTATATTTAAAAATATATTGGGCTGTCAAATCCAATTGATTGCAGAATCCAGTCTTCATACATATGTGTTTATATATATGTGTATGTGTATATACGTGTGTGTATATGTGCATACACACATATATATTTCATATATTATATAATCCATATATACGTTAAATCTATGAGGCTTAAATATTAATAAATTATCATCTACCTTTCAAATTATACCTCTTGGTACCAAATTATAGTTGAGCTATGAAAAGACTAAGTGACTATACATCACTAACATAATAAAGTTATAATAAAATATCAAAATACAATCATAATGAAACATGGTAATACTTTCTAATGATGAACTACCTATGTTTTTTCATTACAAGAACTTATAGAATTATTAACGTTTTCAATAATATTTAGTACTTAATTTTAACTCAAGATAAAATGTTAATATCCTATGTCTGCAAGTGGATTATTAAAAATTATGAATTTTGCCAGTATGGAGATATATTTGTTGACTCTATTAAGCCAATGCTTATTAATAAAATGTCATGATTCAAACTCATCATGCTTTTTTTTTTTTTTTTTTTGAGCATGCAAACCAATGATTAAAGAATCCTTAGGAGGAAAGTACAGAGGAAAAAATGGGACTTTAAGAGATTTACACTATGGGCCGACCCTGTGGTTCACTTGGGAGAGTCAGGCGCTGGTAGCGCCGCAGCCGTAGGTTCAGATCCTATAGAGGGATGGCTGGTGCGCTCACTGGCTGAGCGTGGTGCAGACCACACCATGCCAAGGGTTGCGATCCCCTTACCAGTCAAAAAAAAGAGATTTACACTATGTAATTTAATTCTTAAACCTATGAAAAAAAATATAAGAATTCATTAAATTTAAAAAATAAACCTTAATCAGAGTACAAAATTACTGATTTAATTCTTACCCTTCACATAAAATGAAAAATAATGTATATGATACAAAAAAAATAGAATAACTCTAAGTTTTATGACAAAATCTTTTTTTTTTTTAAAGCAAATTCCCCAAACTGAAACACCTTATATGCAAAAAGGGTTTTTTCCACAAAATTTGGTAGGTAAATGTCCTGTAAAAATTATCATAAATATCCCCTATTGTTCTACTAAAACTTAGGATAAACTGCTCTTTTCAAGATGTTGGCCTCAAGAATAAAATAACTGCTGGCTATTTGATAGAACATGCTCATAAGTCTATAAGGATGATTCAATTACCTAAACTGATTTCTTTTTCCATGTGACAACAAATTAATATGCAAGTTAAATATAAATATATATAACCTCATATATATGTTTCCAGTATACATGTGTACATATACTAAATGTTTAAAAGGAGGATACCAATTTTGTAATATATTGACTCAACATTTCATTCTTAGGTATTCCACATGTAAGAATACCTTAGAAACTACTAAATTCATTTTTCCTACATTTCTCATTGAACTGAAGCACATACATATATATAAGGGGGCTTCAGAATGTTCATGGAAAGATTTATATTATCTTTTTCTTTTTTTTTAAGAAGATGACTGGTATTTGGATCTTAACCCTTGACTTGGTGTTGTCAGCACCACACTCTCCCAAGTGAGCCAACCTGCCATCCTTATATAGGGATCCGAACCCATGGCCTTGCTGTTATCAGCACCACACTCTCCCAAGTGAGCCACGGGCTGGCCCTAAGATTTGTTTTAACTTTTAATTACCTTTTCCACAAACTTTTTCAAGTACCCTTGTATGTACCAAATGTTTACAAAGTACTATTTCACATGTAAACAGTGCCATCTTCTGGTAATTGCGAATATTTGTGTAGCTCCATAAACTTCATTACGGTTTGAAACTGCCATTTTGACTAGTTATGTGTACAAGCTTCTGATAAAAATCCTTAGCCTAAAATCAATTAAATTTTCTTCTTTTCAAAATAACCTTTAACAATATAAGAGCATTTTCCAGCATCTCTTCAAATAGATATAATTTATAAGGAGACTAAGCCCAGAACCCTAGATTCTCTATTAAATATTCTAACTAGATATTGAATCTTAGACTAACTATATAGCCACTCTGGACCTCAATTTCCTTATCTATAAGATTGTTCAACTAAGTCATTAATCAAGTTACTTTCATTCTAAAATTCCATTTGATTCTAGCTTTAGAAGATTTAATGAGTTATTTCTGTTTTTAGCACCCTAATATAAAATATAGGCCTTTTTATGACATACTTTTTCTTAGTTATCTTTTATTAATATGAGTTTGTTTGGTTATACATTCTGCTTGAATATTCCTCAGAAAAAAAAGTCTTAATTTATACTTCTCCACGTCCGAAGAGTCTTCTCCTAAACAATTCACATTAAAAAGATTTCATTGATTTGTGAAGAAAAGTAAACTCAAGTAACGAAAACAAGTTTTTAAGAAACATTTTGTAAAGATAAGTGTTCATGTTTTGGTAAGATGGGGTCAATGCCCAACCAAATTCCCAAAAGTTCATTGGAAAAAGTCTTTCCAAAGCTTCTAGAATCTTAAGTGTTATTGTGATAAATAAGAACTAGAAGTAGCTCAGAATTTGGGTAGTTCTTCCCACCATAGCTTGGAGTAATATTACACTGTGTTGCAGGCTTGACACCTTGGGTTTTATCTGCACTACCATTTCTTTCTTCTTCCTTATCAATCATCAACTCAGCTCTTTTTTCAAAATGTCCTAGCCCTGAACACTGAAATATTCATCATAGTCCACTGCTTTTCAAAGGGTGGTCTAAGGACTTGCACAAGAATCATTTGGTATGCTTGTTAAAATATGTCATCCCCTAGACTCTATACTGTAGACCAGCACTGTCCAATAGAAATATAACATGAGTTGAATATATAATTTTAAATGTCCTGGTAGTCACATTAAAAATTACTAAAAAGAAACAAGTAAAATTATTTTAATATATTTTATTTAATCCAATGCATGTAAAATATCGGGGTTTTAAAAAACATTTATTTTTATTATTATTATTATTACTATTATTATTATTATTATTATTATTACTATTATTGTTATTGTTATTGTGTGTGTATCTGGCCATTAAGGGATCCAAACCCTTGACCTTGGTGTTACCAGCACCAAGCCCTAACCAAGTGAGCTAACTGGCTGACCCTATCATATTAATATGTAATCAATTAGAAAACAAATTTACAAGCTACCTTACATTCATTTATTTTTTTGGTACTAAGTCTTTGAAATCTGATATTTTACACATGCAGCATATATCAGTTCAGACCTGCATATTTTAAGTGCTTAAGAGCCACCAGTAGCTAGTGACTATCATATCGGACTGAACCACCTTTGGGGAAGGAGGAATAAAATACAAGAGTTTGCAAAATACTTAGGTAATTCCTCTACATATCAAGTTTGAGGACCACCACTCTAAACTGTCCTGTACACAATCCATTCTATAACCATTAGTAAATTAATACTTGAAAAAATACCCTTTTAATTATGTCAATCCTAAGAACTTAGAAATCCCTGGTACTTCTAGTTCAATAAACTCAGATGGGTATTCAAAGCTCCCTAAAAGTGGCATCACTCATCTATCCAAACTGCTCTCCAGTTAGAAATTGTTTTCGGTTCTTCCATGAAGTTTTCCTAGGCAAATATGCAAATGATCATTCATTCAACAAATATTTGTAGAGAATCCACTAAATGCTATCATTGATCTCACAGGTTTTAAAGAAAAATAAAAACGGAGGTCACAGTTTAAATATATTCCAAGGCCAACTGCCCATAACCACATAACCAAAACTTAAGTCATCCTGATTTTCCCTAAAATGCTATCTCTGATCATAAACACAAAATGTAAGCTTTGGGCTGGGCAGTTAGCTCAACTGGTTAGAGCACAGTGCTAATAACAACAATCCCATGCCAGCCAGCTGTCAACAACAAACAAACAAACAAAATATATAAGATTTACATCCTCATCATTATGATGCAGTGAAATTAAGCCAATCAGCTATAGTAAAATCTGCTTAAGTAGCTCTGTTTGTCCTAAAAAAAAAAAAAAAACCCTTCATATATAACAGCCAATCACAAAAGAGGTCAAAATATGCTTCATAAACATGAAGCTGCAAAGCAAACTTCTTAACACTTGAAGACTACCAGATTGAGATCTGTACTTCTGTATGACAATAAACTTTTAGATTTATGCTAACTTGATATGATTTTATTTTTGACATAGGAAAACAGGGAAGCTATAACACAAATCATTACATAATTATTTACAATGAAAGAAATACTCTGAAGTAGCAGTATGAAATGCCTTGAGAATACTTAAGAGCAGGTCCTTACACAGTCTGAGGGGTCAAAGAAAATACCTTTAATACAGTAACATTTAAGTTAAGAAAGGGTGTGAATATGATTAGGAATCTGAACAGATAAAATGAAATTTCTAGGCACAGGAAAATACATGATGGACAGCCTTGAGATGGAAAAGAGTATGAGTGCCAAATTACTAAAAGGAGCAGACAGATTAGGAAACTAATTGGAAAGGGGGCTGCTGAGGCAGGCATATGCCAGATAAAGCCAAATATCAGATTCCATTTTTCTTTTCTTTTTTAAAAATTACGATCTGCCCTCCATGTCAAGGGGTTCGTATCTAAGGATTCAACCAAAGCTTGAAAATATTTGATTTAAAAAACCAACAATAAAAATAACAATACAACAATAAAAATACAAATTAAAAAAATACAGAATAACAACTATTTACATAACATTTACATTGTATTTGGTATTATAGGGAATCTAGAGATGATTTAAAGTATGTGCATAGGTTATATGCAAACACTATGCTATTTTATATCAGGAACTTCAGCATCTGTGGAGTTTGGTATCTGTGGGGGGACCTGGAACCAATCCTCCTTGGATACAGAGGGACAACTGGGTACATGTTTAAACAAAACTAGATTACGAAATCCACAAAAGGATTGGACCATTCCTTCTAAACCTTATATTTATTATATATCTTCATAGAGTACATATATTTAATAAATGCTTCCTTTATACACAGAAAAATCATATATTTTGCTGACCTTTTAATTTCTAGAATCTCCAGGTTATACTAACAATTATTTGTATCTTCAGATAATTTATAATCTATAGCACTATGAAACCCACAAAAGTCTTTCCTGAAGTGCTAAGTTTTAACATAAAGTTCCTGGGAGAGGCAATTTTTGTATGGAGAAGGGTAGGCACCATGTTCTACCAGCATGATGGTAAAATTCTGGCCCTAACCCAACTCCCAATGAAAAGGGTAAAGGACATCCAACCTCCTTGCTCCTTATTCCTCACTTTCCCTGACATCACTGTTCTTCACATCAAAGATTGTAATTTATGATTTATACATATACTCTCACACACCCAGACTAAAGGGTGTAAGGAAAATATTTTAGTTGGTCAAGTCAGCCTATTATTTATCATACCTGTGTTTTCACTCTTCAAATTGATCAAAATCTGATATATAACACTAAGACAGGCAGAATTCTAAGATGGTTCCCCAAACTCCTGGCTCCTAGTGAGCACGTCCTAGATAATCCTCTCCCTTTGAGTTTGGGCAGAACATATGAATATGAAGGAATGTCACTTCAGGGATTAGGTTCCTCCAAAGGGAGATTATCTGACTGGGTCTGACCTAATCAGGTGAGCCCTAAACAGAGATCAGGGTCTCCCAAAGTTAGAGAGACTGGAGGTGTGAGAAGGCCTACGGAAGGGCTACTGGGCAAACACAAAAGACTGGCCTCTGACCAACAGCTAGCAAGACAACAGGGACCTCAGTCCAACAACCAGGGGGCTTGGAAGAGGATCCCAAACCTCAAATGAGATGCTACTTGCAGACCCTTTGACTTGCAGTCTCATGTGACTGAGCAGATATCCAGCCATGCCATGCCCAAACGTCTGACCTACAGGACTGAGATAATAACTGGCTGCTGTTTTTAAACCACTAATTTGTGGTAATTTGTTATACAATAATAGAAAACTAATACACGGGCATTTCTCATATAATTAAATAACAGTATGTTTGGTAGATATGAAAAATTTTCGGACATTTTAGCTGCTTTAAGAATAAAATTCTTTCAAAAAAATGTTCAAAGAACATTAACTGTGCCCTATCTCCTTAATACTTCTCACCCTAACATGAAAAGTCATTGTGAACCAAAATTCACTGAAAAATTCTTCACTGTTGATGGGCTTTTTTGGTTAGGTGACCTTATTCCTGGCCAGCCGCTGAAGGGTGGGCGGAGTGGACAGGGCGCAACCTGGACCACCAGCCAGAGACCCCAACCTCCCAGACTCTGCCCCGCCTCGGATGGAAGCCCTAAGCCCACGAAAGACGTTGACAGGGGACAGAAAAGCAAATGTGGTTCGTCCCTTTAATCCCTAACCCTACTTCTCGGGAAAGCCGAGTTCTCACGCAGAAAGCAAGCCCTCTAAAGCTACGGCTTGGCTACCGCACTCGCAGTTGGTTTACAAATTCTCAAAGCAAATGACAGAAGTTTCCACTAGCGATCACTGGGACCACTTCAGGCGCAGATGACGCAAAGTTCTTATCAGTTTGAAAATACAGATATTGTGCTCCTTGGTCGCTCAGTCCACAGGCCTAGGGAGAGGCCACTAAAATCGGGATCTTCCGTGTTCTTCCCTCGTCCCATCTACTTGACCACAGCCAGAGATGGCCAGTCTCCGAAAAGTCACCTACCCGCGCGTGAAAACCCGGAACGGGATCTACGCGAAACGACCAACTGCGCCTGTGCGAGTCGGCTGCTCCCGCGAGGGCGGAGAACAGAGAGAAAGGGCAGGACCCCGCCGCGTGGGGAGGGGCTTAGAGGCTCGTCGCGCCTGCGCAAAGGGCTCTACGGCGTGCTGCGTCGTTACTTTTGAAACGATTGGCGGGGAACTGCAGCGGGAGCCGCCGGGGTAGCTTTCTGCGGGGTGGGAGTGTGCGTTCTTGTCCGCGGTCTTGGCTATGGCGCTGCAGCTCTCCCGGGAGCAGGGCATCACCCTGCGCGGGAGCGCCGAAATCGTGGCCGAGTTCTTCTGTGAGTCCTCGCGCAGGTCGGAGGGCGGGGAGAACTAAGCCCAGGCGGCCCGATAGGCCCGCGGTTCGGCCTCCCAGACGGGGTGAGCCCTCTCCGACCCGGGCCTCCTGTTCCACAGGACGAATCTGGGAAGAGGCGGATGCAGGCGCCTTCTCTCGACGTGTTGCTAATGATGGAGGAGGAGGCCTGGATGCTGCCGAGGCCTGCCTCGCGGTGTAATCTCTTCTCCTGGAGCGTCTCTCTAAAGTGCAGATTTCTGCGCCCCCGCCGAGACTTAGGGCTTGGTGTGACTTTGGGGGGACCCAGTGTGTATTTGTACCCAGGCCCCACCCTCACCCCCCGTGATTCTCAGGCTGGCGGTGATGAACCAGACTTTGGGAAGCGCTGTCCCGGACCGGGCATTGCTATACGTTCTGATAGAACCTGGCAGACTTTATGAGAAGAAAAGGAGGAAAAAGGGGGAGAGGCTTGCCTGGAGCATTGGATTAGTCAGTCAGTTAGTTGCTAACTTAGATGCAAAAGGGTGTTTTGACATCCTCTAACCACGCAATCTGAATTTGGATTTGGATTATGATGAAGTGAAATTTGGCAATGGTAGATTAAAACAGTTTGGCATTTTTCTTTTATTGCCACTTGAATGCAGGTGTCTCTTACTTTGAAGCAAGATTTTAAGGATTTTTAGTGCCCATTTGTACCTACTCTGTTTTCAACAAGACATACAAACGTGTGTGCAGGCATTTACAGCTTTATAGCATTAATGAAACTACAGCCACATCTTAGTGTGTTTTATTTTCCAGAGGTACGACGTGATAATGACTTTTCTTTAACGTTTATTTTGTTTTCAGCTTTTGGCATCAACAGCATTTTATATCAGCGAGGCATATATCCATCTGAAACCTTCACTCGAGTGCAGAAATATGGACTCACGTTGCTTGTAACTACTGATCATGAGCTCATAAAATACCTAAATAATGTGGTGGAACAACTAAAAGGTATGTAATCATTGGAAGCATTGTGAGTTTTCAGACCTTCTAGAATCTACATTTTCTAGCATCTCAAATGGTCATTTTTCAGCTTTGTGCATAGAAGTATAAAACACACTACCATCTCAAATATAGTGATTCTCAATTGAGAGAAAGCAAATAATATACAAATTTAAAGAAACCCCACCCTTACCCTGCTACATTTACAGTGGACTGAATATTTTGATGTTAGGAATCTGATGTGGCTCAACAAAACAGTATCCATCGACTTCTTTGAAGTGGCTTTTGCATTTAATGTGGCCAAATGGAACAAATTGGAATTATACATGATTATGATGGTATTCATTATCTGTTTGAGAAAATATATACTACACATTAATATACTGTATTAATTTGTCTGTAACTGCTTAGAGTCTAATGTCATCATTAGATTAAGCAAAGAAAATAAGATTGGATTCAACCAGGGAACTAAACTCCAAAAAACTGGAAAAAAAAAACCCCACAAAATAAATAACAGAACCCCCAGTAGAATTTTCTTATTTTTCACCTATTTCTATTTGTCTTTTTAAAAAATATTGCCTGTGATTCAATAAACCTTTTCTTTTTTTTTTTTTTTTTTTTTTTTTTTATTGAAATAAATTTTATTTATTTTTTTTTTTTATTTATTTTTTTTTTTAAATTTTATTTTGTCGATATACATTGTAGCTGATTAATGCTCCCCATCACCAAAACCTCCCTCCCTTCTCCCTCCCCCCCTCCCCCCCAACCATGTCCTTTCTGTTTGTTTGTTGTATCAACTTCAAATAATTGTGGTTGATATATCTTCTTACCCCCCCCGTTTGTGTGTGTATGTGTGTATGTGTGTGTGTGAATTTATATATTAATTTTTAGCTCCCACCAATAAGTGAGAACATGTGGTATTTCTCTTTCTGTGCCTGACTTGTTTCACTTAATATAATTCTCTCGAGGTCCATCCATGTTGTTGCAAATGGCAGTATTTCATTCGTTTTTATAGCTGAGTAGTATTCCATTGTGTAGATGTACCACATTTTCCGTATCCACTCATCTGATGATGGGCATTTGGGCTGGTTCCAACTCTTGGCTATTGTAAAGAGTGCTGCGATGAACATTGGGGAACAGGTATACCTTCGACTTGATGATTTCCATTCCTCTGGGTATATTCCCAACAGTGGGATGGCTGGGTCGTATGGTAGATCTATTTGCAATTGTTTAAGGAACCTCCATACCATTTTCCATAGAGGCTGCACCATTTTGCAGTCCCACCAACAATGTATGAGAGTTCCTTTTTTTCCGCAGCCTCGCCAGCATTTATCGTTCATAGTCTTTTGGATTTTAGCCATCCTAACTGGGGTTAGATGGTATCTCAATGTGGTTTTGATTTGCATTTCCCGGATGCTGAGTGATGTTGAGCATTTTTTCATATGTCTGTTGGCCATTTGGATATCTTCCTTAGAGAAATGCCTACTTAGCTCTTTTGCCCATTTTTTAATTGGGTTGCTTGTTTTCTTCTTGTAAAGTTGTTTGAGTTCCTTATATATTCTGGATATTAATCCTTTGTCAGATGTATATTTTGCAAATATTTTCTCCCACTCTGTTGGTTGTCTTTTAACTCTTTTAATTGTTTCTTTTGCTGTGCAGAAGCTTTTTAGTTTGATATAATCCCATTTGTTTATTTTTCCTTTGGTTGCCCGTGCTTTTGGGGTCGTATTCATGAAGTCTGTGCCCAGTCCTATTTCCTGAAGTGTTTCCCCTATGTTTTCTTTAAGAAGTTTTATTGTCTCAGGGTGTATATTTAAATCCTTAATCCATTTTGAGTTGATTTTAGTATACGGTGAGAGGTATGGATCTAGTTTCATTCTCCTGCATAACGATATCCAGTTGTCCCAGCACCACTTGCTGAAGAGGCAGTCCCTTCCCCAGTGAATAGGCTTGGTGCCTTTGTCAAAGATCAGATGGCAGTAAGTGTGAGGGTTGATTTCTGGATTCTCTATTCTATTCCATTGGTCAGTGTGTCTGTTTTTATGCCAGTACCATACTGTTTTGGTTATTATAGCTTTGTAGTATAGCTTAAAGTCAGGTAGTGTTATGCCTCCAGCTTTATTTTTTTTGCTGAGCATTGCTTTGGCTATTCGTGGTCTTTTATTGTTCCATATAAATGTCTGAATAGTTTTTTCCATTTCTGAGAAAAATGTCTTTGGAATTTTGATGGGGATTGCATTGAATTTGTATATCACTTTGGGTAGTATGGACATTTTCACTATGTTGATTCTTCCAATCCAAGAGCATGGGATATCTTTCCATCTTCTTGTATCCTCTCTAATTTCTCTCAGCAGTGGTTTGTAGTTCTCATTATAGAGATTTTTCACCTCCTTGGTTAACTCAATTCCTAAGTATTTTATTTTTTTGGTGGCTATTGTAAATGGGCAGGCTTTCTTGATTTCTCCTTCTGCATGTTCACTATTGGAGAAAAGAAATGCTACTGATTTTTGTGTGTTGATTTTGTATCCTGCTACTGTGCTGAAATCATTTATCAATTCCAACAGTTTTTTTGTAGAGGTTTTAGGCTGTTCGATATATAGGATCATGTCATCTGCAAACAGGGACAGTTTGACTTCATCTTTTCCAATCTGGATGCCCTTTATTTCCTTCTCTTCTCTGATTGCTCTGGCTAGTACTTCCAACACTATGTTGAATAGGAGTGGTGAGAGTGGGCATCCTTGTCTAGTGCCTGTTCTTAAAGGAAAAGCTTTCAGCTTTTCCCCATTCAGGATGATATTGGCAGTGGGTTTGGCATATATGGCTTTAATTATGTTGAGATACTTTCCCTCTATACCTAACTTATAGAGGGTCTTTGTCATGAATGAGTGCTGAACTTTATCAAATGCTTTTTCAGCATCTATAGAGATGATCATATGGTCCTTGTGTTTGAGTTTATTAATATGGTGTATCACATTTATTGATTTGCGTATGTTGAACCAACCTTGCATCCCTGGGATGAATCCCACTTGATCGTGATGAATAATTTTTCGTATGTGTTGCTGTATTCTGTTTGCTAGTATTTTAGTGAGGATTTTTGCATCTATATTCATCAAGGATATCGGCCTGTAGTTTTCTTTTTTGGTTATATCTTTACCTGGTTTTGGTATCAGGGTGATGTTTGCTTCATAGAATGAGTTTGGGAGATTTGCGTCCGTTTCAATCTTTTGGAATAGTTTGTAAAGAATCGGTGTCAATTCCTCTTTGAATGTTTGGTAAAATTCTGCTGTGAATCCATCTGGTCCTGGGCTTTTCTTTGTTGGGAGCCTTCTGATAACAGCTTCAATCTCCTTTATTGTTATTGGTCTGTTCAAATTTTCTACGTCTTCACGGTTCAGTTTTGGGAGCTTGTGTGTGTCCAGAAATTTATCCATTTCCTCCAGATTTTCAAATTTGTTGGCGTATAGTTGTTTATAGTAGTCTCGAATGATTCCTTGTATTTCAGCTGAATCAGTTGTAATATCGCCTTTTTCATTTCTAATTTTTGTTATTTGAGTCTTCTCTCTTCTTTTTTTTGTTAGCCATGCTAATGGTTTGTCAATTTTATTTATCTTTTCAAAAAACCAACTTTTTGATTCGTTGATCTTTTGAATTGTTTTTTGGTTTTCAATTTCATTCAGTTCTGCTCTGATCTTAATGATTTCTTTCCGTCTGCTAACTTTAGGATTGGATTGTTCTTGTTTTTCTAGTTCTTTAAGGTGAAGTGTTAGGTTGTTCACTTGCCATCTTTCCATTCTTCTGAAGTGAGCATTTAATGCAATAAATTTTCCCCTCAATACTGCTTTTGCAGTATCCCACAGGTTTTGGTATGATGTATCATTGTTTTCATTAGTTTCAATAAACTTTTTGATTTCCTGCTTGATTTCTTCTTGGACCCATATGTCATTAAGTAGAATGCTGTTTAATTTCCATGTGTTTGTATAGTTTCCAGAGTTTTGTTTGTTATTAATTTCTAGTTTTAATCCATTGTGGTCTGAGAAGATACATGGGATAATTCCAATTTTTTTGAATTTATTGAGACTTGATTTGTGACCTAATATGTGATCTATCTTGGAGAATGATCCATGTGCTGATGAGAAGAATGAATATTCTGAGGTTGTTGGGTGGAATGTTCTGTAGATATCTGCCAATTCCAATTGGTCTAGAGTCTTGTTTAGATCTTGTGTTTCTCTACTGATTCTTTGCCTAGATGGTCTGTCTAATATTGACAGTGGAGTGTTCAGGTCCCCTGCTATTATGGTATTAGTGTCTATTTCCTTCTTTAGGTCTAATAGAGTTTGTTTTATAAATCTGGCTGCTCCAACATTGGGTGCGTACATATTTATGATTGTTATGTCTTCTTGATGGATCAGTCCTTTTATCATTAAGTAGTGTCCCTCATTGTCTCTTTTTATGGTTTTTAGTTTAAAGTCTATTTTGTCAGATATAAGAATAGCCACTCCAGCTCGTTTTTCTTTTCTGTTTGCATGGTAAATCTTTTTCCATCCTTTTACTCTTAGTCTGTGTGAATCTTTATGGGTGAGGTGGGTCTCTTGTAGGCAGCATATAGTTGGGTCCTGCTTTTTGATCCAGTCAGCCAGTCTGTGTCTTTTAATTGGGGAATTTAAGCCTTTAACATTAAGAGTTGTTATTGAAAGGTGTTGAGATATTCTTAGCATTTTATTGGTTGTTTGGTTGTCTTAGGTGTCTTTTGTTCCTTGCTTTCTGATTTACTGTTTGGTTTCTTTGTTTGTTGGTTCCTTAGGTTGTAGATAGTGTTTTTGTTAGCTTGTTTTCTCTTCATGAATGCCATTTTTATTGTACTAGCGGGTTTAGATTTTTCTTAGGTTTTTATGGCAGTGGTAGTTATTTTTCAGGAACCAAACCCAGTACTCCCTTGAGGATTTCTTGTAAGGGTGGTCTTGTGGTAGTGAACTCCCGCAGTTTTTGTTTGTCTGAGAAATATACTATTTGCCCCTCATTTCGGAAGGATAGCCTTGCAGGGTAGAGTATTCTTGGCTGGCAATCTTTGTCTTTTAGTATTTTGAAAATATCATCCCATTCCTTTCTAGCTTTTAGGGTTTGTGATGAAAAGTCTGATGTTAACCTGATTGGGGCTCCCTTATAGGTGATTTGACGCTTCTCTCTTGCAGCTTTTAAGATTCTCTCTTTGTCTCTGAGTTTTGCCAATTTGACTATGACATGTCTTGGAGAAGGCCTTTTTGGGTTGAATACGTTTGGAGATCGTTGAGCTTCCTGGATCTGAAGATCTGTGATTTTTCCTATACCTGGGAAGTTTTCTGCCACTATTTTGTTGAATATGTTTTCAATGGAATCTCCATTTTCCTCCCCTTCTGGAATACCCATGACTCGGATATTTGAGCGCTTGAGGTTGTCTGATATCTCTCTCAGATTTTCTTCCATGTCCTTGATTCTTTTTTCTTTCTTTTTGTCTGCTTGTGTTGTTTCAAACAGCCCATCTTCAAGTTCAGAGGTTCTCTCTTCAACTTCGACAAGCCTGCTGGTTAAACTCTCCGTTGTGTTTTTTATTTCGCTGAATAACTTCTTCAGTTCAGCAAGTTCTGCTACATTTTTTTTCAGGACATTGATTTCCTTGTATATTTCCTCTTTCAGATCCTGTATACTTTTCCTCATTTCATCATGATGTCTAGCTGAGTTTTCTTGTATCTCATTCAGTTTCCTTAGAATTATCACTCGAAATTCCTTGTCAGTTATTTCAAGGGCTTCTTGTTCTATAGGATCTAGAGTATGAGATTTATTAACTTTTGGTGGTGTACTTTCTTGATTTTTTGTATTTCTGGTGTCTTTTTTTTGGTGTTTATTCATTGTGGCAGGGGTTTTCACAGTCCACCGGTTTAAGACTAATGACTAACTAGGATGTTGCTGTGGTTGCCAATTTGGTATGGCTCCCGCCGTGACTGCTCAGTTGGCCTCTAGTGTCTTGTGTGTGTGGTTGCCTCGGGTCTTGGGCTTCTCCGGGGATCCACCTTTCTGGTCAGCTTGTACTCTGCTGGGCTGGTGGATCACGTACCACAGGGTGTGTGATCTCTGTTGAGCTTTCACTTTCTGTACAGGACTTCTCCCCGTTCAGTGTGCTCTGGCCCAGGCTGTTAGATCGTGCAGTGGCGACCCCACCGGGTGTGTGGTTTCTGTCGAGTCTCCGCCTCCCTGGCCGCACGTCTCCCCCCTCTGTGCACACTGTGCTGGGTTGGGGCGTGTCTTCTGCACCCCTCGTCTATCAGCTGGGCCTTCAAGACCCTGCTCAGCACCGCCTCGCCCAGGAAGTCTACCAGGTTTCTGCTAGGCACAGACGACCAGTCTCTCTGGGTGCCTTTGTAGCACTGTGTAGATCTTTCTCGGGTCTTGTTCACCTTTGTTTCCCCCCGGTATAAACCGAGTCTAGTGCCCGCCTGCAGCCTGCTCTCCGGCAGGTTCAAGCAGACCTGGGAACTCTCCTACCACACTATTCCCAACCAGAAATTCGTTAGGCTTTTTTCCAAACTGGTGGTCGCAGAGATGGTATCTGCCTCCCAGTAACAGGAAGTTTACCGGGGCCGGAGTCCAGGGTGTGGTGGAGTGACAGTCGGCCCGCCCGTACTTCCTAGCCCTCCCAAAACTGGTCGGGACGCCCCACACCCCCAGCCCTGCCAGAGAACCGTGGAGTGAGTGGGAGAGGAGGTCGGCCCGCAGGGTCCGGAAAGCCCCGCGCCAGGCCAAGCAAATGGGCTCAGTGATGGCCGAGCAGGGCGGAGCTGCCCGCACCTGGGAAAATGGAGGCAGCACCGGGGCAATGAGTGGCCTGGTGGTGCAGGCGGGGAGCCGCGTGGGCATCCACCCCCCGAACAGAGCTTTGCCAGGGATCACTCACAGTGCTGTGCCAGGTCGGGCGCTCGCTCTGTCTCTGGTTTGTTGCCTTCCGTGTTCTCGGCGCTGCCGCCTCGGGCTGTTCAGTCGCGGCGCCGCTCGGGCGCTCCCAGGAGTCTTCTTTAATGCCGGCCTGAAACCTCGAATCCTGGATAGGGCAGCTGGCCTCCTTCAGTGCGGCCCCAGCCTCCGGGATCCTGGCTGCATCCACAGCAGCCCTGGCGCCGTGTTCCCTGTTTCAAGACTCGCTTTTGCAGCTAAGAATCAGTTCTTTTCCTGCTCCACACTTCAAAGCTGTTGCCTGTAAATGAGGCAGCCTCTCCTGCCGGGGGCAAAGTGGCGTTGAGCCCCCACGACCGGCCAGCAGCAGCAGTCCTCCCTTAAGAGATGGCCAGAGGAAGGTCCACAAGTTTCCCGGCTGCCTGAGGCTCAGTGGCCACCTTTTCCACCTCAGCTACTCCGCGCCAGCCGCCGCAGCCGCCGCCATCTTGAAAACTCAATAAACCTTTTCTAACTCAACACTTTTTTTGTTGCTGCTTAGCTCAAGAAATTGCTATATTACCTGTTGGATCAATACTTGTCCTCCATCTATTTCTTTTTTTCCCTGTTCATAGAATTCCTATTAGTATCTCTTTCATGTTTCTCTCCACTTAGTGATCTCATTTTTAATTTGTTTTATAGGATGTTTCTCCCCCATTGGATCTTCCATAATACTAGTTCCAAAAAGCACTACAGTGACCGTCTTTTTTTCTTTTGAAAAAAAAAAGAAAAAATTTCTTTTTAAATTTAGAAATCTTTTATTTTCAGAATTTTTAAAATTGCTTCAAATATAGCTTTATTCTTTAAATTATAGTTCTTACTGTATTTTTATTAACCTCACTTTTAATATACTGTTCTGGTGATGGCCATCTGAATTTTGTTAGCTTGATATCTCTCTTTCAAGCTGCATTATCCTCTAGATAAGCTATTAACATTATCCTGCCATTTATATCAATAGGAATGGAATCCTCAACACCTGTGCAGGTCAGGGCTCAAGATTGACAGGTGTTTTAGTCCATTTTGTGTTGCTATAACAGAAACACCTGAGACTGGGTAATTTATAAAGGAAAGAGGTTTATTTGGCTTAGGTTTCTGGGACAGCTGCATCTGGCGTGGGCCTCAGGCTGCTTCTGCTCATGGCAGAAAGTGGCAGGCAGCCGACGGGTACAAGCAGATCACATGGATAGAGGAAGCAAGAGAGAAAAAAAAATGCCAGGGTCTTTTTAAGCAACGAGCTCTCATGGGAACTAATACAGCGAGAACTCACTCATTAATTCCCCCTCCTCCAGGGAAAGCATTAATCCATTCATGAGGGATCTGCCCCCATGATTCAATCAGTTTCCAATACTGCCACATTGGAGATCAAATTTCCACATTAGTTTTGGAGGGAACAACACATCCAAACTCCATCATTCCACCCCTGGCCCCCCAAAACTCATGTTCCTCTCATATACAAAATACAATCATTCCATCCCAACCATCCCAAAAGTCTTAGCTTGTCCCAGCACCAACTTTAAAAAGTCCAAAGTCTCCCCTGAGACCATAAGTAAAATTCCTTCCAGCTTTGAACCTATAAAAGTCAAAACCTAATTTATCTACTGCCAAGATACAATGGTGGAACAGGCATTGGGTACACATTGCCATTCCAAAAGAGAGGAATAGGACAGAAGAAAGGAAAAACAGGCCCCAAACAAGTCTGAAACCCAGTAGGGCAGACATTATGTCCTAAAGCTCCAAAATAATGTTCTTTGACTCTAACTCCTGCATCCTGGGCACAATTGGGCATCTGGGCCCCTAAAGCATCAGGCAGCCTCATTCTCACAGCTCTGCCAGGTGCAGCCCAGTGGGCTGCGCTGGTGCCTGCAACTTTTCCAGGCCGGTGTTCGGGGTCTCCATGGTGGTCCCGCTGCCTTGGCTCTACTAGATATTTCCCTGGTGGGGGCTCCAACTCCACTTTCCTGCTCGGCATTGCTCTAGTAGATGGCCTCAGCAGTGGCTCCGCCCCTGCGGCAGGTCTCTGCCTGGGCCCCCAGGCTTTTCCATACATCCTCTGGAATCTGGGTGGAGGCTCCCGTGCCTCCACTGCTCCCATGTCCTGCTGGCCTGCAGAGTTAACACAACGTGGATGCCAATGAGGTTTCAGGCCTCTACTCTCCAGGGCTGCTGCACGAACAACACTTGGGGCTGCTCCAGCCAGAGTAGCTGGGATGCAGGGAGCAGGATCCTGAGGGCAGCTGCACCCCAGGTCTGTCCTCCAGGTTAACTCTGTCCTAGGCCTCAGAGTCTGTGATGGGTGGGGCACCCTTCCAGGCTTCTCAAATGCCTGCAGGGCTTTCCTCCCATTTTCTCTGCTATTAGCATCTGGCTGCCTCACTGCCAAGATAATGTCTTTAGCAACCAGTTTATCTGCTTCACCCTTGCATTGTTCTCTGGCTCTCTGTTTCTTTACAGCATGGCCAGGCTGCAAATTTTCCAAATCTGTTCCCTCTGTTTCCTTTTAAATTCTGGCTTTACATCATGCCTTTGCTGCCATAACTCAGAGTAGGCTGTTAGAAGTAGCCATGCAGCATCCTTAATGCTTTGCTACTTAGAAATTTCTTTGGCCAAATGCTCTGGTTCACAACTCTTAAGTTCCAACTTCCACAAAGTCCAAGGGCATGGACACAATGCAGCCAGGTTCCTTGCTATGGTGTAGCAAGGGTTATCTTTTGTCCAGTTCTCAATAAGTCCCTCATTTGTTTGAGACCTCATCATCCACGTGGCCTTTACTGTCCACATTTCTGTCAGCATTCTGCTTGCCACCACATAAGTCTCTAAGACATTCCAAACTTTCCCTCGTCTTTATGTCTTCTTCTAAGTCCTCCAAACTCCTCCAACCTTTGCCCATTACCCAGCTCCAAGTTGCATCCACATTTTCAGGTATATGTATAGCAACACCCCACTCCTCGGTACCAATTTTCTGTTTTAGTCCATTCTGTGTTGCTATAACAGAAACACCTGAGACTGGGTAATTTATAAAAGAAAGAGGTTTATTCAGCTTACGATTCTGGGACAACTGCATCTGGCATGGGCCTTAGGCTGCTTCTACTCATGGCGGAAAGTGGCAGGCAGTCGGCGGGTACAAGTTGATCACATGGCGAGAGGAAGCAAGAGAAAAAAAAAAAAAAATGCCAGGGTCTTTTTAAGCAACGAGCTCTTGTGGGAACTAATAGAGCGAGAATTCACTCATTAATTCCCCCTCCTCCAGGGAAAGCATTAATCCATTCATGAGGGATCTGCCCCCATGACTCAATCAGTTTCCAACACTGCCACATTGGAGATCAAATTTCCACATTAGTTTTGGAGGGAACAACACATCCAAACTCCATCAACAGGCAAAGGAAGATAGGGTTTATTCTCTAGTACAGGTTTTCTCAACCTCAGCACTAGTGACATTTTGACCTGAATATTTCTTTAGTGTGGGGTGCTTTCCTGTGTATTATAGGATGTTTAGCAACATCCTTGGCCTCTACCCACCAGATCCCAGTAACATACCTCCTAGCTCTGAGAACCAAAAATGTCTCCATGTATTGCCATATGTCCCGTGGGGGACAAAATTGCTCTTGGTTGAGAATTTCTGCTCTGGTAGGTTAATGCTGTCAGAATAGCAAGATGACACCTCTGTCAGGGGTAAGAGGATAGACCTGTATTCTCAATTGCAAACAGGAAACACATCATAGGAGCAGCCCCCTTCTAGAATTGCATCCAAAATTGAGTCAGGGCTGAATCACCCATGGTCATTCATAGGGCTGCACTCAAATTATTTGGCCTAGAACCTCTGGGCAATCCTGGATCTGTGTCTTCATCTTAATTTGCTAGAGAAGCACACCTTGCCTAAGCCATTGGTTTTCTTGAGTTGTCTCCTTTGTGACCATACTGATGACATTTCACCTTATGCATATCTAGACCTTCCTATTTAATTTCTCCCTTCTAGTTTTGTTAAAATGGAGGAATTGCTCTTGTTAAAATACAGGCAAATTGTTTTTAATCCTATTTCCTCTAGGAACTTTATCCTATTTCTTCTCTCTTGTATTTTCTGTTTCTGTTTTGAGTTGAATTCTTCCCATTAGTTTCATCTCTCTGCAGTTTTAAAAAAAAGAACAAATTACCACCCAATCTCCTTTTCAGAGCTAAACTAATAAAAAGTTGTTGATATACATACACCAGGGTTCAGCAAAGCCCATAGGCCAAATCCAACCTGTGGCCTATTTGTGTACTGCCCACAAGCTAAGCATGAATGTTTTTACATCTTAAAGCGTTGTTTAAAAAAGAATATGCAGCAGAGTTCTTGGTGGTCCATAAGGCTAAAATATTTACTAAATATTGCTAAATTACTGTCTGTCTCTTTACAAGAAAACTTTGCTGACTCCTGGATATGCTATACCAATTTTCCAGATTAATTCAAGGCCCAGTCTCTTTTCTCTTTATAATTTCTCTGTAGGTGGTCTCTGACATGTGCATAGTTTCACTAACAACTTTTGTGTAGTGAACTCACAAACTTGTATCTAATCCAAATCTCTCCTTACTCCAGACCCAAATATGCAATGACTATATCTTTATGTGGGTATCTCAGAGATAATTCATACTCAAGCATACTAAAAACTTAATTTAGGATCGTCTCAAAAATTGGTGTCCTTCCAGTTCCCTTCCCTCTGAATGAATGGCTCAGCTGTCCAACCAGAAGTATAAGTCAGAAACTTGAGAGCTACCCCTGAATATTTCCCCTTACTCCATAGCTAACCTAGTAAATCTGAACAATTTTAACCATGAAATCTCTTGAATCTGTCTACTGCTCCATCTCTATCAGTCTATCCTCTTACAAGTTTTCGTTATCTCTTGAATTATTAACTGCTTGCTAGTGTCCCTAGATCCCCTCTTTACACCCTCCAGTCCACTTTTCAGATCATAGAATGATAGTTTTGAAATACAAGTCTAATTATGTCACACCCTGATTCAACACAGTAATAAGTTCTCTGGTTCTTGAAGTGTAATTTTAAAACTTAGACTCACGTGGCCCTGCCTGGTCTGGCCCCTATTTATCTTGCCAGAATTACCTTCATTCTCCCTTTCTTCACTGCAGTTGTACTGGCCTTTCAGTCCTCTGGTCACATCTCTTCCCTTTTGAGTATTTAAGTCCTGTACCTTCTTCCCTCTCCTTTTGCATGTTTAATGCTGAACTAAAGCCTTCCCTGACCTCACTGAGTAGGTTAAATTTTCCTATTTTATGCTCTCAGTACACCATGTATCTCTTGTAGCAGACATTACAATTATAATTTCACATTTACTGGTGTAATGATTACATTAATGCCCATCTCCTATGCTCTTACCTTGGATTAGGATAGAAGTTCCACACATTCAATACTCTATCCTCAGCATCCAGTACTGTACCTGGTATAAATACTGAGAATTTGAAAACAAACCTAGATTATTGATGATTGATGGGGCAAGTTTTCTTGTATGTGGGAGGAGGTCTAAAATACCGGTAGTAGGAATTTACAGAGGATAGGAAGTGAGACCAGAGAAGAGAGTTGCTTTGCAATGCAGCGGACCAAAAAACATGCCTTGTAATTTTTCGCAGACTGGTTATATAAGTGTTCAGTTCAGAAACTGGTGGTAGTCATCTCAAATATTGAAAGTGGCGAGGTCCTTGAAAGATGGCAATTTGATATTGAGTGTGACAAGACTGCAAAAGATGACAGGTAAGTATGAATTAAGTTACTTCCATTTTGATACGTTTTTTTCAAAAGTTGTTTTCTTTACCAAGCAAATTACATTGAACTAGTTTCATATAAAGTATAGTTTGTGTCTAAGGTATATTTTCTAAGATCACTCACCTACAGAAAAGAATTGTGCATACTTTACCATGTCATTGATTTATATAGATAGTATACTTTTAACATAATTGCTTTTAGTCTAAATCAGTGAATTTCATACTTTAGTATTTATGATGGTATATGCAAAACTACACATGATATAATACTAGTTGAGTCATTTTATGAATTGTTCAGAGGTACTTTTAACTATAAGGGATGATCCCAGCTAGACTCGTCCAGCTTAAGATGCAGCTCTGCTGTGCTTCAATTTAATGCCATGAACTTCTTAAGATACTTCATAGGCTTCTGAAGGTTCCAGACTCTCTGGATAGGAAATGCCCATCTTTATATTCTAATTTTTAGCAATGTCTTAAACATGCTTTTCTGTAAACTCAAAACCATTTCTCATAGTGAAATGTAGTTTGCTTCTGAAGCCTTTGGTCTACTTTAGGAAATTTTTAGCTTGAAAATAATTTGATATACAACTTAATATTTTATTTGAAGCAATAAGAAATTAAGACATTTAGGCATTACTAAATATGCCAAAATGATTATTCAAAATAAATATTTTAGATACCACTTGTTACTTTTATTTTAAAGATGCCTAAGTTTTCCTATCTTGAAGTGGTTGGCATATTTTCTAGTCATCTGATACTAAATGACCTGATACTAAGATCATCCCTAAAAGATGATTAAAAGGATGAATGAAATAATTAGAATATGTATTTGTGCCTATTGGGTTATAGGTACTAAGGATACTTTTGCTCATTTTTTTAGAAATCTTTTTAATGTGTTACTTGTTTGATTTTGGAAGCAATTAATCAGATAAATAAGCTTACTTACCAATATGTTTTAAATAACTTGTTAAAACCTAAAATGAATTAATTGATTTGGTTTCTTTGATAGTGCACCCAGAGAAAAGTCTCAGAAAGCTATCCAGGATGAAATCCGTTCAGTGATCAGACAGATCACAGCCACAGTGACATTTCTGCCACTGTTGGAAGTTTCTTGTAAGTATTATACAACATTTCTCTGACTTAAATTTACTGAGGAAAGACTTAAGCTACTGCTGTAAGAATTACCCTTTTATTAAATTTTTTCTTAATTATCAGTAACATATAATATAAATTGGGGGAAAGCATTATAAAGCGAAAGTGATGTACAGTAGTTGCCCCTTACGTTTTAAGACCCAGACCCCCTGTGGATTCCTGAAGCCATGGATAGTACTGAATCCTATAATGCATTATGTTCTATGATAAAGTTTAATTTATAAATTAGGCACAACAATAACTAATAATAAAATAGAGCAATTATAGCAATATGTCAATATCACTACTTTTGTGCTTTGGTGCAATTATGCAGTAAAATAAGGGTTGCTTGAATATAAACACTGTGATACTGTGACAGTTGATCTGATAACTGAGATAGGTACTAAGTGACTAATAGCTGGGTAGCCTGTACAGCATGGATATGCTAGACAAAAGGATGATTCACATCTAGGCATTACAGAGCTTATGAATTGTTTATTTCTGTATTTAGCATTTAATATTTTCTGACCACGGTTAAGTGAAACCATGGAAAGTGAAACTGCAGAAGGTGAAACCATGCATAAGTGAGGGCTATTGTGTATGCATTCTAGAAAATCTGGAAGTGCTGAAAAGGAAGGAAAAAGTATTTCACAACACCTACTCTTGAACATTTCGATGTAATTCCTTTCACTATTTTTATTTTCTACACATTTTTATGTGTATAATTAAGACTGTATCTATAATTTTGTCTCCATTTTCAATCTTAATTATTCATTCATTCATCAGATATTTACCAAGTACCTGCTGTATGCCATACACTGTTTTGGGCACTAGAATGTGACAGAACCAAGGTGTTAGCTTTCCTGTGGCTTACATTCATGTTTTCTCATATGGCTGTATACTTTAAATATTTTTTAATGACTTTAAAGAAAAAAAATTGAAGTTTTAATAAGATAAAATAGAAGAATACAATATTTTCTGTACTAAAATAAATTCCCATTGAGAAAAATAAGTTAACTAGTCATCAGAGACCAGGCTAAACTATGTTTTCTAACAATGGGTAGTTCACAATGTGAGAGAGACAGGGAGGGTAGTTTTACTTCTGGAAAATAATGTACTTTAATGATCTTAACCCCAATTTAGGTTCATTTGATCTGCTGATTTATACAGACAAAGATTTGGTTGTACCTGAAAAATGGGAAGAGTCAGGACCACAGTTCATAACCAACTCTGAGGAAGTTCGTCTTCGTTCATTTACTACTACAATCCACAAAGTAAATAGCATGGTGGCCTACAAAATCCCTGTCAATGACTGACGGTGAGATGAGGAAGATAATGTAATTGTAATCCTCAAATGTGGTTTTCCAGAAACCAAGTCACCTATGGTTGATATGTTTCATTTCATTGGTTAATTTTGGAAGGGGAAAACTGACATTATACTTTACCAAACTGTGCATAATTGTTCCATTTTTATTGGTACCTATTCAGTTTATCATAGGATTGACATAATGAATTTGTTGCATATTTTTCAAAAGGAACCAACAGGTTTTGTCAGCATTGTAATGTCAGTTCCCTTGAAGGTGGTAACTGTAGATGGAAAAACTTTTACTATAAAGCTAAAAACTTTCCTAAATCAGACATTTGGTCAACTAGCTTGACTCAGAGTATAGGCAGGGAGATATTTAAATATAAGATACAGCAAAAGAAGTCTGAATAATCAGAATTTTTGTTTAGATCCTGAAAGTAACTAATAATAATCCATGAGTAATGAAATATTACTCTATTAGGTTCTTTTGTCATTTATTTCATTGTATAGTTCCCATATTGAATAAATTTCCAATTATTTGATTTTAATTTATATAACTTGAACCTATGAAGCAATGGATATTTCTGTATAATTTCCTGTGATACAGAGCTCTTAAAAATGTTTTTTGTGTGTTTTATAAAAATCAAGCTTTAAATGAAAATGAGGAAATAAAGTTAAACTTGTATGTTTTAAATTTGTCTTAAAATATTTTGATATTGGTGTGGTGTTAATACAGTTAAATGATAGAATGGATTTAGTATAGCAAATGATTTTTTGTGCCTACTAAGTCTTAGGTAGGGCCTAAGGATATAAAGTTGAAGAAGTCTTGAGGTACTTTCAATCTAATGGATAAGGTTTGATTATACTCCCTTCATTTCATAACAGTAGACTTAAAATAAGAATATTGTAAAAGGATAAATGTCATTTGGAATTAGTGTAATTTAGCAAACGTTAGGTTGTTGTACCTTTCTTTACTCTTAGCCTTATTGTCGGTTTAGTTTTCTTTATACATTTAAACACCACTCTTATCCCTGTGCCTTCATTAATATTCTCATCAGGTGTATTTTTCCTTGTTGTTAGTGACTGGCCACTGTGGGGACCTGAATCTTTCACCTTGGTGTTAAAACACCATACACTAACCCAACCGGCCTGCCCCTAATCAGTTGTATTCTTTCTATCCAGTTCTCACCTGTTTTTCCAAGGTCACTTTAAAGCAAACTTCTGAAAAGTCTTTTCTAATCTTTATTCTAAAAATCTCATTTTGTAATAATTCAACTTATTAAAATGCTTAGCATTAGACACTAGTCTAAGCTCTTCCTATGTATTAACTTATTTAACCTTCACTATTAAGTGGACATGGTCTATAAACATTTATTCAAACATTACACATTGAGCATCTATTAATGTGCAAAATAGTGTATGCCCGTTGCCAGGATGAATAAAAGTACTGGCCTTTCAGAAGCTTGAGATCTTACAAGGGAGAGGACCTAGAATATACCACAGAGGACCATGGTAATCAAACAGGTTTATTTAATTATGTATTTGTCTTTGTTATCTCACCAGGATGAATCATATCTCTGATCCAATTGTGTGCTTGTTAAGAATAAAGGGCATTGTCTTACATTTTTTATCTCTCAGTGCTGTACAAATATATACCAATATTTGATGACAGGTTAGTTAATGCTTTTATAAAAGCCCATTACCTGAAGAGTTGTTGAAGCTACCTAACTGAGGTCCAGGAGGACAGAAAGGGCCACATACAAGTCTTTTGTTCCTGAATAAAAGTTATGCATAAATGGAAATGATGTTGAATTAGGTACGGTCAAAAGTCTGGGTTTCCAAATAACATCAGGTGAAGTTTAAAGTGGACACTATCAAGACTAAAACATTCATTTGAATTCTTGGACTGTTCATAACCTCTAATATTTGAAGTATGGATTGAGAAGGAAAACAGAAATAGAACTTCAGTAAAAATATGGAGATGAAAATTCTGGTCCTCTCTTTAGGAAATATGTTTGAATATACAGAAAGTAGTGACTGCTTCGAGAAACCTGACTGTCTCTGCTAAACCATGGGAATAATAAAATATTCTTCCCCTAAAAAAGCTCACCAGTAAGTAACATGTCAATCATTTGTGTCTTTATTTGGCAAACTAAATGATTCTAATATCAACTATTGTGGTTTATTAAACTACTGACTTCTCTTTAAAAATTATATCCAGAAATTAATACTCTGGATTTGAGTGTTAGTCTCAATAGTAGGAGCTTCTGCCATATGGTCTATTGCCTGCAACTCACTCTTTCGTACCAGTCTGCATTAGCTAGTAGGCTCCTGACTTTTTTGAAAACAGCAAAAACTGGCTATGGAAAGATATAACTTTAAAGGGTATTAACTGCATAGGGAATCAAAGGAAAGTCTGAAAACCTGAGTGCAAGCGTAGTTTCTGGGTTCTCAGTGACAAATTTGTGAATTCTGCATATGTTTCTGGGTTCTCAGTGACAAATTTGTGAATTCTGCATATGTTTCTGGGTTCTCAGTGACAAATTTGTGAATTCTGCATATGTTTTTGGGTTCTCAGTGACAAATTGAATTCTGCATATCTTTACGGAATAAGTGGACCACTGGTGTTAGCTTGATGATTTCAAGAAAAGCGGCAATGAAAAGCTTTTTGCATTTTAACAATTTGAGACATAAGACTAAGAATTCTGTGAAATCGCATTTTTAAAGGTTGAGAATACTTTGATCATTTTAATTCAGTTAACATTGTGACAGGGTTAAATTTGTACATTTTTATATCATTTGTACTTTCTCTTGTGAGGTTTCTGAGGAGCCAGTCATGATCTTTTTTACCCCTTACAAATTATGATCAATAAGAAATACACATTTTGTAGCTGAGTAGGAGCCAAGCTATGAGCTTAATTGGGAAAGCTTTGGCCTATGGCTCCAAGTAGACTTGTCCCACCCTCTTTCTATGTCTTAAGCTCAGCTTAGGAGGAAGACATTTAAACTAACAGCTGAAAGAATTGTGACTGGCTTTCACACCATGTCAATCATAGAGAAGCCAAGATTTCAAGAGTCCAGTGGGCCTCTAGGCCTGGCCCAGACTCTGACTGAGTTTTGCTTACCATAGGAAGAGTAATGAAAACATGTTCCAGTTGAGCCCATCAAGGTCTGAAATAGACCTACAAGGGACTAAACTACACCTGGTCTTCAGGATCCTTCTAGTGTCAATCAGAGAAGTCACACCTCTGTGGGAACGCTTCAACAGAGGTATTAACAGTGTGCTGTATTAGTGGCTTTTCCTGTATAGCAAACAATGATAGAATATCAACAATAAGCATTTTTTTTCTCATGCAAGTCTGCAGGACAGGGTGGTTCTGTTCCACATATCTTATTCTGCCGTGGGAGAGGCTGTGACTAGCTAGGACTCTTTAAGGCTTAGCTTCAAAACTTTCTCACTGACATTTCTCCAGCATTCCACCAACCAAAACAAGTCTTATGGCTAAGCCAAACTTCAGTGGGACCAGGAGGTATACTTCTGTCATGGAGATAGTGGAAAGGGCACGTGGATGTTTGATGAAAGTGATATAATGGACCAGGGATCAGCAAATTATCTGAAAATGGCCATATAGTAAATAGTTCAGGCTTTGCAGACCTTTGGTCTCTTGTACATACCTACTCAAGTTGGTTGTAGTAGCTTGAAAGCAGCCATAGACAATACGTAAATAAATGAGCATGGCTGTGTTCCAATAACCAAACCCAGAAGGCTGCTGGATTTGGCCCAGGGTTGCAGTTTGCCAACCCTGTAATAGATCACAGTTTGCTCTTTTGGTCATAGATATTCAAACCCCTCCCTAGCTCAGAGCATTTGATGTTGTGATATTTAAGGCTTAATTGTTGTTTCCCTTCATAGTATCTCAAGTTGGATTTCTTTCCTAATTTTATTTCAATTCCCTATTCTGTGAAGCACAACTGGCTATTTCTTTGAGGTACTTCTTAGGATACCCCACAGTGAATTTTGATCTGAAAGCTTGAGAAGGGAGGTTCTTTGTCATATGATGTATAAAAAGAGACTCAGAATAGCATAAGGGGATCTGTACCTCTATTTTAAATCATTTTTTTCACTATATAAGCATGCATGCTAAGTGTTGTTTCTATTTTTAGAATGTACTAGCGTTTCTTATGTTCATTAACCTCCTGTATATTTTAGAATATAGACTCAAAATTTTTAATAAGGTAGGTAGCTTCATAGACATTTTGTCTTCACCTTCTGTTTTTATTTAGTTGCTTATATGTAAAATTTATCTTAAATTTACTATACATGAAAGATCAGAATAGCTATATAAGGTTACATTGTAACTTCTATGTTTTCCACCAGATGTCACTAATGCTGTAATATTCAAATTAAGGTGAATTTCTTTTGCCTCTAATATTCAGCTTTTCTTATTGGAAATTAACATTGAGATTTCTGGCTATAAAAATATAAATACCTCAGGGGGAAAAGACACTTAACATTTATTATCTACTAGGCACTTTACAAGAATTATTTCCTTTAATTCTCATGCTTTAGTGCACAGTAGAATAGGGTCAGTTAGCATGCCCATTGTGCTGGGTTTTTTTGTTTTTGTTTTTGTCTTTTTGTGACCAGTAAGGGGATCGCAACCCTTGGCTTGGTGTCGTCCGCACCGCACTCAGCCAGTGAGCGCACCGGCCATTCCTATATAGGATCCGAACCGGGGCGGGAGCGCCGCTGCACTCCCAAGCGCTGCACTCTCCTGAGTGTGCCACGGGGTCAGCCCATTGTGCTGTTTTTTTAAGTTTAAATGGTCCCAGGCCAAGGAAGCTCATCCTCTGACTCCCTAACAAGCACATCAAAAAGAGTTCCCTCTCCCTTTTCCTCTTACCTTTTACATCCTTTTAACAATTGTGTGTCCTGAGCACAGTGGTTTTCCTTTACTGTACTTTGCAAAACTTGACCATGTCTTATTGAGTTTGTATTTACACTTTCCTCAGATAGTTAATTGTCAGATGACTTTAACCAGTAAATAGGAAGAGCAAAATGACTGAGGACTTTATCCTGTACCTTAACTATATTATCTAAAGAATAAATTAGGTGTGAATTTGTGAATAGTTATGAAACATCATTTTCCAACTACTCAGAATAATTGTTCATTAAGCAACTTCAGTTACTCAGTCTTCAGGGAATTAATTTTTGGTTTAACTTACAAATAATAATTTCTTATTTACTTTTTAAATGAATGAAGTTATATTTTAAGTTATTTTGTTCAGTGTGATTATGATAAAAGGTTATATTGAAATAACTATGGAATAGAAACTACTAAATTTCAAGTTTTATCAGTTATATTTTCTAAAAACAGATCTTGAGAGATCTTTCCATTCTTCATGATTACGACTTTGAAAGCCAGCAGTGTTCACTAATGCTTATTTAAAAAAAAAAAAGTCTAGTTGGGCAAGCTACTTAATCTCTATTAGAGTTGACAATTCTGTTCCAATCTGGCAAAAACATTGTAGCCCTAGCAACAAGACTATTAGAAAAGGCCTAGAGAGAAAAATGTCAAAGTTGACCCTCTGATTATACAAGTCAGTTTATGTTACCATGTCACCTATTTTTGTCCTCTACCATCTGATCTATTTTTATATCAGAGACATGATATAGTTTCATTTATTTGTACAAAGCCTATTTTCATCTACATTTATCTGCACCATTTTGCCATGCAAGCTTGTTTGCACAAAAAAACCTAATCAGATAGTAATCTTTATTATCCTGGAATTTTATCTGTGCTGAAAAAGGCCTCCAAGTATAAGCTGGACCACCCATATTCCATTTCCTTGCAAGGGAAAGATCTCAAACGTCTTTAAAAACTATCTAGATATGGACTTATCCAGTGGATGCCTAGACATGGATATGAATTGCTTTCTGAAATGGCAGTCTCACTGACCAAGGGCAGAAACTAGTGGTTTTGAAGATTGAGCCTGTCGTGTCCAAAGTATTCATGTCTAAAATACAGTTCTTGGATCACTGTGTTCACAATTGTAATAGCCAGTACAGCTCTGTAAAAAGAGCTGTACAATGTATACCTTCCAGGTCTAGGAAATGAAATTCATGGGTGTTGATCATCTACGGTGTGCCAGGCACCAATGAGGTGCTTTACACCTGTTCAGCTGGCTCCTTCTAAGTAAATGGAGATTTAGGTTGGTGGGGAAGTGGGAGACTTGGGCCACAGGCTGTGGTCTTGGAAATTGACAATGGAACATGGGGATAGACATGAGAAAAACAAAGTGATGAAGTCTGAGTCCCAAATGAGTTCTCTGCAGCAAGAACAGCCCCAAAACCTCAATTCAGGGCCATGAGGGAGAAGAACATGGGTAGAGAAGAAATGAAGGTTTTACAACTCTGCTGGTGGCCAATGAGTCCCAGAGGAAACCCATAAAGCAAAACCATGAAGAAACTAAGAAGAGAGAATCCTTTGGAAAGTTTCTTTAGCTAAATTTATGGGCAGAGAAGGAATGAGTCATCAAATTAGTTCATTACATGCATTATCTCAATCCTCATAATGATCCTGTGAGGATTATAATCCCCATTTTACAGATGTAAGAACTGAGATCAGGAAGGTTAAGTAATTTGCCCAACTTCAAACATCCAGAATCCATCCCCATGCCCAATTCCAAAGCTAATATTGTTTTTACTATGTCTCATTGCCTCTCAGAAACTAGGGGACAAGGAAGGGTTCCCTGGCTGCAGACTTAGCTGCAAAAAGACTAGAATATCATGTGAATCTCACACCAAGTTGGAAAGCTGGAGAATTTCTAGTCACAATACTATGGGTCAAATATGTCCCCCAAAAGTTCATGTGTTGGAAATGTAATCTTCACAGTAACACTGTTAAAAGGGTGAAAATCCAGTTTTGATATTTGAAAGGTGAGACCTTTGGGAGGTGATTGGATCCTGAGGACTGTGCCTTCTTGAATGGATTGGTCCATTCATAGAGTCATGGGTTAATGATTTATTGAGTTGTCATGGGCGTGGTTCTGATGGCTTTATAAAGGAGGGCAAATAAGAAGGTTAGCTCTTTCTTGCTCATGCCATTCTCTCGCCCTGTGATACCCTACATTGCTGTAGAGAGTCACCACCAAGAAGAAAGTTCTCACCAGATGTGCCCCCTGGACTGTGGACTTTCTAGGCTCCAAAACTGTAAGAAATAAATTTTGTTTCTTTATAATTACCCACTTCGGGTATTCTGTTATAAGCAACAGAAGCAGACTAATACACAGAATATTTGAGTATTTAACTTTTAAAAAAATACTTTTTTATAATAAGCCGCCATTAAATGTTTATTAACACAGGCTATTTTGCTGTATAACAGGAATTTTATTTTATTTCATTAACACTTTCATTCCTTTACTTGTTTTTGTAACCAAATGATGTGTTGGAATTAGTACTTAACATGTAATCCTGATTCTTCTACTTCATGAGTTTTAACCAATTTGAGAAATAAACACAGGAAACAGAATGAGACTGAAATTCAATGTATGTGTTATTACACAAATTACTGGGTTCTCTAGTAGAGCTAGGTAGGAGAGTGAGGCTTATACCTAAGGCAGAAATAAGGTTTGCTACTCCTCCTCCTTAAGTGAAATAAGCAGCCCATGTAGTCAGGGGTGAAATGGCCAGACAACTTCAGTCTTCCTTCTCCAACCCAACTCCAACATGGGACTATACCCTGTATGCTGAACTGCCAGGGGCAGGATTAGAAAGTGCTATATTTGAGCTCTTGTAAGTCTTAGAAAGGTTTCTTCTATGCTGCTTGGGATGAAATGAAAGAGAGGGTGGAAAGGGGCCCCAAATATTCTGCCAATGCCATTTACTATCACCAGCATTCGAGTGGAAACCTGAAGAGTGGAGTAATGAGCATTCCTCCCAATATTTGCTAGCTTTTTCTTCTCTTAGTATATTGCAGCATGTGTTCCACTAGCATTATGTAAATTGATTTTAGGTAGCATGTTGATGGGCATTTAAAAAAAAATTAGTAATTGTGTATATATTTTAATTTGTATTCAGAAAAATGTATAATACATTTTATCACGTTTATTATGAGCAAAAGATTGTGCAGAAGATTTCAAAAGTACATGCTGAATATTTAAAGAAACATATCAATATTAGTATGAGTGACATGCAGATGTAGAAAAATCATGAAGGCTGCATGCATATGAAGGAAGGTTGAGAATTAATGTCATGACCTATTGGACTTAACAAACATTTCGGAAGCAAGCCAGGGTGGGCTGTTCCTCTCAGCAGGTAAGTCTGCATTCTCACAGGACTGTTGTGTTCTCTTTCATAAACCCTGCTGCTTTCTACACTAAGTCCCTCTGGAACTGCTGACAGGCATTTCACTTTTTGCCCACAAAAGTCTCCAGCAACATGAGTCAGACATCACTCCATGCAGCACTCTAAGCTGAAATTTCATTCCCTATTCTATTTATCGCTAATTATGCCCAGTCATGTTTTCCAAAATAGCTCACCAGACTTTATGAAATGAATATAAAGACTGGATCAACAACATAAAGACATGCCAAATTTGGACTATATGAACCTCTTTTCTCATTTTTCAACTTCCCCCCAACTCAATCCCGTTGCAAATGAAAACCTGTAGAAATTAAAGTCCAAATTCCTTCATTCCCAATTTTATACAGTCGGCTCAATCTCAGAGGGTCTCAGAAACCATGGGTTCCTATAACTACAGCCGTATCATTGGCTGTCTTTCACAGGAATGGATATGGCTTCTTTAGTATCTTCAAAATTAAGTTAATTCAAATCTCTAATTAGTTTAGCTCTCCAAGGGATCAGTAGTCACAAGGGAAACTGCAGCTATACCACCACTTATCACAAGCAAAATTATGGTCCCAGAATTATGTGAATGGTGTAATCTCATTTGACATGGCTGTTGCCAGCCAAAGAGCATGGCCCAGAACTTAGTGGTACCTGTGTTATAGAGAGCAAGGACCTGAGGACAGCTGGGTTTCAGTTGACTGAAGGCCAGTTGACTACACCAGTGTCGAGAGTCCACAGCCTGTGAATCTGTATTCACTGAGCAGAAGTTGGTGATCAACAATTGTGCTTCCACATGTTTATTATATGTGTTTATGTGGATTTTTTTGGTGGTTGGTGGTGGTGGTCATAATGATGCTTCTGGGAAACTACCTGTTATATTACCTACTTAGTGAGTGGCATTTAAGACATTATTCCTTCTTAGAAAATTCAGATATTCTAGTTTCCTTACATCTAGTGAGTGTCTCATGCTTTCAGCACTTTAACACAAAGTTGTGGTTAGTCTTGAGAAAACCTTTACTCCCAA
This sequence comes from Cynocephalus volans, assembly GCF_027409185.1. Lineage (NCBI taxonomy): Eukaryota > Metazoa > Chordata > Mammalia > Dermoptera > Cynocephalidae > Cynocephalus > Cynocephalus volans. The sequence continues at coordinate 104,960,982 of NC_084468.1, read as the reverse complement.
ATTCCTCCATATGTGTTCTCTCCAGTAGACTGGAGTTCACTCTTCTCTATGAAAACCTGAGGGATAGAGTAATGACCATTACCCTGCTCCCTCAACACTCTTTAAACTTAGTAATATATCATATTTTACTTGTTCTGATAACAGTTGTTGTCATCATCTTCCATAGACTTTTTATTCCTACCTAGGCAGGTGAAGTTGGTCCCAGCTGGCCAATGGTTGACTATAGGCAAGATTTTTTTTTTTTTTAAATTATAATACAAGGATCACAGAAAGGGCCAGTGAGTTGAGATTATTCTTGTCAAGAAATAACAGAAGCTTCCAAAAGTTTATCAAAACTTTAAGGAGATTCTAGAAATGGATTAAAGTAGTCAAAAGTTAGTATTCCAAAAAGTTGGGTCATTTAAAAGATAGGACACAAGCACAAACAGACAAACAAAATGACCACAGAAAACCTGATCTTCAGGGCAGAAACTTTTTCTGTTGCCCTCTTTTATGTCTTCCTTTCTCAGCAAGATCTGACTGTGAGTATAAGGAGAGAGGCTGCAGCAGGGAAGGAAACAGTGCCAAGAGCTGCAGTTGCAGAAAGTTTTTATTTCTGTTTTTGTTTTTACTTTTAACAATTATGATATAAAATTAATATATACGCAAGTTATAAAAAATAAAGTAGTACAGAGTGTACCTAATGAAAAGTAAATTCTCCACCTGACTTCATTCCCCCAGTCTCTACTTCTAATCTAGTTCCCTACTTGAAAACATTTTTTGTTCCATTGGTGGTTATCACTGTACCTCTAAATATACTGTCATTTCTTGTGTTTCAGCTTTAGGTATTATCTATTGATATATGAAAAACTTAGTTCATAGTTCATTGTCCATGGTTCTTCTGGAGGTTATCTTTATAATTTAAAAAATACATTTAAACTTTATAGTTTGCTACATCAATTTTAGTATATCTTGATTTCTTGCTATAAAGGTGAGAAAATTTGTCTGACATTACCCTCCACATCTCTCTGCTACCTTAGCATTCAGACTTCCACTTTTTGTATTATCAACGTTCATACTAGTCAGATTCTCTTTCATAATTATTATTGTCTTCCAAGTTTTGTTTATATGCTGACTCTACAAAGTGAAATAGCATTTATGTTATTCCAAATATTAAATTCCCTTTACTGAAGGACCAAATACTTATTAAAGAAAAAATAATAATCTTATATTATTAAAACTTGGGCTGGCCCCATGGCTCACTCGGGGGAGTGCGGCACTGGTAGTGCAGAGGCCACAGGTTCGGATCCTATGTAGGGACGGCTGGTGCGCTCACTGGCTGAGCGTGGTGCAGACCACAACGTGCGGAAGGTTGCGATCCCCTTACTGGTCAAAAAAAAAACCAAAAAAACTGCAAGATAAATGTTCAAGTATCAAGGTCAAATGGGATTCCATAAATTCAGTCTTCAAGCTGATACTGGAGGAGAGGGTCTGGGGAGGCCTGATGCCAGCCTCAACCCACACTGTCCTCTTACCAGGTTCTTGACTCAGCTACAGGAAAGAATTCAAGAGCAGAGTCACTGTAGAAACAGATAACAAGTTTAGTGTAATGAATGAGCATAGATTTCACAGAGAAAGTGCAACCTAGCTCCAGAGACTAAGCAGGGCCCACACCAAGTTTAATACAAAATTAAATACACATTCACAAAGTGCAGCCTGGCTTTAGAGTGAACAGCAGCCTGCTAAAGACAAGTTTGATACAAAAAATAAGAAATACACACTTCAGGTGCAGTGTGTGTTGGCCCCAAGAAAATGAGCAACAACCCCACCTCCTACAGGAATTCCACTTTTATAGTTTTGCTATCTAATACATATTCATAATATCAAATGAATATACAGCTAAGGCAATGGCTCCCAGTTATGTAACAGATTATGCACACGCTCAGTTGGTATCTTTTTAGGACACACTCATTGGCCAAATTCTTTCACACGTACTGCACATGTGCAAGAATATTCTGTACTCTTTAGCACCTCTGATGGAAGGTCATGACTCTGTTTCTCTACTAGGGTTATATAACCATTCAACTGAGCATGCTCAGCTACTAGATTTGCATAGTCCACCTATTATGGTCTCAATCTCCTGGTGTTGGTATGAAAAATAGGTGCAATAAGCAACAGTAACTCTCCTCTAGGGGAGAGCCTGGAGGGGAGACTTGAGACCTTGGGGAGTTGCTAGAAACCCAGAAGTGTGTCTTGTAACTCAAACCCATAGAAACTGAGCACTTCCTATCAAATTATTTATTTGTTGGGAGCCTTCTGATAACAGCTTCAGTCTCCTTTATTGTTATTGGTCTGTTCAGATTTTCTACATCATCTTGGCTCAGTTTTGGTAGTTTCTGTGTGTCCAGAAATTTATCCATTTCCTCCAGATTTTCAAATTTGTTGGCATATAGTTGTTTATAGCAGTCTCCAATGATTCCTTGTATTTCAAAGATATCAGTTGTAATATCACCTTTTTCATTTCAATTTTTGTTACTTGGGTCTTCTCTCTTCTTTTTTTAGTTAGCCATGCTAATGGTTTGTAAATTTTATATATCTTTTTTAAAAAACCAACTTTTTGATTCATTGATCTTATGTATCATTTTTTGGGTTTCAATTTCATTAAGTTCTGCTCTGATCTTAATGATTTTTTTGGTCTACTAACTTTGGGTTTGGATTTTTCTTGTTTTTCTAGTTCTATAAGGTGAAGTATTAGGTTGTTCACTTGCCATCTTTCCATTCTTCTGAAGCAAGCACTTAATGTGATAAATTTCCCCCTTAGTACTGCCTTTGCAGTATCCCACAGGTTTGGATATGATGTATCACTGTTTTCATTAGTTTCAAGAAATTTTTTGATTTCCTGTGTGTGATTTCTTCTTGGACCCATATGTCATTGAATAGAATACTTTTTAATTTCCATGTGTTTGTATAATTTCCAGAATTTGATTTGTTATTAATTTCTAATTTTAATCCATTGTGGTCTGAAAAAATACATGGGATAATTCCAATTTTTTTGAATTTGTTGAGACTTGATTTGTGACCTAACATGTGATCTATCCTGGAGAATAATCCATGTGCTGATGAGAAGAATAAATATTCTAAGGTTGAAAAGATAAAGCCCAGGACCACATGGATTCACAGCAGAATTCTACCAAGCATTCAAAGAGGAACTGACACTAGTTCTCTACAAACTATTCCAAAAGATTGAAACAGGGGCAATTCTCCCAAACTCATTCTATGAAGCATACATCACCCTGATACCAAAACCAGGTAAAGATATAGCTAAAAAAGAAAACTACAGGCCAATATCATTGATGAATTTAGATGCAAAATCCTCAATAAAATACTAGCTAACAGAATACAGCAACACATATGCAAAATTATACACCACGATCAAGTGGAATTCATCCCTGGGATGTAAGGTTGGTTCAACATACACAAATCAATAAATGTGATACACCATATCAATTAAATCAAACACAAGGACCATATGATCATCTCTAGAGATGCTGAAAAAGCTTTTCATAAAATTCAACACTCGTTCATTATAAAGACTCTCTACAAGTTAGGTATAGATGGAAAGTATCTCAACATAATTAAAGCCATGTATGATAAACCCACTGCCAATATCATCCTGGATGGGGAAAAGATTAAAGGTTTTCCTTTAAGGGCAGGAACTAGACAAGGATGCCCACTCTCACCACTCCTATTCAACATACTGTTGAAAGTACTAGCTAGAGCAATCAGAGAAGAGAAGGAAATAAAGGGCATCCAGATTGGAAAAGATGTAGTCAAACTGTCCCTCGTTGCAGATGACATGGTTGTATACATGGAACAGCCTAAAGCCTCTACAAAAAAACTCTTGGAGTTGATAAATCATTTCAGCAAAGTTGCAGGATACAAAATAAACACACAAAAATCAGTAGCACTTCTGTTCTCCAATAGTGAACATGCAGAAAGAAAAATCAAGAAAACCTGCCTATTTACAATAGCCACCAAAAAAATAAAATACTTAGGAATAGAGTTAACCAAGGATGTGAAAAATCGCTATAATGAGAACTACAAAACACTGTTGAGAGAAAGAGGACACAAGAAGATGGAAAGCTATCCCATGCTCTTGGATTGGAAGAATCAACATTGTGAAAAAGTCCATACTACCTGAAGTGATGTACAAATTCAATGTAATCCCAATCAAAATTCCAATGACATTTTTCTCAGAAATGGAAAGAACTATCCAGACATTTATATGGAATAACAAAAGACCACACATAGCCAAAGTAATTTTGAGCAAAAAAAATAAAGCTGCAGGCATAACACAACCTGACTTTAAACTATACTACAAAGCTATAATAACCAAAACAGCATGGTATTGGCATATAAACAGACACACTGATCAATGGAATAGAGAATCCAGAAATCAATCCACACAGCTACAGTCATCTGATCTTTGACAAAGGCACCAAGCCTATACACTGGGGAAGAGAATGCCTCTTCAGCAAATGGTCCTGGGATAACTGGATATCCATATGCAGGAGAATGAAACTAGACCCATACCTCTCATCATATACTAAAATTAACTCAAAATGGATCAAAGAATTCAATATACATCCTGAAACAATATAACTTCTTAAAGAAAACAGGAGAAACACTTCGGGAAGTAGAACTGGGCACAGAGTTCATGAATATGACCTCAAAAGCATGGGCAACCAAAGGAAAAATAAACAAGTGGGATTATATCAAACTAAAAAGCTTCTGCACAGCAAAGAAACAATTAACAGAATTAAAAGGCAACCAACAGAGTGGGAGAAAATATTTACAAAATATACATCTGACAAAGGATTAACATCCAGAATATACATGGAACTGAAACAACTTTACAACAAAAAACAAGTAACCCAATTAAAAAATGGGCAAAAGAGCTAAATAGGCATTTCTCAAAGGAAGATATACGAATGGCCAACAGACACATGAAAAAATGCTCAACATCCCTCAGCATTTGGGTAATGCAAATCAAAACCACACTGAGATACCATCTCACCCCAGTTAGGATGGCTAAAATCCAAAAGACTGTGAACAATAAATGCTGGCGAGATTGCAGAGAAAAAGGAACTCTCATACATTGTTGGTTGGACTGCAACATGGTGCAGCCTCTATGGAAAAAGGTATGGAGGTTCCTCGAACAATTGCAGATAGATCTACCATATGATCCAGCTATCCCACTGCTGGGAATATACCCAGAGGAATGGAAATCATCAAGTCAAAGGTATACCTGTTCCCCAATGTTCATTGCAGCACTCTTTACAATAGCTAAGAGTTGGAACCAGCCCAAATGTCCATTATCAGATGAGTGGATACAGAAAATGTGGTATATCTACTCTGCTATAAAAAAGAATCAAATACTGCCATTTGTAATGACATGAATAGACCTAGAGAGAATTATATTAAGTGAAACACGTCAGGCACAGAAAGAGAAATCTCACGTGTTCTCACTTATTTGTGGGAGCTAAAAATAAATAAATAAATACAGAAACAACTGGGTGGGGGGAGAAGACACAACATTTACAATTCCTTCAAGTTGATATTACAAGCGAACAGATATGAGGTTGTTGGGAGGGAGGAGGGAGGGAGGTTTCGGTAATGGGCCACAATAATCGGCCACACTATATATTGACAAAATAAAATTAAATTAAAAATATATATTATTTGTTTGGCTAATGATATTCTTAATTTCCAAGAAATTAAACATAAAACATTAAACAGCTTTGATTTTTCTTGATTCATACTCGCCGATTTTTTTGCTTCTTGACTCTGAAGATATTTTTAAAAATTTTTTCTTTTGTTTTTTTAATTATGTATGTATTTGTAGGAGTCAGCTATTATGTGTGTTCCACTTGGACTTTCTCATTTTTGCTGTTGGTTTCTCCTAAATAATTTTCTTATTTTCTTTTTTTTAGTCTATGTGAGTGACAGAAAAGATTGATCAATATTGGTAGCATGGTTTTCCACTGTGATATTAGAACTCTCCCTTTAATGTTTATCAGAGTTCTGATCAAAGAAAAAGCAGGGTGCAAATGTTTTGAACTTCATAAAAAACTGAAGGATAAAATTACTCCTAATAATATGTAAACATAATGTTAAGAAATTTTTGAATATTTTCATTTATAATTTTTACTATACCAAAGTACTTCAAAAAAATCACGGAAATATCTGTATTAACTTTTAATTCTATTTTTCCACTAACTTTTTGAAGTACCCTCACATAAGCTAAGAGTACTATTGTTTTAGTCTGTTTTGTGTTGCTATAACAGAACTACCTGAGACTGGGTAATTTATAAAGAAGAGAGGTTTATTTGGCCTCCAGTTGTGGGACAGCTGCATCTGACATGGGCCTCAGGCTGCTTCTACTCATGGCGGAAAGTGGCAGGGAGCCGGTGGGTACAAGCAGATCACATGGTGAGAAGAAGCAAGTGAGAGAGAGAGAGAGAGAGAAGAGGTGTCAGGGTCCTATAAACAACAAGCTCTCGCAGGAACTAATAGAGCGAGAACTCACTCATTACTCTCCCCTCCCCCAGGGAGAGCATTAATCCATTCATAAGGGATCTGCCCCATGACTCAATCAGTTTCCAACACTGTCACATTGGGGATCAAATTTCCACATGAGTTTTGGAGGGGGCAACACATCCAAACTCCATCCACTATCTTAGGATGCAGTTAGATGTTTTTTTCATCATTTGTTTTTTAAAAATTATTTTGACTTTTTAAAATATTGCATCATAATGTTGTTTATTTTTTTGGCACACCCTGAAATTTTGCATTCCATGCTTCACTCATCTCAGGCCTTAGGCCTTGGGCCAAGGGCCTGCAAGGTTAAACAGAATTTCCAGTTATGGTCAGCAGAGGGCAGCCAAGGGCAGCGGAGTAAGTGCTTGTTGTCAAGGCCTGGGTAACCTTCACTTTCGTGGAGGCAAAAATCAGTTGCTCAGTAGAGGACCCCAAGTACCAGAATCAGGAGAGAAATTACTCACAGTGACAATGACCCACCATAGAGATTAGGATGAGCAGGGAATGGAAAGGTGAGTCAAAAGGGAGCCACAATTCACAGCTTGGTATCTGTCTTAGATATGTGAACAAGTAGACTTCCGTAGGTGAATCATCAGTTAGAAATTAGAGCCCTTTCACAGTTTTGACTGCTACTCCAAGCCTGTCTAAAGCCCAAGGTCTGGCTCCTTTAACAAGCGTCTACTATCAGCTGTGGGAGCTGATGCAAACTTCCTGTCTGAGAGTTGGTAACATGCTGTCACCAGTGGCTAAGTGTTCCAGAATCAGACATTTTGGGGAGGAAAGATTAAACTGGGTATGACCACCAAATAGAACACTGACAGTTGATGAAGGCTCTCAGGTACATGCCAATTAAATAATTTGGGAGCCTACCTAAATGTGATATGTTTAAAATATATATTTTTTTCCTTTTCCATGAAGGGAAGCATTGTCTAGTTATGGAAACACTGCAGGACTTTAGAATCAAGCAAACATGACTCTATGAATTTTTAGGTATGTGGCCCTTAGTTACTTAACTTTATTGAGCCTCAGTCTCTCCATCTGTAAAAGTGGAAAATAATGATTCCTATTTCACCAGGCTGCCTTAGGAAATGAGGTGATGTATATAAATAAACTGCCTGGAAGAGAGCTTGGCAACGTGCGGTTGCTCAGTTGGTTTTACTACCTGTTCTCTCTCCCTCCCCTTTAGTCACAGAGAGTATCCATGATATTGCTCACTACCTTTGAATGTAAATTCTCCCTGTCTCCTGTAAGCAGAATTGACAGTCATCGAGGGATTGCTGTGTTAGGATCCATACTAAATTTTCTGTAGTATCATCTCATTTAATACTGATACTAACCCCATGAGATACTTTCGTTATCCTCTCTGTTTCGCAGATGAGGATATTGAGGCTTTTGTATTATAACTTATTTCATCGACAGTAAATAATGAGGGGGTATTCAGAACCAGATAGTTTGATTACAGAGTTCCTGCCCTTACCACTACACAACCTGTTTTCTTATATAGATGTTTTATCATCAATTTCAAAATATAAGGTAAAAAATAGAATTAAGGAGATAGTTTTGTCTTTGTGATGTGCTTAAATGTTGGTATAATTGCATAGCATCACTTTATACTATCTCTTCTATTTGATATTTAGGGTGAAAAATTTAGTGAGATAAATGAAAACAGACTGCCATGGACTAAATTGTGTCCCCCCAAATTCATATGTTGAAACCCTAACCTCTCCCTCTCTCTCCCACCATGTAAAGACACAGCATGAAGGTGGCCACCTACAAGCCAGGAAGAGAGCCCTTACCAGAAACCAACCATAATTGCACCTTGATCTTGGAATTCTAGCCTTCAGAACTGTGAGGAATAAATTTCTGTTGTTTAAGACACCAGTCTATGGCATTTTGTTATGGCAGTTTGGGCTGACTGAGACATAGACTCTATCAGCGTTACTTCAGTTAGAGCTCTTCTATTAAATCAAAAGAAATAACAATGGTATTTTTTTATTGGCCTAATTTTTTTTTCTCCTTTTTCCCAGTTTTTTTATTATTATTATGGTAAAACATAAAATTTACCATAATATAATTTTCTAGTGTACAGTTAGTGGCATTAAATACATTTATAATGCTGTGCAATCATTGACACCGTCTATCTCTATACCTCTTTGTCTTGTAAAATGGAAACTCCATACCCATTAAACAATAACTTCTCATTCCTCCTCTCCCCTAAGCCCTCGACAACCAGGATTGTACTTTCTGTCTCTATGATTTTGACTACTCTGAGGACCTCGTATAAGTGGAATTGTACACACAGTATTTGTCTTTTTGTCACTGGCTTATTTCACATAGCATAATGTACTCAAGTTTCACCCATGTTGTAGCATGTCAGAATGTCCTTCCTTCTAAAGGCTGAGTAATATTCCATTGTGTGTGTGTGTGTGTGTGTGTGTGTGTGTGTGTGTGTGTGTGTGTGTGTGTGTGTGTGTGTATAACATTTCTTTTATCCATTTATCTGTTGATGAACACTTGCGTTGCTTCCATGGAGCAACTGTGAACAATGCTGCTATGGACAGGGGTATACAAATATCTCTTTGAGACTCTGCTTTCAGTTGTTTTGGGAATATGCCCAGAAGTGGAATAGTTGGATCACATGATAATTCTATTTTTAATTTGTTGAGGAACCAACGTGCTTTTTTCTACAGTGGCTGTCTGTTGTTATTAGGTAGAATGTTCTTTATGTGTCTGATAGAACTAATTGTTGTTTAAGTCCTCTATTACCTTACTTATTTTCAGTTTTCTTTTCCTATTCATTATTGACAATAGGATATTGGAGTCTATTTATCCCTTCAATTGTCAGTTTTTGTTTCATATATTTTGATGTTCTGTTTTTTGGTGCATAAATGTTTGTAGTTGTTATATCTTCTTATATTGAATCTTTTAAACATATAATGTCCTTCTTTGTCTCCTTCTTTGTCTCTTGTCCTTCTTGTCTTTTTTTTTTTTTTTTAATTTAAAGTCTTTTCGTCTTATCTTAGTATGGCTTCCACTGTTCTCTTCTGGTTACCATTTGCATGGAATATCTTTTTCCATCCTTTCACTTTCATTCTGTTTGTGTCTTTGTATCTAAAGTGACTCTCTTGTAGACAGCAGATAGTTGGATTATATGTTTTTTATTCATTCTACCAATCTGTCATTTGATTGGAGAGTTTAATTCATTCACATTTAAAGTAATTACTGATAGCAAGAGACTTACTTCTGTCATTTGCTACTTGTTTTCTATATGCCTTATAGCTTTTTGTTTCTCATTTTCTGCATTACTGTCTTCTTTTGTGTTTAGTTGATTTTTTATACTGTGCTACTCCTTTACAGCTTCATCCCTAACCCTTTCTGTTGCTGATGTCACAAAATCACATCTCCATATGTTGTGTGTCCCAAAACATAAACTACTAATTATTTTAAGTGCATTATGTGAAAAATCCAAAATGTGGAGTTACTAAACAAAGTTATAATAATACTAGCTTTTAGACTACTAATTGTTTTTTTAAAAATATATTAGTCACTTAAATCATATAGGAAACAAAAAGTGCAGTTACAAGCCATTGTTATAATAACACTAGCTTTTACTATTGTCCATGTATTTACCTTTATAGAGATCTTTAGTTCTTCCTACAGCGTTGAGTTATTGTCAATGTCCTTTCATTTCACTCTGCAAGACTCCCTTGATCATTTCTTGCAGGGCAAGTCTAATGGTAAAAAACTCCCTTACCTTTTGTTTATCTGGAAATGTTTTAATTTCCCCCTCACTTTTGAAGTGCTCTTTTGTCAGATATAATTCTTGGTTGACAGCTTTTTTCTTTTAGCATTTTTTTTTTTTTTTTTTTAATTTTATTTTGTCGATATACATTGTAGCTGATTAATGCTCCCCATCACCAAAACCTCCCTCCCTTCTCCCTCCCCCCCTCCCCCCCAACCATGTCCTTTCTGTTTGTTTGTTGTATCAACTTCAAATAATTGTGGTTGTTATATCTTCTTACCCCCCCCCCCGTTTGTCTGTGTATGTGTGTATGTGTGTGTGTGAATTTATATATTAATTTTTAGCTCCCACCAATAAGTGAGAACATGTGATATTTCTCTTTCTGTGCCTGACTTGTTTCACTTAATATAATTCTCTCGAGGTCCATCCATGTTGTTGCAAATGGCAGTATTTCATTCGTTTTTATAGCTGAGTAGTATTCCATTGTGTAGATGTACCACATTTTCCGTATCCACTCATCTGATGATGGGCATTTGGGCTGGTTCCAACTCTTGGCTATTGTAAAGAGTGCTGCGATGAACATTGGGGAACAGGTATACCTTCGACTTGATGATTTCCATTCCTCTGGGTATATTCCCAACAGTGGGATGGCTGGGTCGTATGGTAGATCTATTTGCAATTGTTTAAGGAACCTCCATACCATTTTCCATAGAGGCTGCACCATTTTGCAGTCCCACCAACAATGTATGAGAGTTCCTTTTTCTCCGCAGCCTCGCCAGCATTTATCGTTCAGAGTCTTTTGGATTTTAGCCATCCTAACTGGGGTTAGATGGTATCTCAATGTGGTTTTGATTTGCATTTCCCTGATGCTGAGTGATGTTGAGCATTTTTTCATATGTCTGTTGGCCATTTGGATATCTTCCTTAGAGAAATGCCTACTTAGCTCTTTTGCCCATTTTTTAATTGGGTTGCTTGTTTTCTTCTTGTAAAGTTGTTTGAGTTCCTTATATATTCTGGATATTAATCCTTTGTCAGATGTATATTTTGCAAATATTTTCTCCCACTCTGTTGGTTGTCTTTTAACTCTTTTAATTGTTTCTTTTGCTGTGCAGAAGCTTTTTAGTTTGATATAATCCCATTTGTTTATTTTTCCTTTGGTTGCCCGTGCTTTTGGGGTCGTATTCATGAAGTCTGTGCCCAGTCCTATTTCCTGAAGTGTTTCCCCTATGTTTTCTTTAAGAAGTTTTATTGTCTCAGGGTGTATATTTAAATCCTTAATCCATTTTGAGTTGATTTTAGTATATGGTGAGACGTATGGATCTAGTTTCATTCTCCTGCATAACGATATCCAGTTATCCCAGCACCACTTGCTGAAGAGGCAGTCCCTTCCCCAGTGAATAGGCTTGGTGCCTTTGTCAAAGATCAGATGGCAGTAAGTGTGAGGGTTGATTTCTGGATTCTCTATTCTATTCCATTGGTCAGTGTGTCTGTTTTTATGCCAGTGCCATACTGTTTTGGTTATTATAGCTTTGTAGTATAGCTTAAAGTCAGGTAGTGTTATGCCTCCAGCTTTATTTTTTTTGCTGAGCATTGCTTTGGCTATTCGTGGTCTTTTATTGTTCCATATAAATGTCTGAATAGTTTTTTCCATTTCTGAGAAAAATGTCTTTGGAATTTTGATGGGGATTGCATTGAATTTGTATATCACTTTGGGTAGTATGGACATTTTCACTATGTTGATTCTTCCAATCCAAGAGCATGGGATATCTTTCCATCTTCTTGTATCCTCTCTAATTTCTCTCAGCAGTGGTTTGTAGTTCTCATTATAGAGATTTTTCACCTCCTTGGTTAACTCAATTCCTAAGTATTTTATTTTTTTGGTGGCTATTGTAAATGGGCAGGCTTTCTTGATTTCTCCTTCTGCATGTTCACTATTGGAGAAAAGAAATGCTACTGATTTTTGTGTGTTGATTTTGTATCCTGCTACTGTGCTGAAATCATTTATCAATTCCAACAGTTTTTTTGTAGAGGTTTTAGGCTGTTCGATATATAGGATCATGTCATCTGCAAACAGGGACAGTTTGACTTCATCTTTTCCAATCTGGATGCCCTTTATTTCCTTCTCTTCTCTGATTGCTCTGGCTAGTACTTCCAACACTATGTTGAATAGGAGTGGTGAGAGTGGGCATCCTTGTCTAGTGCCTGTTCTTAAAGGAAAAGCTTTCAGCTTTTCCCCATTCAGGATGATATTGGCAGTGGGTTTGGTATATATGGCTTTAATTATGTTGAGATACTTTCCCTCTATACCTAACTTATAGAGGGTCTTTGTCATGAATGAGTGCTGAACTTTATCAAATGCTTTTTCAGCATCTATAGAGATGATCATATGGTCCTTGTGTTTGAGTTTATTAATATGGTGTATCACATTTATTGATTTGCGTATGTTGAACCAACCTTGCATCCCTGGGATGAATCCCACTTGATCGTGATGAATAATTTTTCGTATGTGTTGCTGTATTCTGTTTGCTAGTATTTTAGTGAGGATTTTTGCATCTATATTCATCAAGGATATCGGCCTGTAGTTTTCTTTTTTGGTTATATCTTTACCTGGTTTTGGTATCAGGATGATGTTTGCTTCATAGAATGAGTTTGGGAGATTTGCGTCCGTTTCAATCTTTTGGAATAGTTTGTAAAGAATCGGTGTCAATTCCTCTTTGAATGTTTGGTAAAATTCTGCTGTGAATCCATCTGGTCCTGGGCTTTTCTTTGTTGGGAGCCTTCTGATAACAGCTTCAATCTCCTTTATTGTTATTGGTCTGTTCAAATTTTCTACGTCTTCACGGTTCAGTTTTGGGAGCTTGTGTGTGTCCAGAAATTTATCCATTTCCTCCAGATTTTCAAATTTGTTGGCGTATAGTTGTTTATAGTAGTCTCGAATGATTCCTTGTATTTCAGATGAATCAGTTGTAATATCGCCTTTTTCATTTCTAATTTTTGTTATTTGAGTCTTCTCTCTTCTTTTTTTTGTTAGCCATGCTAATGGTTTGTCAATTTTATTTATCTTTTCAAAAAACCAACTTTTTGATTCGTTGATCTTTTGAATTGTTTTTTGGTTTTCAATTTCATTCAGTTCTGCTCTGATCTTAATGATTTCTTTCCGTCTGCTAACTTTAGGATTGGATTGTTCTTGTTTTTCTAGTTCTTTAAGGTGAAGTGTTAGGTTGTTCACTTGCCATCTTTCCATTCTTCTGAAGTGAGCATTTAATGCAATAAATTTTCCCCTCAATACTGCTTTTGCAGTATCCCACAGGTTTTGGTATGATGTATCATTGTTTTCATTAGTTTCAATAAACTTTTTGATTTCCTGCTTGATTTCTTCTTGGACCCATATGTCATTAAGTAGAATGCTGTTTAATTTCCATGTGTTTGTATAGTTTCTAGAGTTTTGTTTGTTATTAATTTCTAATTTTAATCCATTGTGGTCTGAGAAGATACATGGGATAATTCCAATTTTTTTGAATTTATTGAGACTTGATTTGTGACCTAATATGTGATCTATCTTGGAGAATGATCCATGTGCTGATGAGAAGAATGAATATTCTGAGGTTGTTGGGTGGAATGTTCTGTAGATATCTGCCAATTCCAATTGGTCTAGAGTCTTGTTTAGATCTTGTGTTTCTCTACTGATTCTTTGCCTAGATGATCTGTCTAATATTGACAGTGGAGTGTTCAGGTCCCCTGCTATTATGGTATTAGTGTCTATTTCCTTCTTTAGGTCTAATAGAGTTTGTTTTATAAATCTGGCTGCTCCAACATTGGGTGCATACATATTTATGATTGTTATGTCTTCTTGATGGATCAGTCCTTTTATCATTAAGTAGTGTCCCTCATTGTCTCTTTTTATGGTTTTTAGTTTAAAGTCTATTTTGTCAGATATAAGAATAGCCACTCCAGCTCGTTTTTCTTTTCTGTTTGCATGGTAAATCTTTTTCCATCCTTTTACTCTTAGTCTGTGTGAATCTTTATGGGTGAGGTGGGTCTCTTGTAGGCAGCATATAGTTGGGTCCTGCTTTTTGATCCAGTCAGCCAGTCTGTGTCTTTTAATTGGGGAATTTAAGCCTTTAACATTAAGAGTTGTTATTGAAAGGTGTTGATTTATTCTTAGCATTTTATTGGTTGTTTGGTTGTCTTAGGTGTCTTTTGTTCCTTGCTTTCTGATTTACTGTTTGGTTTCTTTGTTTGTTGGTTCCTTAGGTTGTAGATAGTGTTTTTGTTAGCTTGTTTTCTCTTCATGAATGCCATTTTTATTGTACTAGCGGGTTTAGATTTTTCTTAGGTTTTTATGGCAGTGGTAGTTATTTTTCAGGAACCAAACCCAGTACTCCCTTGAGGATTTCTTGTAAGGGTGGTCTTGTGGTAGTGAACTCCCGCAGTTTTTGTTTGTCTGAGAAATATACTATTTGCCCCTCATTTCGGAAGGATAGCCTTGCAGGGTAGAGTATTCTTGGCTGGCAATCTTTGTCTTTTAGTATTTTGAAAATATCATCCCATTCCTTTCTAGCTTTTAGGGTTTGTGATGAGAAGTCTGATGTTAACCTGATTGGGGCTCCCTTATAGGTGATTTGACGCTTCTCTCTTGCAGCTTTTAAGATTCTCTCTTTGTCTCTGAGTTTTGCCAATTTGACTATGACATGTCTTGGAGAAGGCCTTTTTGGGTTGAATACGTTTGGAGATCGTTGAGCTTCCTGGATCTGAAGATCTGTGATTTTTCCTATACCTGGGAAGTTTTCTGCCACTATTTTGTTGAATATGTTTTCAATGGAATCTCCATTTTCCTCCCCTTCTGGAATACCCATGACTCGGATATTTGAGCGCTTGAGGTTGTCTGATATCTCTCTCAGATTTTCTTCCATGTCCTTGATTCTTTTTTCTTTCTTTTTGTCTGCTTGTGTTATTTCAAACAGCCCATCTTCAAGTTCAGAGGTTCTCTCTTCAACTTCGACAAGCCTGATCGTTAAACTCTCCGTTGTGTTTTTTATTTCGCTGAATAACTTCTTCAGTTCAGCAAGTTCTGCTACATTTTTTTTCAGGACATTGATTTCCTTGTATATTTCCTCTTTCAGATCCTGTATACTTTTCCTCATTTCATCATGATGTCTAGCTGAGTTTTCTTGTATCTCATTCAGTTTCCTTAGAATTATCACTCGAAATTCCTTATCAGTTATTTCAAGGGCTTCTTGTTCTATAGGATCTAGAGTATGAGATTTATTAACTTTTGGTGGTGTACTTTCTTGATTTTTTGTATTTCTGGTGTCTTTTTTTTGGTGTTTATTCATTGTGGCAGGGGGTTTCACAGTCCACCGGTTTAAGACTAATGACTAACTAGGATGTTGCTGTGGTTGCCAATTTGGTATGGCTCCCGCCGTGACTGCTCAGTTGGCCTCTAGTGTCTTGTGTGTGTGGTTGCCTCGGGTCTTGGGCTTCTCCGGGGATCCACCTTTCTGGTCAGCTTGTACTCTGCTGGGCTGGTGGATCACGTACCACAGGGTGTGTGATCTCTGTTGAGCTTTCACTTTCTGTACAGGACTTCTCCCCGTTCCGTGTGCTCTGGCCCAGGCTGTTAGATCGTGCAGTGGCGACCCCACCGGGTGTGTGGTTTCTGTCGAGTCTCCGCCTCCCTGGCCGCATGTCTCCCCCCTCTGTGCACACTGTGCTGGGTTGGGGCATGTCTTCTGCACCCCTCATCTATCAGCTGGGCCTTCAAGACCCTGCTCAGCACCGCCTCGCCCAGGAAGTCTACCAGGTTTCTGCTAGGCACAGACGACCAGTCTCTCTGGGTGCCTTTGTAGCACTGTGTAGATCTTTCTCGGGTCTTGTTCACCTTTGTATCCCCCCGGTATAAACCGAATCTAGTGCCCGCCTGCAGCCTGCTCTCCGGCCGGTTCAAGCAGACCTGGGAACTCTCCTACCACACTATTCCCAACCAGAAATTCATTAGGCTTTTTTCCAAACTGGTGGTCGCAGAGATGGTATCTGCCTCCCAGTAACAGGAAGTTTACCGGGGCCGGAGTCCAGGGTGTGGTGGAGTGACAGTCGGCCCGCCCGTACTTCCTAGCCCTCCCAAAACTGGTCGGGACGCCCCACACCCCCAGCCCTGCCAGAGAACCGTGGAGGGAGTGGGAGAGGAGGTCGGCCCGCAGGGTCCGGAAAGCCCCGCGCCAGGCCAAGCAAATGGGCTCAGTGATGGCCGAGCAGGGCGGAGCTGCCCGCACCTGGGAAAATGGAGGCAGCACCGGGGCAGTGAGTGGCCTGGTGGTGCAGGCGGGGAGCCGCGTGGGCATGCACCCCCCGAACAGAGCTTTGCCAGGGATCACTCACAGTGCTGTGCCAGGTCGGGCGCTCACTCTGTCTCTGGTTTGTTGCCTTCCGTGTTCTCGGCGCTGCCGCCTCGGGCTGTTCAGTCGCGGCGCCGCTCGGGCGCTCCCAGGAGTCTTCTTTAATGCCGGCCTGAAACCTCGAATCCTGGATAGGGCAGCTGGCCGCCTTCAGTGCGGCCCCAGCCTCCGGGATCCTGGCTGCATCCACAGCAGCCCTGGCGCCGTGTTCCCTGTTTCAAGACTCGCTTTTGCAGCTAAGAATCAGTTCTTTTCCTGCTCCACACTTCAAAGCTGTTGCCTGTAAATGAGGCAGCCTCTCCTGCCGGGGGCAAAGTGGCGTTGAGCCCCCACGACCGGCCAGCAGCAGCAGTCCTCCCTTAAGAGATGGCCAGAGAAAGGTCCACAAGTTTCCCGGCTGCCTGAGGCCCAGTGGCCACCTTTTCCACCTCAGCTACTCCGCGCCAGCCGCCGCAGCCGCCGCCATCTTGAAACTCCTAGCATTTTGAATATATTGGCTCATTGCCTTCTTGACTCCAAAGTTTCTGATGAGAAACCTGTGATGATCTCATTAAGAATCCCTTGCATTTGACAAGTCGCTTCTCCCTCACTGCTTTCAAGATTCTATCTTAGTCTTTGACTTATGAAAGTTTCGTTATAATGTGTCTCAGTGTTGGTCTGTTTGAGTTTATCATACTTGGAGTTCATAGAGCTTCTTAGATGTTTATATTCGTATCTTTCATCAAATTGGGAAGGGTGTAGCCATTATTTTTTCAAACATTCTCTCTGCCCCTTTCTTTCTCTTCTCCTTCTTACACTTCCTGAGTGCATATGTTGGTCCACTTGATGGTGTCCCACAGGTCCCATAAGTTCTATTCATTTTTCTTCAATCTTTTTTTTCCCCTGTTCTTCAGACTAGATAATTTCCATTGTCTTATCTTCAAGTTCACTGATTCTTTCTTCTTCCTGCTCAGATCTGCCTGTGAACCCATCTAATGAATTTTTCTTTTCAGTTATTGTACTTTTCAGCTCCAGAATTTCATTTTGGTTTCTTTTGAGGTTTTGTATCTGTTTATCAATATTTCCATATTGTTCATACACTGTTTTCCTGACTTTCTCCACATGTTCTTAGTTCTTTGAGCTTCTTTTAGACAACTGTTTTAAAGAGTTTGTCTAGTATATCTGTCATTGGGTCTTTTTCAGGAACAGTTTCTGTAGATTTTTTTTCCTTTGAATTGGCCATACCTTCCTGGTTTTTTTATGCTTCATGATTTTTTTGTTGAAAACTAGACATTTGAATCTAATAATGTGGTACTGGTAACTCTGGAAATTAGATTCTCCTCTTTCTCTGGGTTTAGCTGTTTTGTTATTGCTTTTGTTTAGTGTGGTGTTGTGTGTTTGTGTGTGTGTGTGTGTGTGTGTGTGTGTGTGTGTGTGTGTGTGTGTGTGTGTGTGTGTTTATTGTTGTAGGTTGTCTCTCTGCCAAAGATTAGCCTGTGGTATAAACTTAAGGTCTTCTCAGGTTTCTTTCTGAGTTTGCACCTTTCCCTGGGCATGTGTGGTCACTTTCTAATTTTCCTCATATATACAGTTACTTTTGAATGTTCAAGCCTTTATTGTTTGGCTCCCAAAAGGGGTAAAAAGAAAAATAAAGGGTGGAGAGGAAAACACTGGCCCTTTAAATTCCCTGGAAGTCACTTCTGCCTGAGGGGGAGGGGCTTGCAACAGGGGAGGGATGTACAAGGACAAAGGCTGCCCATCTCTTTGTCTGCACCTCTTTGATCATAGCAGCAATGAGTGATCAAAGCACAGATCCTGATATTTGGAGGACAGGGGTTTTGTTTGCCCACCCTGGCTCCTGCAAATTGTGTGAAAGTTGCTCCAGGAGCACATGCATGGCTGCCTGCCACAGGCGGGGCGTGGAGGATGGGTGGCTGCTACTATGCTAAAAGCTGAAATTGATCAAAATGAACTACAATTTACAGTCTAAGCCTTCCCCTAGAAACTGCAAGTCTTCAATAGACTCCAGGTTTCCAAAATAGTTACAAAAGACAGACTCTGCCAGCGTAATTGTTGTCTAGGTAGAAGACAGATTCCTGGTGCTTTCTACTCTTCCCAGGATCCCCTCAACAATGGTATTTGGGAAGAAATTAAGCTTCAGCTCTTATACATAAAGGTAACTATTACACGGTTAAGGAAAGCTTCCTTGATCTTTCTAAAAAACTGTTTTCTCTCCTTTACTACAAAAAGGAGATGGTATCAGAACACCACATCTTACTTTATGGATACCTAAGAAAACAGTCATTCACAATCCCAGTTACGTATAAAAATCACTCAAAAAACTTTTTGAAAATACAGGTTTTCCAGATCTGATGATTCAGAACCTCTGGGGCATGGGGGTCAGGGGTGCCTAAAAGTTCCCCCATATCAGAATTAATTACCACTGACTAGCTTCTAAAAGGACAGAGGTCTCTAACCTCTCTGAAAGGTTGAGGTGGAGCAAGGGAAAGTCACTCTGTGATAATCTAGGAATTAGAAAAAGTGCAGAGATAAGTCTGCATTTCCTACCTTAAATAGGTTCTGAGAGATGCTTGATGGGAGGCCAGAAAGTGTTACCCAGTGAAATTCCATGGTTCCAAATAGCTGTCCCAGACTGGTATTGTTCCTTTAGAAGCTGTTAGAAGACTGTGGAGGCCACTAACTATATGCTACTTCCATGCTAGTTTGGTTTTAAAATGAGATGCCTTAGCAAGGTTAAAAGAACTAATAGGACTTGCATTTCTGACCCCTACCTACCCCTTCAGAATTATTTTATTTTCTTGTACCTTCTGTTAGTGTCTCCAATCCAGCAAACTCTTTCATGTCTCTGAAACATCATATGCTCAAATTCTATCCCCCTCTGTATGAAACAATGAAATATCCCTTCCAAACACACTTCTCTCTCTCTCTCTCCACCCACCCCTCCCACCTCCGTCTAGTTAATTCCAAATTAGTCTTAAAGCTTATTTTTCAGATGTGTTCTCCAAAAAAGTCTTCCTTGCCTGCCCTCTCCACAATGTAAGTCAGGTATCAGGTCTCTCCTTTAATCTCTCATCTTACTCTCTAGTTTTTCTTTACAGTATTTATCAGTATTTACACAGTCATTTGTGTAACTATTTCGGTAATTTCTGTTTCTCTCCTTGAAATCTAGACTTTGTGAGAGTTGGGCCTGGGTCCCATTTGTTCTCTGCTGTCCAGACTGGACCAAGTGCCTTCTCCCTAGTTCAGGCTCAAACACTATTTGTTGAATGATGGAAGTAAATGCAAGAGAAATTTTTTAGATCATCCTTTTCTTTTCCCCATCCATGGCAGAAAACTGTTTCATGAATTCATTCAATAAGGTTTTAAAAAATTCTCCAATATGCCAAGGTCTGTGAGAATTAAATGATAAACCAGTTATAGACTCTGTCCTTGAAGTCCTTAGGGTGTAGTTGGGAATAAAAGATATGCATTTGAATAACTATCACAGGAAACTGTAAAGGAAATTCCGTTAACTACACTTTGTTAGACTAAACTTTATTTACTCAGCTTTGTAAGTAAGATCAAAACAAGGTTAAGGGAAGGAGACTCGATGTGAGGAGAGTTAGGGGCCTCGCTGCCCTAGGCTTGTGTGACCTCTTGAGTCAGCTGGATTTGAATCCCTGTTGTTACCTCACGGCTGCTTGGCTTCAAGGTATTTAACCTCTCTGTGCAAAAGCCTCCTCATCTGTAAAATGTTCACTTTCTAGTGAAAAGGGAACACTGTCTTTCCAGAAATGTTTTTAGTACAATACCGTTAAGTTTTATAATATGAGTGGTCTTCCAAAAGTTCATGGAAAGATTCATATTATCTTTTAATTCTATTTTTCCATGAATTTTTTTGAAGTACCCTCATTCTGAAGAATATATACAGATGGCAAATAAGCACATGAAAAGATATTCAGCATCATTAACCATCAGAGAAATGCAAATTAAGTGCACAATGAGGTATCACAGCACACCTACTAGAATGGCTTAAAAATGACACCAGCAAATGCTGGTGTGGATGTGGGAAAACTGGATCACTCATATAGTGCTCGTAGAAATTTCAAATGGTACAGCCACTGCAACAAACAGTTTGACAGTTTCTTTAAAAACTAAACATACAACTACTATATTACCCAGAAATCACACTTGTGGGCATTTATTCCAGAGAAATGAAAACTTATGTTCCTGTATGTAAATGTTGATAGCAGCTTTATTTTTAATAGTCCCAAACTGAAACAACCCAGAAGTGTTTCAACAGGTGAATGTAATATTGGAGGAGAGGGTCTGGGAGGCCTGATAGCCAGCCTCAACCCACCCCATCCTCTCACCAAGTTCTTGACTCTGCCACAGGAAAGAATTCAAGAGCAGAGTCACAGTGGAAAGTGAAAACAGGTTTAATACAGAAAATAAGAAGCACAGACTTTGCAAGGAAAGTGCGGTCTGGCTCCAGAGACTGAGTGGGGTCCACACTAAGTTTAACACAGAAGTCAGAAATACACATTTAAAGTTTAGTACAAGGTGTAAGCTGGCTCAAGAGAGTAAGCAGCCACCTGCTAAAAGCAAGTTTAAGACAAAAGTAAAGCATACACACTTAACTTGCAGAGTGTGGATGGAGTCCAGGTAAGTGACCAACAATTTCGCCTTCCACCAGAATTCCACTTTTATAGTTTAACTATTTATTGCATATTCATACCATCTAATGAATATTCAACTAAGGGGGTGATGAGCAGGTAACGGGTTTGCACATGCTCAGTCTCTTTTTAGAGCATGCTCATTGGTTAAATTCTATCACATGCATCAAACATATTCAAGAATATTCAGTGCTCTTTAGCACCTCTAATGGAAGGTCATTCCAAGGATAAATTCCACTTTACTGAGCATGCTCTGCCGCTAGGGTTCTATAACCTCTCTCTACTGATCATGCTCAGCCACTGGATTTACATAAGTCTGTCTCCTGTAGTCTCAATCTCCCTTTGTTGGTACCAAAAATAGGTGCAATAAGCAACAATGACTCTCCTCTAGGGGAGGGCCAGGAGAAGAGGCTTGAGACTTTGGGGAGTGACTTGAAACTTAGAGGTGTGTCCTGAAAACCAAACTCATGGAAACTGAGCACCTCCTATCTCAAACAATATTATAACCATATCATAGAATACTACTAAGCAATACAAAGATATGAACTATAAATACCTGCAATAATCTGGATGAATCTTCAATTTTCCTGGGTTTAAAAAAAAATACAAAACTGTATTGCATGATCTCATTTACATAACATTTTTGAAAAGACAAAATTATAGAAATGGAGAACATATTAGTGGTTGACAGGGATTAAAAAGGCAGTAGAGGTGGAAAGGAAGTTGGGTGGCTGTAAAAGGGTAATATAAAAGATTCTCGTGGTAATACAAATGTCCTGTATCTTGATTGTGTCAATGTCAATATCCTGGTTAGATATTATACTATAGTTTTGGCAGATATTGCCATTGGGAAACTGGATGAAAACTTGATGGAATGTCTCCTATTCTTACAACTCCATATGAATCTGCCATATGATCCAGCAATTCCACTCCTGGGTATATACCCAAGGGAATAGAAATCATTATGTTGAAGGCATAACTGCACTCTCGTGTTTATCACAGCTCTATTTACAATAGCCAAGATCTGGAACCAACCTAAATGTCCATCAGTGGATGACTAGATAAGGAAAATGTGGTATATTTACACAATAGAATACTACTCCGCCATAAAAAAGAATGAAATACTGCTATTCACAACATCATGGATGAACTTAGAGAAAATTATGTTAAGTGAAATAAGCTAGGCATAGAAAAAGAAATACTGCATGCCTCACTCATACGTGGGAGCTAAAAAATAAACAAATAAAAAAAAAGAAAGAAAGAAAGATACAACAATCACAATAATACATTGAACTTTCAAAAGGAGAGAACAGACCTGAGGTTACCACAGGTGGGAAAAAGGGAGGGGGAAAGGAGGAGGGTAAGGGAGGAACTGGTAAAGAGCCATGAAAAATGACTATATTGTATAATATTGAATATACTAATTATCTTGATTTGAGCATCACATATTGCACACAGCTATTGGTATTCAAAGCTGTACCCCACAGATAGGTACAATCAACTATGTTTCAATTAAAATAAAATAAAATAATATAAAAAGAAACTACAATTATCTTAAAATAAAAAGTTAATTTTAAAAAGTTAAAAGATGAGGGCAAAATCAAGGAAACAAGTATGTCAGTTTGTGAGTTAGGGCATGAGCTTTGGAACCTTGACATCATAATGGTGAGTGATCCTGACTACTGCAGATCCTCAGGCTCTGTGGATTTATTTTTCTACAGTGCTCAGCATGTGCTGTAAACACAATCGATTTTCAGGGCCAAGAATGAAAGGAAAATAGACGTTCACTCAATCAAAAAGCACTCCAAGCTTTTTGGTGGTCATTCAAGGTTTCAGTGCACAAGATAGTCTTTTAATATACTGCTTTTGATTGTCCAAACAAACTGGCAGTCCCAGGAATTGTTCTGTCTTGTTTCCCCTAAAACATATAAACTAATTCCTAACTTCAGCATTGGTTTCATGGAAAGCTAGTCATGTTCATAAGATGTAGCGCAGCTGAACTCAAGAGAGCAGCTTTTGTATTCTTAGAGAATACACTTTCTTGGCTCCATGGGAGACAATTTTCTGGAGGTCTATGAAAATGTCTGCCCTATTTATGAAAATGTTTATGTTCTCCACAATCTAGTTGGCTTTACCTATTATGACCACAGAGACCTGTTGGAGCTTGATTTTAGCTCAACCAAATAATATCTAAGGACTTCCTTGTGTTTAGAAATTTTTTGATGTTTCCATTACTATTTGGTGTTCTTTAGCAATTATTTCCCAAAAATTTGAATATTGATTTAGATCAGATGGGAGTCAATTTTTCAGAATCCTTACTTATCTAAATGTTCACGCTAATATACAATGAAATTATAATTCTTAGCAAATCTCCATATCATTTTGTTTTATATATGTTGGGACACAGGTTGTCTTGCGTTTCCTTTTATTTTTTTACCAGATTTCAAGTGCTTGGTGAGTAAAAACTATCGGATCCATCTGAGTCTTCTTTGCAAAGTGCAGCATAGTGGTTTCGATAAGAGTAAATATTTGCTAGGTGATTTAATGGAAATGTACTTTTTTAAAGATGTAAATTGCCTTAAAACATTAGGGAAATGTAATTGTATTTTTTCTTTTAAAATGTAGCGGAAACTTTTCTCAAAGGATGTAGCTGTCACTTTTAATCAAAATTAACTAGCAGCAAATATTTATGGAGAACTTTACAGTTTAAGAATACTTTTAATATCTTACTTCATTTTAAGTTTTATTATAACCCTGTAAATAGATAATGTTTTTTCCAGATTACAAGTTCTATTTTATTACTATCATTGACATTTTGCCAGATTAAGACATAAGTACTCTAAGTTTTTAGATGGTCTTTTGACATATATTGTGCATGCAAGTTGTATTATAGATTGTATTATTATCTTTAAAAGAATATCTCCAAGGATACTTTAAGCATAGTCCTCTACGGCTCTTGGCTCCACTCTCTGGGCATATGGTTTTACCCTCTGAACTTTGGGCATTGCTTTCTGGGTCATCCTTACTTTTTCATGAAAAGTAGCACATATTTACAGCTGAGTAGTCTATTAGTACTCTATTAGTAGTCTTTTATTAGTCTATTTTATTTCAGTAGGACTTGGGAGTTCTGACGGCCTTCTTTTATTCTGTACTCTTACAATTCAGTACAAGCTGGCAGTGTTTCTGCTAATATAAAATTCTCAAAACTTTGGTTGGTCCCCTATGGTTGCCATTGATATTCCCTTCATTAGATAGAAGGTCGAGTTAATCAATGTTTCTGAGAAAATTTCTTCTGTTTTTTTTTTTTTTTTCCTGCCAAGATGGCCAAGGGACAATGCCCTTAAGCATTTTAGAGCCCTCTGGTTAGGTTGAAGGAATCTGTGCACCTTCCCTTAATTACTTCATAGAGACTTTTGTGTAACTGAATACTCTCATGGTTGATCTTTATGAATTTTTAATATCATGTTGTAAAGCACACACTCCGCTTTTTCTCTATGTCATACTTTCTGAAACATCCTCTTAATTTCAGTATCTTTTACATCTGCATAGGCTGAGAATCTCCCAAATTATCAGGTTCTGGTTCTCTTTTGTTTAACAATTCTTCTCTCAATGTATCTTTCTCTTCTCATGTTTTAATATAAGCATCAAGGAAAAATAAATAAAACAGGCCACCCCTTTCAAACTTTGCTTGAAAACTCTTCACCTAAATATCTGTATTTAACATTTGAAAAGTCTGTTTTCCATGCAGTGACACAAGTCTGCTAACTTTTTGACCACTTATAAAAAGGATCTGCCTTCATCTGGTTTTCAACAACAGGTTTCTTCTGAGCCAGCAGTGGTTTTAAAATCCATATTTATTCCAAAAAAAGCTGGAACTCAAAAGAAGTTAGAGGAGGCAGAAGTGGCACCTCTTCTTGTTTAGTGATTTGTTGCTTGAGTCTAATACCAAATATATATACGCTACATGCTCTCCTGATTATCATAAAATGCATTTTCACTAATGAATTGCATTTTCATTCACGCTTACCAGAAGAAAATATGAAGTGGTTTTTTTCTTTTGTTTTTGCAAATGTTTTGATCCCTTATTTATTCAACTAGTATTCATGGAGGTCCTGTTCTGTGGAGTGACCCTCTAGAGAATACA
The DNA here is from genome assembly GCF_027409185.1 of Cynocephalus volans. Lineage (NCBI taxonomy): Eukaryota > Metazoa > Chordata > Mammalia > Dermoptera > Cynocephalidae > Cynocephalus > Cynocephalus volans. The sequence continues at coordinate 104,935,467 of NC_084468.1, read as the reverse complement.
ACTGAGAATGACAGGCCAGGTCCCTTTTGCCTGGGGCTTACGGACAGATGATAAAAATAAAAGAGGGTAAATTAGTGCTTCTGACAAGATACATGGGATGCCATGTGGAGAAGACAATGGGACAGTGTTAGAGAGGGTTTGTTTGTCTAAGAAGGCCTCTCAGAGGTGATGACATTTAAACATGACCCATGGGATTAGAGCCAACGACCACTTTTCGACTAGGTGTCCAAACCTTCTAGGCTGAGGGAACAGCAGGCCTAAGGTGGGAGCATCTTGGCCCTTTGGAGGGAGGGGTTCAAGGAAGGCGAATGTGACTGAAACCTAATGTAGGGGGCATGAGGTCAGATATGAGACTGGAGAGGTAGTCAAGAGTCCAGTCACACAGGGTCTTGATAAGCCAGAGTCAGGGGTTGAAATACAGGAGTACTTGAAAAAGCTCATGGGAAAATAGAATTAAAAGATAAAATGGATCTTTCCATAAACTTTTTGAAGTACTTTTGTATTTCAACCCCTAACTATGACCTATGGAGACCTGTGTGACCAGACCCCTGAAGAATTTTCTGAAGGGGAATGAATAACAGGTAAATATTTTTAGTATATTGTTCTGGCTGTTGAGAGATACCAGGTTGGAGGGCAGGCACAAGTGGAAGCAGAGGTAGTTAAGGGAGGCAATCACCCTGATCACCCATAACAAGGGCTCCTTCTTGGGCGTGGCAGTGAAAATGAAATACGCAGCAGACAGATTTGGAATATACGTTGGAGAGAGCCTTAACTGGGTGCACTTTTCTCTCAACCCTGAACACAAATGCAACTAGTACCAAGCCTGGAAAGTGGTGATTACTTTATCTATGTCTGAAGGCAGGGAGACAGAAAGAATTGACTGGTCTGGACTTCTGTTTATCTGCTCCATCTCTGTTTTCATCATTTATGAAATATGAAAAACAAAGAATATTTCAACAAATAAAATCTCATCAAGAAGCTTTTTGGTCACTAATAAAACTCTTCTTTCCTGCACTCACACTGGCTCCCAGTTATATCATGTTACAGGTAAGACATACAGGAAAGATTAAGTACTAATTTTGTACTTAAAATATATATTTAACCTGAATAACAATAGGTATGATTTATCAGGGGCATATTATATGTCAGGTATTGTGCTAAGGACTTTATGTACCTAATATTGTCTAACTTTTATGTCTGTTCCATGAGATGGGATTATTTCTCTTGTTTTTACAGAGGGCCTTGACGCACAGAGGTCTCATGGCTTCCACCAGGTCACCACATTAGCAATTAGTGGAGTTCACATCTGAAACTAGATCTGTTTATTTCAAAGCACAGGCTTTTACCCAACATGTGGTACTGCTGACTCTATTTTTCTTTTATTTTGGATTTCATAGAAAATTCCATAACCATACAGTTTCTCACTTACCACTAAAATCAACCTTTCCTTTGTGGTGAGTAAAATAATAACTCCCAACTGCTTGGTATCTAATAAAACGTAGAACAGAATACTTAGTGCACAGGGAAATAAATAAGAAGTCCACCTATGAAGAAATAAAATAAAATCAGAGGCAAAGGTAAAAATGATTTGGTTGAGAGTAATTGTATAGCTGTAGAATTGGTGATGTAATAAAAAGGACAGAGAGGACTGTCCAGGCCTTGGCATGAAGTCCATGTGAAATGTCCTGCCAGAGCCACTTATAGAGGATGAGTCATTATTTTTAAAAAGTTTGACTAGTTATCATTCTCTTTATTTAACCAAGGTAAGAATAGGAAACTAAAATTTATTGGGGGGTGTATTAGTCCATTTCTGTTGCTTATAAAAAAAATACACAGAACTGGGTGATTTATCAAACCAACTGAAATTGATTGCTTACAGTTTCAGAGGCTGGGAAGTCCAAACACAAGACGAGGGAACACATGTGGTGAGGGTCTTGGTGGTGGCAAAAGTGACTCAGTGGTCTCACATTGCAGAAAATGGTGGAGAAGAGAGATAGCTCCTCCTGCACTCTCCTTTTAAAGCCTTCAGAACCATACCCATGGCCACCATTTTTAATCCATTCACTAGGCATGGTCCTCAGAATCTAATCACCTCTTCAAGGCCCCACCTTGCAATTACCATAATAGGATTTCCCACCTTCTTAACAGTCACAGTGGGGATTAGGTTTGGGGCGGACATTCAACCCAAGGCAGGAGGTTCTCAGAACCACACTAGGAATATCACAAATGCCTCATGTAATCTCTCCAAGGCAGATATTGTTATCATCTCCGGATTTTAGATATGAAAGCGAAGGCTGAGAAAGGTTCTATAAGTGGCCCACAGTCATACACTGGGAAATTGTGGGGAAGGACTCAAGTCCAGGCTGGCCTTCATCTCAGGGCTGTGCTCTTCCTGCCATACTACGTTGTGCCAATTCATGCTCAGCCTGAGAGATAAACAGGCAATGACAGTACTCATTTCCTGCTTCTTAGGATCTTGCAGGCCACTCACATTTGATTTTTAAGGGGAATATGTTTTCCTTCACTTTTTTTTTTTTTTTTTTTCTTAACCTTTGTAATTATCATAGCATTTATGGAGAATAGACCTTTGTTTTCTTGCCAGAAGCCATGTGTTGTCCTAGGTACTGCTAACCTCTCAATGGATTTTATAAAGCCTTCAGTATTCTGCTAAAAACATCTCATATAAAGACAATGTTCCCTTTCTGCTAGAAAATTACATCTAATTTTTATTTTGATTGGCCCATTATCATGAAAGATGTGCAACATTTTTTTTGAGATAGCTCTTTACATCTACTCAAGGGTTTTTATGATGTAACAAAATCAATATCAATTTTATTTAATAATGGTCTTATTTAAAAGTCTCTGTTTCTGAAAGATTATTTTTATATACTTTTTACACCCATTGGGGATATTAGAAAGTACAAGTGATCTAAGGCATTTGAATTTGGTTTTTAAGCCCAAACCCCTTGAGATAGAGAAAGCATAGATATTTTGAGAGGCTGACTATCAGTACTGAATGCTGCCACCTTGTACAAGGGTTTGCCACAATTTTTAGGAAATTAGCTACAATCATTCACGTAGTAAACATTTGGTACATTCATGATCACTGTTAATATGACAAAATTAAATTTTTTTATTCCTTAAAGCCTCTTTTTAATTTTTTTTTCAGATTTCTCCAATTTATTTTTTAAAATTTATTTATTTATTAATTTTTTTTTTCACATTCTAAGATGTTGCAGAGCAGTTGGGGGGCAGGGGAAGAAGTAAAGAGGAAGGGAAATAGGGTGGGAGAAAGAGGAAGGAGGGGGCGCATGGTCGAGGCCTGTACTACCCCCCTCATTCCAGCAGGGCTTGGAACACGGGGCTTCCAGCAGCAGCTTGGTCATTGCTGGGCTACATGCAGATATCAGGGGTGTGCGGCTGAAGTCCTAGGCTCCCCACTGCCCCAGGTCAGGAGCCTGGGGTGCTTCTGGCAGTGGCCTGGTGGTCCTCACTGGGCTGGGTGCAGTCCATCGGGGGACATGGCTGAGGTCCACAGTCCTACCTGCTCTCTGGCTTGGGAGCCCAGGGGGCTTCCAGTCCTTCTAGGTTTTATAGGTGTTCTTTGGTGGTGTTAGACCTTACTGGTTAATATCAAACATTGACAAAATTAATTTTGGGGGGAAAGATACTACTACTAAAAAGAAATAGCACCCTGCAATAACAAACTTATTTCTCCTCTGTCACACCTTGCTCATAGATGTTATTCCTTGAATCAATTAGTCTGTTCTAATCAATAATCTGTTTTTCCACTTATCCATAAAAAGGGAGGGAGGTGATTTAGGCTCCATTTTACCTCAGCTCACCTTCAGTTTCCAGTTGGAAACTTTTTAGGTTGATTCTACAGAAATCAAGCTAAAAAGAATAAATGGTTAACCAATTGCCACATATTCATGTTGTCAAAATAAGTGAATTTTAATTTGTGCGTAATAATAGAGGGAACTTAAATGTTTGTTTCTTCACAAAAGCATTATATTTGCTCCAGTTGTTTCTTTTTTAAGGATAGCCAAGTGAAGTAATATCATTTTTTTATACTATTTTAGAAACTTCTCAAGAACTAAAGTTAGATGGGGCCTTCGTGATCACTTTTAATATGTATTCGAATGCTAAATAAGAAGTTATTTTTTCTAAAAATATATGACTTTTATTCTTTTAAAACAGAATCTGCTTTATAAGTATTAAGATATTAATACTAATAGAGGTCCATGAAAATTTACAAAGAGGCTGTGCTTCGCTCACACCCTCTTTAGCCATCACTGCCATCATACTTAGTTATTAAATAATAAACAATGGAAAATGAATTTTGTTTAGGTCAAAAGATGAAGATGACTGTTGTTATCAGCGGAATTGCAAACAGATACTTATAGAAGGTATCATGACCCCTACTCCTGAGCATCTAAGAGAACATCTCTCTTTTAGGATTGTGGAAATCTCCTTAGAACCCTGTACATTTTCACAATTGGTGGGGGCTTTTCCTCTGGTATAAAGGGTGACATAGTTCCTCTTCCTTCTCCTCCTCCTCTTTTTCCCCTCTTCCTTCTCTTTCTCTTTTTCTTCCTCTTCTGCTGCTGCTGCTCCCTCTCCTCTTCCTCATTTTCCTCCTCCTTTGAGCCAGTTTATATTACATTCATACTTTCTCATTTCTACTGACATAGTCTAGTAGACTCAGTGATTGAGAGTGAAGAACCACAGTGAGAGCCTAGGAGAAGCCATGTGGCTATACAGCTATGTTGTAATACATTTTAGATATTTCCAAGGTAGCATCTAGCTTTGTTGACCTAAAGTCATGAAATTTATCCCCTCACTCCCCAAGTAAAAGATCAATCCCACCAGAAAGCCTGATGGCTCTGGGGAAAGAAGGCTGAGGGGAGGAAAGATGGGTGGGGGCTACCTCATGGAACTATTCTTCCATGCGGGAGCTTTAGAAGATGTGTCAACACCCATGGATGCCAAGCGGTTACGAGCACAGGTTTACAAGTTAGGCTGTCTGTGTTCAAACCCTGCATTTGTTGGTTTTGGAAATTTACTTAAATTCTCTGTGAGTCTCCTCATCTATAAAATAAGGCTAATAGGGACTTCCTGATATAGTTATTTGAGGATTAAATGAAATAATGTGCATAACATAGTTAGCAGAGTGCTTGGCACATGGTCAGCACTCAATAAATGTTATAGAAGAATGAAAACTACACTCTGGGCTTTTAGTTAAGTTCTTTGGTTTCAAGGAAGTGGACAAACTTAGCACTTTATTGAATTAATGGGAGAAATATTGAAATGACTTTTTCCAGGTCATATAAGTGGAAGTTTCCATCAGTATCTTAGGTGTCTATACACATAGATATCTACATTAGAAAAAAATATCTGTAAGAACAAACACATGTGTGTCTGTATTTCCAATTGGCTATATATTTTTAGTTTGATAATACCTTTAAAGTTGCTACCTAGAATAATAATTTTGTTTCATAAAAATCTTCAAAAACACAAAGGGTAGAAAAGGTTGAAATAATTTAGAAAGAAGCCACTTTGTATCTCCAGTAACTTGATAGAATTTGGATGTTATTGTCCCCCCAAAACTCATGTGGAAATCTGATCCCCAGTGTGGCAGTGCTGGAAGCTGTTTGAGTCATGGGGGCAGATCCTTCATGAATGGATTAATGCTCTCCCTAGGGGATGGGGATAGTAAGTGAGTTCTCACTTTATTAGTTCCCACAAGAGCTGGTTGTTTAAAAGACCCTGGAACCTCCTCCTCTCTCCCTCTCTCTTGCTTCCTCTCTCCATGTGATCTGCTTGCACACACCGGCTGCCTGCCACTTTCCACCATGAGTAGAAGCAGCCTGATGCCCACACCAGATGCAGCTGTTCCAGAATCATGAGCCACATAAATCTCTTTTCTTTATAAATTACCCAGTCTCAGGTATTCTGTTATAGTGACACAAAAATGGACTAACACAGCACTTTTCCCTTATCTTATATTCAGTGTGCCCTAAGCTTTGTATTCAGATTATCCTTCAGATGTGCTTCCTGCAAAATTATTTTCATTTCATAAATACAATTGAAGCGTTTTAGCTGTAACTGTCCCATGAATCAGTGGAGCCATAGCGATATTTCCACATAAGGTGTCTTTGATCTCATTTTAGCTTTAGTGTTTCCACAAGTAGTTCATAATAGTAGCGAGTCCCTGAGTACTGTGCCCAAGTTCCCTCAGCATCCTTCATAGGGCTTATAACTATTTAAATCTCAGGTCCACCTGAGCATTAAGTTTGAAAATTAAGCCAAGAGATACGGTGGTTTCTATGTCAGAAATCTAAGGTGTATTAGGCAGAAATTGTCAGAAAGCAATTTCATTGCTGACAAAGTTGATCACCCTCTGATTCTCCAGAAATAAATGGGAAATGTGCCCATCACTTACACGTAAGTCCTCCTGACTTCCGGTTGGGGTTTGTTTTGTTTTTTAAGTTGGGTTCAGTCAGTAGGCTACAGTTTTTTGGTTTAGCCAGTATCTACAGGAAAACAGTGTAAACAAAAAGGAAATTTCAAATAACCTGTTCTTTAAAGGCTAGAAAATGTTATAAAAACTAAGACTGAAATGTATTTTCAATCCCTTTAATCCAAGATTATTTTTTAGTCTGTCTTAAGAAAAAAAAATTATAAACATTTATATAAACCATGCACTTTTTAATCTTTATTCAGCCCCTCAAATACTTTTTGAAATAAGATATAGATAATCAGTGAATTAATAGTTCTCTAAAAGAGCAGTATCTTTAAAATATAGAGGATGACCCATATTCAATATTCAACATCAGAAAAATAGACCAGTCTGTCGCTATTTACTGTCATCCATAAAGTGTGTTCAGGGCCTTCCTGGTGCAGGCTTTGCTCAGCACACACAGTGTAAAGATCCATCTGACTGTTCACTGTGCTGTGCATCGCTGGTGATAGAGATGAATGAGGCATGCTTCCCCTGGCACAGGGAGAACTGGCATCTTACCATGAGCAAAACTGCTTCCACAATGTTTAAAAACCTAACATAGATCTTGCCTGATTATCTTTATACATATAAAAAAAATCCTTTAAGGTAAAATATAAAATACCACTGAGCACCCTGTAGATGGCCAACTGTGTGAACAAAGTAGGGGAAGCCTCTTGGTCCTTCTTGGGCTGGCCCATGGTGAACTTTGTGGCCAACTTCCGGTGAGACCCACAGCTTGGTCCTGTGTGTAGCTGGGTTGGCTATGGAAGGACACAGTCAACTTTATATTGTCTAGGATGCATAGAAAAATATAATTAAAATTTTTCCTGAACTTTTTTAGAAAAGAAAATGTTTTAACTTAATTGCATATTAAGCTAGTGACTCACTTTTTGACCTCCCATAATGACATTTATATGCCTTATACTTTCTCCAAAGAGATTTTTATGTGCAAGTATGTGCAAATGGACAGTTAAATAGTGGGAACTATTGGAGTAATTTCCTTTGATTTTGATCGGTGGTTTTTCAACAGGGATCTAGGAGCTACTTGGGGAGTGGTTGTTTAGAAGCTGTAGAAGAAAAGTCAAGGGAGCAAGGCTCTAGGGCTCCCTCTCCGACATCACCTCCCCACCAATGCCCAGGTATTATCTGTGTTTTTAAATTACTACAACAGATAAGTTCTAACACAGCAAGTATTATTAAGTAGTTCAATTAAGTTTGAAAAGTTGTTTTTATATTCCCAAATTACTTCCCTAAAAAAATAGTATTTAATTATACAAATAAATTAATCATATCATCAAACACTGGGTTGCCCGAATTGCTGTGTAGCAGATTATCAAATCTGGTGTCTATAGAGAGGACACAATATAAAACAAAGGTTTGATTCATGGAGTGTAGGTTAGTTTTCTAATACACATTCTCAGGCTGGCATGAAGAAGGGGAATGTAGCTCCCTACCCTGAAGATCCTGAATCAACACTCTTGAGTTCACAGGAATCATGCCCCACTTACCTCTGCTGCTCTGGAAACTACACCAAGTCTTATTCTTGTTTTACTCATTGAGGGTTCATTGCATGTCCTCAAGACTCGTTTTTCTTCTCCTCCTCACCCTATTCTACCAAAATATCAAGCATCATCATAAAGTTAAGACAATTGAAGTGTTTCCAAGTTGTCAGTTTATGAGATTCTATAATGCAGCTGTTGACTTTAGGAAAACATTTCCAAAGCTAATTGGGAAGAAATAGATGTTTGTATCATTCTCTACATGTCTTCTTCTCCATGACACATTTCTCTGAAGGTTTTCCATTCTCACTGTTTAATGTCTTGTTGCAGGGGAAAAGAATTAGTTTAAATTGGGAATATATGACATAGTGGATGAGGGAATTTCCAAAGAAAATTTGTTTTGTTTTGTTTGTTTTAATGAGGAGGAAATGTGGAAACCAGGTTTAAATATGTTATATTGGTTATAAAGCTATGTGAACATGTATTAGGCATTTCAAGAAATGCCTCACTCCTAGTGCTTTTGCTAGTTGCTATTATTGTTTTTCCGCAAATTTGTGTAAGTCATTAGAAGTGGTGTCTGGATACATATGCGGGTTGGAGGCCAAGTAGGTGGTCCACTCCCCTGACGAAGCAAGTCCTGAGATGGTATAAAAGTGGGGAGTTGGGGAGCTGTTGCTGGTAGAAATATAAAATGTGGCAGGACCTATAGAAAAGTCTGATGGTTCCATAATAAGTTAAACATAGAAACACCACATGAATCAGCAAATCCACTCCTGGATATAGACCCAGGAAAAATAAAAGCATACATCCACACAAAAATTTGTGTACAAATGTTCATAGCAGCATTGTTCATAATAGCCCCAAATTGAAAACAAACCAAATGTTCATCAACTGATGAATGGATAAACGAAATGTGGTTTAGGGGCTGGGGACTGCAGGGAATAGGGAGTGACTGCTTAATTGGTACAGGGTTTGTTTTGGGGGTAATGAAGGTGTTCCAGAAGGAGATAGGGTTGATGGTTGGTTGCACACTATTGTGAATGTACTAAATATCACCAATGGTCAATTTTATGTTATACGTAATTTACCACGATTTTTTAAAAAGCTAGCAAGTGATGTCTATGTGTGAATGAGCCTTACAACATTTTCAACTTGGATATTAAATGCTGCAGTGAAATAGTAGAGAAAATATTAATCATTAATAATTTAGTAGTTGGTGAATTGATCTTGATTAGAGGATCATAGTAATGAAGAATAAGTTCTCTAGGAACTAATTTAATGTATTACAATTTTGCTATCTGTATAAAGATATAAAATATTGTGGGTTTTTGGTTTTGTTTTGTTTTTTTTTTCCCTCTATAAAGATATTCTTGTTTCTGGGCCAAGAATATCTTCCATCCAAATGCCAATTTCTTAAGTGTGATATCATCTGGCTAATAATATTCTTTATATCTGAACAGCACTTCAAGCTACAAGAACACTCTGAAGTTTAATTAACTCCTTTTCAGTTGTGGAAACTGGAGCACAGAACAGCTAAGTGACTCACCCGTGATCACATAGCTTGCATCACATCGTTGCAATAAAGAGTTTAAATTCCAAACCAACTTCTATTACACTATAAGATCTATAGTACTTCTCATCACTGTAATACTACCCATAAAAGAGCAGGAGCCATCAAAAGCTTAATTATGAGGAGGGTACTAACTTACACAGGCATCCACGTCGGTAACAACTGGCTGCTGATATTTTTATCTGGATCGACACTCATAACATGGCAGTATAAATATTTTACGGAGTTTAATTTTTTCTCTCATATTTTTAAAACTGCATTTCTTCAGAACTAAAAGAACAATGGCATTCATTCCTTCAAAGGTATCCTGTCAGTGTACATATTTTAAATCTTTAGTTTGCAATCTCTGCCAAGCAATTCTGCCAAGCTATTCCCCTTCCTCTTACTAGAAATTTTTAGACTCTCCTCAAATAGATTCTTGTTTAGATTTATCCTGGCTGCTACTGTAGATAATGTTTTCTCATTTACATGCATGTTTTGGTTATTTTTGAGGAAGTTCTGGATACCACTCTCATCTTTCCCTTCTCTCCAACCTGTTGATTAGAGCTAATATTATTCTCAAAACATACATTAAATTTTCATAAATACTCTAGTGAACAATTCTCAAAGCAACTGTCACTTCCTACCCTTGAACCCAGAAGGATGCTGGGCCCTCCAGTCAAGGCAGGAATGCTTTGGGGACTAGATCTGCTGCCCAAATCTCACATGATGGGGGCAACTTGTTGTTTTCTGGGCTATGCCTTATTTTCCTGAAATATTTTTGTATATTTTTTCAATGCATAATTTGATCTCTCTGAGTCTATCCATATGCTTTAAAAAATAGCATAGAATATATCAAAAATATTAGAAACATAGATTCATTTGAAAATAAGCTATTAGCTAACTCATCCTATTTTATTTTTGGTTATCATTGAAATAAATCTAGCCAAAGAGAAGGATAACCCGAAGAGCATTCCCCTGCAAATCTTCACTGAGGACATCAAGAACTGTGCCTGTGTAAATTGTTTTATGACCAAAAATTAAATTCCAAGCTCCTGACTTAGAATGAGAGATAGAGATAGAGATAAAAATAGAGATAGAGATAGAGGCAGGGAGAGGAGGAGGGGGAGGTGAAGGGGAGGAAAGAATGGTAAAGGAAGGGAGAGGAGAGAGAGCGAGAGAGAGAACGTTTAGAAAGTACCATATGGAAAAATGTATTTCATGTATAATTGTATGAGGGGTCTTCAAAAAATTCATGAAAAGTTTTGTATTATCCTTTAATTCCATTTCTCCATAAATCTTTTCAAGTACCCTCATATGTCTTTGCATATATAAAAAGTAACTCTTTAACAATATGAAGCAAGAGTAATCAATGTTAACCATAATGCTTAAACTTGGAAAGAATATTGCATGTTAAATATCCATAAGTTCTTGTGGTTTGTTGTAATAAAGTGATTTTCACAAGCAGATATTTCTCATTAGAATCAACCTTTTTCCTCCCAGTTGTTACTACTTACACACAGGATGGTTTCAGTTGTTTCCACAGGTTTTATTTTTCAATGTTTGTTTATTTTATTTTAAAATATTTTTATTTATTTGGAAATAATTGTAAACATACATAAATGTTGCAAAAATAAAAACAGTACAAAGAATACCAATATACCCTTTACCCAGATTCACCTATTTGGTAACGTTTTACCTATTTGCTGTATTATTTTTCTCCTTTCTCTTTCCGGTTCTGACTCTCTCTCTCTATATATATGTACGTGTATACCTATCGTTGAAGATCAGTTACATACACCATGGCCTGTTATCCTTAACTGCTTATGTATTTCCTAAGGATAAGGACATTCTCCTATATAACCACCATTCAGTTATCAACTTCAGTAAATTTAACATTGGTATAATATTTTAATCTATTATTCATGTTCCAATTTTGTCAGTTGACCCCAATAATGTTCCTTTTCCAGTACAGGATTCACTATAGAGTCAGACATTGCCTTTAGCTGTTGTATCAAACACAGAGGAGTTTTGAAAGTTCTTTCATGCTGAAAAATGTCAGGATTGAATTGCGCTGAGAGGAATGACACTTTTAAGGGATAAGCATGTTTCTACCTTATTTTGTTTATGATATTGAGAAAAATTAAACCTTTAGCCCCAATTATTGTATATAATTTGATTTTTGAAACTAGTGCAGTAGCCAAGATGTTCACAATAATGAACAAGATATCATAGGTATTTTTATGGTGCTTTGTTTTTTATAGCAGCTCTAGATTGCACAAAATAGTATTTTTAGGTGGAAAAAAGGGTAGTTCAAAACAATTATTTCCTGGCCAATAACAAATGCCGTGCAAATGTTCTGACCTGCTCTGAGTAGCACATGTGCTGCTGGAGGGAGATGAGACGAGTTTTCTCCTGAAACGGAAGCACGCTCTTATCTCTGCCTGCTTTGATTTCAGTTGTGGCAATGGGTTACATTCAGAATTTTTCCACCTTGGAGTTTTAAAAAATCAACCTCATGTAGGTACAGTTATGTAAAATACTCTTTTACAATACCAATGCTCTTCATTGGTTCCTGAAAATCCAAGTTTCCCTCTAATACTGTTTTATTTCATCCTATAGAAACTTAGCAGTTCTTGTAGTGCAGGTCTGGCGCCAACAAATTTTCTGTTTCCTTTTATCTGAAAATGTCTTCATTTCACCTTCACTCTTGAAAGATATTTTCTCTGAATATAGAATTTCGTTTGCCAATTTTTTCCTTTCAGCACTTTAAAATATTTCATTATTCTTTGGCCTCCATGCTTTCTGATGAGTAGTCTGTGATCATTCTGTAATGATTCTTTGTATGTGATTTTTTTTCTTTGTCTGCTTTCAAAATTTTCTATTTATTTTTGGTTTTCAGCAGTTTGGCTAACATGTGTCAAAGCACTTTTTTTTTAATCCTTTGAATCTATTTTGTTTAACATTTTGTGAACTTCATGAATCTTTAAATTTTTCTCTTTCACCAAATTTGGGAAAACTTTAGCCATTATTACTTCAAACATTTCATTTTCCCCCATTTTCTCTCTTCTCTAATTTTAGAGTTCCACTAAAGGTATTTTAGACCTTAGACCTTTTGATATTGTGCACAGGTCTCTCAAGCTCTGTTAATTTTTTTCATTCTTCTTCAAACTGGTCACTTGCTTTCTTTATATATATATATATATATATATATATATATTTTTTTTTTTTTTTTTTTTTTTTTTTTTAATGGCTGGCTGGTAAGGGGAACCAAACCCTTGGCTTTGATGTTATAACATCACACTCTAAAAAACCAAGCCAACCAGCCAGCTCCCAGACTGCATACTTTCTACTGATCTATTTTCAAATTCACTGACTCTTCCATTTGTCATCTCCTTGATGCTATTTAGCCCATTCAGTAAATTTTTTCTTTCAGCTATTTTTCAGATCTAAAATTTCCATTTTTAAATATTTTTATGTCTATGCCAAAATTTCCTGTATTTTTTTTTTATTATGAGCATATTTTCCTTTATATCATTGAGCATAATTGTAATAGCTGCTTTTCATCTCATAATTTGAACATGCAGATTATCTTGAGATTGGCTTTAACTCTTAAGAACTGGTTACATTTTCCTGTTCTTTATATGTCAAGTAGCACTTTAGCTCATGCAGGAAGAAAAAAGTCACATTTCCATTTTTTTTTTCAAATTATTTGATAGTTTCTTTTAAAAATGTATTTGTGCACAAAGAGCTCTATCTACTGGAATTTATCTGTTTTGTCTATAAGGAGAACAACATCAGGAAGAAATATGCATATGCTTGTAATTATTATTTCGAACTTAATATATTTCTTATGCCAAGAAAAACTATTATCTTAGAAACCAGATAAATTAGAGAATGATTATTAATATTTCTAAAGAGGTTTTTTTACCTTATAAAAGATTTCATGGTAAAGTTTTTAAATTGCATTAAAAGGCTTTCAGACATCTTTAAAAAATAGCAGAACATTTACTTCTAATTAAATCCCAAGTTTAAGCCCAGTGTTTGTACCCTTCTAGTCACTTTAGCAGAAGAAGTCCCTCACATCCCTGAGTTTGAGTGCTCTGAGATCTACTGTTGGGTTCTGAGACACTTTTTCACACTCCTTAGGGCTACAAGTAGCACAGAATGAAATCAGTTGACTTAATATGCTTTTGTTCACAAAAATCTAATTAACAATTTTCAAAGCCATCTGTCATGTCAAGCGGTTGCTCCATAAGAAAGAAAAATGAAAAAGCAAGTAGTGAATTATGAAAGGGTTTTCTTTAACTTTTTTTAATGTCACTTTTTTGAGGCCTGTGAGTATCCACTTATTCTGTTTATTTGTCCCCGTTTATCAGAGGACACAGCCCTCACTGTGGATTTACCTGATAATAGTATACAACGTATGTGCATAGTAAATGTTCCTAGTTATATGTTATCTTGTTTTTAAATAACATCTTCTGGAATTCAGATGGTTCAAGAATTATCTCAAAATCCTGTTTATCCCTTTCAGGTTATTTTCTGCAAATTGTCTTTTCATTTTTAAAAAGCAGTTTCTTAATGTGAAGTGTAGTAAAGAGCTAAAATAGATACCCTATTCACTGGCACAGTTGGAAATGGAAATTAAATTTCTAAAATGTTAGTCTTGTTTCCTAGATTCATTGGTTTTATTTAATTGTCTCAATAGATTTCAATGATGAAAATCTTAGTAACCATGATTCCTGACACAGAGGCAGTGCTCACTACATAGTGTTTTTTTTAAAATGTCTTTTAAAGCCACCTATAAAAGAACAATTAAAATGTTATTCTGATTTTACTAAAATTGAGTGTATGATATGCCAAGAAACAATGCCATGCTATAGAAACACAACTCAGGATGAGAAAGGGTCCAGCTCCTCCTTGTGAAACTATCCCTTCCGATATGGAAATAGTCTCACAGTGCTAAGGACTAGCCCCTGTGCCCTCTCTGAATTCTCAGTTTTTCTCTTTCTTGCCTAAGCTGTTATTTGTGAGTGCCACAAATCCTTTACTTTAAGGAAAATATATGTTTTACTGAAATGCTTTCCACTGGCTTCATGTCATATAAAGGAATGAAAATAAATTGTAATTAAGGGTTCGTGCTCTACATGTGCTTCACTTTGTCATTACCTTAAAACAAGCTTTGCCTGTAGAATATGGATAATAATTTGACAACAATTATGTGATCATCTGCTTTAAAATTCTTAATTTATAGCTATTTTTCTTATTTCTTTTTTACAGTCTGTAACTATAATGGTTACAAATCCAGACACAGTGAATAACATGATCAACATGTCACTACCAGTGCTAGGAATAACTGTAAGTTAGCTGCAAGCTATTTTTAGTTAAAAGCCTCCAACTTTTATTTTTAAAATCCTTACATATATATGTGTGTGTGTATGTATTTATATATATATACACGTGTGTATAATATACCTCCGATAAGACAGCTTATTATTATAGACATCAGTCATATTTCATTCCCCCACATTTAGAAATTGAAAGCAGCAAAGATATAATTTTAGTCTAAATATGGATATTGTTCTTATATCCCCATCTTAAATTCATGTAAACTGAAAGGCATAGCATAATGAAATTGGACTATAATTCTAGTGCTAATAACAATATATATTTTTACTGTATATTTTATACTGTATACATATACAAAAATTTTTTATGAGATTATTCATAAGAAAGTTCCAGCCTCCTCTATTGGTCAGTTCTTTCTGTATCTTCTTTCCTGATTCCTCCCTTCCCTTATGTATTTACCACCCTAGGACTTAATCTCAGTATGATGAATCCTAAAGGGCATGTTTTGTTGAAAATTTCGATGTAAAGAACATCTGCTAGAAGCCATATTCCCCGGATGCTTGTCCTGAGAATGGGACGACTGATGCCTCTGATGAATTGATAATGAGGAAGACAAGGTTTCAATGAGACCGTGGATTTGAAGGCATTTGTGTATACACCACTTTCCTCATCTTTTGTTTTTAAGTGTCTGCCCCTTTGTGTTTTGATGGGGTTGGTATAAGTTGCTGAAAATTTTTTGGTGGAAGATGGACATATTTAAGGATGAGGACGAGGTTACATAAGAAGAGGAATTGCAGTGTCCCCACACAATTGAGAACTTTCATTAAGGAGTGACATTTAGATGGACGGAAACTGAAGGAAGCACTGTGTAGCATGGCTACTTATATAAAATACTCTATAAATGTGAAAATTCCTTGCTATTGTGACATGATAGCCAAGATTTGCATTTAAATTTTGGTTGACTGAGTGGTATAATAAAGTCCCTTAAAAACTCAGGGCATAAAAAAATCAATAATTTCTGTACTAGTGGAATTAGTAGAAATTAATACAACACTTAAAATAAATTTTAATTTATATACACTGAGTAAAGCAGACAACTCTGCATTGATTTCTAACCTACAGAATGTATGTTCCCTGAATAAAATCAAATTTTGGAACAGTGAATGGTTTAAGGGACGGGGCTGGGGAGTTTGATTTAAATAAAATACGACTCATTGTACTTTATGTTTGTGATTTACCTTTGCTTAAAGTGATCAGTTTCACAAGACAAGAAATAATTTTTATTTTAATGATGAATTGAGGTTATTTGGCTATCTATGTATGCTTGATTTAAGGAATTGCAACATACTGTTCCAACCCCTACCTTCAAAGAAAAGATTTTCATTAGGTCTCAGTTCATATTTGCAATACAATTTTGCACAGATTTAGCTGTGTGGGGGGGGGAGAGAGCAAGAGAGCGAGAGAGCGCGCCCCCATTCCTGGCACATGCCATAAGGACAAGGCCATAATTTAAAATCAGGAGTCAAAGACAATCATAGTGCTTATAACCAATAACTCCATTTGAAACATATTTTTCTTTAGCGACTCCTGGAGGACTCTTTAATTCATCAGAGTCCATATAATTTAGATTTGTTTGTTTCAAGTGGAATTTCCAGTATTTGGGGGCAGTAATTCTGCTGGGGATAATTGTTTTCTGCATTTGGCCTGTTCTCTAGGTTAGAGTCCTTGTCCCTTATCTCCCCAAAATGGGGCTTATCTGAACAAAAGCCAATGGGTTAAATTCACTCTGCCATCTCCTAAAGGACTCTTGGGCATTTGTCACCCTTTGCTCAGGGTTGCTGGGCTTATGATGCTTTCCAAGTTTTACTTTACTTAGGCTTAGTCATGGCAAGTGTGTGGTTTTTTCGGCAACAGGCTGGCTGGGCAGGGGCATGTGAAGGCAAAGCTCAACCTTCTCCAAGGTCTGGAGGCAGCAGACGGTAGGACTCTCGAAATTAGAGTTTTTTTCCTCTATGTGATTTCTTATTCCATAGGTCATTCAGAAAGCAAGTGGCTGATTGCATTGTGGTTCCATAGATCTATGACCTATCAGAAGAGACAAGGCTTGAATCTGGGGTAGTCTACTGGAAGCCAGTAGGGCGGCAGGTGTTACTGAAATCAGCACTGTTCATTCAAAAGGGGTGGCCACCCCCATGGATCAAATAACATTTAAACTTTTCCCAATTCTTTTCCTTTTTGGAAACATAGGAACACTAAGGAAATGTGTTCTTCAAACATCTACTATGAAGGATTCCTATAATGCTTACTTCTTTTTGTCTCCAAGGACTCTGAGAGAAATTACCAGCTGCTGGTCTGTCTGGCAAGGAAGAGTCCCTATACCCACTCATTGTTAAGTGTCACGGAAAGTCTAAGGTGGAATTGATTTGGTTCAAAATTGTAACTCTAAAGTCATACTTTGTTATAAAGCTTAACTAACCTTAAAAATCTCACATGACATTTATTCATACATTTAATAATTACCGAGCACTTACTATGTGCCAGGTAACTAATAACATGTCTTCACTCAGCAACTTATGGTCTAGTTGGGGAGAAAAATGTGAATTTTTCCTCTTGGATTACTCATTTGACAAACAGAGCTGTCTTGAAAAAAAACTCTTGTTTTAATCTTACCAAAAAAAAAAAGTTTGAATTTCTTTTTTCTCATGCATTCGTTTTTGTATTCCAATCTTGAATCCTCTGTTCCCTGTTGTAACTACTAGGTAGCCTCTATTTTGTGAGGATTTTCTAAAATGCAGTCATGGTTCTGAATCCAGTCGTGCTTCTAAATTCAATATTTAACATCTGCTCTATGTCCAGAACTTTTCTTTGCATCACACAAATAGTGATAGTTAACTCTGTACCCCATAAATATGTATTTTTTTAAAAAAAAAAAAACACCTGAAATCTTCCCTGAGTGATCTACCTGTACTTTGCCATTTCTTAGGTTGAGTGTTTTAGCATTTGTTCTTGACGTCCTTGATAAATAGATTATACCTCTCTTAAAATAGTTATTAGAACAATTTAGCTAAGAAAAAAAAATCCTTGAATCAGCAAGTTTGTTTCTGTTAACCATCAGAGTGGTTAACAGAAATCAGGCAATTGAAACAAGGGAAGGGAGAGGATCTGTAGCAGACCTTGCAGCATAATGCTGGTGGTGATTTCTGCTAGGAATCATGGAGCATTCCCTCTGCATTATCTTGTTTAATCCTTTCAATAATCCTACGAGGACATTACTGTATAATTCATGATATTTTCAAGTGATCTGAAAAATCTAAAATAGCAAATTTTAAAAATAAAATGTAAGTTTTAGAGTACAAGGAGTCACCATATTACATAGCTGAGGAAAAAATCCACCCACCCGTTTCATTTTTTTTTTTTTTTTAATTAATGTTGACATCTTTGTAAAAGTCAGTCATCAATAAAGTAAGTGAGAAAAGGCAAACAAAGACTGGAAACATATTTATTTTAATAAAATGCATGAATTTGGATAAAATGATGTCTAGACGACAGCTTTTAGGCTTAGAGAAGCTTCATGAATCTTGCTGGCTCTAAGGAATTCTAAAAAAGCCCATCATTCTTAAAGGCCCCTTAGCAGCCATTCTGCATGCATATTTTAACATGCTCTCAACTCTCAATTGTGGATTAACTCCTGGTTGTCCCAATGACTTGGCTTTGTTGTACTGCTGTCATAGAAGCTTCTTCTGCCCTAAAAGATGGAAGTTGCCGTGATTCTTGTTCTGAATGGAGCATAAAAAGGAAAAGAGCTCACCAACTCACATTCAGTGACAAATCAGAAATGGAAGAAAGGGAACTTTTGCTCATTCTTAAAAAACACAGGATCTTTGAGAATTCCCATAGGAATTCTCACAGTCTGAAAATTCTATGGAGAGGAAGCAATTTAAAGCATGAAATGGCAAAACAAATCACTTGGCAGGCAACTCCTGATGACTGCGGGTGTGGTTTTCTACTCTGTAAACACTGTTCTACATGTTGCTTCTGGGTTTCCAATGCCCTACAGTCTTCCCTCAGCTCCTCTGCTCATTACCTGTGAGGGACCCCCTGAGAGGGCAGCAGTGGGAGGGAAGCATAAAGGCCAACTGTCCCATTCCTCTTCCTTGACAATTATTTTATGCTATTTATTTATTTATTATCTTATTTATTTATTTATGTTTGTGGTTGGCCAGTTTGGGAATCCAAACCCTTACAAACACCATGCTCTAACAAGTGAGCTAACTGCCAGCCCCGCCCCACTACCCTTAAGTAGCCTTAGCTATAGAACTGACAAAGGGAAATGAAATCTCTCCTTTATTAAGCTGACATCATGTAAAAGAATAGTGATCATGATTCTTTTTTTTTTTTTTTTTGTGGCCTGCTGGTAAGGGGAATTGAATCCTTGACTTTGGTGTTATAAGGCTGTGCTCTAGCCAACTGAACTAACTGGCCAGCCCATGGTAATTCTTGGCATGTGTAAATCCAATTATTTAACCACCGGTGTTTATTAATACATTTATTTTTATCCTTACAAGTCTGTGTTATATGGAGGGTACATGTTTGAAATGATGAATGTAAGTCTAGAGGAATCAATAATTTGCCCAAGATTTAAAACTCTAGTTGGTATCAAGGCAGACACTAGAAGTCCTTAAATATTCTCAGTTTGAATCAGAAAAAGTCACCATTATGCAAGGCAGTGGCAGATCTATGCATTCCAAACAAGGTAACATGTTTAAATTTTTTTCTCTTTACTATTTTAAGCTTCTTTGCTTGGGTACCTGCTTTATGCAGGGTCTCCCCAGAGTGAACATGATGCTCACTCAAGAGACACAGCCTCCTTTCTGCCAGAAGCCCCAGGAGAGCCGCAGCCTGCACCAGTGTAGTGCACTCCACGGTAAGTTGGGCTCGATCACACCCAGTACCATCAGCTTGAATCTATATTTAGATTTTTCTTCACGTAGGGCATGCAATTAAAATGAGCTGTCTTTGAGCCACTGTACACCTGCCACAGGGACCAGGCAACTCCACCTCTCCTTCTACCTTCCAGAATCCCTCCCTGGAGCAGCCATCCTCAGGCATGCAAAGCTGGTCCATTCTGAAGCCCAGTCACCAGGCTAGAGGCCAGCAGGGAAGTGGTGAGTCCCTTTCCCTCCTTCAGGTGCCTTCTCTCACCTCATATCTCCACTCCTGAATAAAAACTCCTGACACAAAGCTATTCTCCATGTGAAAGGATGGGGGACAATATAGGCAGGAACCCTATACCCAACCAGAATCAGGCTTACAGAAACCTCAAAGGTCTGAAGTCAAGATCCAACTCATTCTAGGAAGACTTTTTTTATTCCTCAAGGCAGATAGTTGTTCTCTTCTGTGTATCCCCACAGCATCACTTTATACATATACTCGTGTATATAAACATCTGCATGTCTCATTTGAATATGGTTTCAGAAGGCCTGGGAACTCATGTCTTCCCGATCCCAGGGTTTCACTCAGTATCTGGGGCTAGAACAGCAATGATCAAATGGCTGCAATACTTACACATACCTGGAGTAGAAGATCTCAAGTGGAGCAGAGTTAAGAAATTGAATTGGAATCTATTATGGCCTTGGGATTCTAGCTTAAATTGAACTCTCAGTTCTATCCCAAAGCAAGCTTACTTTCCATGTACGCTTCAAACCTAAGTATATACTAGACCTGGACTGAAAGTTTATGATCAGGGGCTTTTTAATCTTCCTTCTTGTCATTTTTTCCCCCTACCATTCCTGTATATCCCCATCTATATTTCTTTCTATGAAGAAAATGTATTATTAATTTGGGGAGTATTTTCCCAAGAATAGAATTTCTACTTAAAGTTTTTTTTATTATGATGATTGTTACTCTAGTAGGGAAAAGTTTCAGAAACTTTATTTTTGAATATTTATACTCTAATTCAAGCATGAGGAAACCACTAACCCAAATCTTACCAGGACTGTGTAGGAAAGAAAGGCTGGGTTTCTATATACATCGCTCGTTTAATCACACCATATTTTTCATGGCAATCGCATATATTTTTGTTGGTTACAGAGGCAACACGAACTCTAATAGCAAATAATGTCACTACAAAAGGTCCAGCTAAGCCTGAAAATGTTTGTGAGACAGAACTCAATGTCTGCTTTGCTCTCTGACTTCACTCATAGAGTAGCTAGATACATAGCTTTGTATCCAAGAATAGAGCATTCTTCTCAAGAATATCCTCTTATCAAAGCTAAATAATAGAGCACATTCAGATAGTTTTAAAAATAATAAAATCAGGCTAGAGTAGGTAAACCAAGTTGTGTACAACAACTCAACTTATATATTACCATGTATATTAAACAGACATTTTCACATATACAGGAATATCCTCCTATATTCAAGAATGCATTCAATTTCTTCTTTCTCTCTTTTTAAATTGGTGGTGGTATGGATGTTAGAGTGGTGGCATTCTCTCATGACTGCATAACTTGTGGAGGCTGCTAAAGAAAATGGGCAATAGGAATGCGGTCTGTTTGCGGGGAGGAAACTGATGTCTAGGCTGCCTTAGGCCATCTGAGTGAAGGATAAAATTAATCAGGGCTAGTATTAACCATGCTTTGTACTGAGGAGTACATTATATTACTCAATCTAATTAGGTGGAGATAGTATGATTCGTGTTAAACTTGAGCAAACTGAAGCTCAAAGAGTTTTGAGTAACTTGTCCAACTAAATGACAGAATTAGAAGCCCATCCTGGCCTCTCTGATCCAGCGCCAGAAGTGGAGAGCCCATGTGTGTGATGCACTCAAACTCCCAAAAAAGCCAAGTGGATGGGGGTTTAAGGATATTGGTGAAATGTTGCTCATCTGTTTATTCTTCTACAACTTGGCTCCTCTGTGAACTTTTTTAGGATTTAGTATAAATATGTTATTTAATACTAAAGTACTGTCGTAGTCCATTTGTGTTGTTATAGCAGAAATACCTGAGACTGGGTAATTTATAAAGAACAGAGGTTTATTTGGCTTATGATTCTGGGACAGCTGAATCTGGCACGGGCCTCAGGCTGCTTCTACTCATGGTAGAAAGTGGCAGGCAGCTGGCAGGTATGAGCAGATCATGTGGTGAGAGGAAGAAAGAGAGAGAGAGAGAGAGAGGGGAGGTGCCAGGGTCTTTTAAACAACCAGCTCTCACAGGAACTAATAGAGCAAGAACTCATTAATTAATCACCCCACTTAGGGAGAGCATTCATCCATTCATGAGGGATCTGCTCCCATGACTCAAACAGCTTCCAACACTGTCACATTGGGGATCAGATTTCCACATGAGTTTTGGGGGGACAACACATCCAAACTCTATCATTCCACCCCTAGACCCCCAAAACTCATGTCACTTTCACATACAAAATACAATCATTCCATCCCAACAGTCCCAAGTCTTAGCTTATTCCAGCACCAACTTAAAATCCAAAGTCAAAAGTCTCATCTGAAACCAGAGGCAAAACTCCTTCCAGCTGTGAACCTGTAAAAATCAAAACCAAATTTATCTACTTCCATGATACAATGGTGGAACAGACATTGGCTACACATTCTCATCCCAAAAGGGAGGAATAGGCCAGAAGAAAGGAGAAACAGGCCCCAAACAGGTCCAAAACCCATCAGGGCAGACATTACATCTTAAAGCTCCAAAACAATCTTTGAGTCCAAGTCCTGAATTCTGGGTGCAATTGGGCATCTGGGCCCCTAAAGCATTAGACAGCCTCATCTCCATAGCTCTGCCAGGTGCAGCCCAGTGGAATGTGCTGGTGCCTGCAGCTTTTCCAGGCCTTCATTGCACATTACCAGTGGCCCTGCAGTTCTGGGGTGCTGACAGCAGCCCCATTGCCTTGGTTCTACTAGACATTTCCCTGGTGGGGGCTCTCTATGGGGGATGTGACCCCACTTTTCTGCTCAGCATTGCTCTAGTAGATAGCCTCTGTGGTGGCTCTGCCCCTGTGGCAGTTCTCTGCCTGGGCCCCCAGTCTTTTCCATACATCCTCTGGAATCTGGGTGAAGGCTACCACACCTCCACTGCTCTCATGTCCTGCCAGCCTGCAGACTTAACACAATGTGAATGCCACTGAGGTTACAGGTTTCTACTCTCCAGAGCTGCTGCATGAACCACACTTAGGGCTGCCTGAGGCAGGGCTGCTCCAGCCAGAGTATCTGGGATGCCAGGAGCAGGTTCCCGAGGGCAGCGGCACTCCAAGTCTGTCCTCTGGGACAACTTAGTCTTTCTAGGCCTCAGGGTCTCTGATGGGAGGGAAACCCTTCCAGACTTCTGAAATGCCTTCAGGGTTTTTTTCTCATTGTCTTGGCTATTAGCATCTGGCTGCCTCACAGCCAAGATAATGTCTTTAGCAACCAGTTTATTTGCTTCACCCTTGCATTTTTCACCAGTTCTGCTTCTCTACCACATGGCCAGGATGCAAATTTGCCAAATATTTACACTCTTCTTCCCTTTTAAATTCTGGCTTTGCATCATGCCTTTGCTGCCATAACTCGGAGTAGGCTGTTAAAAGTAACCATGCAGCTTCCTTAATGCTTTGCTGCTTGGAAATTTCTTCTGCCAAACATTCTGGTTCACAACTCTTAAGTCCCACCTTCCACAAAGTCCAAGGGTGTAGACACAATGCAGCCAAGTTCCTTGCTATGGTGTAGCAAGGGTTATCTTTTGTCCAATTCCCAATAAGTTCCTCATTTCTATCTGAGACTTCATCATCCTCGTGGCCTTTACTGTCCACATTTCTATCAGCATTCTGCTCACAATTTAACCAATCTCTAAATGTTCCAAAGTTTCCCTCATCTCTATGTCTTCTTCTAAGTCCTCCAAACTCCTCCAACCTTTGCCTAACACCCGTTCCAAAGCTGCATCCACATTTTCAGGTATCTGCATAGCAACTCCCCACTTCTCTAGTACCAATTTTCTGTATTAGTCCATTTGTGTTGCTATAACAGAAATACCTGAGACTGGGTAATTTATAAAGAAAAGAGGTTTATTTGGCTTATGATTCTGGGACAGCTGAATCTGGCACAGGCCTCAGGCAGCTTCTACTCATGGTGGAAAGTGGCAGGCAGCTGGCAGGTACGAGCAGATCACATGGTGAGAGGAAGCAAGAGAGAGAGAGAGAGAGGGGAGGTGCCAGGGTCTTTTAAACAACCAGCTCTCACCAGGAACTAATAGAGCAAGAACTCATTCCTTAATCCCCCCACCTGGGAACAGGACTAATCCATTCATGAGGGATCTGCTCCCATGACTCAAACAGCTTCCGACACTGTCACATTGGGGATCAGATTTCTGCATGAGTCTTGGGGGACAACACATTCAAACCCTGTCGGGTACCTTATTAGGAAAACATTCATAGCTGAGCAGTAGAAACACTGGACTCAGCTCTTCTTTGCTGATCACCTTTTCTTTGATAAGCTCTTCTTCTTCAGCATTCCTTTGGCAGAGCAGTTGGGTAGTTACAAGTCATTTTGGGATAGCTTGGCAGAGTGTCACAAGAAACAAGGCCACCTGGGACCTTATTACACAACAAAGGACTGATTGGAAAAAAAATGGAATCAAGTACTGCCTGAGGATTGCAGCCCTCCAGAGTGAAGGGGCCAGAGGAAGGTGAAACAGGTTGTGAGATGTTGGGAAGTTTTCATGCCCATTTTACAGATGAGGCAAGGGAGTTAGGGAAATTTCCCAAAGCCCTAGAACTAGTACATGGATGAGAAGCCAGGGCTCATTGGCTCAGAGAGTATCAGATTTCCCCAAGTTCAGATGGAATCAGCAGGAGGATAGAGAATTTAACACAAGATCTGCCTCCCTGTACAACAGGGGTCCTTTCCCTTCCCCTAGAAGAGAAGTGGGGTCAGGCGGATGTGTTATGAAGGGTGGACCCCTTTGATGGAAGAGAGTTGACTGTGGTTGTGCACTCAGAAAGCCAAAGAGGAAATCGAAGAGTATGAGGAGACTTACTATGAAAGTAGATGATTACTAAATTCCTCTTGATTTGCATATCAAATATTTGTAGCTTTTAAAATGAGATCTGACACCTGAATACACTGATTATACTCAATGTCAGGAAACTTGTACCCTAGGTATGAAGTATGTCATGACACAGTGCAGCAGGCAGTATATAGCACTGTCCAGGAAGTATCACCACTGCAGAATTGAACCTCAGTCTGAACAAGCCTCTAGGTTTAACTACCAGTTTGCAAAATATGGAGAAGACTACATTCACACCACAAGGATGCAATTAGCCAATTTCAGAATGTGGGAAATTCTACACAATGGATTCAGTTTCTGTCTATTCTGGCCATCACCACAAACATGCCATAAAATGGAAATGGTGGAAACAAGTTTAAAGGAATTAAACTATCACATCTCATAGTCTCACTTCTTCCTTAGATTCTGACCAAAAGACAATTAAAACAAGATGTTCTATTATAAACTGTGCATTTCTGCAGCATTCAAGCACCTGCCAGGACAACCTGTTCATGGCCCCGCAGGCCCCAAAGCCCGACCTGCTCTTGGAGCTTGTCTCCTGGATGTTTGTGAGAATGACAACATGCCCAGGCCTCTTTTGGTAGGTCATGCTTTGGTCTTCTGTAGCCCTCCCATGGAGGAAGAATTCTGGAGGGTCAAGTGTTCTCATCCAAATCTATCCCCAAATGAAGAAATCATGAGATAGCCCCTAGCTTTTGTTGAGAAGCTCTGTTAACATGACTTCAAGAAATAATAATCTGAAATCTTAGGTATTACACAGTCATGAGGCAAGCACAACAGGAAAAATACTATTGTCAACCACTGGTTTCAGCAAAGACCCACATATACCTGCTCAGATAAATCGAAATAGGCTCCATGTGTATGAATCTCTGTGAGCTCCCCTCCCCCTCCCATTATTCTTTTCAGCTTCTTCCTTGAACTCCACAAAACCTCAAATTTCCTTTAATGACTTCTTTGTCTGAGATGACTCAGTCTGGCAAATCAAAATATCTCACATGTGTTTGATTTTATTTCAAGTGTTTAAGCACAAAGATTCATTCTCTGGCATATATTAATCCTTTAATCCTAACAGAATGTATCAGATGAAAGCCACAGAGTTTGGCCTGTGTTATATCAATTTAGTGTATTAAATTGTTAGTGGTAATATTTCTTGAGTGTCCAGCATGAGGCTGGCTGGTTAGCTCAGTTGGTTAGAGCGCAGCCTTATAACCCCAAGGTCATGGGTTCAGATCCCCATACTGGCCAGCTGCCAAAAAAAAAAAAACCTCCATTGAGTGCCCAGCATCTCTCCGAGCACTGTACAGATGTAGGAATTTTTATGCTGGAGGTGAAGACATTTATCATGCTGGATACATGCTAGATACTATCCCAGTCCTTGCATTTTTCACAGCAGATTTAGGGGGTAGCTATGATTATCATCATTTCCATCACATGAATGGAAAAAAGAAAAGCCTCAGTAATGTACTGTGCCCAAAGTCACACAGCAAATAAATGGCATAATATTCTTGGGTTACATGATTCTGGCACTTATTATCTTTTGACACTGCAAGCAGAGTGAATATGGAGCAAAAGAAAATCAAAGACTAGTGAGAAGGGAATGTAGTCAGAGAAGGCTTCATGGAAGAGACAGGTTTTCAGCTGATTTTAAAAGAGCCTGCGAAATACGAGAAGTGGGAATGGGATACATGGTCACTGAAAGGGGAATAAACAAATCAGCAATGAATAGGTTAAAAGATTTCCATACTTGGGAAGAGCATCCCTATTAGGGAATAATGAGAAAAGAATGGTGAAGTAGGAGAGGGTGATTCAACACAGGCCTTGAAGCACCAAAGTTTGATTTACAAGTGTAATTTCAGTGAAAAGGAAAATCTGATTAAAACAAGCATTTAGAACATTTCAGTGTATGGATATGGATTGGTGAGCAGAAAATATCTTTAGAGACGCCAGAAGAAAAAAAAAATCAAAATTTACCTTATTTCTTCCAGCTCCAGCTCAATCTCACATACCCTAACTCCAGTTGTCAAAAGGAGGGCAAGACTGTGCTCCAGTTTTGTGGATATGAAATGCTAGGTACTTTTCTTCCCTTTCCTCCCTCATAGGATATCCTTTTATTTATCAATCAGAAGGGGCCACACACAGAGGGCATCTTCAAAAAACCAGCCAACATTAAATCCTGTGGAGCCCTAAATGATTAGTCTGTTTCTGTTGCTTATAACAAAGTACACATGTCGTGCTCTTTTTCCTGCCCATAATCCTGCCAACTGGGCCAATTGTCAAGCTACTTTTTACCTACCGGTAATCCTGTTGTGACACCAATTGTCGAGCTAGGCCTGGGTCTGGAGCTCACAGACCCCTCAAGACCGTTCCAGACTGGTTCACAAACCCTTCACATGCAGGTCTATGAGCTAGGTAACTGGCAAACAGGTCCTTGGAAGCCGTAGGTTCGAGAGCGTGGGTGCATGTGCGAGGCGGCCGCCTGAGGCAGATGCCAGCCAAGGTCTCGGCACCGCACATGTGCACTAACTCCACCCATACACACACAATTTGTTTATCAAGAATGCACCACACCACCCACAACCTGTCCCCAGGTGAGAGAGCCTGACCAAACTATTCTATTTTCCCAACAACACAGAACTGCGCATTTTATAAAGAAAACAAAATTTATTGCTTACAGTTTCTGCAGTTGCAAAGTCTAAAGTCCAGGGAACACAGCTGGTGACAGCTTTGGTGATGGCAACAGTGATGGCAGAGTATCACATTGAACAAATGGTGGAGCACAGAGAGCAAGAGAGCAACCTCCTCACTCACTCTCCTTTTAAAGCCCCTGGAACCACACCCCTGACCGCACTTATTAATCCATTCACAATGGCATTGTGATCACCTCTTCAAAGCTCCGCCTTTCAATTGCCATAATAGGATTTCCCACCCTCTTAACAGTCACAGTGGGGGCCAAGTTTCCAATACATAAAACTTGAGACACAATTCAAGCTTCAGTGAGTTTTGGGGGACATAATTCAATCCACTACACTAAAGTACAAACTGAACTGTGAAGAAAAAGTGAACCTGGACATTGAGTTCATTCTTGTGGTAGCATCTGTCTTCAAGGTAGGGAAATTTCTCACATCATCCATGCACAGCATAACTCTGAAGATGTACAATTGGTTTCCTTCATCATAGTTGCTCAGGAACAATAATAGGCATAACAGATGAAGAATCTAAGAAACTGATAAACACAAGGTCAAAATTTAAGAAAGCTACCTTTGTTGTTAAATACTCCATATGTTAGTTACGCTTTCCTTTTTCATCACATACCACCCCATCTGTCTTCACTCCTGAATACTCCATGCAAAATAATATTAATTATTTGTAGTAATAATATTAATAAAATAAATTTCAAAATGCATGCTTACACATACAGAATGTTTACCAAAACAAGCATCCTGCATTTGATGATTTCCTCACTGCCTTCCTAATGAAGACAGAGTTTCCAGAAGACAATTATTATTAAACTTTTTTAATTGATATAAAAGTTTACCATACTGAGCAAACATTTTCCTTATGATGAATCAAAAAATGCTCAGACGGTCCACCAAGAGCTCATTCATTTCCTCATCATTCCTTGCCCCGTCTGTAAAGCCTTTACTTTACAAATGACATAGGAGTGACTCCTTCATTTGTGCCTCCTTTCACCTTTACCACCTTCGGCATCCTTTGTTGATATTTGTTATGCTTAACCCATTACCTATAGTTATAGTTTCACAGTACCCAGCTCCTACCATTAGCCTCTTATAAATCTGACTCTTAAAGTGGGTGTGGCAGCCAAAATTAGTTTGGAATTCTGAAAACTCAATCAATTTATACAAAAAAAATAGATAAGTTTTGAAATGATACTGCTAAGTCACAAGTATCCAGGTCCATTTCTACAAGGGGAAACAATAGAATAGTGAAAGAATTTAATCAGTTCATATCAGTATTTCTTAAACAGCTCTGAACAAAAATGTGGTAATGTCTACAAACAGGTTCTTAAAATTATCTTAGAATCTCAGTTACACTTGGTCCTTCCTTATCCCCATTAATGTTCGGCCATAAGATAAACCGCCACTGCTCAGTAATGACCTATAGTCAACCACTACTATGCTGGGACCATAGTAATATACACTAGGTATGCGAACAACAAGTTGGGTGTTGCCCTCTGTTAGGTACACAAGTGAAATTGATTTGATTTTCCAGCAAGGCTTAGACTTAACCATTTGCCACTTCGTAGTCTTGGCCTTGATAACACCACGTCAAATAATGGGAGAGTTGACCTAAACCAGAAGTGAATATAGATCAGAACCACATTGAGTTTGCCACTGAGCTGTTTGTAAGCAGAGGTCCCACAGCAAATACCCTTGACAACATGTTCTGCTTGGATCATGTTCCAGCTTAACCACCCAGCCCCACCAATGGAGTCTGCAGCTCAGGGTCCAGGAAAGCAGAGATGAGCCCCATGCTCTGAGTGCATGTAAGTTTGGTACATGCCAGGCAAGGTGCTCCTGAACCATCTCAGACTCCTGGAGCCAGTCAGAGGTGGAGTGCTTCCTCTCTCCAGGCACATTGTGACCACTCTGTGAGAAACACAGTGAACAACCATAACTACCATGGGTGGGTATTGTATACCAAAACATAGTAAATGTATAAGAGGTCTGGGACTTTGTCCATTTTCTCCACTGTACTCCAAACCATGCCTGGCACAAACAGTAGCTCATTAAACATGAGGATGAGTCAACAATTACCAGATTTTAATCATCATAGTTGCCTAGAAGCACTTCCTGAACTAGTTACTATTAATAGGAGTTTTAGGCTATTAGGTGAGACCAGTGGAAACAAAGTGTGCCTTTGAAGTTAGCAAGATGAGATGACAACTTTCCCTCATTCTTGCCCCCAAAAAGGAAAGCTTTGTAAATTTTAATAGGCCCAATTTTATGGTATGAAGACTTGTTGATCAGTTTCATAAAGTGACAAATTTTCCAGGCCACAACTTAGGAAGCTTATATCTGCATACTTCTAACCCTGATGCTCAGAAGCCTGAAGTTGTGATATATGTAATTTTTGATTAAGTTTTCTTTGTATGGATATTTTTCATCATATGTTTCAACCCAAGAAGTTGTAAGGAGTAACATGTAGTTACCCACTGGGGATTTGGGTATATATCCAACAACCTGCTGTTTGGAAGTGTGAAGAGTGGAATAGTCATACAGGTAAAAGAATGAGGAATGAAGTTATTATAAGAGTTTTCTCCTAAGGAGCACACACAGCTCAGGTCAGAATGACCGGTCCTTGCTTAACATGCACGCACAAGCACATCGGTGTATGTGTCTCAGGACTTCTCTTGATAGGAATTAAAAAGCACTGTGTCTAAAATAAACAAGCAAAATGCGTATATTTATTTCTTTTCAATAATATAATAGGATTTAGGATGTATTATCACGAGATCTGGTCAGTTTGTACTAGTTTGCTAAAAAGAGGACGTTTCAGACCAGAGGAGGAGGCTTTATCCTCATTCTACCACTGCCCCAGAGTCTGCTTTTATGTTTCTAGTTTTATGTTTCTAGTTTTATGTTTCTAGTTTTCTAGTTTCCAAGCACCTGCTTCTGGGTGTGCAAGTCAGTGAAGAGTTGGAGCCAAACTCTATATAGGTCATGGTTTGGGTAGGAGTGAAGGAAGTGGAGACTACACTGAAATTTTCAATCACATGTTTCCTCTGATATTTCTCCAATATATATTTACCATAAAAAAATATATATATAATATATACATTAATCTATGAAAGGTCAAAATATTCAAAGAGGTATATTTCCACCTGTGGGGAAAATAGGATAATTTAGTCAGGCTCCCTCACATTTCTTGTAAACAAGTTGTGTGTGGGTGGAGTTAGTGTGCATGTGCACCCATGTATCTTTCTAGTTATTGCTTTTGTGTGTTCTGCAGTTTGTGAAGCAGTCTGGCAGGCAGAGCTGGCCTCTAAGCATCTAAAAATAGAGCATGTTTACTCTACTGGCAGCTGCTCAGTTTCAGTTTTTCTTTGGACTTTGCTGGTAGCAGTTGAGTTTCTGCATTTCTCTGTGGACTGCTTACCTCATAGTGTTGTATGTGCTTAATAGAGACTATTCCTTCTTCAACAAAGGCTCTGAGGGCCTTTTTGCCAATTACCTAGCTAATAGACCTGCGTGTGAAGGGTTTGTGAACGGGCTTGAGGGGTCTGTGAGCTCCAGACCCAGCTCTAGCTCGACATCACCCTATCTGTGTGATAAATGGCTTGGTGTTATGGATCAAGGGAGTAAGGAGGAGAAAATAACTACAATGCAGAGGTAATGATACAATAATTACTTTACTCTGGGCATGCCTCCAAAATACAATAAACTATTCTTAGAAAAATATTCATGTATAGTTTACAGTTTTATCCGCTAAAACAATGACCAATGCTAAAGGATTTCATCTGGTCACACACATAAAGGCCAGTTTAAAAATAGATGCATGACTTACCAATGTCATTGAATTCTTGTTTTTCTACTAATGTTATTAATGTGGAATCCTTGACCATTATACACATTCTGAATGTATGACATTGATAGGAGATAGAATCCATTTGTCCAAGAGATAGGCTAGAGGACCAATCTACCAGTGGTATGATCTAAACTTTGTCAAATAGTTAACTAACAAGAGAAGCCCATGTCTGGTTCAGAAATTGAATTCAATGAAATATTTTTGCATGCATTCATTCCTGGAATTAGTGTCTTAGGTAACAGATAAGCTTTGGACTCTTACCATGAAACAGCATTCCTGTACTGCTACCTTAAAAATAAAGGGGAGCCCTTTGAATTTAATTGCTGTTTAATTTCATCAGTAAGCTTTTAGTTGAGTACATTCTGGAATGTTACAGGGATTTTAAATATACTTTCATTAAATTAGACACTAATAGAGTTTGTCCAAGTTAAAACACATTATAGTGGTTTCAGCAAAATATAGGCAGTTTTTTTGAGCCATATTACCCCATTCTTTTGAATTTTTATTGGGTTGTGTAAATGGTATCAAAAAAGAGAGAAGGGACTCTGTTCCCTTTCTCTGTATTTATAACTTCCTAAGAAAATTACTTGCTTTCAGTGCATTTTTCTGTGTTTAGGCTTTTAGACCAGTTGCCAAAAGCCAACATTGTTCTCTTGTGATACCTTTTTGGAGTGTTCCACAACACTGAGGAACATTCCTCATGCAATCAGATGACAGCTTATAATTTATCAGTGTGTATAGCCCCAAGCATTCTTTGGACACCTGTTTCCTATAGGTCAGAACTAGAAAATAAATTCACAAAAACAGTAATGAGATCTCTCGTTTTTGTGCCCTATGGAGCAGAGTCCCCACCATGAACCTGAAATTCAGGATATTAACTCTGACAGACCAGCTCTTTAAAGTGGAAAGGCAGAGTCATTTATCATATTCTGGTGGGATATGGGAAAATGGGAAATTGAGAACAGTGAGACACTTCTCCTTTCCCATCCAGGAGACATAACACTAGATTGTCTAAGTCATAGAAAGATAAGAAAGTGGTGTGATTTAACAGAGAAGAACCTGGCCTTTGGAGTTCCTCAAACCAAGGGTCAACTCTCTGTCTCACCATTGGGGGATGTGTAACCTTGGGCAAAGATTCCAAGCCATGGTTTCCTCACCCAAATAATGGCAGTGTTGATAACACCCAGCTCCTCTGGTCATTACTGACACTTCCTGGGTGGCTTGGGCAATATGAGCACACATGGCTCCACACACATTGGCCTTCCCCTGCCAACTGTGATCATTCAGAGAAATACTTGGCTACTGTTATGTCTCTTCTACTGGAACAAGATTCCAGAACATCTTAGTGGAGTTACAATGTGCATAATAAGAACACGGTTCTTCCCAAGCCCACCCAGAGAGCAGGCCCGAATGGTGGCAATGCACAGAGAGGGGCTGTAGTTAGACAGGCAGACGTTTTTCCCCGAGTTGCCTCCCCTCTTTACGAAAGACCCATGGAGAATCTCTGCTTCCCAAGCTGAAAATACTTCACTTAAGAAGTGAGTTTCACAGTTTGTGTCTATTGGATACTTTATAAATTTTAATAAGAAAATATACATCTTCACTCCAAACATCCTTTGTGCATTATCTGAAATCTATCCAATTTTAAAGATGTAGCCATTGATAGGAAAACATTAGCTATTAAGCTAGGCCACAAATTATAACTTTAGTCCACTGTTTGTCAGTATTTTAAGATCTGTGCCATAAATACTCTTGAAAGTAGCATACTTATTTCTTTATTATTATTAACGTAAACATTTTTTTGTGGCCCTTTTCCTCTTTCTCGATGACCCCTCCTCTCCCTCTCCTTTCCCACTTCTGGTGTCCTCACTTCTTTTCTGTGAAAGAAAACTGCTTCATGTATTTTTATTTCAACTCTGAATTTTTCTCAGAATTCTGAATTTCACATTTTTGTTGTTGTTGTTGCTAGCCGCAAGAGTTATCTATGAAATGTGACTTATAACTATGCCAAATGAAAAGGAGCACCTTATTTTTGCCCTTCTGTGTTACAGGTTTCTCTTGTCAAATTTGTCATTGAAAAACGCCTCTGAATTTTTGGAGAAGACATCAGTTCCCTATTAGGGGAGAGCTCGATGAGTTGTGATAGCAGCGAGAAGGCTTCAGGTCTGTGAATAATGTAACTGGTTTTGGTGAGGAACAGACAGGAGTCATGGGAGATGCTTAGGCAGCGGCTGTCCTGGAGTGGCATGTCTCCCAGGCAGTGAGGCGTGTCTCAGGACACTCTCTGCTCCTTCTTCACAAGGTCAGGGGAAGTTGCACAGTATCACGAAACCAAAGAAAGGATAAGATGAGGTTTCTGACTTCAAGAAATTGCTAGTGCAAATCATAACAGTATCAGGAAACATCATGGTGTGATACAGTGTTTGGAAACCTTTTCAAACATAACTATAACTGGAACTCTTACCTATACATAATAGCTGTGATCAGATTGAAACTGGAGTGAGGGGCTCAGAACACTGCCTGCTCTGTTTCTCCTCCTTCTTCCCACTTAGTGATCCCTGAGGCACCACGGGATTACAGGGCTCTTTGAAACAGTTTGAAAAGAAGCAGCATCATTGACCAAAAAGGACTTGATTTAACATCAAGCAACCTTCCCAGAATAGAAGCCCTCGTGCCACCACTTACCAGCTGTGTTATCTTTGGCCAACTATTCTCTGTCATCCTCAGTTTCTTCATTTCTAAAATACAGATAAAAATAATATGTCAATGTTGGAATTGCTTTAAGGATTAAATAATGTAATGGATGTGAAGTAAACTTGTGAAAAATAATTTGGATTAGTAGAGAATTCTCTGAAATGAGGACTAGTACTATTCGGACCTAGCTAATTATAGCTAACTGCCAGCAGTCCATTTATAGGGTAGAGTTTAGATTCAGAACCTGGATGTCGGGTCCGCCACAGCTGACCCAAACAGCCCTTGCCTTGCTATCAGTCTCTCCCTTGGTGTCCCTTCTGGTGGGTGGGCGGATTGCCCAGATTCCTCTTCCCCCAGTCCCCGTTGAGAGGAGACGGAGGAAGAGAGCCGTAAAGAGAGGTGAGCACAGCCGCCGGCCCCAACCAGCCTGTTAAAGGACACTCAGACGCGGAGGGGGGTTCTGTCGGGCAGTTCCATTTATTATCACACAAGCACTTGCTTTTAAATGGGGGAGGGAGGTTTTTACATCCTCCAATCAGCTTAAAGGTTATGAGAGCATGCATCCTGTCTCAATGCCTAGCTATTGCAATCACACAGTGTCCAGGAGCACAGAAGCGCGTATTTGGCCAATAAGGGCTAAGGCAAGTTTCCTGCAGACACTCCCACCTTACTTCCTCCTGGCGCCATCTTAGGCTGCCACATTAATACACCCTTGTGGGCCCATAATGGTGCCGCTTGTAATGTCACTTAAGGTGGCATTAGTTTTTAAGGCCCGACACGTGGAGACATGTGCTGTAAGTCTCTTCACTTTTTTGCCATTTCTTGGTTTTATGATATTTACCTCATTGTTTGGAGGAATTCTTTAGGAAAATTTATTTCATTAGGAATTGAGATGTGTCTAGTATCTGATGATGTTTAAACCAAGACAACTTTTTGTTTTTCACTCAACAGTGAAAATAGGACCAACTCCTTGACTCCAAGCCAGTGAGAACACAGTGATTTACAAAAAGGCACATTTGCAAAATGATGACAAGGCCCCATCTGACATGGGCCCACCCAGCTACCAGTCCACTATTTCCTAAGTTACTGAAGATTAGAATCTCCATAATCACATTTTATTCTTCCTTTTCTTTCATCTCCTGTATAATTTCACTGAGAACTATTTTTCCAAAATGTTTGCAAGATTTTGCTGAATTTGGATTAAATCCTCAGTTCTGTTTAGAAATGTGAATTTCTTGGCTAAAGAATAAAAATGAGGCACCTTAACCTAAGACTAATGTTTTGAGATCATTTGTTTTTAGTTGTACAATAAATAAGCACCTTCCAAGATTCTAGCTCATCCCATTTGAGCTTTCCTTTTTCTATCCCATATATTCATATTTGAGAAAAATCTTCTTACAAAATATCTCTTTTATCTTTCCATTCCTACCATGTTATATCATATTTTTGTAGTGTATTGTATATATATTGAATTAATGCAACAAATGCCACTCCATAACTTACTGGC
Source organism: Cynocephalus volans (assembly GCF_027409185.1). NCBI lineage: Eukaryota > Metazoa > Chordata > Mammalia > Dermoptera > Cynocephalidae > Cynocephalus > Cynocephalus volans. The sequence continues at coordinate 104,899,766 of NC_084468.1, read as the reverse complement.
TTTGGCAACCATTTTATTTGCTCCTGACTCATATTAAGACTTTGGTGGAGGCTCAACTGGGCAGTTCTTCTGTTCTATCCTGGGTCACTCATGTACCTGCAGTCAGCTGGCAGCTCTGCTGCAGCTAACTTATGCATCTGTTGCTTGGTGCTGACTCTCGTTTGGTCCCCATGTCTTCATCAGGCTATCCCAGCCTTCTTCATATGGTGGAAGAAGAGTTTCTAGCAGCAAGAGAGGGAAAATGCTTTTCAAGTCCCTGCTTGCCTCACATTTGCCAATGTCCCATTGGTCAAAGTCCAGAGTCACACAATCAAGCCAAGAGTCAAGGTAGGAGGGGATGCACAAGGGACTACAAAGACAAACTGCAAAGTTATAAGACATTCATTATTATCAAGGGCTATTACTGTAATCTACCACACATGATAATCAAAACTCAAGGCAGCATCACTACCACACACACATCCTTTAATTCACAGCATTTAATCCTCCATTCTTTAGACCAGCATTTCCCGCGGGATTCCAAGAGTGGTGGGAAATATCTTTGACATAATAACAGCTTTTTTTCCTCAGGTATTTCTTGCCTCTACCCTTCTCCTTTTAAGATAGCTAGGTCATTGCCTCAGAGAACAGAAGTTGTAGCAGAAATATGAAGAATAAAGAGCTCTTCATTGCTTATGACATTTAAACATTTAGTTTCCCAGGGGAAAAAAAAACTATTTGTGACATAAAAATGTAGGTGAAAACTTCATGGCAAAAGCCCCAAACCATTAGGTCTATGGGACATGTGTCCCATTTCCTGGATAGAATCCCAAAGGAAGCAAGAAGGCCTCACAGAATAAAGAGCTAAATGACATGTCTAAGAAAGACGGAGCTCTGTGCATTCATATGGAGTTTCTTAAACCTCAATATAGAACAGATCAGCAAAATTATTCCTATTGACCCAAGCATGGGATGGAGGTAACAGCGTCACTGATTTGAATGAGTCATGTCTCAGCAACAGTTGTACAGACCAATTCCCCAGGACTAGAGAGCAGTTAGTACATCTCAGCAGATACCAGCATACATAGATGACACACAGGACCAGCTAAGTGCCACCCCACCTTTCTACAATCCCCTTACTCCTTGCACTATAGGACCACAGAACAGAGACGTGAAATCATAGGGAAAATGGAGAAATCTTGAATTTTTTCAATCTGGGAATAGACAATCAAATTAGAAATTAAATGAGCTATTTTAAAGTATAGAAGAGTATGTTTCTTTTTTTTTTTTTTCTTTTTTGTGACCGGTAAGGGGATCGCAACCATTGGCTTGGTGTCGCCCACACTGTGGTCAGCCAGTGAGCGCACCGGCCATCCCTATATAGGATCCGAACCCGCGGTGGGAGTGCCGCTGAACTCCCAGCGCCACACTCTCCCGAGTAAGCCACGGGGTAGGCCGAGAATGTTTCTTATGTATCTCAGTTTATAGACTCAGGTTGGTGCCACTACATAAGGAATACTTGATCCATGCATTGCTTTCCTAGAAAGGGTCCCCTAGTCAAATTTGGCAAATTCTGTATTTTACTTTTGGAGAGTCAAAATGCCCATTAACATATTAAAGTCTAAGAGAAAACCTGAAGTAAAGAAACCTGCTATTTTCCACACGTATTTGACCTTGGAGACCCTTTTGGAGTAACCCCATTAATTAATATTTTTGAGAACATATATTAAGAAACATTGCCCTAAATTTATTTTCTTAAATCACAGATTTTACCATTTCATTCACCTACTCAAAAACACTCAATGAGTTCCTGATTTTTTTTTTTTTCTGAGAAAATGTCCTTTTTAAGATCCTCCACAATGCAACCTGTAATTTTACCTTCACTGTTTCTCAGTGTAGATCCTTCACTTTAGCTAGGTCAGACACCTTACTCTTCCCTGAACAAGACATGCTCATTTTTCTAACTATCGTCCTCACCTCCCCTTGGTCTCTACATATCCACACACTGCTAAGGTACTTCTCTCCCAGAAATTCCAAAGAGTCTTCCCTGGCCATTCTGGTTCAAACTGATTGTTCCCTTACAACCCATGAGCACTTCACCCCACTAGGCATTGGCTCATATGCTGCTTTCTACCACCAGGAATATGCTGGTATGGTTATACGTTGATCAGCAAATTAAAATTCCAGTGGTAAATTACTATATTTTGTGTTAGTTTTGCATCACTTTTAATGCCTGGCTAAATGTCTATTTTAAAAAACACGTGCAAATAAATATGTGCACTTCTATAAGAACGTAGGGATTTCACATGGATTGGTAATGTCTGTATATTTTTTATTCGAAGAGGTAGAAAAAGCACATATGGAATTTTGGTAGATGGCAATAAGACATCAATCTGATTGACTTAATGTATTTTTTAGATATGACTTTACACCATTCATTTATTCTCGGATAGATATAGGGATATATATAGGGATATACTATTTTTATACATCATGCAAAAAATGGGATACTGATGTGATATATTTGGGAATAATTCTGTTCATAAAAAATTCTTTTAAATATCTTATCAACAATTGCAGAATAAAAAGAGATAAAAATATGCCTTGACAATGCATCTTTGAGGTTTTGAGCCAGGAAGAAAGATATGTAAAAGTCTCTCAAATTTGAGAGAAGATAGAAATAAAATGTGATAAGAAAAGCTGGGAATCAACCGATTTGTCAGTTGCAACTCGTAGAGGAGATTCTTGCCTTGGGGAAATAGTTGATAAATGTTAGTTTTCCCCTCAGGGATACTCAAGAACAAAATCTCCTTGAGAAAAGCAATTTATTTCTTAATTTTGAAGAAAGATCCTGTGGACTGATAAACTGTAAAAGGATCCAGCTGTCTAATCTAGAATGAATAAAAGGCAATTAGACTTTCTGATATTGGCCTTTACCATAGCTGGAAGTAAGATTGTGTAATCATTAATCAGTCTGCACTTAGTGATGTAATTAAGTTTAAACATTTTCAAAAACAAAATAAAGGTGTTTAGGCTGAATATCTTATTTTATTCCAGAAAAAAAACACTCGTAGGCTACCTATATCAGAAAACTAATTCTCATTGATGATGGGGATTAATTAATGTGATATACTGAGTGGAATATATACACACACACTCAGTTTTTATTTCACAAATGCGACATGTAGGAATCTGGGGGATGGAGCATATATTAGTACAAAATCCACTTTTTGTTAGGAAAGCACTGAGTAATGCTTTTTATATTTTTTGATACAGTACTTCTTTCCATGCTAGCCAAATGAGCCAGTACTCTAAAGATTTGTAGTGGATGGTGACCCCATTTTTAATTTTTGTTTTATGTTTTACTTGTCCATAGCATAATTGATACTAGGAAAAAATTGATTTCTTTTTGGCCCTGGGCCTCAATGTCAGTATTAATTTGGTTGGCTTTATCCTTCCAAAGAATGAAATCATTCCTTGGACAAGTAGAAAAAGCTAGAAAACAAAATTGTCAAAGGAGAGTTATAATTTCCTAGAATGCAAAAGGAGAAACTATTTTGTGGGATTTCTTTTCCAAAATGTGAAGTTATAAAACTAGTTGGGAAAGAAAAAACAAAACAGTAACAACACTGACCTCGGGATAATGGTTACCTCTGTGGAGGGAAGCGAGGGAATGGTATAGAGGAAGATGGAAAAGAAGCTTCAAGCTTATGTGCATTACTGTATTTGATTTCTTAAAAGAAAGATTTAAAACTGCTAAAATTTTGCCATATGCTTCACATTCTTTATCAAAAAATAAAATGTTTATAGGTAATTTTATTACATAAACATACCCATGCATACATATATATAAACATATAAAAAATTGTTCAATGAATAGGTAAACTAGTAAACTACAGAAATTTTTATTATTCAGCAACTTAATTTTTTTCCTTAGCATATGTTTTTGCAACTTCTCTGTACTTATACATGTAGACCTGATCACTCAGTCTAGTTGTTATATAGTAGTATTCCATTATATGAATAATGCATTAATCTATGTGTTTATATCTATCTTGATCAAACTTCTTAGAAATCTTTCTACTTTGTTAGCTTTCAAAGAAAGGTTTTTTTTTTATTGTTTTTTTTCCCTAGGTTACTAATTTGTGTTTTGTTTTTATAATTCTCTTGTTTCAGCTTTCTTACTGTTATTTTGATTTCTTCATCTAGATTCTTGGATTAAATACTAAACTCATTTGTTTTAAATAAATATATTGAAGACTATTGATAACTTTCGGATATTGCTTTAGTTGCATCTTACAAATTTTTTTTAGTGTTTTAATATTTTTATTATCACTCATCCATTACATTTTATAGGATTTTTTTTGTGATTTGTTCTTTTATTAATTTTTTTTATTGAAACATCATTGATTGTACATATCCATAGGGTACAGCATTGAATTTCAATACCTGTGTGCAAAATATGATGCTGAAATTTGGATAATTAGCATATTCAACCTTACGTATTATAATCATTATAAATTATAATTTATAATTTAAATTTAAATTTAATTTTAATTTTAATTGCACTAAGCCAACCAAATTAATACTAACATTGAGGCCCAAGGCCAAAAAGAAATTAGTGCTTTCTAGTATCAATTAGGCTATGGAAAAGTAAAACATAAACTTATAATCACATTAAGAATTATAATTATAATAAGTTATAAATTATAATTATAATTTTAGTGACCCTTTACCAATTTCTCACTAACCAACCCTCCCCCTCCCCCTTTCCCACCTTTGATGGCCTCAGTTCTGTTCTCTCCTTTTGAAAGTTCAACAAATTATTGTGATTATTGTACCTTTCTTTTTTTATTTGTTTGTTTTTTTAACTCCTTTGGGTACCCAGCAGTGAGACTGCTGAATCATATAGCAGTTCTATGTGTAGTTGTTTGAGGAACCTCCATACCGTTTTCCATAATGGCTGCACTAATTTACAGTCCCACCAACAGTGTAGGAGGGTTGCACTTCTCTGCATCCTCACAAGCATTTGTTATTCTGTCTTATTGATAATAGCCAGCCTAACTAGAGTGAGTGATATCTCAATGTGGTTTTGATTTGCATTTCCCTGATAATTAGTGACACTGAGCATTTTTTCATGTGTATGTTGCCCATTTGTATATCTTCCTTTGAGAAATGCCTATTCATCTCCTTTGCCTGTTTTTTTAAACAGGTTACTTGTTTTTTTATTAAATTGTTTGAGTTCCTTGTATATTGTGGATATTAATCCCTTGTTGGATGCATAGCTTGCAAATATTTTCTCCCACTCTGTAGGTTGTCTTTTTGCTCTGTTTACTGTCTCTTTTGCTATATCGAAGGTTTTTAGTTTGATATAATCCCATTTGTTTATTTTTTCTTTTGTTACCTGTGCTTTGGGTTTTATTCATAAAGTCTTTGCCCAGTCCTGCTTCCTGGAGTGTTTCTCCTATGTTTTCTTTTAGGAGTTTTATAATTTCAGGTCCTATATAGAAGTCTTTAATCCATTTTGAGTTGATTTTGGTATATGGTGAAAGGTACAGGTCTAGTTTCATTCTTCTTACATACGTATGTGCAGTTTTCCCAGCACAATTGATTGAAGAGGCAGTCTTTTCCCTAATTTATGTTACTGTTGCCTTTGTCAAAGATTGGTTGGCTATAAGTATGTGGGTTGACTTCTGAGTTCTCTATTCTGTTCCATTGGTCCTTGTGTCTGTTTTTATGCCAGTCCCATGCTGTTTGGGTATACAGCTTTTTAGTATAATTTGAAGTCAGGTAGAGTTATGCCTCTGGCTTTGTTTTTTTTTTGCTCAGGATTGCTTTGGCTATTTTGGGTCTTTTGTTGTTTCATATGAATGTTAGTATTGCTTTTTCTATTTCTGTGAAGAATGTCATTGGTATTTTGATGGGGATTACATCTAAACAATAGATCACTTTGGGTAATATGGACATTTTCACAACGTTAATTCTTCCATTCCAAGAGTATATCTTTCCATCACTGCATCTTCTTTAATTTCTTTCAGCAGTGATTTACAGTTCTCATAGTAGCTATCTTTCACTTCCTGGGTTTAGTTAATTCCTTGGTATTTTATTTTTTGGGTGGCTATCATAAATGGACTAGCTTTCATGATTTCTTTTGCTGCTAGTTCATTATTGGAGTATAAAAATGCCACTGATTTTTGTGTGTTGATTTTGTATCCTGAAAATTTACTGAAATCATTAATCAGCTCTTAGAGTTTTTGGTAGAGCCTTTAGGTTTTTCTATATATAAGGTAATGTCATCTGCAAACAGGGACAGTTTGACTTTGTCTTTTCCAATCTGAATACCCATTGTTTCTTTCTCTTGCCTGACTGCTCTAGCTAGTACTTCTAATGCCATGTTAAATAGGAGAGATCAGAGTGGGCATCCTTCTCCTGTTCCTGTTCTTAATGGAAAAGCTTTGAGCTTTTCCCAATTCAGGATGATATTGGCAGTGGGTTTGTCACACATGGCTTTTATTGTGTTGAGATACTTTCCTGCTATACCTATTTTGCTGAGAGTTTTTATCATGAGGGATGTTGAATTTTGTCAAATTCTTTTTCTACATCTATAGAGATAATTACATGGTTTTTGTCCTTACTTTTGTTGATGTGGTGTATCACATTTACTAATTTGCGTATGTTGAACCACTCTTGCATCCCCTGGAATGAATCCCACTTGATCATGGTGTATAAATTTTTTAATTTGTTGCTGTATTCTGATTGCTAATATTTTGTTGAGGATTTTGGCATGTATGTTCATCAGAGATATTGGCCTGTAGTTTTCTTTTTTTGTTGTACTTTGTTTGGTTTTGGTATCAGGGTGATGCTGGCCTCATAGAATGAGTTTGGGAGAACAGCGTCTGTTTCAGTTTTTTGGAATTGTTTGAAGGGAACTGGTATTAATTCCTCCTTAAAGGTCATGTAGAATTCAGCAGTAAAATCATCTGGTCCTAGGCTTTTCTTTGCTGGGAGGCTGCTGATCACTGTTTCAGTCTCGTTGTTTGTTATTGGTCTGCTCGGGTTTTCTGTGTCTTCTTGGTTTAGTCTTGGTAGTTTGTATGTGTCCAGAAATTTGTGCATTTCCTCTGGGTTTTCAAATATGTTGGCATGTAGTTGTTTATAATAGTCTCTATTGATTCTTTGTATTTCTGTGATATTGGTTGTAATGTCTTCTTTTTCATTTCTGATTTTTGTAATTTGGGTCTTCTCTCTTCTTTTTTTAGTTAGCCTAGCTAATGGTTTGTCTATTTCTCAAAAAACAACTTTTTGTTTTGTTGATCTTTTGTATCATTTTGGGGGTCACTATTTTATTTACTTCTGCTCTGATCTTAATTATTTCTTTCCATCTACTAATTTTGGGATTGGATTGTTCCTGTTTTTCTAGTTCTTTGGAGTATAAATTTATGATTGTTATGTCTTCTTGCACTGGGGCACTTAGTGTATCCTTGCTGAGGTTGGTGACACTCTTCTGATTCACTGGGGTGTGGGTGAGCTCTCAAGTTCTTGGGGGAAGCTCCTGGGTGCCCTGTTGCTCTTTGGCTGGCATGGGTGACTCTAGGTGGGCTTGTTGGCACCCTGGCTAGTTTCCCATGATCCCGATGTGTGCAGTGGGATACACTAATATATTTAAAGCTACTAAATTTGAATGGGTGACCCTAGGTGGGGTTTCTCTTTCCTCTTTCCTACGGGCAAAGACTCCATCTGGGTCCTTGCTTCCCCTGGTTGGGGGATGGTTGGTGGTGATTTGGAATTTTCTTCGTTATTCTATTTGGGTATCCTGGTTTCTGAAGTTTTGGGGGTTCCATGTGTGTCTCTCCCCAGATCAAGGCAGTCATGTGGGCTGCACATGTAATTGCCACCAGGTGTGCTACAGCATGTGGCAGCATAATTCTCCTTGAAGGCTGGGCTACTGGGTCACAGGTCTGCACTTGCTCACCTGTATCCCTGGGCTCCACTGCTGACTCTCCTTTGTCAATGCAGTTAAGTGGTCTTGGGCGTCCTGCACAATGGTCGTGGCTGATGCTGTGGTGGCAAGCTATCCTGTGGCAGAAATGTCTGTGGCGGTAGCTGTGGTGTACCACCTGTGTGGCAACTGTCAGCAGTAGTGTTGGGGCTTCCCACTGCTGCTGTGGTTCCTGGATGCACTTCCTGCTTTCTGCTGATTTGGCAGAAGGCTTCCTCTGGCTGCTGAGGTCCCTGGGTGTGCTTCCTGCCTTCTGCAGGTCTGGCAGAGGGCTGTCCGCAGCTGCTGAGGTTGTAATTTATTCTTTAACCCATTCATTGTTTAGGTTTTGTTTTTTTAGGTTTTCCAACCTAATTTTAAATAATATTTGTAATAGTTAATTTCTAATTTAATTACCTTGTGGTCAGATAATATGTTTTTAATTATTATGATTATGACTGAGAGTATACAATTAATTTTATAAATATTTTTAAATTTTGCATGCATGCTTTAGAATATGTATTCTTTGTTGGGTTCTCTGTTAGGTGTAGGGAGATATATACATATATATATTTTTTTTTCCAAGCATGTTGTTACTCAAATCCTCTGTATACATTCTTCAAGCGTGCAGTTTCTAAGAGAGGTTTTATATTCTGCCATTATGATTATGAGTTGTCCATTTTATTTTGTAATTCTGAGTTTTACAGTTGTGTTTTGGAGTTTTCTCCTTCTGCCTCCTGACTTATCCTGTGTCTTCCCTCTGTGGCCTCCCTGTATGGTGTGCCAGCCTCTTGTTTCTAGGGATACGTGAATATAACAAACTTCTTCCTTCACAACAGTCACTTCCAAGTCTGTGTGTTATCATACCTGATTAAAACAAATCTCAGGTGTCACTGCAAGAGTGATGTCCTACTTGAATGACAGTGAAATAAAGTGACTTGTAGTCCACTTAACATCACAACTCTAGTCCATTTAAAATCGTAATTGTTATAGTTTTGGGTTTGGGGTGACATGCAATTTTATGATGTTATGAACTCAATAGTTGGAATCAATATTGGATTATGGCTTTAAAAATGTAATTGCATTAATAATCTATGATTTGAATACGAGGACCGTGGGAGAAAATAGCACAAGGTACTTTTCTGATTAAAAAAAAACAAAAACACCCTATTCTCCCACTACGTCCTACATCAAGCATCACTTCCTCCCTTTATATTTAGTTTTAAATATCCAATGTCAAGGACAGTTCTAAATACTGGATGTACAGAGATGATCAAACCAGGTGTTCTGCCCATAGCAATGCTGCTCAATCTACCTGAATTTATTTCAACTATTCACAACCCAGGCTCTTCATTCTTTACTAGTCAGTTTCCCAAAATCAACTTCAGTCCTCCTTGCTGCAGCACTTTTGCTCACACCGTCGCCTCTCCTAGATCATTCCCCTCTTGTCCTCTTTCCCTGTCCAGCTGAGCGAGTATCACCTTCCTAGTGAAATCTGTCTTGCCATTCTATTTTTTGAATCTCTATTGCCTTGTAACCCTTCTCATATAATTTTTGTGAAATGTGGTCTGTACTGTAAGCCACACATTTTTTTTTTAATTTTAAAATTTATGAAGGTGAAGTACCCTTCTCTCTCTTTTTCTCTTTTTCTCCATATAGTTTTTTTCAGTGATCCTCTGCCCCCAAATATTTTTAAATGAATAACACACCTATAATCCCTAGGTTCTGGGAACTGAGGAAATAGGGAACGTTGGCTCTTCAACAGTTTTTGGATGTCCCTTCATGGCACCTACCTGAGTCCCCAGGAGCAGGGCCTAGCAGTGGAAAACTGAGGTAAACTGGGGTGATGGGGGTGTGGGGTCCTGCTCTGGTCACTCCTATAAACTTGAACAAACAGCTCAACTTTTTTTGGTAATTTTGTACTATTACTTTATTTCCGGATCTGAACAAAAGGTTTTGGGAAACTGAAAATATTGATATAAATGTTTAATGTTTTAGTCTCTCTCATTAGATCACAGCTTCTGCACCCAGAGGGCCTGGCACAGTTCCAGCTAGATAATTGGGTCAGGTTGTTCCTGATTGTTTTGTGTACGAACATGCAGGCTATATCCACGGTGATCATTTCTCTTAATCTTTTTTTTTTTTTTTTAAAGAAAATGTAGTTTTATTAATATTATTTTTTTACATTCTAGGATGTTGTGGAGCAGATGGGCAGTTGGGAGGGAGGGGGAGAAGGGAAAGGGGAAGGAAACATGAAGGAAGAAGGAGGAAGGAGGAGGGGTGGGATTGAGGCCTGTGACACCCCCCTCATTCCCACAGGGGAGACTGGGGGGCTTCCAGCGGTGGCTTGGTCATTGCGGGGCTGGGTGCAGATGTCAGGGGGGTGTGGCTAAAGCCCTCGTCCCCCCCCCACCACTCCAGCTCAGGAACCCAGGGCCCTTCTTGCTGTGGCTCCGTGGTCATCACTGGGCTGGCTGCGTGTATCAGGGGGCATGGCTGAGGCCTGAGTCCCCTTACCACCCCAGCCCAGGAGAGCCTGGAGTGCTTCCTGTGGTGGCTTGGTGGTCATCTTTGGGCTGGTTATGGTGGCGGAGGGCCATGGTTAAGGCCCTCGGCCCCCACCACCCTGGCTTGGGAGCGACCTGTGGCACTTGGTGGTCACTTCTGGGCTGGTTGCACATGTCGGGGGCATGGCAGAGGCCCTCATCCCCCACCCTCAGGACTGGTTGCAAGTGTTGGGGGGCATTGCTGAGGCCCCCAGACCTCCCCCCTTTCTGGCTTGGTAGCCCAGGGGACTTCCAGTCCTTCTAGGTGTTACAGGTGTTCTTTGGTGAAATGAGACCTTTACTAGTTAATATCAAACTTTGTCTCTGGTTGCGGGTACTTTGTTTTTTCTTTCAGTTCTGTGTTGGGTTATTTGCTGTTCCCACCACTCAAACTCTCCGCTGGAACTAATTTGTTGTCCTTTGCTTACTTCTAAAATGGGGGAACTTCCTGTGGGAACCAGTACCTTAGCTGTGTGGTTGAGCTAAATTGCTGCTTTGAGGCTGTTTCCCTAGGGAAGCCTTTTTGTGCAGCTCAGGGTTTAATGGTTGACCTTAAAGGCACTTGCGGCTCTCCAGAGACCTGGTGGATCTGTGTTGTACAGAATCTCTGATCTGGGCCTGAGTTTTATCATAAAACTGCACCCCATGCGATTCTGCATTCCTGACCAGTCTCCTCTGAGTGGTCCTGTGCTGATTGGGGGACAGATCAGCTGTCCTTGCTGTGTACCATTGTTCTCCTTGTGGGCCTGTCTCCCTCACCACCGGTGCTCCAAACACTTCTCATGGGGTGGGCCCTGCACTGGTCCCTTGTGATGGCTCGCTGGCCTCTGAATGGCTCCCCTTTTTCAGCTGTTCTGGCTCCTCGCTCCTGCATGGGTCCACAGGAACCCTATTAGTGGTCTTGCTGTCCTGGGAGCCACCAAGGCCCTCTTCTCCCCTGCTGCCTCCAAGTGACTCCATCTGAAGGGCATAGCTGTGGCTTCTGCTAGTTCCTGCTACCTGCCCTCAGCAGCTCCAGCCTTAAAGTAGCCATGGCCCGAAATGCTCTGTGCAATTTTTTCTTTCTCTCATTGTGGTTTCTGCCACCTTCATGCACTCCATAGGTCTCTCCTCCTCTTCTTCTTAGCTCCAGCATCCCCAGCTTGGCTGTTGTTACACTTTTATAGCTGTAAATTGGTTGATTTGTGGGAGAGAGTGATGCTGGGAACCATCTATTCCACCATCTTGATTGGAAATGTGAATTTACAATTTAAACTGTTGTCCATTTCTCCCCTTTATTTTGTTGTGTTGCAAAAATAAATGAAGGAAAACTTTTCTTCTAACAATTACAGCATACCTGCATTAGGGATCTCCAGAGAAATGGAATCAGGAGAGAGAGAGAGAGAGAGACAGAGAGAGAGAGAGAGAGAGAGAGAGATTGTAAGGAGTAGGCTCACTCAATTGTGAAGCCTGACAAGTCTGAAATTTGTAGGGCAAACCAGAAGGCTAGAAATTCAGGTAAGAGTTGATGTTGCAGTATTGCATACAAATTCCACAGGCAGGCTAGGCAGGTGAGAAACTCTGGCAGGTTTCTATGTTGCAGTCTTGAGGCCAAATTCTTTCCTCTTTGGGGAATCTATCTTTGCTCTTCAGGCCTTCAACTGATTGGATAAAGCCAACCACATTATGGAGACTAAACTACTTTACTCAAAGTCTACTAATTTAAATGTTAATCACATCTAAAAATTACCTTCACAGCAACATCTAGACTGGTATGTGCCCAAACAACTGTGCACCATGGCCTAGCCAAGTTAACACATCACAGTGTCCCATTACCTGCTAGGGTCTCTCTTCTGACTTCGTCTTCAGTCAGTGATGCTTAGTTTTAACTTATTCCACCAAATAAAATGCAACATTATCTCAGCCTTTTAAGGGTCTCCAGTTTTCTGCAGACCTGAAATCCCTGAACTGATCTGTATTTTGGAGAGCTCTCTGGATGACATAGCCATCTAGACCTTTGACTAAATCCTAGGGTAGCCTTTTGCATCAAAGGCTGTGCTGCTGGTAGGTTTGGTGTAAGAAATGATGAGTAAGAGAAATGAGAGGAGAATATTGAAATGGATTCATCAATGAATTGATATTATTATGGATGGAGTATCACTAGTGTCATTATGGCTGTAAGTAAATTTTCGTGAAGTCCTTTAGGCAGTTCATTGGCCAGACACATACATCAAGGCTGATGGAGTATGGGTAAAGGTGGATCTGGGCTCATCCAAATTCCTGTATGTGAAATCTCTGGTCATCTCCATAAATTTGTTTAGAGCAGAATTGAGTCATTTAGCATCAAATTCAAGCTCTCAAAATGTCATTTGCCCATATGAATGCAAGTGGCTGCACAAAGTGAGCACTAAAATATAAGGTTACTATTGCTTTACGAGCTCCCACATGCTGCTTGAGTTTTTCTTTTAGTGCCACAATAATAATTGTAGAGTTTACTGTAGAGTTTAAAAAGCAGTACATATGCATTTTCACATTTGATTCTCCTTACAAATAATATTATGAACAAAAAATTGTTGCTTTTGCTTTACAGATATGAAACTGGGAATTCAGAATTCAGATTCCACTTGGAGGACAAATAGTAAATATCGGAGCCAAACTAGATCACAGCTATTTCTACTACATCATCTACTCTGTTAAACATTCGTAATTGCTGTTTCAACGAACAGAAATCACTATGTTTCTAAAGTAAATTATGGGCCAATGGCACTGAACTACTTGTTGTAGAGGTAGGGGTTCCAACGAAGAAAAAAACGATTGTATCACTTTGAAAGCCTCTTATTGTGAGTTGCCAGAGAAAAAGTAAAATTTGACATAAATCATTTATTTGAAATGTAACATTAAAAAAAAAACTGAAAGAAAAAAGCAATGGTGTTTTTCAGTTATGACAATAAAGAAAGTAATTTTCTTTTGTGCCTGGTAATGACATTGAAAACATAACTGGAACTGATGTTTAAGTGGATCTTTGAAGACGTGGAGGGTGGAAGACATTTATTTGTGGATTCCGAGGATCAGCTTGATTTTTCCTTCTTTCACAGAGATCAAAAGATTCATTGTTATTTGAGAAGGAAAAGCAGGATTCAATTATGACCGAGATGAAAGACAGCGAGAGGAGACTAGCTGCTTTTGCAATACTTCCTAATTGTATCCTGGCCCCAACTCTTTTAATTGATTCTTCAAAATCTTGATTTTGATAATTATGCCATTTAGACATTGAAAGGATGTTAACGGAGTTCAGTAAGAACAACAAAACTCAAAATTACTGCAAATGACTGGAGTGGATGAGCAATTAAGGAATTGAAAAAGGAGAAACATTTTTTCTGGCCCTCCAAAGTTAATGTGCAATACCTCAAACAAGTTAATCTATCTCTTCACAGACCAAATAATAGGTCTTTGAAATTCAGAACTTGTTTTTATTTGTCTATATAAATCCATCCTTTGTTTTAGGTACAAAATCAAATTATTCCATCTTGGTTTCCCATTTTGTTGTCTACACCCTGACCTCTGAGCCCTGCCTCATTTAGAAAATTTTTGCTGATTGTTGAATTCAGCAACAAGTTGCTGCTTCTAGAGAGTTTATAGAAGGTTCACAGTTTTGTTCAATTTGAGATAAGTGGCTTATTTTTTATATTGCAAGTTTTTAGAAATTTTGTCAAAAAATATTTGTTCTGTGAACCTAGTGTTAACTAGCAAAGTTAATCTGTGTAGAAATAAAAATATGGATGATTCAAAACAATTACTAAATTTTCTCAAAAGCATGTTTAGAAGCTTGAATCATATGGAAAAATTTTCTGCACTCTCCTGAAATCAAACTCATCAAGCATAATAAAATAAGTTCTGGAGATTTAAAAAAATACACCCAGAACCATGATAAAAGTAGGTGATAAAGTTCCAACTGTATTTCATTTGCATGAGTGAGCAAGTAAATGTTTTTTGTTTCTAAGAGAAGATCTGATGTTGTATAGAAAGTATCTTAGAAGGCAGATCTTAGAGCAGTACACAAATTTAGAATTAGGGTCATGTAGTTATGTTTTAACTGCAATTGTTACTAGTACTCACTTTTTTGCACCTCATTTACCTCAATTAATAAGCATATTCTCAAGATAGCTTTTATTTTTTCCATATTGTGCATGGGCCTTATGCAATCAGTTGAAGGCCTAAGAAGCAAAGACAGGTAACCTAAGGAAGAACGAATTTGGCCTCAAGACTACAACACAGAAACTGCCAGAGTTTCTCACCTGCCTGGCCTTCCTATGGAATTTGGACTCAGTACTGCAACATTAATTCTTACCTGAATTTCTAACAATACTCACGTGAGAGTCAGAAAGGAATTAGCATTCCTTGAATACCAGGCACTTTCTTTCACATCACCTTGTTTTATTTATTTCAGAGCTTTTTAGCACTGCTTGAACTGACTTTGCTCATTTGTTGAGTTGCTCATGGTTGACTTTCCCTCAGGAAAATAAAAGTTCTATAAAAGCAGAGCTGTTCTCTGTCATGTGCTTCTCTGCATCCTGAACATAAAGGAGAGTGGCATGTGGTAGGTGTTCATGGTTTTTAATAAATCCCAGGTACAGGAATAAACATGATGTGAACAGACCTCATATAACTCTCAAAGTGATCTTGAAATGTTAATATCATGATGAGGAATCAGGGCTTAAAAGAATTAAGTAACTTTCCAAAAATCAAATGGTTAAGAAGAGGGGTTATGAACTCAGATCTGATGTGCGTGGGGACCACGCGATAAAGCATGTTTCACAAAGGGGGCTACTGCTGTAAACAAGATGATTACAGGTAATAAAGTGACATTATGTAACAAACATTGTATAATTAAAAAGTTACTCCCTTTAAAACTTCCTTTTAATTAATCTTATGACATGCAGAATAAAGTTTCAGATTGGCATCGGTGTGTATTTAATGTGTTTTTAATGTTTCTCTAATAATACTCTCTTTCTCCTTAGTTTAGTTAAGGGCATTTAAGACTATAAGAGCAGAATTTTGTTTTCAGTGTATCGATTTTTACCATAACCTATTTAAGGCAAGGGATCCATCTGCAATATTTATGTAGTTCCATCATAAATAATAGTGGGTGCACGTGGGCCCACATGGCTGAGGGACGTGGTGGCAGTTGGCAGTGACTGCTGAGAGTCCAGCTAGCACCATGAGAGGCTGCAGTGGAGGCAATCACGGCACTGGCAGAGAAGGCAACCACGGTCGAGGCGGGGTCCAGCGCGTGCTCTCTGGGAGGGGTGCAAGGCGGGGTGTGCCTGCCCAGGCAGCAGAGTCGCTGACAGGGTGGGGATGCACGGCGCCCACTCGCCTGTACCCTGAGGCTGCTGGGCCCACCCTCTTAGAGGAGACTGGTCAGGAATAGAGAACTGCAGGGGGAGCAATTTGCTGAGAAGAGTTTCCACACAACCCAGGTGTACTGGACCTCACGAGACCCAGAAGTACATACAAGGTCAACAATTTAAACCTGAGCTGCACAAAAAGCCTTTCCCGGAGAATCAACAGTAAAGCAGCAATTTAGCTTAACCACAGGGCTCAAGTGCTGGTTCCCTTAGCAAGTTCCCCCATTTTAGAAGTGACCAAAGGACAACAAATTAGTTCTACTGCAGAGTTTAATAATCAACACAGAGCTGAAAGGAAAAACAAAACCCCACAGATTACAGACGAAGTTCTGATATTAACCAGTAAAGGTCTAACACCATCAAAGAACACCCATAAAACCTGGAAGGACTGGAAGCCCCCTGGGCTCCCAAGCTAGGGTGGGGGGAGGCCCGGGGGCCTCAGCCACACCCCTACCAATGCCCGCATCCAACCCAGCCACAGCCAAGCTGCCACCAGAAGCCCTCCAGACTCCCTTGCTGGAATGAGGTGGGTGCCATAGGTACCCCCCTTCCTCCTCCTCCAACCCCATCCCCCTCTCATTTCCCCTCTCCACCTCCCCAGGCTGCTCCACAACATCATCTTAGAATGTAAAAGAAAATAGTAATAATAAATAAATATATAAATAATTTAGGTAAAGGCCCTGAATTTAAAGAAAATATTAATTAGATGATAGTACAGGTGACATACTTAGCAAAAATTGTGGAAGTGATACACAATGTCTAATTTTAAAAACCCTGCTGTGAAGCAATTTACAAGTCTCTGGAATAGAAACAAGCAATAGAAGGTTTTGCTATTACAAGGAAATTCAGATACATACCCCAAAACTACTTTAAAGGAGCTGCACTTGAGGTACAAAAATTAAAAACTACTAACTCTTTGCATGACCAGGGAAAATACCACTGTGATACAAATACTAGGACTACAATTAAGTTATAATCCCTCCCTAATGGTACCTAAGATATAATGGGGAAGATATATAACTAATCACTATACAAGTTAAGAAACAAAAAAACACTTTAAAAAAAACAAGTGATGTGGGAATTCATGGTTCTATGAAGTATTAATTACCTTCCATAATTAAATTTGATAATTGTAATTAATAAATATTATTATTATATAAGTATCTATAATATATAAATATATAAAAGTTGTCAATTAATTAATTATACCTAATAATAATCCATAATTTTGTCATATATGCTCAGAATAACAGTAAATATTCTTGTTAATTCTAATATATAAAAATAGAAATGAGAACATAGAGCTGTAACCCTGCTTTGGATAGGTATGCAATAGAGAAATATTCATACTTGCAGAGTGATGGGAACCTTTTTTCATAATTGCAAGAAAAGTCTGAAGGGGTTTGGCAAACATGACCTGCTAAATTGCCAGCCATTTAAAAATAATCAAATTCATATGCCCAGTAAAGCTTACATATCTTTAATGTAGCACAAAGTTCGTGCTTCACTGAGGCATGGGCTGCTTGTTATCACTTAGCATGCTTTAGGGTAAACTTTTAACAATGAAGGGACTGGTTTTCCTCTTAAATTCTTTATAGTGACATCTGTTTATAGGGAGTATTAGAGTAAATCCATGTGGTTCAAAAGCTTGGGCTTTATATGGGGCCACTTGTCACTCCCTCACTGCTTCCTACAGCCAATTTTCAAAGGCATAAACTTCAAAGGATATTTGATGCTTTCTTAGGAAGCAGAGGCTGGCTGGTGTGTTCACAAGAATGTAGCCCCAAGAACAATGTTCAAATTCTGACTCTTCCATTTACTTGAGCAAGTTGCCGAATTTCTCTAAGCCTTAATTTTTTCAGCTGGAAGCTGGAAGAAAGAATAGTGCTTATCTCGTTACGTTATTTTGAGGATTAATTGAAATAAAGCAAGGGAATGTTCAGTGAAGTATCTGGCATGTAATAAGTCCTCAGCTTTAGCTACTGTTAGCCTGTGTTGTGAGGCACAATGTTTTCTCTCTCCTCTGGGCTTTTCCAGAGACCTCAGGTATCATGATTCTTGTAACCTTACTCTCTTGGGTTGGTACCTACCCTGGTGCCTCAGGCCAGCTCCACACACGTAACTGGGCTGTTCCCCTGGCTTCTTCAAATTCTTTCTCTCTCTCCTTGTCAGCCTAGTGAAGCTCAAAGCCCATACTTCCCTCTGTGACTCAAATTTACCTCCCTTTCACAGCACACCCAAAAAAGAAAGTCTGCATTAAAACTCAAACAGGGACTGTGTGAGTTCTCCAAACTCAGAAATGTGACTTTTTTACAGTAAGTCTGGGACATCCCTCTCATTTGCCACTCCTTTCTTTAGCTAAATATACTGGCTGAGGGTAGCATTTAATACAATGCTTGTCTTAATCTTTTTATAGCCACTGACTGTAGCTCCTTTTGCCTCTGACAAACATTATGTCAGACGTTTTCTCAAACAGCATATAAGAAAAATGTTTCAACTCAGCCCTCACTATTATTACATACCTTTTTCTTCATAGCCAAGTGTTAGGATAGAGGATAAATAAGTATAGTGAGATGAAAAGAGAACAAGACCCTTAGACTCATTCACCTGTGTATAAAACAAAATGTTGTAATTCTTCGGAACACCTATTTAAAGGAAGAATTATGCCCAAATTTTATACTTCCACACGGGTGTATTAATCTACTGTGATGCAGGCCCCTACTGCTATTTTCTACAGCCCTTCCAGGCTGGCTCCAGCAGACTGATCCAATGGCCAGTTAGATTTCTGATAGCCAGCTGAAATTGAGAAACCATAAAACTCCTATGTCAGAGGTCCCTGGAGCTATCTCGTTTTTTACTTTTCCTGAGGCTTGGTTGTTCAAATCTCCTTGGATTTTCACCACATGTAAGTATCCTTATTATAAACTCCCTCTTTTGTCTTAAGGAAGCACAAGTGGATATATGTCCCAAGTAACCCAAAGAATCCTATTATGGGATTTAAATAAATATTTAAAGATATTAAGCTTGTTAGCTCTAGGCTTTTGTATGTGTCTGAGTGTATTAAACACAGGATTAGCAAGATAGTACAATTTTATTTCTCATTATAAAATCCGTGCTACTTGTTTCAATAGCCAACAAGTAGGGTTAACTACTGTATTAGTCTATTTCTGTTGCTTATAACAAAATACACAGAACTGGGTGATTTATAAAGAAAACGAAATTTATTGCTTACAGTTTCGGAGACTAGGAAGCCCAAAGTCCAGGCAACACATCTGGTGAGGGTCTTGGTAGTGATATCAGTGAGGGCAGGGTTACCACATTGCGAAAATGGTGGAGCTGAGAGAGTAAGAGAGAGAGAGAGACAGACTCTCCTCTCTTTTCTTTTAAAGCTCTCAGAATCACGCCCTGACCACCATTTTTAATCCATTCACTACTGCAGGGTCCTACAATCTAATCGCCTCTTCAAGGCTCCACCTTTCAATTACCATAATAGGATTCCACCCTCTCAACAGTCACAGTGGGTACTAAGTTTCTAATACATAAAACTTGGGGGACACAATTGAAGCTTCAGTGAGTTTGGGGAGGACATAATTCAATCCACTACCTTTTAAAAAATACCTGTACATAAATACACTCTCATTCAGTTAATGTTCCAAAGTAATGACACACATTAAAACACACATACACGCAGTTTCAGATTGCTTCATTTCACCCTCATTGTTAATTATCTTCTTATTAAAAAAATCTAAGTCTTTTGAATTAAAATGGTAGAATTTTTTTTTTTCTGATGTTCAAACAGTGATATATGTTAACTCTAGAATTTAAAGCAGTTACATGATGTACTTTTGGGAATAAGTATCATTTCTTTTAGCAACAGATTTAAAGAAATTTAAGGTGCTGGGAATTCATAGTAGCTATTTTACTTCTTCCTCTATATCATATATGTTATAAAATTCAGCACCAATATACTTTCTTCTCTCATCATCACATACCCTTCCAACATACCATACACTTTCTTATCACTGCAACTTTCTTCATGTTGTTGATACTATTTAAAATTCTATCTCCACCCCTCCCCCTAAAGCTATTTGCAAAGAAAACTCATATTCATTCTGCAAGGTGCTACTTAAATATCACCATCTCTGGGGAGTATTCTCTGTGCACCTTCTGTCCACACCTCTTTGAACAGAATTAAGCTTTATTTCCACTTTATTTTTAATCATATTCCTTTCTCAATACCTCTAGTACTTCCATGATCTGATCTACTAGTTTCAGGTCTGTCAACTGAATTTGTCCATGAATCCCCTTATAGCAAGGACTCTGTCCAGTTCATAATTGTGTCTTTCTAGTATTGGACAATTCCTCATTGATAATTGACATTCAGTAAATGTTTGTTGCTGTAAACAAGAAATTTCAGCTTAGAAAAATCTGAGGAGAATTTAAGTTGTTCGTAGAGCAATAATTTTGAGAATTATTACAACATTCTTAAATGTATAGTAGGGCCTTCTCTGATTTGAATGTATTTTCCAATTCAACAATTTATTAAAATTGGCTAAGAGTTTTTCACAGTGTTTTTACTGATTTTTACTCCTAGCAGCACTATCTGAGAGTTCCAGTTATTCCATACCTCCATTAATACTTTGCATCTTCACATTTTAAGATGTATATATTGCTCAATTTTGTTAGACATTTCATTTAGCATTTTTGTTTCTGATGTTTATAAGTAAAATTGGCCTATATTAACTAATTTCTGTTCTTAATTTAATTATTTCTTTTATCCTTCTTTCTGTGTGTGCACTGTGTTGCTTTTTTTTTTTCTATTTTCTTATATTGGATACTTATGTCACAAATTTTCATTCTTTATTTCTAATATATGCATACTATATGCAAAGCATGTTTCAAATGTTTCTCTAGGACTTCTTTAACAGCATTGCACAACTGTTGAGATGTGGAATTTTTATAACTGATTTTTTTCTGTTAGTATTCTGACTTCTATTATGTGTTCTTCTTTGACTTGAAAATGACTTAGAAGTCTGGTATTTAATTTTCTAAATATATACACTTCGGGAAGATGATTTTTTTTGCATTTTGTCAGAGAACATGTTTTACATAATATTCATTACCTTTCAATTGTTGAGAACTGCTTTAAGGACTAATGCAGGTATCCCTGATATGAATGTTCTCTGTATTTGTTGGATCCCGTACATGACCACTAGATCAGAATTACTTATATTGGACTGCTCGATCTAAACTTACTAATTTCTTTGTATGCTTAACCTATGAATATCCATGATAGGTATATCAAAATCCCTCTCTATGATGGAGGATTTTTCAAGTATTCTTATTTTCTACCAGTTTTCTTTGTAAGCTTCACAGCTATGTTTTAGGTTCATACAAGTTCAATACTATTATATTTACAAGGGTACTTCAAAAAGTTCATGGAAAGATTCATATTATCTTTTATTTCTATTTTTCTATAAATTTTTTGAAGTTCATGTATATATATAAATATATGTATATATCATTAACTAAACTTCCTTTTTATTTATTTTTAATTGACAAGTAAAAATTGTATAAATAAGGGATCTTTAAAAAGTTCATGGAAAGATTTGTATTATCTTTTAATTCTATTTCTCTGTAAACTTTTTGAAGTACACACATATATATACATTTGAAGTGCATATATTTACATATCATTAAATAGTAAAGTTATTTTTTCTTTATTTTTAATTGACAAGCAAAAATTGTATATACAAGGGGCCTTCAAAAAGTTCATGGAAAGATTATTATCTTTTAATTCTGTTTTTCCATGAACTTTTTGAAGTACCTTAATATTTATGTTGTACAACATGATGTTTTGATATATGTATACATTGTGAAATGGCTAAATCAGGCTGTTTAACATGTGCATTACCTCACATATTTATCATTGTTTGTGTGTCAATAACACTTAAAATCTGCTCACTTAGCAATTTGGGGGTACTTAATATATTGTTATTAACTATAGCCATCATGGTGTACAGCAGATATTTTGAACACATTTCTCCTATCTAACTG
This sequence comes from Cynocephalus volans, assembly GCF_027409185.1. Classification (NCBI taxonomy): domain Eukaryota; kingdom Metazoa; phylum Chordata; class Mammalia; order Dermoptera; family Cynocephalidae; genus Cynocephalus; species Cynocephalus volans. The sequence goes on along the minus strand of NC_084468.1, from coordinate 104,877,819 downwards.
AAGTTTTGTACACTTTGATGAACATCTCCCCAATCCCGTCACTTCCCTACCCCCAGTAACCACCATTCTACTCTGTTTCTGTGAGTTTGACTTTTTTATATTCCATATATAAATATGTGAGATCATGCAATATTTGTCTTTCTGTGCCTGGATTATTTCACTTAACATAACATCTTCCAGGTTTACCCATGTTGTTGCCAATGACAGGATTTTCTTCTATTTTTAAGGCTGAATAGTATTCCATTGTGAATGTAAACCACATTTTCTTTTTCCATTCACCCACTGATGAACACATAGGTTGATCCATACCTCACCTATTGCAAATAATGCTGCAACAAACATGGGAGTGCAGATATATTGATTGCATTTCATTTAGATATATACCCAGAAGTGGGATTGCTGGATCATGTAGTAGTTCTATTTTTAATTTTTTGAGGAATATCCATATTATTTTCCATAACAGCTATACTAATTTACGTTCTTACCAACAATGTGCAAGGGTTCTCTTTTCTTCACATCCTTGCCAACACTTGTTATCTTTCATCTGTTTGATAATAGCCATTCTAACAGGTATGAGACGATATCTCATTGTGGTTTTAATTTGCATTTTCCTGATGATTAGTGATGTTGAACATTTTTCATATACCTGTTGGCCATTTGTATTTCTTCTTTTGAGAAATGTCTCCTCAAGTTTTTTTTCCCATTTTTCAAATCAGGTTATTTGTTTTCTTACTGTTGAGTTGTTTGAATTCCTTATATATTTTGGATATTAACCCCTTATCAGATATTTGGCTTACAAATATTTTCTCCCATTCAGTAGGTTGTCTCTTCACCCTGTTGATTGTTTCCTTTTCTGTACAGAATCTTTTTAGTTTGATGCAATCCCATTTGTCTATTTTTGCTTCTGTTGCCTGTGCTTTTGGGGTCACATCAAAAAGTCATTGATCAGGGCCGAGCCCATGGAGCACTCGGTAGAGTGCGGAGCTGGGAGCGCGGCGACGCTCCCACCGCGGGTTCAGATCCTATATAGGAATGACTGGTGCACTCACTGGCTGAGTGCCGGTCACGAAAACGACAAAAAAAAAAAAAAAAAAAAAAGAAAGTCATTGATCAGACCAATGTCATGTAGCTTTTTCTCTGTGTTTTCTCCTCATAGTTTTAAGTTTCAGGTCTTATGTTTAAGTCTTTAATCCATTTTGAATTGATTTTTGCATATGGTGTGAGATGGAGGTCTAAATTTACTCTTCTGCATGTAAGTATCCAGTTTTCCCAGCACCATTTATTGACAAGACTATCCTTTCCCCTTGTGTGTTCTTGGCATCTCTGCCAAAAATCAATTGACTTTAAATGTATGATACTAAACTTCTTTATTCACAAAAAAATGCTGATGTTTATATAGTCACATAGCTTCTCATTGGCAATAGCCTGATATCACCTTTTTCTTTTTACTTTTGACTTTTCTGTGTCATTAAGTTTTAGGTATCTCTCTTATAAACCGAATATAACTAGATTCTTAAAATCCAATTTGGTAGATTTTGGTAGTCTCTGTCTTTTAACTAAAGAGTTTATTCTATTTACATTTATTGAAAATACTGACCTATTGGGATTTATTTCTACATTTTATTTTGTAGTTTCTGTGTATAATACTTTTTGCTCATTTTTCTAACCCACTATCACACTCTATTAGATTGGGCAACTTTTATCAATTTTCTTTTTCCCTTTACTGCTTTGAAATTTATACATTCTTGTTTCTCCATGGCTGGGCTGTAAGGAAAGTGGTCATCACTATTTCCAAAAGTATGTAAATTTGTTTAGGTCCCATCCCAGATGGTAGTTATATTCTGAATGCCCTATCTAATTGCATGATGTGCCAAAAGGAATCATCCCAGAGGTGATTTAAGAGCAGAGCTGCTGGTGTTGTTGGGTTCAAGGTTTTATGTTTGTTTCTGATTTTTGGCAAAGTTTTGTTCTGATCCTAATTCATGCACAGCCAATAAGTTATTCCCTGTGAGTGACAACAATAATTAAAAATCAGTTTTATGGTCTGAACACTTGGCAAGTTTGGTCAGTAATAGACAGCAAAGAGGCTTTATTGTTCATGTTTTTTGTTTGTCTATTTGTGTAGAAATATTTCTCAATTTCATTGGGAAGAAGAACAGCTCTTTGAGATATTAAAAACTGTGATGTTGTGTTTCTGTTTATACTTTTGACCTGTTGCTAAAGGTGTAGAACTATGGATATAAGCTCTTGTGTATACCTGTAATTGAGAAAAATTTTTATCTCTCATTGTAAGTGTAAAATATTTCCCTACCTCTGTGGACATTAGTAAATTAATTTTTATAATTTAATAAATATAAGGTATTTAAAAATAAGGATCAATTCTGATTGGCTTGTAGAAATTTGTGTTTACATAAATGTAACATGCCAGGAATTCCCACAAATAAAAGAACTGATTTCTAATACTTTAACTGTACACATTTGTTAAGAAAAAAATATTTTCTTACCAAATATTTTCTATTAAAAATATTCATGTAATCAGGGTGACTTCTTAGATAAATCAGATTGCTTTGATAATTTTGGTTTAAAAACACTTACATGGATCTCCTCTGATTTTGTAAATGTGGAGTGTAAAATAAAGAAGTAACTCTTAAATAAGAGTTAGGTTTCTCATGAGGAGATCAGTTAATCTGAACTTCCTAAACTTTTCATACCTGTTTACTGATCAGATAGGCTAACATTACTTACATGTAATGTTCAAGACTGTAAAAAATATAAAATTGTACTCAATTAAATTGAAATATAATTCTGAAAAACATTTTATATCAATAGTAATTTTCAGTGGCATGTCTGCTTAAACATAATTTCCAAGGTTTTTAGCTAACTTTTTGACCCTGGACTGACAGTAAATTGGATTAATTATTGAGTAATCTTTGAATGTTTGGATAATTTCCATGCAGATAGAATGCTGAAATATTGGTCAGTAATTTTTGCTTATAATTTACATTTGCTATGGAATTCTGATTTTTGGATTATATTGCTAAACATGTTCATTTTTTCCACTTTAAATGGGTGTAAAAATGTCGCATGTCGTTATAGGTGGTCTTTTTGTATGTTCAATTACTTACCTCCCAATTTTCTTTGTGAAAGAGAAGTTAACTATTTTGATTAAAGATGAGGTTGAAACAATCTTTGGAGCAATGGTTACAGAAAAAAGACTAACTGTGTATGCAAAGTAATGGGATGCATTTGTATTTATCAATGGGAAAAGAGAGTAGTTTTGTCTTAAAGCAAAGAGTCTGGTTGTCCAGAAAATTAAACAGAATAGTGAAAGAAAAATATTTGTATGGACAGAGAAAGTTTAGAAAGTTTGCATAAAATAAACTTTGTCTTAGTTTATAATAATCGCAAGTAATGAGTCTGAAGAAAAGCAATGAAAGCCATTAAAATTTTGGCAAACTTTTCAAAAACTTTTATGAGTTTAACTATCAGATCAAAAAAAAAAAAACATTGTGAATTCTTTACTGCTAAAATATTACATTAACAGAGGACTAGAACGTGGTTTTCTCTGTGTTAAAATGACAAATTGATGTGGAAGTATTCAGTCTGCTTTTATGAAGAGGTAGTAAAAGTTATTTGTTCCTTTCCATGTAATCTGCCCAGATAGCCAAGATTCTCTTTTTTACCAGGTTAACTTTCTGTGTTTATGCTACTTTGTTATGTCCTCAGTTATTTAAAATAAAAACCTAAAGTTCCTTACTTCTAAAAGAGCTAAGATTCTTTATGGTTGTCCTACCTTCTGCTTATGTTTGTTTAAAAATAATATGCTGTCATTTTGATTAGCTAGAAACCAAGTTACAACCATTCATTGTTCTCAGGTACCAGTGCTACCAGCTTAATCAAATGACCAATCTCCTCTGTTAATGCTTTGGTTTTTGTCTTCTCAAGACACAAAACTTGGAAAAATAAAATGTAAATGAATAAATGAACGAATTCAATGTCTTTTTAAACTATATAATCTTTTTTTTAACCTTACTTTAAGAAACACTGCTAGAAATATTCTTTGGTTTTCTTTTTATGCTCCATATTTCATAATTAGCTTAGTATAATAGTAAAACCTGCAAGAGAAGATTGTGAAATTAAAGAAGTTTCACCTTTACTGGTTGAGTAGCATTCAGGTAAATATGTTATTAATCTAAATATATTTCAGAGATTATATAATTTACAGGAAGGCTCTCATGTGTCCATAATATGTTACTACCTTAAAGAGAAATATTGATTAAATCCCTATGTAACAGTTGTGTACTATGCAAACAGAAAATTTTACTCTTTTCCATTCTGATATTGCTGGTTACTGATATAATTAACCCTGGCCATTCAGCCTTATCATCAACAGGCATTCCAATTTCCTTTCACGCTTGCTTGAAAGCTTTGATATAAGGTAGAGGCTGAACATTCAGTCATCTACAAAGTAGACCAGTTTCAGAGCCTCATGAAAAGGATTGTACCAGGTACTCTAACAATTGATACCTCAAGAAATGGACTCATGGCTATAGGCTTTGGAGCTTAAGGTGGTATTATGTAGACAACTGTCAGGTTATATTAGAAGAATGAGTCAGGATTTCCAGGGTCCATATCAGTCCAGGATCAGATAAATCTGTGAAAGCAGACTGTTTAGCCAACACCAAGAGAAACAAGAATTGGTTACATAGGACTGAATTAAGTGTATTTGTTAGAAATATCATTGGCATCACTGACCCCTCAGAATTTAGTAGCATGTATTTTTACTAAATTTCTTTACTTTTTACTGCAATGTAATTATACACATAGGTTCAATTAGGATCTGTTGTCATTTTTATCAGGAAAAAGTTCTACAAATAAATTGTACAACCAAGACCGTACCTAGTATACCATGTTTGAGAATAAATCTTATTAAATAGACATAAAAAGCTCACCATTAAGAAATAAGAGCTGTAATTCATATATGACAATGATGTATACAAAGCCCTCCTAGGAAACTGGACTAATACGTGTTAATACCTGGACTAATTCTGTTCCATGAATTAGAGTCTTTGCCATACAGGTAGTAAGGAGGCTCACTTCCTGAAGGTCAAGAACTTTGGCAAATATTGAGGAACTCAAAGAGAAAAGAGTTTAGTCACATTTATAGGCACTACAGCAAAATCTGGTGGAGCTGAACTTTTGGGCTTGACTTCTTAGTTTCAAATTAGAAGAATAAATTTAACAATGTTCCAAAATATTCTACAAGTTAGGCTATGGAAGAAACAGTCATTTTCACAAATTTCTGGTGGGAAGGCAAATTGGTACAATCCTTTTGGAGAAAAATGTGGCAATATCTACCAAAGTAATATAGGTACTTATGTTTACACTCAGTAACCCCATTTATATTCAGTAACCCCATTTCAGAATTTATCCTGAAGTTATACCTCCAACAATAAGAAATACTCATTGAAACATTATAATTGCAAAATACTGAAAACAATCTAAGTTCTCACATAGGAGAGTTCTTGGATAAACTATGATACTTTCACACAATTACTACACAGCTGTATAGAAAAATGAGGAAGATACCTATATACCTTGCATTATTTCCAGAATATTTTTTAAGGGAAAATAAGAGTGCAAAAGAGATTCTATCGTATACTACCTCACATGTGAAAGAGCAGAGAATACAAGAAAATATACATGTGTTTTCTCAACTGTGGAAAAGGAAACTCAGAAAGGATAAAAACAGAAATGAATGAGATTGGTTACCTACAGGCAAGAGATATGAAAAGAGTAGAATAATGGGAGAATAGAATCAGGGTAGAAGGAAAAAGAAAGTGTCACTTTTCTCAGTAGACGTTTTTGTGTAGTGTTTTCTATAGTTCTGATTTAAACCCACGTTGATGTTCTACGTGCAATTAATTAATTGAAATTAACCAGAATAAGGGGAAATTCTAAATGAAATACAAATAGTAACAAATTACCTTAACTTTAATACAAATAATTTAGATAGCCACAATAAAGGGGGTGATAAAGAAACGAACTCGCTTTGGAAAGTAACTAAGTAACTTTGGAAAACTACTTTTTTCTATATATCCTAAAGCTTAAGACAAAAAAATAACTGTATACTATATATATAATGTACTCTAGTTGGTAAATCTGTTTTTTATAGAGTTATGGACTAGAAATTCTAAAACTATTTTATATGTTCTAAAATTAAGTAAAAAATAAATACATTGTGCATAATGATAGCCAGTTTTCTAACTTTCGGAGAGAAATCAAAAAATAAAGATAAGGAATAGGCTAGAATAATTCCTATGGTGTGGTTGGAATTGGAAATATGAAATCACTATTTTTAAAGGTTTTCTAATATACGTTTCTCTCTGTATATTTATGCATGGATATGTATATATGTACACATATAAATATGTAGGGGTGTGTGCATGTGTGTTATAAATTTTTCCCACTAAGAATATAGATGTGAATATATGGATGCATTTCCATTTATGTATTTCCTAGCTTGGTCCATTAAGAGAGCCTGAAATCAATCATGCCTCAGTGACTGTAAGTCCATCTACTGCCCAGATCTTGGTTCCTAAATACCATTCTCCAACAAAAGGAGCCAAGGCCCCCTGAGAAATAACAGATTCCACAGCTGGGGCAAGGAAAGTACAAAATAAACTTGGAACTTCTTGTAGTTACGGGAAGTAAGGACGTGTTCAGAAAATGATGAGAATGTATCAAAATGCACAAAAGCCAACCTGAAGAGGCTCCCAATGGCCAAATCTGGGATAATTTGAACTAATAAATAGTGGCAGTAATGGATTATAGAACATAGAATAAAACAAATATCCATAAATTCACATAGATAAAAGTGAATAATTAAATAAATTAATAGGGCAGAAGGGATATCTCTTCCTTATAGTAAAATTATAAGGAATAAATGTGTAAGGAAGCATAGAAATAGAAAATCACCTTTTGGCAAACACCACAGTAATTGTTTTAGGCAAGATTCATAATGCATTTTAAAATTATTTGGTGAAAGTATGAGAAACAGACTTTTTACGTAAACTCAAAGTATCTCTCCACACATACAAAAAGAATTAATTTTAAAGAAAAAGAAACTTTACAGTGGAGATACCTGGTAGACACCACCTAACCAAGTGCTCACCAATAATGAGACATCTTCACACGTGTCCCCTGGTACAATGCACTGAGAAGGAACCAACTTCACAGTTAGATGTTAGAGGTCACATTGTCACAAGACATACAATGTTGGCTCTACCTTGAGACCAGTGACTGAGCCCTGTCCACTTTACCTCTTATATGGCCTTCAAACCTTTACTGGTCACTCAAAGCTCACAGTACTAGATCTTGCCACCAAATTAAACTGGTTATAGTCACATGTCTGTTCCTGAGTTAGGGAGGTAGACCTATTATAGTGCCTCTAGACTAGGCCCCAATGGAGAAGAAGTAATCCTTCAAAAGGCAATCAAAGTGCAAATAATTAAAGCAAACTATAAGTGGAACATAAAATAATTAATAAAATAATAAAGAGCACTTGGGCTTTGCAATCTTACATACCTGAACTTCTTGAGTCTGTCAATAACTTACTTGGCTTTGTGACTGTGAGCAAGTCGCACGAATAACTTGATCTTCAGGTTCTTCTGCTGGAAAACAGGATAATTCCCTCTGTTGGTCTGTGTTGAGGATTAAATGAGATAATTCATATGGTAGTCCTATCTTTAGTTTTGTGAGGAACCTCCATACTGTTTTCCATAATGGCTATTATGGGAAAATAATGGAATTATTTATAATAATTTACATTCCCACAAACAGTATTGAATAAGAGTTCCCTTTTTTTCCACCAGCATTTGTTACTTTTTGTCTTTTTGATAATAGCCTTTTGAACTGGGGTGAGATTATATCTCATTGCGGTTTCAATTTGAATTTCCTTGATGATTAGTGATGCTGGCCATCTTTTCCTATGTCTGTTGGTCATTCATATGTCTTCTTTTGAGAAATGTCTATTTAGGTCATTTGACCATTTTTTAATCAGATTATTTGGTGTGTTTGTTTTTGCTTTTGAGTTGTTTAAGTTCCTTGTATATTATGGACATTAATCCCTTGTTGTATGAATAGTTTGTAAATATTTTCTTCCATTCTGCAGGTTACCTATTTACTAAGGTGATTGTTTGCTTTGCTGTGCTGAAGCTTTTTAATTTGATGTAGTTTCATTGGTCTATTTTTGCTTTTGTTATCTGTGCTTTAGAAGTCTTCTCTATAAAATATTTGCCCAGACAGATGTTATTGAAGTGTTTCCCCTATGTCTTCTTCTAGTAGTTTTATAGTTTCAGGCCTTACATTTAAGTCTGTAATCATTTTGAGTTGATTTTGGTATATGGTGACAAATAGGTGTCTAGCACTATTCTTCTGCATATGGATAACCAGTTTTCCCAACAACATTTATTGAAGAGGCTGAGCTTTCCCCAATGCATATTCTTGGCACCTTAGTGCCAAGAATCAAAAATCAGTTTGCTGTAGATAAGTGGATTTATTTCTGGGTTCCCTATTCTGCTCCATTTGTCCATGTGTCTGTTTTTATGCCTGGTACTGGCACAAAAACATGATGTTTTGGTTACTATAGCTTTGTAGTATATTTTGAAGTCAGGCAGTGTAATGCCTCAGCTTTGTTCTTTTTGCCCAGAATTGTTTTGACTGTTCAGGATCTTTTGCATTTCTACATGACCTTTAGCATTGTTTTTTCTATTTCTGTAAAAAATATCATTCATATTTTAATAGAGATTGTATCAAATCTGTAGGTCAGTTTGGGTAGTCATTTTGACAATACTAATTCTTCTAATCCATAAACATGGGATGTCTTTCCAGCTTTGTGTGTCATCTTTAATATATTTCATCAGTGTTTTGTAGTTTGCATTGCAGAGATCTTTCACCTCCTTGGTTAAATTTATTCCTAGGTATTTTCTCTTTTCTTTTTCTTTTCTTTCTTTCTTTCTTTTTTCTTTTCTTTTTCTTTTTTTTTTTTTTTTTGGTAGCTATTGTAAATGGGTTTGCTTTCTTGATTTCTTTTCAGCCAGTTCTTTGTTGGTGTATAGAAATGCTACTGATTTTTATACATTGATTTTGTATCCTGCAACTTCACTGAATTCATTTTTCAGTTCTAAGAGTTTTTTGGTGGAGTCTCTAGGTTTTTCTATATTTAAGATCACGTTGTCTGCAAACAGGGACAATATGACTTTCTCTTTTTCCAATCTGGAAGTCCTTTCTTTCTTTCTCTTGCCTAATTGCTCTACCATATGATCCAGCAATCCCACTGCTGGGTACTTATCCAAAGGAAAGGAAATTAGCACACTGAACAGATATCTGCACTGCACCCCCATGTTTATTGCAAGACTATTCACAGTAGCCAAGATATGGAATCAACCTAGGTGTCCATTGACAGATGAATGGATAAAAAAAAATGTGGCATATATACACAATGGAATACTACTCAGCTATAAAAATGAATGAAATTCTGTCATTTGCGGCAACACAGATGAGCCTGGAAGACATTACGTTAACTGAAATAAATCAAGCACAGAAATAGCACATGTTCTCACTCATATGTGGGAGCTTAAAAAAAAAGTTGAGCTTAAAGAAGTAGAGAGTAGAACGTAGTTACTAGAGGCTGGGAAGAGGAGAGGGGAAGGGAGAAAGAGAAAGGTTGATTAACAGATAAAAAATTATAGCTAGATAGAAAAAATAAGTTCTAGTGGTCTACAGTACTGCTAAGCATCTATAATTAACAATAATTTATTGTATGTTTTCAAATACCTAGAAAAAAGGTATTTTTTCTTATCACAAAGAAATGATAAAATTTCGTGATGATGGATATGCTAGTTACCTTGATATTATCATCACACGTTGTATACATGTATTAAAATATAACTCTGCACCCCATATATATGTAAAATTATTGTGTCAATTAAAAAGCTGTTCAATAAAAAAAGATCATCTAGGTGGAGCACCCAGAATTATGCTCGTTAAGAGGCTCTCCATAAGTGTTCCCTTTCCCATTCTTTTTTCCTCCCAACACAATAAAATAATTACTCTTGTCATTAGAATTCTTTTACCTTAAAGTGAAAAGAAGCCACATATAAGCTGTCTTAAGTAAAAAGGGAATTATGAGTTCACAAGCTAAAAATTCCTGTCTACAGCTAGTTTCAAATATACCTGGATTTAGTGCTCAAAGGATATTAGATAAGGTTTCCTTACTCTGCGCATGCACTAGATCAGCTGGAGTGGATGGAGAAAAACATAGCCATGCAGACTGAGCCCACTTTAGAATTTGTGAGTACAGATCTCAAAATGTTTTCAGCATTGCTCTGCAACCCAACTATATTTTTCTTTTCACTTCTCTCAAAGGATCAACTCCTTGGAAGCACAAGTGAAGAACATTTCTCCTTGTCAAAGTCATCTACCAAAATACAGTCTCTTTCTTTTTTTTTTTTTGTTCTGACTGGTAAGGGGATTGCAACCCTCAGCATGGTATGGTCTGCACCACACTCAGCCAGTGAGCGCACCAGCCATCCCTATATAGGATCCGAACTCACAGCCTTAGTGCTATCTGCGCTGCACTCTCCCGAGTGAGCCACGGGGCCGGCCCCGAACCACTGTCTTTATCTTTATTACTATCCTCAGGCTCACAAAACTCAACAACCAAATTGATGGTGCAAATAACATCTTGGCCAGCTCAACATCAACATACACTAGACCTTGTCATTACCAATAACTTCACTCCCACCAAATTTTTCAAGCATAAAATTCTTAAACCACCAACTTAAATCAAGTAAACTCATTTCAACAATTCTATGAAGACTTCTGATGTTTTGACCTTACCACTTTTCCACCAACCACGACCTTCTTCTATCCACATTTCCCATACTATCTATCACTGTAATCACTTCCTTGAATACTACTCTCCCTGACACCAGAGGTAAGGGTCTGGGGAAGCCCAATGGCTGGCCTCAGCCTACCTCATCCTCTTATCAGGTTCTTGACTCCACCACAGGAAAGAATTCAAGAGCAGAGTAACAGTAGAAAGTGAGAAGTTTAATGTAATGGGTAAGAAATGCAAGCTTCACAGGGAAAGTGCAGCCTAGCTCCAGAGACTGAGCTGGGCCTACACTAACTGGAATACAAAAGCAAGAAATACACACTTACAGTTTAGTACATAGTGTACATTGGCTCAAGAAAGTGAGCAGCTGCCCATTAGAAATAAGTTTAGCACAAAAGTAAAGCATATACACCTCAGGCAAAGTGTAGGTTGGCTCTAGAGAGAGTGACTAACAACCCTGCTTTCTTCCTGGATTCAACTTTTATAGTTTGGCAATCTGGTACATATTCATGCTATCTAATGAATATTCAACTAAGGGGGTGGTTCCCAGTTATGCAACCTAGTCTTTCACATGCTCAGTTGGTATCTTTTAGAGCATGCTCATTAGTCAGATTCTACCACATGCACCAAATACACTTAGAATATTCTAGGTGCTCTCTAGCACCTCCAGTGGGAGGTCATTCAAGTGATAAACTCCTTTTTACTGAGCATACTCAGCCAGTGAGATTACATAAGTCTGCCCTCTGTGGCCTCAATGTCCATGTGCTGGTGCCAACAATGGGTGCTACGGGCTATCATAGCTCATGACTCAGAGGCAGAGCTTGAGTCCCAGGGGAGTGGTTTGAGACCTAGGGGAGTAGCCTGAAACCCAAATCCAGGGAGACTAAGCACCTCCTATCTCTTTCCCTCCTCCATGATTCCATTCCCTTAATCCTAAGGGATAATGAAGGATGAAGGTCCGTCTTCGGTAGCTGCTTCAGGCTGGTCAGGGCTGGAGGCCTTGCCTATCTGGGAAGAGAAATCTCTGAGTACCTGCCTGATCTAGGAACCCCCGCTCAGTTTTGGGTGGTCAGGTCAGAATAGCTTAGAAGCCATGTAAAGTGATCATCTTCATGTGAAACTATTGAAGTATGGAAGAGATGAATTTAACAAGAAGGTTAAAGGGACAGGGACCAAAAATCAAAAGCCATAGGATGGCCACTAATGGTCCCAACAAGGGTAAAAAAACAAGTGACTGAGGGCAGATAATTCTTTATAGATTCCCAAATACTTTGAGAGTAGGATTGCAGAATTCGTGCAACCAGGTGGCTCATTCATATATTCTCCCTACATCTTCTACTTGGCATTAAGTGTATATGTATGTACAACATGTTTTATTTAGCACAGCACATACTCCCCCCTGTTTGGCTAGAAAATAATCCAGGGACAGATGATTGTCTAGGACAGCACCAACTAGAAAGTCGAGGGATGCTTATAATTTTTTATGGCATCCCCAGTTGTCTGGGCTAACTCGCCATGGTGTTAGTCAGATTCCATAAGATGGCTTCATGACACATGAACCCTCCCCAGGGAGCAGATAATCCAATAACTGCTCCAATATCTGCTAACATTGGGCCTATGGCTCATTATTTTCTGTATGCTCTGTCATAGATTTTGTTATACACAAATACGTCCTCTGGAGCCAGGTGTACCAGTGTACATTGTCCTGTAAATATTACATTGTCTGTACATGGGTAGGCCCTTGCTTTAGGAGGTAAGGAAAACCTTCTGTTTGGGTGTACAGAATCTGGAAGCCAGTTTGAGGGGTCTGTGCACAAGAAGATATATCCCAATGGAGCACAAACCCTTTTGGTAGCACTGGTGTCAAATTCTCTAAGTATTTGTGATATCCAACCAGGGGAATTGAGAAAGTAGCCCTCCTGATTGGGGATTCATTTCATTACTAAATCCTGTCTTAAGGATGTCAAAATCTACTTTCCAGGGACCTAGGGGCAAGTTATATCCTTCCCACAGACTACAACTAACTTTGGTACCTGGGGTTCCCCTGTTACTAGTATTTGTAACAGGACACTAATGGGTGTCATTTGGAATACTAGAACCTGAGAAAGTCATAGGGTGTATTGTTGGGGCAGTCCAGATCATGGGTCTTACAAAGATGGTGGGCCGTGTTAAGAGTGGCCATTTAATTTTCATTTTACCTATCTAGATAACATCTCATAGACCCCAAAGTACGGGAAAGGAAGCTCCCATTCAAAGGCAATTTATCTTAAGATTCTGTAAATGATACTAATTTTTTTCACTTGAAATATATAAGATGTGCTATAACAAATCATCTTGTCAAGTGTAACCACTGTCCACATAATTGAACTTCTGGGATAAAGAAAGTATATTTAAATGGATTCCCACCCTACCTGATGGGACACATCTAACTCGACTATGAAATGACACATCACACATCACCTTGCTGCTGATGACATGCCTTGGGATCTCTGCCTTAGCCACTGTAAGTGATAAAAGGAGGACGGTTAGACAAAAGATGTTCATTTTTATCATTCTAACAAGAGCCTCTAGACCCAGAGAAACCCATGGACAGAATAAATCTTTACTGAGAGGAGGGGGGTTGGCAAAATAGCAGAATGACTGTACAATACTCCGTGTCACCAGGAAAACTGCTAGACCTAGAATTATCTGCCACATCACTTATCTGGCTGAAAGCTGATCCCTCAGGACTTTTCTCTTCTGAATAGGTATTTGAGACCTTCCACAGGTTCACATAAATAGGTAGAGCTGTCTCCACCCTCCCGGGGTTCCTGTAAAGGCTCATGAGAGACAGATTTTACCCAAGAAAGATGGACCCAACTAGTAAATCCCTGTAGCTTCACAGCAGTTGGAGTAGACATTAACACTCAGTAGGGTCCTTTCCATTTAATTTGCAATTGGCTTTCTGGTATTCCCTCTTTCCAAGTTTTCAGAAAAACTTCACCAGCTCACGTAGGTGATTCTAATTGTGCTGAAGCTGGGGATGGTAAAACCTTGTTCCCAAATTCTTGGAGAGCTAACTGCGTCTGATTTAGTGATGACATACCTGACCATTTGATGTGTTTCATTGCTGAAAAGAAATTCTGATGTTAGAAATGGTCTACTATATGTCATTTCATAGGTAATCTTAGGTGCCATTCAAGTTCTCAGGAGAGCTATGGGCAAAAGGTCTATCCATGTTTCCTGGCATAGCTCAGCTAAGGTCCTTTGGATAGCATGATTGGCCTTTTCTACCTTTCCCGATGATTGTGGCCTCTAAAGAAGAGTGTAGTCTATAAGAAATACCTAGGGCAGTTGCAACTTGCTGTGTGACATTTGCTACAAAGTAAGGACTGTTGTCACTCTTGAGGGATCTAGGAAGCCCAAACCTGGGTGTAATCTCTTTGAGCAGATATTCAGCTACCTCTACAACCTTTTCAGTTCTAGTTGGGAATGACTCGATCCAACCTGTAAAAGTATCCACAAACACTGGAAGGTATTTGAATCCTTTGGCAGGTGGCCTCTGAGTAAAATCCAATTGCCAATCCTCTCCTTGGCATGTTCCCTAATATTGGACAGGTTTTGAGAGGACAGGAGGAACGAACGGGATGATTCCCAGGGTTATCGTGAGTGCATAATTCACATCCCTGTGTTACTTCTTTAATAGTCTGAATAAGTCCCTTGCTTGCTGTACAAATTTAATCACAGGAGCCCTACCCAAATGGAAGGAATCATGGAGGTGTTTAATTACCTTCTATTGTATATTTGGGGGCAAGAAAAGCCTATTGCCTGTAATTAACCAACCCAAAGTGTCCCTGTGGTAGCTTCAAGCCACAGCCCACTGTTTCCTCCATGTCATATTGAGGAGCTATTCACCAATTGTAGTGGATTGAATTATGCCCTCCCAAATCTCACTGAAGCTTGAATTGTGTCCCCCGAGTTTTATGTATTAGAAACTTAGCCCCCACTGTGACTGTTAAGAGGGTGGGAAATCCTATTACAGTAATTGAAAGGTGGAGTATTGAAGAGGTGACTGGATTGTAGGACCATGCTATAGTGAATGGATTAGAAATGGTGGTCAGGGTGTGGTTCTGAGGGCATAAAAAGAAGAAGGGAGTCTGTCTTTGTGTGTATACACACACACACACACACACACACACACACACACACACTGGAGCTGGGACACACTCTTCTCTCCTTCTGTGGACATCAGAGCTCAAAACTTCAGCTTTTAGTTTCCAGGGATACCATCAGATTCCCTGGTCTCGAGGCCTTTGGACTTGGACTGAGCCATGCTACTGGCATCCAGTCTGCAGACAGCCTTCACTAGAGCAATGCCAAGTGGAAACATGGGGTCAGAAGTGCAGCAAAGAAATCCCAATAATGCCATGCCTAGTGGAGCCATGAGAGTGGGACTGCCGTGGAGACCCTAGACCTGTGGAGCTACCAGAGTGGGATGCTAGCCTGTGAGAGCTAAAGCATCACTTGAGACCAGGAAAGCCATAGAAATGGAGTTGCCCAAGGACTTGGGAACCCAACCCCCACACAAGTATGCAGAGGACATCGAACACGGAGTCAAGGTACCTGATTTGCCAGCTTTGAGATTTAATGTCTGCCTTCTTGGGTTTCAGACTGTTTAGGACCTGTTATGCTTTTCTTTTGGCCTATTTCTCCCTTTTGGAACTGGAATATGTACCCTATGTTTGTCCCACCATTGTATTTTGAAAGTAGACAACTTATATTGATTTCACAGATGGGACTTTGAACTTTGGACTTTGAACTTTTGAGTTGAAAAGAGTTTAGACTTTGGGGATGAAATAAATGTACTTGCATGTGAAAAGACATGAGTTTGGGGGGGGGGCAGGGGAGAAATGTAGTGGATTGAATTGTCCCCAAAACTCACTGAAGCTTGAATGGTGTCCCCCAAGTTGTATGGATTAGAAACTTAGCCCCCACTGTGACTGTTAAGAGGGTAGGAAATCCTGTTACGGTAATTGAAAGGTAGAGCCTTGAAGAGGTGATTGGATTGTAGGACCATGCTGTAGTGAACGGATTAAAGATGGTGGTCAGAGGTATGGTTCTGAAAGCTTTAAAAGAAAAGAGAGTCTTTCTCTCTCTGCTCTCTCTGCTTCCACCATCTTGCAATGTGAGACCCCCTGGGTCACTGTCGCCGCCACCAGATGGACTTTGGACTTCCCAGCCTCAGAAACTGTAAGCAATAAATTTTGTTTCCTCTATAAATCACCCAGTTGCAGGTATTTTGTTATAAGCAACAAAAATGGACTAATACACCAAATTTAGGGGCTTGAAATTAAAATAGCCTGCAAATATACTTTGGCTATCACTGCTGCTTTTGCAGCCTTTTTGGCACACATATCCCCCTTTATGATAGTTGAATCCCCTTTTCAGTGTCCCCTGCAGTGCACAACTGCCACTTACTTGGGGTCTTGCACTACCTCAGTAAGTTCTAAAATTTTGTCCTGGTATCTTATGGGGGAATTTCTAGCAGTTAACAATCCCCGCTCCTTCCATATAGCACCATGAGCATGAAGCACCAAAAAGGCATATTTGGAGTCTGTGTAGATATTTAGTTTAAGGTCTTTGACTAGATGTAGGGTTCAGGCTAAGGCAATGAGCATAGCCTTCTGGGCTGAAGTGTTTGGAGGTAGGGCCTCTGCCCCTATGGCCTGATTGGCTCACTACTGTATATCCTGCCTTGCGATTCCCATTCTCCATGAAGCTGCTTCCATCAGTACACCATTCACCCTCTGGGTTCAGTAGGGGTTCATCTTTTAAGTCAGGCCTGCTAGAGTAAATCTGTTCTATGGTTTCTATGCAAGTATGGACAGGATAGCCTTCAGGGTCTGGTTCCAGCAGCAGAGTGGCTGGGTTTAAAGTCTGGCAAACTTTGAGTCACTTCTGCTGTTTCCAGAAGGAGAGCTTCATATTTAAGTAACCTACCACCCATTAGCCATTGATGACCTTTGGCCTCTAAGACTCCTAGAACCTAATGGGGTGTTAGCACCTCCAAAGGCTATCTCAAAGTTAATTCGTTTACTTCTTCTACCGTAGTGGTGGTGGCTGCTACTGCTCTTAAATAGCCAGATGCCACTGTATCCAATTGCTTAGAAAAATAAGCCACCTGTCTAGGAATGTTTCTCAGTTTTGGGGTGAGCACCCCTAAAGTGATTCCTTTTTTGTTTGTTTGTTTGTTTGTGACCAGTAGGGGATCGCAACTCTCGGCATGGTGTGGTCCACACCACGCTCAGCCAGTGAGCGCACTGGCCATCCCTACATACGATCCAGACCGGCGGCCTCAGCGCTAGCAGCGCTGCACTCTCCCAAGTGAGCCACAGGGCTGGCCCCTTCTTTTCTGCTACATATTAGATAAGGAGCTTTTCTGAATTTGGGAGCTCCAGAGCCAGGGCTGTACTTGACTTAACCTTCAGGATCTGGAAGGCATTTTGATAGCCTCCCTTCCAATCCAGAAGTGTACATTCTGGGCCCTTAAGGGCTTCCTATAGTGGCTTTGATATTAGGCCAAATCCTGGGATCCAAATCCTACAAAAACCTTCCATTCCCAAGAAGGCCTTAAGTTGTCTCTTGGTGTGAAGAGGCTGCAAAGCCAAGACTGTCTCTTTCCTCTGTGGGGTCAACATCCGGGTCCCTTGTGTTAATAAATACCCTACGTGTTTGACCTTTTTGGGCAGAGACTTGGGCCTTTTGTGGAGAGACCCAACGACCATTTTCCCTCAGTAAGTTTAACATTATTACTGTATTTTTATCTGAGTCCTCCTTGGTGGGACTGCATATCAGCAGGTCACCTATACTGCAGGAGAATCGTCTTTTCTAATTGTGACTGTCTGAGCTCTTTGGCTAACGCATTCCCAAATAAATGTGGACTATCCCTAAATCCCTGAGGTAGCACTGTCCATGTAAGTTGAGTAGCTGTCTGGGTCTCAGGTGTCCATTCAAGTGCAAAAAGATATTGGGAATTAGGATGTAAGGGGATGCAAAAGAATGTGTCCTTTAAGCCCAGTACCTTACACCGCTCAGTTCCATCAGGAACTTGGGACAGAATTGTGTATGGGTTAGGAATGAGAGGGTACAAAGGCACTACTGCATCATTCATAGCTGGCAAATCCTGTACAAACTGATACTCTCCACTGGGCTTTTTCACTGGGAGAATTGGAGCATTACATGGAGATTGGCAAGGTTTTAGTAACCTGTATGTAAGAAATTTATCAATTAAAGGTTGCAGCCCTCATTTTGATTCAAGTTTAATTGAATACTGCTTTTTACAAGAATAGTGGTAGGGTCCTTCAGGGCAATTTGAACAGGAGGCACTTTTAGAGCCTTTCCTGGGCATCTACCTGTGACAATATGTGAACTGGTATCTTATTAGTAGTTGTTATTGCTGTTGCAACTGTACATAGAGACATTAATAGTGGTTCTCTTTTTTCCTGGGGTGATCAATCTGGCTAGATAGGGGGTAGCCCCTAGCTGAGCTAGCAAGTCTGTACCCATCAAAGGGATAAGGGATTCAGGCATAACTAGAAACTTGTGGGAGAATGTAAACTCTTTGAAAGAACAATTAAGTGGGAATGTAAATCTTTTAAACTGAGGCTTCCTATATATTCCTGTTATTTTGCAGGTTTGAGAGGAAAGGGGACCAGAGTGGTGAGTTAAAACAGAAATAAGAGGCTCCCATGTCAACTGGGAATTTGAAATTGTTACCCTCTGTGTCTAGGATTACCTGACGCTCACCTGCAGATATGGTCAGATGTCCATGAGGAGCCATTATCAGGAGTCTCAGGTCCCGTCAATCACTTGCCTTCTTGGTCATCATGGGCTCAGGAATCTCAGGCCCTCTTTGGGCTCAGGAGCACTCCTTTTACCAGTGGCCCTCCCTCCTGCATATGGGGCAGGGTCCCAATACCCCTTCCTTGGCTTGCCAGGTACAGCTGGCCTTCCAGTGGCCATCTTGGCCGCACTTATGACATATATGCCTCAGGTCTCTGGGCTGATTAGGCCTTGGTTTTTCAGGACCTACTCCATAATTGGAGCCTTGAAGAAGGTAAACCAGAGGGAGCAGAAAACTTAAAGCTGCTGCAATTATTTGTGCCTTTTGCCTAGCTTTGGGCCCTCACAGCCTCTTCAGCTAGATCTCTATTATCGTATACTCCAAAAGCCATGTCCAGTAATTAGCTCATTGGAGTCTGGGGCCCTGTGGCAGTCTTTTGAAGTTTCCACCAGATGTCAGGAGTTGATTGGGTAATAAAATGCATACCTAAGAGGGCTTGTCCCTCAAGAGAATTACGGTCCATATTAGTGTACTTTCTAATTGCCCCCACTAGGCGACATTGAAACAAAACCAGGTTTTTGTCTTTCCCTTAGGTGACCCAGTCATAATTTACCAGTTTAGCTATACACTTCCTCACGCCCTCTATTATGCATTTTACCATACGATTTCTATGATCAAGATCTGCAGATCCCCTGTGATAGTCCCACTGTGTCTCTGCCTCTGGGAAAGCATTCCTTCCTGCATGGAAAACAGCATGGTCTTCATATTGGATAGCTAAGAAACTGAGAATAATACCCAAAAGCATAGAAGGAAGGAAAAATCCACGTACCATGTCTGATGGTCCAGGATCAGGCAGAGTAGTAGGACCCTTAGTAGCTCAAGGTTGTCCTTGAGTGTGCATGTGGTTGCATTGATGGAGCCTTGGCTGTTAGGGGGCACTTTTCTCCTGGCTGGCTCACAACAGATGATACTGGAGGAGTGGGTCTGGGGAGGCCCAATGGCTGATCTCAACTCACCCTTTCTTTTACCAGGTTCTTGACTATCTAGTGAATACAGGTTCATGCTATCTAATGAACATTCAACTAAGGGGGTGGTTCCTAGTTATGTAACCTAGTCTTGTTCATGCTCAGTTGGTTTCCTTTAGAGCATGCTCATTGGTCAGATTCCACACTCCAGGATAAAGAACTTTTCACCGAGCATGCTCAGCCAGTAAGATTACATAAGACTGCTCCCTATGGTCTCAATCTCCACATGTTAGTATTGAGAGTAAGTGCTACAGGCTACTGTAGCTCAGGACTCAGAGGCAGAGCTTGGGTCCTGGAGGAGTGGTTTGAGACTCAGGGGAGTGGCCTGAAGCCCAGAGGTGTGTCCTGAAACCCAGACCCATGGAAACTGAGGACCTCCTACATCACCCCCACAACACACAAATTCAGTGCCTTTTTCTCTTGTACTGATCTAACAAAAACCCATGCTCTGCCAAAGTCGACTATCTGCCTACACCCTACCTTAGTCTGAGCAGCTGAATTTAGCAAGAGAAAATCACACCCTTTATCTCACTAGGTTTACAACCATGAAACTTTAGTAAGTGTTACACCCTGCCTGGCCATGCTACCACATTCTCTAGTTGATTTCCATTCTCACACTCTTAAGATGACTATTTCACACCGGATTCTCTCTCAACAGTCACTTAATATAAATAGTGGTTGAACGAAGGATGAATGAATGAATGAATAACTCTTAGTCCTTCATGTGTCTATGTTAGCCTTTTTCTCCATGTTTTGGTCTGACAGCTGAAATGGCTTCAAGCTTCACATGCTATACTGAAGAAGAGAGACTGACTCCCAAAATTACTGGAAAGTCATTGTATCTTACGGTTCTCTGTTCAAGTCACATACTTGTCTCTGAACCTGTCACCAAAAGGTAAATGTGATGTACTAGTTGGCATAGATGAGGATTGAGTGCGGCTGAGAGTGGCTGAGGGGGTAGATACTCACTGCAACAGCAATCAGGTACTTCACACAAGCCAAGTAACTTGAGATCAGTTCTTGGCTCAATAGTAAATGCAATGTCAGGGTGGTCATCAAAAGCTTAAGCTTGGAAACTGTAAAAAGTGAAGGCTGTTTCTGTATTTTTATACTCTTATAAGAGCTTTTGATATTATAATTTCTCATGCACATTTTCTCCTTAATTTACAGCCTATTGTGATTTTCTTTACCTATTTTGTGACAGATGACTCGTCACAAAATTATTCTAGTTAAAGAAAATTCTTATTTCTGTAGAATATTGTAATTTTTTCTATAGAATATTATATTTTTATATAATTTTAATAGTAAAATTAAAAATACACCCATTATTCTTTTTCTTTACCACAAATATCTAAGTCTTTCTATTCTATCCTTCCCTTAGCATTTAGGGTACAAAGCTTAATTTCAAAAGTCTTATATATATTTTTGTGAAGGGGTAAGAATTTTATTTCTGAAACACTTATTCTAAATACTTGGAATGTTCTTTCCCTCAATCAACATGGCTAACTTCCTCAGCTCCTTCAAGCCTTTGTTGAAAAGTTTTCTTCTCAATGAGGCCTACTCTGTTAAAAAATGGAACCCCAAACCCAAACCCTTCCATTCTCTTATCATTTTCATAGTACCTATCACCCTTTAAATTCCATATAATTTATTCCTTTTTTATATTTGTATTTATTGTCTATCTCTTTCCATAATGCATTCTCCAAGAGGTGAGAGATTTGTCTCTTTTTCACTGCACTGTGGATTGAATGTCCCCCCCCGCCCACACACACTCATAGAAACTTAATCCCCACTGTGACAGTGTTGAGAGGGTGGGAAATCCTATTTTGATAATTGAAAGGTGGGGCCTTTGGGAGGTGACTAGATTGTGAAGACTGTGCACTCATGGATGGATTGATCTATTCACAGTGTAATGGGTATGGTTCTGGTGGCTTTATAGGGACAGCAAGTGAGGAGTTAGCCATCTCTCACTCAATTCACATGCCATGTGACACCCTGCATTGCTGTGAAGAGTCACCACCCACCAACAAGGCCCTCACTAGATACGTTCCCTGGACTTTGGACTTCCCAGCCTCCAAAACCTTAAGAAATACATTTCATCTTCTTATAAATTACCCAGTTTCAGGTATTCTTTTATAAGCAACAGAAACGGACCAATACACACTGCATCTCAAGTCCCTAGAAGAGTATGTGGCATTTAGTATATGCTCAATAAATGTTTGTTTTATGATTGAATGACCACCTTTTAAGCAACAAAATGCTAGCATGCCATTCAAGTAGCTGTGATTTGAGAAAAATTAAAGTTTCTCTATATTAATGTTTTTAGAGTAACAGATTCTCCAGGTAACAATGATGTTTCTAGGTATCTAAGAGTTTTTATATTAGTAATTGAGGTTATCCTTTCCCCCAGTTTCTGACAATAAGATGAATATTCTAATTTATTATTAATTTAATAATATCCTTGTCATCATATACTAGGCTAATGGCTATTTTCGTGTCATTATTAAATCTATATCCCATTTCCAGACAAAGTGTTGATCACTACCCCATGTCTGGTCCATGTGCTAAGCCCTGGGGACATAAATAAGTCAGTCTCCCAGCTACAGAGAAATAATTGATAACACTGCTTTCTCATTTAAAAGCATTCTTATAAATTATATGGTAATTTTTGTACAGTTCTCAAACACAGAAACTAGGATGGTGCTGGTAAAACAGATTTTGGAGTTTCTGGTATATAGAAATGATGGCTGAAATGATGTGTTGGAGTGAAATTGTCCGAATGAAAAGAGAAGTGTATGTTATGCCCAGTGTGTGCACACACGTGTATCCTTGTCTATCTGTCCTTTACAATTTACTTCTAAAAATGAAATAAATAGGAGGCTCTAAATGTATCATAGAAATCAGTTTATACTGATACTGTTCCTTTCTACTAAAGAAAAAAAAAATAGTTGACAACAAAATATAACTATGTATAATATTCAAGAAATTAATCATTAATCATATTATTGTTTTTTTTTAATTAAAACTATTAAATCAGAAACTTGCTAAGCAAAATATCTTCTTAGGTAATTTTTAAATCTTAATTCAAGGAACTATAATTATACAAAAATCTGTTGAACATTAAATGTGTTCTCAATTTTTAATAAATCACGACCAGTAATCTAATTGGTTTACTGGAATTAAAGGAATAAATAATCCCAAAGAGACCTGGACTTATTAAATATATTTTAATGAGAACTAAAAACATTTTGGTAGTTGAGTAAGTCACAAGAGATTCATAAATTTAGGTAATAGTGATCAACTAAAAAAATTAACAAAATTAGATTCCAAGTATATTTATCCCTAGTTTTCTTAATAATTAAGGCTTATTTGATAATACTTGTTTGACAGATGCTCAGTAATAACTTATTGAATAAATAAATATTTTTCAAAATAGAAATGCCTTTGTTTGTATAATTACAAACCTATAACACATCGTCACTGGGAAATTTAAGGCAATACAAAAAGCTATTGCTGTAGACTAGATGCCCCCCAGCCGCATTGAGGTTTAATTTCCACTGTTAACTTTGAGGATAGGAAATACTGTTATGGGGGTTGAAAGGTGGGGCCTTGAGGGGGTGATTGGATTGTGGGACCATGTCAAAGTGAATGGGTTAATAATAGTGGTCATGGAAGTGGTTGTGAGGGCTTTAAAAGGAGAGTACTGGAGGAGCTCTCTCTCTGCTCTTTGTGTTTCCACCATCACACA
Source organism: Cynocephalus volans (assembly GCF_027409185.1). Lineage (NCBI taxonomy): Eukaryota > Metazoa > Chordata > Mammalia > Dermoptera > Cynocephalidae > Cynocephalus > Cynocephalus volans. Next base: position 104,854,324 of record NC_084468.1, on the reverse strand, counting down.
ATGTGAGACCCCTGGGTCACTGTTGCCTCCACCAGATGGACTTTGGACTTCCCAGCCTCAGAAACTATAAGTGAAAATTTTCATTTTCTTTATAAATCACCCAGTTCTGTGTATTTTGTTATAAGCAACAGAAGAAGACTAATACAGCTATAAAGTTGGAAAACAAATAAACCTATAGTAATACATCCAAAGACATATTTAAATTTTAAATTTTAATTTTAACATTTTGGTATTTCTCTTTTCTTTTAACAGCTTTATTGATATAACACATGCCACACAATTCACCCATTTAAAGTGTATAATGCAATGATTTTTCAATGTGTTCACAGAGTTGTGTGGACATCATTACAATCCATTTTATAACATTTTTATCACCTCCAAAAGAAAAGAGCCATAGCCCTTGGCAATCGTTCCCCACTTCTTCCCAAACACCCTTCCCACCCTAAGCAACCACTAATCTACTTTCTGTCTTTTTTGATTTGTCTATTCTGTCTGTACAGTTTATATAAATGGAATCATACAATATGTAGTCTTTTTGGCTACTTCACATAGAATATTTCCCAGGTTCATCATGGTGTGGCATTTATCAGTACTTTGTACCCTTTTATTGTTGAATAATACTCCATTGCATGGATATGCCATATTCTGTTTATCAATTCATCAGTTTATGAACACTTGTGTTGTTTCCACTTTTTGGCTATTATGTACATTCATTTAAAAGTTTTATGTGGACACATTCATTTAAAAGTTTCATGTGGACACATACTAGGAGTGAAATTTCTGGGTCATGTGGCCTCTCTGTGTTTAGTCTCCAAAGCAACTGCACCATTTTACGTTCCTACCAGCAGTTGATGAGAGTTTCAATTCTCCACAGCCTCCCCAACACTTGTTACATTATGTCTTTTTTTACCATAGCCATCCTAATGAGAATGAAAGATGTTGAGCATCTTTTCATGAATTTATTGGCCATCTATATATTTTCTTTGGAGAAATGCCTATGCAGGTTATTTGCCTATTTTTAATTGGGCTATTTGTCTTTTTATTGTTGCATTGTGTAGAGCTAGGTCTGAGTCTGGAGCTCACAGTCCCCTTGAGCCCATTCACAAACACTTCGCATGCAGATCTATGAGCTAGGTAGCTGGACAAAATGGTCCTTGGCCTTGGCTGAAGTAGGAATAGTCTTTATTCAGCACACACAACACTAGGAGCTAGGCAGTACAAAGGAGAAACTCAGAAAGTCCACTGCTACCAGCAAAGTCCAAAGAAAAACTGAGCAGCTGCCGACATCTATTTTTAGATGTGAGCTCTGCCGGCCAGCTTCCTTCACAAACTGCAGAACACACAATAGCAGCAAATTAAAAAGATACATTGGTGCACATGCCACTAACTCCACCCACACACAACTTGTTTACAAGAAATGTCGAGGGAGCCTGACTAAATTATTCTATTTTCCCCACAAATTATGAGGGGTTTTTTTACGTATTTTAGACACAAATTCCTCATCAGATATATGATTTTCAAATATTTTCTCCCATTCTGTTCCTGGTCTTTTCAATTTCTTAATGGTGTTCTTTGAAACACAAAAGGTTTACTTTTATAAAGTCCAATTTATGTATTTTTCTTTTGTGCTTTGTGCTTTTGGTATCATATCTGTAGAGCTAGAGCTGGGTCTCTGGTGCTCACAGATCCCTCCAGCCCATTCACAAACCCTTCACACCCAGGTCTATGAGCTAGGTAACCAGCCAAAAGGTCCTAGGAGCCTTGGTTGAAGTAGAAATAGTCTTTATTCAGCACACACACATCTAATAGCTAAACAGTACAAAGAGAAACTCAGAAACTCAACTGCTACCAGCAAAGTCCAAAGAAAAACTGAGCAGCTGCCAGCAGAGTAAACATGCTCTATTTTTAGAGGCCAGCTCTGCCTGCCAGTTTCCTTCACAAACTGCAGAACACACAATAGCAATTAACTAGAAAGATACATGGGTGCACTGTGGGCACCAACTCCACCCACACAACTTGTTTACAAGAAATGTCCAGGGAGCCACAATATCTAAGAAGGCTTTGCCTAACCCAAGCTCATAAAAATGTATGCCTATATTTTCTTCCAAGAATTTTATAGTTTTAGCTCGTACATTTAGGTCTTTGGTCCATTTTGAGTTAATTTCTGTTTCTGATCTGTAGAAGGGACCCAACTTTACTCTTTTGCATGTAGATATCTAGTTGTCTCCTCACAATTTGTTGAAGAGACTACTCTTTCACCAGTGAATTTTCAGGGCACTCTTACCTGAAATCAATTAACTGTAAATGTAACAGTTTACTTCTAGACTCTCAATTCTATTCCATTGGTCTATACAACTGTATTTATGCAAATCCCACACTGTCTTATTACTGTGGCTTCATAGTAAGCTTTGAAATAGGGAAGTGTGAATCCTCCAGTTTTTCCAAGATTGTTTTAGCTATTCTGGGTCTCTTAAATATCCATATGAATTTTAGGACCAACTTCTCAAATTATATATCTTATTATTTGTTATTTGATAGTATTGTGGCCCAGACCCTTTTATGAACTCAAATTTCTTTATTTTTACTACATGTAAAATTCTGCTGTATATTCTGAAATGCTTAAAATCTTAATTCTAATTAAAAAAAATTACAGAATGACATAGTCTTAAATTAGGACCTCGAGGGTAGAAACACTCTATGTAGAAGTGTTGGACATCATCATCATTATATAAAGGGTCTCTTTAAAAATGGCAATGTACTTAAAAACATATATTTGAGGGAGATAAAACATACTGCTCCAAAAAGATCACATATAACTTTGTTTAAAAATGACTTTATTACAATACAACCTTTATTTTTCACATATATAATTATAGTGGTTAAGAAAGACCCTCTGAGGAGGCAATATTTGAATAGAGACTTAAAGAAGAAATGATATTTCATGTGAGGAACTGGGCAAAGTACATCTCAAGCAGACGGAATAGCAAATGTAAATTCTTGAAGCAGGAACAAGCTTGTTATGTTGGGAGAAGAGCAGGAAATGTGGTATGACTGAAGCAGAGTAACAAAGATGAGGAGGAGCAAGTAAGTTCATTAAAGCAGGTAAAGATGAGATCATGTAGGACCCTGATTACCACGGTAAGAAGTTAAAATCGTATCCCAATTTTACTAGGCATGATTTAGGCAGAGTGACATGATGCAATTTAATCTTTAATAAGATCACCCTGGCTGTTGTGTGGAGAACAGATTGCAGAAGGACAAGAGTAGGATAGGGGCAGGGAGGCAAGTTCGTAGTCCAGATGAGAAATGATTGTAAGTTGAACCAGTGAGGTAGCCGAGTAGATGATGAGAAGTGATCAGACTTAAGACATATTTTTAATACACAGAAATCAAGATTTGCTAATTAATTCACTGTGGGGTATGAGAAAAAGAAAGTGACTCCAAGGTGTTTTACCTGAGCACGTAGAAAAATGGAGGCACCATTTCTGAGTCTATAAGGGCTTGGGGCAAAAGCTTTTGTGGAAAGGAGACAAAATTGAAAGCTTTATTTTGGGCATATTCATTTTTAAATAATTAGATATCCAAATGGAGATGCTGATGAAGTTGAGTGTGGAACTCAGAGGCCAAAACTTACATTTGTGAGGCAAAAAAATTATAGCCATCCAGAAAGGGCGTATAAACAGGGAGGAGCAGATGGCTGAGGACAGCATCTTGGAGCATTCTGAAAATAGGGAATCAATAAGATGAAGAAGATACACCAAAGGAGACTGAAACAGAGCACCCATGGAAAGAGGAATAAAATCAGAGAAAGTCTGCTATCCTGGGTGCCAAGTGAAGAAGGTGATTCAAAAAGGAAAGTGTGGTCAAATGTGTCACATGTGAAAAATCAAGTTAGACAAGGACTGAGGATTGACCATTAGGTCTGGCAATGGGGTGATCTTTGACAAGATTACATTCAGTGGAGAAGTGGGTCAGATCTTATCAGAGCTGGATCAAAAGAGAATGGAGTTTTAAAAAAGGGGGGCACAGTGAGTATAGAAAACTTTTTAAGGAATATCATTATAAGGGAGGCAGACAATTCCAATGGCAACTAGAAGGGGATATAGAGTTAAGGAGAGCTTCTATTTAAATATGGGAGAGAGTAAAGTGAACTTGTATGCCGATGGGAATGATCAAATAGGTGGGGAAATTTCGATGATGTAGAAGAGAATATAACTGTTGGAGCAAAATCCTTGAACTAGTGAGATGGGAGGTGATAAGATGCACAAATTGAAAGGCTGGCCTTGGTGAAGACCGGGGGAATAGCAGAATCTGTAGGTTTAGGTTGGCAAATTTGGTAGTGAAAATATAAGCTGCTTCTCTTGCATTTTCTTATATTTTCTTGGTGATGTAAGGAACAAGGTCAACAGGTGAGAGTGAAAAAAGTGGGTAGAATTTTTGATGTTTTCAGAGAGAAGATATAAAATAATCTTGGGAAGTGGGGGAAGATTGACAAAGGAAACATGATTGGAATGCTGGGCTTTACTGATTGTTCCTTTGAAAATTGTTGTCATAAATTTAGGTTGTTGCCTTATAATTGTAAATTGTGCACCGTGAATGCAGTTGCGAGTGTGCATTTTTCTCCAGCATCACTGAGCTAGTCTGTTACAGATGCGGAATAGGTGAAGCAGTAGATTTAGCTACAGGTTGAATTTGTGTCAGCCAAGTAGGACATAGGGACAGAAAAGCAAGGTTGTTGCAGATGAATGAGAGATGAATTATAATATTGGATCATCACGAGGGCAGGTGAGTAGGAAATGAACTATCTTTTGTGCTGGGACTTTGTGTCAGAAACTTTGCAAGTTTGGGCAAAAGCTTTGGTAGGAGAATCAAAACTAAATGCTCAGGCCAGGGGAGCTAGAAAGTCTTGTGGCAAGGAGCAGGAATGTAAAACAGGTAGGATAAAAGGAGGTCAGGGATGAAAGAGAGAATAAAATAGGCAGACAATGTCAGCCCCGAAGTCACTGAATTTCAGTCTGCCAGCTGTTAGCTTTGCTCGGGGTGGGGCAATAGCTGGAACACAATAATTCAACGTGGGATGTACTGTTCTAACAGAGACAGCCACCAAATGCTACCTTTCAGTGGAATGTCCCAGGACATCCCTGAGCAATATTTAAAGTGGTCCATCCTAGTCCTAAAAAGGCCAATGGATCAAGAGCCCAACCCTGATGACAAAGATGCTTTAACTCAGTTCTCTCATGCTGGCTCACAGGGTAGCCTCATGTTTTCACGGTACATCAAGAACCTTGCCACAATCTTAATGTGAGATGAATTTCTAAAACATTTTGGGATGTCCACTGTGTGTCCCAAAAGCTGGGACAAGGACTTCCATAGCTTGGTATTTGACTGGTTTGCTGACAATACTGTTCTTTTCTGAAACAAAATGTAAGTACTGTGTTAGTTCATTTTCTGTCATTGATAACAGAACACCTGAAACTGGGTCGTTTATAAGAAAATAAAATTTATTTCTTACAGTTTTTGAAGCTGGGAAGTCCAAGGTCCAGGGGGCACATCTGGTGAGGACCTTCTTCTTGGTACAGAGTGCGATGGAGACACGAGATATCACATGGTGATGGCTAAGCAAGAGTGCTGCTTACCATTCTCACCTTATAAAACCACCAGAGCCACTCTCTGATAACCCATTAAACCATTAACCCATTAATCCATCAATCCATTCATGAAGGCATAGTACTCATGATCCAATCACCACTTAAATGCCCTATCTTTCAAATACAATATTAGGAAGTAAGCTCCAACATGAGCTTGGAGAAGGAATTCAGACCATAGCAAGTACCCAAAATGCAGTCCCCCCCGCCATCATTTGCCCATGAGGATCCATTATTACACTTTACCACTATATAAAAAGCCTTGGCAGGGCAAACAGTTGTGTAAAAGATATTTTTCCTCTTCTTTTAATAGAAAACTCTTTTCTTGCTGTCCAAGTATAATAAGTATTATTTATTAAGTGTTTACCAAATGCCAGACTACACTAAGTTTCTTGCATACATTGCCTCATGTATTCATCTCAATATGCCTGTAAGGTAAGTATTATCATGACCCTATTTTTGACATATAAGGTAATTGAAGCCCAGAAAGTAACCCACTCAAAGTCACATGACCCATAAGGGTAGGAGGCAGTACTCAAACCCAGAACTTTTTCCAAAGTCCTTGCTCTTAACCCATATGGGATTTTGATTTATAAAGAACTGGAGATAATCTGGGAAGACACACCACTCAACTGGTATTGTTCCAAAGCAAATAAATAACTTGTCTACAGAAAGAGCAGTTATATTTGAGTTTCAACTAAATAACAACTATAATAATTATAATAGCCCCCCCCCAAAAAAAAATGAACCAAAAACACAACATTAACAACAGTGGGTTTGTTTGCTGAGTAGTTTGCTCAGAAAGTTGAGGTCCTCAATTCAATTCTGAACTGTCTGTTGTCAAATGCCTTGTCTCCTGTGCTACGTAAGAATAAAAAATTCTCAGAAAATCCACACAAAATTTAAATACAGTTAAATGCACAGAAACCACAGTTTTTTTATTGTCCTAGGGATAATTGCTGTGTTAAAATCACCCTCCATCAAAAATTAAAATCAGGATCTTGAAGAGATATTTCATTCCCATGTTCACTACAGCACTGTTCAGAATAGCCAAGATGTGGGAATAACCTAAATATTCATCAGCAGATGAACAGATAAATAAAATGTGGTATATGAATACAATGAAATATTATTCAGTTCTTAAAAAAGAAAAAAAATATTTTTAAAAAGAAAATTTTGCCATATGCAACAACATTGACAAACTTTGAGGAAATTATGCTAAATGAATAAGCCAGTCATAAAAGGACAAATACTGCATGATATCATTTACATGAGGTATCTAAAACACATAGAAGCAGAAAGTAGAATGTTGGTTGTCAAGAGCTGGAGCTGGGGGAAATGGGGAGTTGCTATTCAATGGGTATAAGTTTTTAGTTATGCAAAATGATTAAGGTCTGGAGATCCTCCATATGATCTTGTGCCTACACTTAACAATAATGTATTGTACAAGTAAAAATTTGTTAAGAGGGTTGATCTTATATTAAGGGTTCTTATGGCAATAGAAAAGAATCACCCTCTGTCAGCTTTTTTTTAAAATGTGTGTTAGTTTCTTGATTAATAAAATGTATACATTTTATTTCACTTGAATATGAAATTCTAATTCCTCTTTATTTAACTCTGGCTCAAATCTTACCTTCCTAAAATAAACTAGGAAACGTTCGTTTTGTAAAAATATTAGTTCTAAGTACCTGCCAATATCTTTCTTTCTCTTCTTTTATATCCAACAGAAATAACTCAAAGTTTTATACAAAAATATTCTAATGATATGGATTTTACGGGACATTATATTATGTCATTTCATTGCATAATGCATCTTAGTTCTTCTATCCATCAAAATATAGTATCATATATGGTTTCCCTAAGAATTTTCTTGCTCCTGTGAGTAGGTATATATGAAGGAAGAAATTGCTTTCCAACATGGAATTGGGCTGACTTTACTTACATGTATTTGGAGATTTGTATAGTAATTTTTCTTTTTCTCCAAAGAGCAACCAAAGTAATTTTTAAAGATGGTAAACATAAAAATTTTAATGTGAAGACTAGAGGGAAGATTTTAATTAAGGAGAGGGCTGATAAATTTTCCTGTTGATGACAACTCTAACATCGTAAAATTTCTTTGTGAGGACGATGACAGAAAAGAAAGGAGGGTGCTTTTATAAAGTCATCATTAGTATTACTCAAGGCAATGAGCTGTTAAGCACAAGCTTAATTATGACCTCTGTTCATCATCCTGATACTAATGCGCCAGATGCACTTTTCCGGCTCTGTCAGTTGACTGAGCATTTCCTGCCACGTGTGTGGCTGTCTCCCGTGTCCAGAGGAGATAGATCATTCACCCACATCTAGCCCCAGGCAAGCTCCAACTCATTTTCTTTTCAAAATATCTTGTTCCTTGGAACAATTTCTGCAAGAAATCAGACTGAAAATTTGCTTGCTTGCTCACCACATCCTAGGTCATACGAAACAGGAAAGAAGGGCCTCATCTCTGACTGTTCTCATGATACATGACTGAAATTTGTCAAATGACAGGATAATTTTAAAAGGAAAACAGTTGTTTTGACATAGAGACATTCTAGAAGCTTCACTAGCTCTAGGAGATAATGAAAGAGTTGTGTGCTGCACAGCTACAGGAGGTGGGCACTACCAACTCTAGTGCTGCTCTGCGACTAACACTTCCTTGAAAGTCTTTCATTTATTTCTCAACAAGGTGAGCTCAAGTTGGATAAAGAATTGTATTTTTTAAAAAGACAAAGTAACAAGGCTATAAAAGGGAATATTTTGATTCTTATAAATGGAAGGATGTAAATTAATAACATTTTAAAATTCTAAACTATCTTTCACTAACAAAGAATACATTTCTCAAATTTTTAAAGAGTAAAAATTAATATCAAATTTCATTTTCTTACTAAGAGAATCAACCTTCTGCTATTTCAAGGTACTCACCGTTGTTTTATTTTTAAAAGAAAATTTAGACCACATTTTAAGTAAAACAACAGTCTTACAATTTTGTTTGGTTGGGTAAAGTTTTCTTTTTATGCATAATTTCAAAACTCAAGGATTAGTCTTCAGCATTGTACTGACAGATGTGGCCTAGGATACAAATGCAATTATTTTTGTCTTTAAGGGTAAAAGGTCTTTGTTCTTCAGCAGTTGAACACACCCTCACACACATGCACACACGCACAAGCATCCACAACGTGAAAACTGAGCTTCTGCCAGGCCCCTCTGCCATCTGTGCAAGGTAGAAATCAGTAACTTGATAGGCTTTGTCATAGAGACTGACCATCTGCAATCCTGGTAACTATTTAAGCTCTAAGCTCCCTGCAGGAAATCTGTTCAACGGTTTTCTCAGGTCATCTAGCGCTTTATGTTTTCAACTATTTTAAAACTAAATAAAAGGTAAACCTTGGGAGAAATTTCCTTTCAAGCAGAGAATGATACAAATAAGCACTTCTGAAGATCATATCCATCTGCATACACTTTGACATTGTGCATTTCTGGAAAGATATGGCTAGTTGAAGATATCAATCAGTAAACAGGAACTGTGAAAAGTTGTGTTCAAAAAACACAGAAATTGGTTGGTTTTAACCAACAGAGTGGGAGAAAATATTTGCAAAATATATATCTGACAAAGGATTAATATCCAGAATATATAAGGAACTCAAACAACTTTACAAGAAGAAAAAAAAGCAACCCAATTAAAAAATGGGCAAAAGAGCTAAGTAGACATTTCTCTAAGGAAGATATACAAATGGCCAACAGACATATGAAAAAATGCTCAACATCATTCAGCATCCGGGAAATGCAAATCAAAACCACATTGAGATACCATCTAACCCCAGTTAGGATGGCTAAAATCCAAAAGACTATGAACGATAAATGCTGGCGAGGCTGCGGAGAAAAAGGAACTCTCATACATTGTTGGTGGGACTGCAAAATGGTGCAGCCTCTATGGAAAATGGTATGGAGGTTCCTCAAACAATTGCAGATAGATCTACCATACGACCCAGCTATCCCACTGTTGGGAATATACCCAGAGGAATGGAAATCATCAAGTCGAAGGTATATCTGTTTCCCAATGTTTATCGCAGCACTCTTTACAATAGCCAAGAGTTGGAACCAGCCCAAATGCCCATCATCAGATGAGTGGATACGGAAAATGTGGTACATCTACACAATGGAATACTACTCAGCTATAAAAACGAATGAAATACTGCCATTTGCAACAACATGGATGGACCTTGAGAGAATTATATTAAGTGAAACAAGTCAGGCACAGAAAGAGAAATACCACATGTTCTCACTTATTGGTGGGAGCTAAAAATTAATATATAAATTCACACACAAACACACACACACACACAAAAAAAAAAAAAACCCGGGGGGGGGGAGAAGATACAACAACCACAATTATTTGAAGTTGATACGACAAGCAAACAGAAAGGACATTGTTGGGGGGGAGGGGGGGAGGGAGAAGGGAGGGAGGTTTTGGTGATGGGGAGCAATAATCAGCCACAATGTATATCGAGAAAATAAAATTAAAAAAAAAAAAAACCACAGAAATTGATATTGGTATATTCATAGAATTGATATTTTTGATATAATATTAGATAATTTGGGTTATTTAGTATCAACATAATACAGCTACTTTCAGTAAATTTAATCCTTAGAAATGAGGTAAAACTGCCTGTGCTGCATTATTAAAAGGAGCTTTTATAATATATAGCTAGCATAAAGAGGATGTGCTAGTAAAAATGTTAGAAGAGAACTTCATCATGAAAAGTCCCATGGCAAATGTCATTTTCTACAAATTGTAGAATCACTAGCTTCTTCTCATAAATGTACAATAAGAATGATTAACTTGTGTGAGTTAAGAAAAAAAAACACAAATCAAGAGGGGAGAAGGTAAGCTGGAAAAGACCCCAGGTGTTTCCATAACCACCAAAAACACTAGCGAGCCCTGCCACAAGAGAGTCCCACAGTCTTTTTGGGACCCAGGCCCAGTTAGAGTAGCTAGGAGTTAGTGTAACTGCACAGTCTTGTAGTGGAATCCCCGGAGAGGAAACCTCCTCCTGCCTTGAGCGGCTGTGACGCAGTGCCATCTTGGAGCCACACCTATGGCTGGAGTGTGCCCTGCCCTGGACACGGTGAGACTGACTTCCTTTGTCTGGATGCCCTGCGTACATTCTACCACATTCACATGAGTGCCAGTGGGATCATGGCTCAGGTTGCCTGGAGCCTAGGACAAACAGAAAGACAGATACCAGCACTGTAACCACGCAGCCACCCTTTGTCCCCAGATGAACAAGCAGGCCTACTGAGCAAAAAAGACACAAAGGTGCAATGGTTACCCACACTCAAGGCCTGCCCTGCATGGCCCATGGGCCTGCTGAACCTATAGGTGCCCACACCAGCTCTTAGCCAGCCTGGCAGTAATCCCACCTTCCCCCATGACCCTCCAAATATTCACATGGGCACCAGCAGGACCACAACCCCAGCTGCCTGGAGCCTAGGTCATATAGAGGGACTGAGACCCTGGCTTCTGAGCCCATGTGACAGTCCCTCCCCTCCCCACTGGGCAAGCAGGCAGACCAGCTGGGTGAGGAAGCCACCAGTGAGCTGTTATTCCCGATATCCACGTGCACCCATGTATTAGTCCATTTTTGTGTTGCTATAACAGAATACCTGAGACTGGGTGGTTTATAAAGAATAGAGATTTATTTGGCTTACAATTCTGGGATAGCTGCATCTGGTGCAGGCCTCAGGCTGCTTCTACTCATGGCAGAAAGTGGCAGGCAGCCTGTGGGTACAAGCAGATCACATGGCAAGAGGAAGCAAAAGGGAGAGGGGGGAGGCATCTATTTTTTTAAGCAACCAGCTCAAGGGAACTAAAAGAGTGAGAACTCACTCATGACTCCCTCCAGGGAGAGCATTAATCCATTCATGAGGGTCTGCCCACGTGACTCAAATAGCTTCCAACACTGCCAAGCTGGGGATCAGATTTCCACATGAGTTTTGGGGGGACAACACATCCAAACTCTATCAACCCATCCTGCACAACCCATGGACCTGCAGAGCCCACAGGTACGTGTGCCAACCGCCAGCCCAGTGGTGACCCCTCCTCCCCCTGCAGCCCTCCACAGAGTGGTCAGGGCCTGATGCTCTCTTGCAGGTTCGCTACAGTTTCAACAGCTGATCAGGTGGCCCTCCACAGAGCTGCCAGGACCTGTTGCACCAGTATATACCTACTGCCAGATCAACAGCAAACAAGGCAGGGGATTTAATGCACCAAGGAAGCCCTCTACAGAGCTGCTGGGCTTAGCTGCATCATTACAGGCTTGTACCGGACTCAGCAACTGATCAGACAGCCACCTGCAGGGCTGCCAGGCTCTATGGCACCTGTGTACACCTACTCCTGACCAACAGCTGATTGGATAGCAGCTTTCCCTCTCCACAGCATGCTTCTAGAGAGCCTCTGGGTCCTGCAGCATCCGTGGAGGCTTGCTCCAGGATCAACAGCTAATCGAGCGGCCCGTGACAGAGTTGCCAGGACCTATAGCACTAGTGTACACCTGCTCACTGACCAACAGCAGGTCACCGACTCCATCAAGAAACCCACCCCAACAAGAAACTGCTGAGGGCCACACCACATAGGCCACAAAGGTACCCATAGACAACTCCAAGATTGAATACAGCTGAAGAAGTTGCATGAAGGCTGCACTCCCTCACTCACCAAGATCCAAATTTAAAGTGCCCAACCTGACTGTCAATATAGAACACTTCTACAGAAAAGAGTCTCTCCCTTCAAAAACCACTCCTAAAATTAAAATAAGTGACTATACCACCAGATGCCCAGACATCAACACAGAGATACAAGAAGGATGAAAAAACAGGCCCCAAAAGAAGACTACAGGTCTCCAATACCAGACACTAAACAGGAAATCAATGAATCACCTGAAGAAAAATTCCAAATGGCAATACTAAGGAAATTCAACGTGATGGATGAAAAAATAGATAGAAATCACAATGAAGTGAAAAAAAGAAATTCGGGACATGTATGAGAAATTCAACAAAGAGATAAAAACAATAAAAAAGAACCAAGCAGAAATCCTATAACTAAAGAAGCCATTCAACAAAATAAAAAATATAATCAAGAGCATAAGCAGCAGGCTAGAACAATCAGAAGAAGGAATTCCTGAAGTAGAAGGGAGGGTTTTTGAATTAACACAGTTGGACCCCCCCAAAAAAGATTTTTAAAATGAAGAAAACCTACAAGATCTTTCTGATAACCTTAAGCATACACACATCCATATTAAGGGGATATTGGAAGAGGAAGAGAAAGGAAAGGGCATTGAAAGTCTATTTAATGAAATAATAGCCAAAAGCTTCCCAAGTATTGGGAGAAATAAGGTATTACAGATCCGAAAAGTTCAAAGATCACCAAACAGATTCAGCTCGAAAAAGACCTCCCAGAGACACATTATAGTCAAATTGTCAAAAGTCAAAGACAAAGAAAGAATTCTAAAAACAGCAAGAGTAAAGTGTCAAATCACCTGTAAGGAAATTCCCATCAGGCTAATGGCAGACTTTCCAACAGAAACCCTAAAGGCCAGAAGAGAGTGGGATGACTTATTCAAAGTACAAAAAGAAAAACTACCAACCAATAATACTATAATCAATGAAGCTTTCCTTCAGAAATGAAAGAGAAATAGTATATTTCCCAGAAAAAAACAAAGGGAATTTACCACTACAAGACCAGCCCTTCAACAAATTCTCAAGGGAATCCTACATTTGGAATCAAAAGATAGATACATGTCACCATAAATACATAAGAAAGAATAAAAACCACCTGTAGAACAGGTACACAAATGAGATACAGAAAGAAAATGTATTTCATCACTACAAAAACAACAACAAAAAAACAAACACACACACACAAAAAACAACAACAACAACAAAAAACCAAACAGCAAAGATAAACAATAAAAGGGAAAGAAGGGAACAAAAGAAATATAAAACAACCATAAAGAAATTAATAAAATGGCAAGAATAAGGCTATAGCTTTCAATAACAACCCTGAATGTAAATGAATTAAATTTCCTACTTAAAAAATATAGAAGAGTTGAGTGTATTAAAAAACTAGACTCAACTATATGCTGCTGTAAGAAACTCACTTCACCAGTAAAGACATATAGACTAATAGTGAAAGGATGGAAAAAGATATTCCCCACAAATAGAAACCAAAAATGAGCAGGAGTTGCCATACTTATATCAGATAAAATAGACTTCAAACCAAGAACTATAAAAAGAGACAAAGAAGGACATTATATAATAATAAAAGGATAATGCAGCAAGAAGATGTAACAATCATAAATATATATGCACCCAATATTGGAGCACCCAGATATAGAAAGTAACTATTATTGGATTTAACAGGGAAGATAGACACCAGCACAGTAATGGAGACTTTAACACGCTACTCTCAGCAGAGAAATATTGGGTTTAAACAGCACTTTAGACCAAATGGACTTGACATACATATTCAGAATATCTCACCCAACAAGTGCAGAATATGTATTCATCTCATCAGCAAATAGATCATTCTCCTGGATAGACCACATGCCAGGCCACAAATTAAGTCACAACAAATTTATAAAGATTGAAGTCATTTCAAGTATCTTTTCTGATCATAATAGAATAAAATTAGAAATTAACGACAAACAGAACTTTGCAAACTATACAAATTCATGAAAATTAAACAACATGCAACTGAATGACAAATAGGTCAAAGAAGAAATAAAGCATGAAACAAATGAAAATACAAGCACATTTACCAAAACCTATGGGATACTGCAAAAGCAGTACTAGAAGGGAATTTTATTGCAATGAACACATATAGAAAAACTTCAAATAAATAACCTAATGTTACACCTCAAAGAATTAGAAAAACAAAAACAATTCAATCCCAAAATTAGTAGATGGAAAGAAATAATTAAGATCAGAGCAGAACTGAATGAAATAGAGACCAAAAGAATGATATGAAAGATGAACAAAACAAAAAGTTAGTTTTTTGAGAAGATAAACAAATAGACAAACCATGAGCTAGGTTAACCCCCCCCAAAAAGAGAGAGAGAGAGAGAGAGAGAGAGAAGACTCAAATAAGAAAAATCACAAATGAAAAAGGAGACATTATAACTGATACCACAGAAATAAAAAGACTCATTAGAGACTATTATGAACAACTCTACACCAATAAATTTGAAAATCTGAAGGAAATGGATAAATTTCTAGATACATACAACCTACCAAGACTGCACAAAGAAGCCACAGAAAACTTGAACTAACCAATAACAAGCAGCAAGACTGAAGCAGTAATCAGCAGTCTCCCAACAAAGAGAAGCCAGAACTAGATGGCTTCACTGGCAAATTCTACCAAACCATTATAGAAGAATTAATACCAATCCTTTTCAAACTAATCCAGAAAACTGAAACAGAGGCCATTCTCCAAAACTCATTCTATGTGACCAGCATCACCCTGATCAGACAAAGACACAAGAAAAGAAAGCTACAGTCCAATATCTTTGATGAACATAGACACACAAATCCTCAACAAAATATGAGCAAACAGAATACAGCAGCACATCAAAAAGATTGTACACCACGATCAGGTGGGATCCATCCCAGGGATGCAAGAGTGGTTGAACATATGCAAATCAATAAATGTGATTCACCAGATGAACAAAATCAAGGATAAAAATTATAAGATTATCTCAATAGATACCAAAAAAGCATTTGACAAAACTCAACATCCCTTCATAATAAAGACTCTCAGCAAATTACGTATAGAAGGAAAGTATCTCAACATAATAATAATCACATGTGACAAACACACCACCAACATCATTCCAAATGAAGAACAAGATCAAAACAAGGATGCCCACTCTCACCACTCCTATTCAACACAGTATTGGAAGTATTATTCAGAGCAGTCGAGCAAGAGAAAGAAATAAAGGGCATCCAAATAGGAAGAGACAAAGTCAAATTGTTCCTGTTCACAGATGACACAATCCTATATACAGAAAACCTTATAAACTCTACCAAAAAACTCTTAGAGTTGATAGAAACATTAAGTAAACTTACAGGATACAAAATCAATACACAAAAATTAGTAGCTTTTTTATACACCAACAAAGAAGAAGCAGAAAAAGAAATCAAGAAAGCAAACCCATTTACAACAGCTACCAAAAGAATAAAATGCCTAGGAATGAATTTAACCAAGGAGGTAAAAGATCACCACAATGAGAACTATAAATTACTACTGAAAGAAATTAAAAGGGACACCAAAAGATGGAAAGATATTCCATGTTCATGGATTGGAAAAATTAACATTGTGAAAGTATTAACATTCTTGAATATAGAAAGAACAATCCTAAAACTCATATGGAACAATGCATGACCCAAAATAGCCAAAGCAATCTTGAGCAAAAAATAAATAAATAAATAAATAAAGCTAGAGGCGTTACACTACCTGACTTCAAATAATACTACAAAGCTATAGTAACTGAAACAGGATTGTACTGGCATAAAAACGGACACTTGGGCCAATGGAACAGAACAGAGAGCCCAGAAATCGACCCATACTAACAGGCAACAGATCTTGGCAAAGACAACAAGAACATACATTGGGGAAAAGACAGCCTCTTCAGCAAAGGTGCCAAGAAAACTGGATATTCATGTGTAGAAGAATGAGACTAGACTCATACATCTCTCCATATACCGAAATCAACTCACAATGGATTAAAGACTTAAACATAATACCTGAAATGATAAAAATCCCAGAAGAAAACACAGGGGAAATACTTCAGGATGTAGGGCAGGGCAAAGACTTTAATAATAAGACCTCAAAAGCACAGATACCAAAGGGAAAAATAAACAAATGGGATTATATCAAACTAAAATGCTTCTGCAAAGCAAATGAAACAATCAACGGAGTGGAAAGATAACCTCCAGAATGGGAGAAAATATTTGCGAACATCAAACAAGGAGTTAATATCCAGAATATACAAGGAATGCAAACAACTTAACAGTAAAAAATACCCAATAGTCTGATTAAAAACAGGCAAAGGAGATGAATAGACATTTTTCAAAAGAAGACATACTAATGGTGAACAAGTATATGAAAAATACTCAGCATCACTGAGCATCAGGGAAATGCAAACCGAATCCCCACTGAGATATTATCTCACCCCAGTTAGGCTGCCTATAATCAAAAAGAGAATAAACAAATACTGGTGAGTATGCAGAGAAAGGGGAACGCTTCTATACTGCTGGTGGAACTTTGATTTAGTGCAGCCATTATGGAAAACGGTATGCAGTTTTCTCAAACAACTACAGATAGAAGATAGAAGTACCATATGATCCAGCATCCCACTGCTGGGTATATGCCAGAAGGAATGGAAATCATCGTGTCAAAAGGATACCTGCACAGCCATGTTTATCACAGTATTATATTTACAATAGCCAAGGCACATAATCAACCTAAATGTATATTGATGGATGACTGGATAAGGAAAGGGGGGTGAGAGAGAGAGAGAGATCACGATAATGTGTTGAACTTTCAGGAGGAGAGAACAGAACTGTGGTTACTAGAGGTGCGAAAGCGGGTGGGGGGGTAGTGAGAAATTGGTTAATGGACACAAGAAATGTTTACTTTTTGTAATGATGAATATACTAATTATAAAAAAAGAAAAGACAGAAAACACCCCTTAGACATTTAAAAGGAGGAAGGAAAGGAAGGAAGGAGGGAACAAATGGGTCTATAGAACATTAAGCAGAGATTCAAGACAACCTAGTGTTTTCAACAGTATGAATTCTAAAATATTGGTACTAAGTATAATATTTTAACAATGGCCTAAACATAAATGTCATCACTGCCAATGAACAAAAATTCATGACAAACAGAAATTTCCAGATGACTTCAGAAAGAACTCACTGCTCCGTGCTGACATAAGATGAAGTGATGTTATGATTTAGAGCTAAACAGTGTGGTCAGGAAAAAGAGCTGTGCCTCCTATTCATAGCCCAAGCCAATTGTTCCAGTGACAACACATCAGTGAATCTCCACTGCAGTCAACTAATTTTGAATTGTGTAGATTTGTGACTCTGCTTGGCTGGGTGATGCTATAAATAAATTTTTAAAAATGAAAACACACACACAAAGGCTACGCATTAAATATTTAATTGATTGTATGGTATATTTTACAAAGGTACGATTTTATGACTAGTACCTAATTCAGTATTATAAAAATGCTTTAGTGTGCTTTAATCTTAAAAAACTTAATGTACAGATGGTCCCCCACTTATAATTGTTCAATTTACAATTTTTTGATTTTACTATGGGTTTACTGGGGTATTAAACGCATTTTTGACTTAATATTTCTGATTTTATGATGGGTTTATTGGGACATAACCCCATCGTAAATTGAGGAGCATCTGGACAAGAATGGTTTTGACTTCACTGTTTGTTCTTTATAAAAATATAGACAACCACAAATAGTACAAGCATGTCCCTGATATTATTAGGCCTTATGAAATTATTGAAGCAGCTATAGCTCCAACATCACAATCCTTCTTCCTGACTATAGGCAGTAACTGTGGGCTACGAATTACCTATATTCAGTAGGCAACATAGAATGGAACAGAGAGTAAATGCCTCTTCTTCAGGATCAGCCATCACTAACTGCTGTGGTTACAATGTCCCCCAAGCTCATGTTGAAACTTAACTCCAAATACGGTGGTAGAAGGTAAGGCCTTTAAGAGCTGATTGGATCGTGAGGACTGCGCCCTCATGAATGGATTTATCCATTCCTGGAATAATGGGTTGATGGTTTAATGGGTCATCATGGGTGTGGACTGGTGGCTTTATAAGGAGAGCCCATGAAAGAGCTCTTGCCATTCTTGCCATGTAATACCCTATGTCTCCACAGGATCCCACGGAGAGTTCCCACCCAGAAGAAGGTCCTCACCAGACGCACTTGCTGGACCGTGGACTTCCCAGCCTACAAACTGTAATAAATAAATTTCATTTTCTTATAAATTACCTAGTTTCAGGTATTCCATGATAAGCATCAGGAAACAGACCAATACACAAACCCTGGAGCCTTTCCCAGAAGTTCTCCTACCTCTTCCATTCTGGATCTTGTGTTCTTACTTCTCTACTCCTCCCTACCTCATCCAAACTCTCTGGCTGCTGCTCTTTGTCTCCTTAAACCTTTTACACCTTCTGACCCTTTTCTCTCATACGGAACCCCACTGTGGCCCTCTTGACCATCTTGCCTAATTGCTACTTAACACTTTACGGTGATAGTTTGTGTCTTTTCTCTCCTTCTTGATTAAAAGTTCCTCCAGGTTACACACCATATGTTGTACCTCACTGTAATCCCATGTAACCCTACAAAATATTTTAGTAATTAAATAGTCAAATTTATGTTAAGTTGATCCCAGGGTCTTCCAATTTCAACATCAAATTCACTGGACTAGATCAGAGATGGTCAGCAGATTTTAATTTACATGACACTGGTTTATTAGAATTGGCTGCATGAAGAGCTTTGTGGAAAAAGATTGAGCAGCAATATCTGCCATGTTTAAAAGATGGGAATCATGACCTACATGCAAATGTTTGCTCCCCAAGACTAAATGATGTTGCAATGAAAAAGCTGCAGCTTCTCTTTTAAATGTTTTCAAGGGATATTGCTGGCAATGCTTGCTTCTATATTGGTCAAATGAATACTTATTTATTTCCTTTAGGCCAGTGGGACCAGACAGTGGAGCTGGGGATAGCCCAAAATAAATGCTTGCTTTTGGGGGCAGGCCTATAGGACTGCATAATACTATCCTTTAAATTTATCCCCACTCCTAGTCTGTAATGATGGGCCATGTGAAAGGATACTTAGCCTCTACAAGGGACTGAATCTCCACTGTTTCACATTTTAGTAGTAACAGTCATAAAAATAAGGATTCTCTGACTCAGAAAGCTGATCCTTTGCTTCAAGTTTCATTTTATCATATTTAATAGCAATTGTTGAGTTTTTTTATTACTTCTCATAAAACTGGAGGCCAAGGCAAGTGGACCAACTTGTATGAATTAAGAAAGTAAAATAAACAATACTTTGCTCTTTTCAGAACTTCCTAACCCCGCATATACAACTGTCACTAAATGTGGAACTTGGGTTTTCATCTATCTCATGTCCTCCAATTGTACTGACAGTTAAAGCCAATCTTGATAAAAGTTTGTTATTTGTGTTTTTATCACAAAGCACCATACTCCCCACTATAAAGCTAAAAAGTCAGCCAAGTTACCATTTGCCTTTTATCACTGTCTTAAATCTTGGAAGTTTAGATTTCAAAGATCAAACAGCACTTTACTTGGAAGTATAAAGCATTATGTAACCAATTCCATTACCTAAAATATAAAAAGCTAAAGTGACAGGTACTTACCTGTGCCAAATGACCCACAGGTGCTTTAATTTTACTCGATTTACTTTCAAGACCTCTCAGCTGCTATTTCTCAACAGTTGCTGGGAAACACAGTGTTTACTAAATCTACAGACTCTTAGAATATGGGTGTAATTTTTCTTCTTGGAATATAGAGTAATTAGCCAGTCAAAATCAGTCTCTTTGTTGGTGGAAGAGTGATACAAACAAAATTAAATATAAAATGTTTTTTACACTTGGAGAAATAATTATTTATGAATAATACAAAAACAAATGCACAAAAAGTACAAAAAATAATTAAGTAGAGAAATTTAAAATGCTAATAGCACATAAAAACAAATGGGTTAGCCCATATTGTGAAATGGTAAATGGACTGAACCAATTATGTTCTATTTTTGCTTGTCTACACTCATCAAAGCTAATATTGCATAAAAATATTTGGCTATTTTTTTATGTTCTCATTTGTAAAAAAGATCTCTGCACACTTTTCTATGCCCCCTTTTTTCTTTTGTTTCGTAGAAAGTTTCTTATATACATTTTACTTATTTTTCTGTCAATAGTTTCTGCAGGTCAATGTAACAATAGAATGATTTGGTCTTTTTTTTTTAAAGCTTGCTACTTTGGGAAAGAACTTTTAAAGAAATTTTTCACTGTATTTAGTTTCTTTATGAGGAAGATGGTACAGGAAGTTTATAAAGATTAAGTATACCTTCTTCAGTGTATTGACTTGGTTTATTTCTCTTTAAGTACACTGGGATATGAGGCATTTAAACACTCAAATGTGTAATGAACTGAATGATACAATGAAAAATCCCTTGTTAAAGATCTAGTTGGTGCTTAGCTTTGTGAGAGAAGTATTGAACTGAGAAACGGTTTCATTTTCAACACATGCATTAAGAAGTAGCTGTATGTCATATCCTCTAAAGTCTTTACAGTTTCATGGCCCTATAATTAAAAATGTGCAAAGCATTGTTTCTCTTCCTAAAGAGCTTATATCCAAGATACACATATACTTCCACATTTTGCCATCACTTTCCCACTGTCCTCTCTCTCCCACTAAACAGCTTACATAAGGTCAGTTTTTATCCAGAATTTGAGAATGTTGGTATTTTGTATCAATATGATTTTAATTTTGTAGGAAATTAGATTATTTTACATTCTCTCTAGTGGAGTGGCAGAGAGGGGAGGAAAGGTGAAAAACATCTTTTCCAAAACTGGATTCAAGCTGAGCTGGCATCTTGGAACTTACCAGGTCCCACTTCCTTCAAGGGACCTAGATGGTCTCTACTGAGTACCTATTGGGTAAGCCTGGCTTGGATTCACATATTTTGCAACTGAACATTTATAAATGTGAATTATTCTGCCAAATGTACAGTTATATCAGATATGTTAAAGAATGAACTGCACTACCCTTTGATATAACTATCAGAACATTTGTAAATTGCTTTTAATTTTTATACATTAATACCATCTATAGTTTTGGCTATCATTGAGAAGACTGAGAGAATGTCGATAATAAAATGTTGGAAACTATCATCTTTCTGTAAATAATGCATATGAATAATATTCTTTGTCACCTTTTATATCCCCGTGTTTTAATCCTGAGGATGCGCTGGCATTTTGTTTGTAAATGTAAATAATTAACTAAGAATTATATCTACATCGAAATTTTATTTGGAAATATTCATCAGAGATCAATTATATCGTATAAACATTTTACACTGAAGTTTTCTTTAATTCATCAGTCAATTTATTTTTCATGTCAACTTCATACTTCATAGCTTTTGCCTTTTTGGGTGCTCTTTTGCAGCCATAAATCTGCCAAATCCAAATTTCCCCATTCAAATTTTGTGATTTTGCTATATGTAATTTTTATTCTCAATTTAAATATGTGGTGTTTATTTTTACCATTAATATTCACTGTGAATCCTCTCATGTAATTGAGACTTCCATATTTGTCCATGATAAATTTACTGTAATGCAGTTTAATACTCTCACCTACTCAAAGATATGATTTTGTTAAAAAAGGTCATATCTCTGAAACTGGGATCCACCTTAGAACTGCACAGTTTAATTGACAACGTTTTTTTATTGTGGCACATAAAATAATGGTGTCTTGAGATTAACTCTTTATAGATTCAAGGAAAGAGTAATTTAATTTTCAATACACTTAAGTTTGCTTTGGACATAATGTACAAACTTAATATTGCAGAAAGCAAAGAAAGATTTAAAAAATGCAAGGGCAAAGTGCTCAAGATCAAATCACTATGTACAAATTGTTGTGTTGCTTTCCTCATTCTCTGTGCCTTCAGCTAAGCAGCTAGGAGAGGATTGTTCCCTCTTTCACTATGTCTTTTCTGCTCCATTCAAACTCACACGAGTCAAGTAAAACAGCGACCTTTTTGCACTCTCCTGGAACTACTTTCCTTTTTTTTTTTCCTTTTCTGGTCGATCATCTAAAAGAAGTAATTGTGTCTCACTTCAGTGCCAGACATAGGACATGAGCTAAATAAATGAACGAAAAAGTCAATGTCAATGAAGAAGCCAATGAATAGGCAGATTCTATTTTTGAGATGAAAGGGATTATAGAAACCAGTCATTTTCTAAAGCAAGGAAAACTTAATAACATTGGACTTCAATTTGGAAATACCAGGTGATCTCAACATGTTGTTAGTGTTCTGGATCGCTTGACGCTGATTTTTACTTCCAGTCTCTTGGTGCAGCTGTGAAAAAAAAAATGCCAGAAAAAATAATTTATATTTTATTTGTGTGTTATTTTAAAATTTAAAAATTTTTCAAAAAATTGTAAAATTTTAAAAGTCAATCAATACACTGGAAGCCGCTGAGAAAACCCAGTTGCTATTAACAGCCTCCTTTATGAGGAAGTTATTCTTCATAGCAAGGGAAAAAGACAGAAAATATAGAAATAAAAAAGTCCACAAATCTGTTAACTCTGGAAATTGTAGAAACTGTTTAGGCCAGTATAATTTGAAAGCAAGCTAGACTATTTGCAAAGAGTAGCAAAGGACTCCTAATGACACAAATCCTTAAAGGGCTAGAATCCTGGAGTTAGAAACAAATAGAACCAAACCCTGAGAAAACAATTGAGAGGCAAAAGAATGATAGACAAAGTAAAAAATGTAAAAATAAAAGGAGAGAGAAGGATGATGAGGATGGTATTGATGATGATTTGAGAAATGCATAAAGTAAGTAATATACACACACACAAACACACAAAGAGTTTTCAAAAACTTCACAGAAATGCATATTATGAGAAACTGCATGGATTTTAAAATTATTTTGCACAAGAATAAACTCATATTAATTTGTTATAACATGTCTAAACAGGATCTAGTTTGAGGGACTAAAAAGAACACATCAGTTTGAAAAGAGCCCCTATGAGAGCAACACGAATTCTGCTAAAATTGAAGCAAGAACAAACATCAAATTTATGGTGAAGCTTGGATGGAAGAATAGTGAAATCATTGATGCTCTCCAAAAAGTTTATGGGGACAATGCTCCAAAGAAATCAGCAGTTTATAAATAGATAACTCATTTTAAGAAGAGATGAGATGATATTGAAGATGAAGCCCATAGCAGCAGGCCATCCACATCAGTTTGCAAGGAAAAAAATCTTGTTCATGCCCTCACTGAAAAGGACCAAAGATTAACAGTAAAAAACATAGCCAACATGACAGAATAACCACAAAAATTCCTTGAACTATTTAAGTCAAGTGAACAGATATGATGTGGGGGGGGGGGCGAGGGGAGGTGGAGAGGAACGGGTAAAGGGGCATGAAAATCAGCTACAATGTATATTGAGAAGTAAAATAAAAACATAAATTTTAAAAAAATGGAAAAAAAGAAAAACCCAAAAAACAGCCAACACCACAGACATCTCAATTGGCTTAGCTTTCACAATTCTGACTGAAAAATTACAGCAGAGCAAACTTTCTGCTCGATGGGTACCCAGATCAGCTACAGACAAGAGCAGAGCTTTCACTGGAAATTTTAAAGAATGGAATAAAGATCCTGAAGCATTTCTTTGAAGAACTGTAACAGGAGGTAAAACATGGCTTTAGCAGTAAGATCCTGAAGACAAAGCATGATCAAAGCCATGGCTACTAAGAGATGGAAGTGGTCCAGTCAAAGCGAAAGCTGACCAGTCAAGAGTAAAAGTCATGCAACAGTTTTCTGGTGATGCTCAACTCGTTTTGCTTGTTGACTTTCTGAAGAGCCAAATAACAGTGACATCTGCTTGTTATGAGAGTGTTTTAAGAAAGTTAGCCAAAGCTTTAGCAGAAAAACACCCAGCAAGTCTTCACCAGAGGCCTTCTCTACCCTGACAATGCTCCTGCTCATTCCTCTCATCAACAAGGGAAATTTTGTGAGAGTTTCAGTGGGAAATCATTAGGCATCCACCTTACCGTCCTGATTTGGCTCCTTCTGACTTCTTTTTGCTTCCTAATCTTAAAAAAATCTTTAAAAGGCACCCATTTTTCCTCAGTTAATTATGTAAGAAGACTGCATCAATGTGGTTAAGTTCCCAGGACCCTCAGTTCTTTAGGGTGGACTAAATGGCTGCTATCACTGCTTACAAAAGTGTCTTTCACTTCTGGAGATTATATTGACAAATAAAGTTTATATTTTTTATTTTTATCTTTTAATTGCATTTTCCACAAACTTTTTGAAGTCCCCTTGTGTGTATGTTTGTGTGTGTGTATGTATATGTGTGCAAAGAGAGAGTCGTGTTTGGAGCTGCTAGAATAACTGGAATTTGCTGGGAAGGTACTAGAGAGGAGAAACATGTTCAGAGAAAGAACATCAGAAATCTTCATAGAGTCCCCTAAGTTTGGGTCAAATATGAGGGGTCTTCAAATAGCTCATACTGGAAAGATTCATATCATTTTTTAATTCTATTTTTCCATGAACTTTTTGAAGTATCCCTTGCAATACGTTCTACTATGCACAGGCAAGATTTTACAAGGACTAGAGAAGAACAGCTCCTATGGGACTGTGAACAGAATAATGATTCTGGGGATAATATGCTGCTGGGAAAAATTGGAGTTCCAACCATTCACAGTGCAGAGAACTTGCTGAACATTCTGGACATTCAGTTGACAGCTTAAAAGGTACGTGCTTTAGAAGGATGATTACAAGCAGGCTCTCCTAGCCACAACCAAATAAAGCCTGAAACTAAGCCTCAACAGGATCAAGTAGATCCTCCATTAAATTATCTGTCCATTAGTACAAAGTTCAATGCTCTTTACAGGAGGATAAGAAAATCCATATTCTCAACATAGCATCCACAAACTCCCTGCAAACTATCAAAAATAACTAGATGTATAAAGACATAAGGAAGTACAGCATGTAAGAATGAAAAATAATGAACAAAAGAAAATATCTCAGAGATGACACAGATACTGAAATAGCCAAATAATGTCTTTTAAAAAGCTATTCTAAACAGATGAAGGGATAAAGATGTAACATATCAAGATGCTAAAGAGCCAGTCATCAAGAAGTCATAATAATATGCATCTAATAATAGAGTTTCAAACAATGTGAAGAAAAAGCTGACAGAACTAAAGGGAGGAGGTATTGACAAATCCCCAATTATAGTTGAATATTTTAAAATCTCCCTCTCAGTAACTGATAGAATAAGTAAACTGAAAGATCAGGAATTATATAAAAACACAATTATATAATTATATAATTATATAATTAAATAGCATTATCAACCAATTTAAACTAATTGGCATTTATGGAATGCTACACCCAGTACCTAAAGAATACACATTTCTTTTCTCTAAAGTTCACATGTAACATTCACCAAGATAGCTCATTTACTGGGCAATAAAGAAGTCTCAATAAATGTACTAGAATGGAAATCATGCAGAGTATGCTCTCAGACCGTAATAAAATAAAATTAAAAATCAACAAACTCTAAGCTATTGAGAAGATCTCAAAATATTTGGAAACTGAGCAACACATTTCTAAATAATCCATCAGTCCAAAACTAAAACATAAAAATAATGATGAAATATTTTGAATGAAATGATAATTTAAGCCCAACAAGTCAAAATTTGTGTGACACTGCTAAAGGGTGGTTAAGGCAAAATTTACAGCCCCATATTAGAAGAGACGTCCTAAGCTTCAACTTTAGCTAGAAAAGAAAAACTGAATTAAATGCAAAAATATAAAAGAAATAAAACAAATGTAAAAGCAGAAATCAATGAAATAGAATATAAACAAATATTAGAAGTAATCAGCAAAGCCAAAGTTGATTCTTTGAAAAAATTAATAAAATTGATAAATTCGTAACTAAACTATTCAAGAATAAAAGAGAAAAGTACATTAGGAGTAAATGGGGTATCACTAGGGAAACTGTATACATAATAAGGTAATATTATTATTAAAACATTATGCAAAAAAACTGGACAACTCAGATGAAATGCACAAATTCCTTTGGGGGAAAATACCAATCGCCAAAACAGATACAAGAAGTTAGAAATTATGAATCGATCACTATCTGTTTAAATTTGTCTGTTAAAAGCTGTCCCTCAAAGAAAATTCCAGGCCAATGTGGATTATCTGGTGAATATCACAAGCACTTAAGGAAGAAATAACACTAATTCTACATTTTTTTTTCAAAAAGTAGAGGAGGTAAAAGAAAACTTAACTTATTTTATGAGACTAGCATAATCTTGACACTGAAACCAGATAAAGACTATAAAATTGAGGGGGGTTTTGCATACCAATATTTCTCATGGATATAGACACAAAAGCCCCTAAACCCCAAACAAAATATTAGCAATTTAAATCTAGCAATGTATAAAAAGAAAATATATCATAACCAGGTGATGTTTTTCACAAGAAGGCAAGATTAGCTCAACATTAAAAATCAATTTATACAGTCAACCACATAAACATAATAAAAGGGGATGATATAATTATTTATGCAGAAAATCCAAAAGAATCTACAAAACAGCTACTAGAGCCATTAAGTACATTTGTACATAATACAGGTCAAATGCAAAAATCAATTGTTTTCTTAGATTTTAGCAATGCACAAATAGAAAATTAAATTTAAAACTACTATATGTAATAACATTAGAAAACCATAAAGACATAGCCATAACCATAAAATTCTTAGGGATAAGTTTAATAAAATATATGGGTGATCTTCTCACTAAAATCTAGAAATCATTGCTGAGAAAAAATTAAAGAGCACCTGAGCTAATAGAGAGATATACCATATCTATGAATTGGAAAAGTCAAATTGATCGGTAGATTCAGTGCAATGCCCAGCAGGCTTTTTAAAAGTCTGTTTTCTTTATAGAAATTGGCAATCTGATTCCAAAATGTATATGGAAATGAAAAACATCTAGAAAAAACAATCTTGAAAAAGAAAAATAAGATTGAATAACTTTCACTACTTGATTTCAGGACACACTATAAAAATCACAGTAATCAAGTAGGTGAAAGGAAAAGCATGGACATTTCAGAAATATTCTCACACAAACCAAAACTATTTAATAGGGGAAAGAAAGTCCTTTTTTTTTCTTTCCTATAAGTGGTGCTGGAATGATTAGATATCTATGTGAAAAAATAAACCTCTATTTCACAGAAAAATTAATGAAATTTGGCTCATAAACCTAAAATCAAAAGCTAAGATGTTAATACATCTAGGAGAAAGGATAGGAAAATTTACTTGCAAAGTGAAGTTAGGCAGACATTTCTTAAGCAGAACACAAAAAGCACTAACCATTAAAAAAAAAATGATAAATTGGACTTCATTAAAATTAAAAACTTCAGTTCATCAAGACGTACTGTTAAGGCAATTAATAAGCAAGTTACAGACCAGGAGACAATATTAGCCAAACATGTCAGAGAAAGGACTTGTGTGCAGAATAAGAAATCCTACAAATCATTCAAAATAAGACAACCTAATTTTTAAAACTTGGCAAAAGACTGAATACATACTCTACAAAGAAAAATATACAAATGGCCAATAAGACATGAAAAGTGTTTAATATCATTAATCATCCAGGGAAATTAAAAATAAAACTAAAATGCAATAACACTACACACCTACTAAAATGTCTAAAATTAAAAACTATGCCAATACCAAGTGTTGATGGGAATGTGGAAAACCAAAATTTTCACACATTGCTAATGAAAGTGTAAAAATTATAACCTTTGGAAATAGTTGTGCAGTACTTTATAGAGATACTAATACCTACCTATGTCCCATCAATTCCCTAGGTATTTACTCAAGATTGAGGTAAATGTATGTCCACAAAGATTTGTACAAGAATGTTCATAGTAACTTAATTCATAAGTGGCTATGAAGTTAATTTTTATAATTCATATCATTTATATTAAATCCCAAGTGGAAACAATCCAAATATATGTCGAAAGGAAAATGAGTAAACAAATTCTGGTATATTCAGATAATGGTATTAAGCAATATGAAGGAATTACCTACTGATATATGCAACAACACAAATGAATCTCCAGAACATTACAGTGAGCAGAAGTAACCGACACAACATTGTACTTACTGTATAA
Source organism: Cynocephalus volans (assembly GCF_027409185.1). NCBI lineage: Eukaryota > Metazoa > Chordata > Mammalia > Dermoptera > Cynocephalidae > Cynocephalus > Cynocephalus volans. Next base: position 104,825,615 of record NC_084468.1, on the reverse strand, counting down.
TTTCACTTGCATGAAGATCTAGAACAGGAAAAAATACTCTGTGGTGTTAGACTTCAGAAAAGTAATTTCCTGTGGGAAGGAGGTTGACTGGGAAGGGATAAGAAGGAACTTTCTGAGATGAAAGAAAAATTCTATACCATGAAATGGGTGTGAGTTAAAGTTATGTGAATGTGTCAGAACTCTTCAAATTGTACACTTAAGATCTGTGCATTTCACTGTATATAAATTTTACATCAAAAAAATTTTCTAAAAGGAAAATAGATCTTTCTGTGGTTTACTCTAAGACTGCAATACTTTCTGAAAAACTGGCAATGTCATTGCACACTTAAACAAGGCTTTTTGTTCATTTCTGTCAGGACTCCTGGTTTTGCATTAGTATCTGGTTTTAACCATATGTCGTGCAATCAATTAACAAATACTTTTGAAGCATTACTAATTTTTCCTCTAGATTATTAGACTTTTGTCAGACTTTTCTATCACTTGATAAACAAACAATTCTTACTGTCAAGAATCTGGTCAGTGGCAAGGGGGTTGTTTTTAGTGGGCTATTAGTCCCTTTCGGAGGCATTAACCCCCTCCGATACCTTCTACAGCTCAATAATGGGCTATCTGCCATTACAATACAACCTCCTGTGCTTGTGAGCTTGGGCAGCTCTTTTTACCTCTATGCTTTGGTTTTCTATGTGCTGTCAATCTGGAGCAGCTTTTCTTTTCATGCCTTCTTCATTAATTTAACAAATATTCATCATATACCTACCATATGTCAGGTGGTAAGTGACACTATACAAGGTGTTAACCATCAAGTGCTAGAAAGAAAGAAAGAAAGAAAGAGAGAGAGAGAGAAAGAAAGAAAGAAAAGAAGCAGCATCAGCAGACAAGGCCCTATGCCTCTTTGAATTTACTTTACAGTCTAGAGTATTTGGGTTCATACTGTTAGCATTTAATCACACAGGTACATGTATAATTAAAACTGTGAAACAGCACAAGCATTTGTAAGCACTGGGAAGAAAATTTAAGTGGTCAATGACAGCGTTTAACAAGCAGATTTCATGTTCAATGTAACAAGAGGATTTTGTCTGATGAGATAAATTTTGAACTGAAATCCAAGAGGACTTGTAAGAGAAAACTAGAAAATACAGATGAGATGAGGTGGAATGAGTTTTAGGCAGAGAGTGCAGCATAGCTCCCGGGGCTGAGCAGGGCCCACACCCAGCTTAACAAAAAAGTAAGTTCAGAAGAGAATACATGCAGGCTGGCTCAAGACAGTGAGCAGCAGCTTGCTGAAAGTAAGTTCCATACAAAGTAAAGTATACACACCTCAGCCAGGGAAGTCTGTGTTGCCTCCACGAAAGTGAGCAACAACCCTGCCTCCTGCTGGGATTTGGCTTTTATAGTAACTCTATCTAATGAGTACTCAATTACGGGGGTGGATCCCAGTTATGTAACATTCAGTCTTGCACATGCTCAGTCGGTCCCCTCCTAGAGCATGTTCATTGGTCAGACCCTATCACATGCACCAGGCATATTCAAGAATGCTCTGGGCCAACCCCATGGCGCAGTGGGGAGAGTGCATCGCTGGGAGCGGCAGCGCTCCTGCCCCGGTTCAGATCCTATATAAGGATGGCCCGGTGTGCTCACTGGCTGAGCACAGTGCAGCCGGTCACAAAAAGACCAAAAAAATTTAAAAAAGAATGGTCTGTGCTCTCTACTGAGCATGCCCAGCTACTTGATTTGCATAAGCCAGCCCCTTGTGGTCTCATTTTCCCAACGTTGTTGCTAAAAATAGGTCTAACTCGCAACAGTAACTTTCCTACAGGAGAGAGCTAGGAGGAGGGGATCTGAGACCTCAGGGAGTGGCTAGAAACCTGGAGGCATGTCCTGAAACCCAAGCCCAGGGAAACTGAACACCTCCTGTATCAGGAATACTTATTTCACTTTAAAATACTCTGTCACGCTCAGCAGTATAGTAGCAATATTTGTTGTCAAATCTATGAAAAAAAGTAAAGAAAAAGGTACCTGATGGAGTTTGGATGTGTTATCCTCTCCAAAACTCATGTGGAAATTTGATCCAATCTGGCAGTGTTGGAAACTGATTGAGTCATGGGGGCAGAGACCTTATGAATGGATTAATGTGGAGTATGCTATAAAGCAAATATATTTCACAGGGCCTAGTTTCTTGTACTTTCAGGTTTAGTCTAACTTCTTAAAAGTACTTATAAAATGTTGACCTTGCAAAAAACAGGAAATTTTCCCCAGGCTATAGTCTCTGTTGTATGATAAAGAATTGTCACACAGCAAGGTTGCTGGTTCAAAGACAGAGAAGTTACTGATTGATATGTAAAGACTGGGAAGCTTCTATAGGGAGAAGGAATGTTTGCTAAGATCAAGCTTTTGTTGGTGGGTCACTTACATTGCCTTATGGAATGTCACTTTGCTTGTTTTACTGAATGTTACCAGCCTATATGTTAAACTGTAACCCTACCTATGTTCTCTTCCTGTAACTTCCTGGTCTGGAGAATAAATGCAGGAAGAGAACCCCAATTTGTGGTTAATTTCCCAAATAGAAGAAATATCTCGCTCTTGAGGGTTCCAGAAAATTAACCCCTTTGGGGCTTCTCACCACTCAAAAGAGATGGGCTTTGAGTAATCTTTTGCGGCTCTGTCACCCAGAGGAAGAGGGGTGACAAATCTGTGGGAGGCAAAACAACAGATTAATGCTCTCCCTGGGGTGGGGAGAGTAATGAGTGAGTTCTCACTCTATTAGTTCCCTTGAGAGCTGGTTGTTTATAGGACCCTGGCACCTCCTCTCTGTCTCTCTCTTGTTTCCTCCCGCCATGTGATCTGCTCTTACCCGCCAGCTGCCTGCCACTTTCCGCCATGAGTAGAAGCAGCCTGAGGCCCATGCCAGATGCAGCTGTCCCAGAATCATAAGCCAAATAAACCTATTTTCCTTATAAATTACGCAGTTTCAGGTATTCTGTTATAGCAACACAAAACGGACTAATACAGTACTGATTTATTCTCATCCAATGAACAAACACAGGATGAGCCAGGGCACTCCTGTACTTGGGGTAAGCAAGTTGCAGTGGGAATGAACTTTATGGCAGTTTGGTCAGTCGTCTCTTAAGAGAGACCATTGGCTGCTAACAGGCACATGCAATCAGAAGGATCTTGGAGCCATACTCTCATTCCAGTTCAGCTTGGGGGTCTGGGATTTTGATTACTGGTACATCCAAAGGTAATCAGACTATGGGAAGTTGGCTCCTGACAATGAAACAGAAGTGACTATTTTTTTTAATGGATGCTATTCTTATTTTAAAGAGAACAATACAGTTTTGAAGGGAACCAGCTACTTTTGTTCAATAATTACTAAATTTTCTTCCTACAGGTGAGTATACCCAGGAAGCCAAAATAATAATCATATTTGTTGGCCAATCTAAGCTTTTTTCTGGTGGTACTAGGGACACCCTGGGAAAACTTACTTGTGAAATTTCCTTTCCTAAAAGGAGCAAATAACCCCTCCTTTTACATGATATTCTTTACTTCACTGTGTTAAAACTTTCAATTAGGTTATGGTTAAAACTTAGGAAGTATATATGTAAAACATAAAACAATGCCCAATAAATTATTAGTTGATTTATTTAGAAGGATTTTTTGAATATGTATTCTCCGATCCAATATGTATCAATTTAATAATTTAGCTCTGAGAGGCAATCTTATTTCATTATTTCCATGTTCTTGGCCATAGAGAAGGTCCCTTACTGTTCCTGGGGTATATTATCATAATATTGTTGTCCCCTTGATCTCTAATAATGCATTTTGCCTTAAATCCTATTAGCCCGATGCTACTATACGCACACTTTTCTTGGTTCCACCTTTTGTCATCCTTGTACTTTCAACTTGTCCTTACATTTTAGTTTTCTTACAAATGGCACATAGCTGTATGTTTTAAACCCAATCATATAACCTTAGTTTCAAAGTGTCATTTTCAAATTGTAGTCTGGAGCCCTTGAGGGTCCCCAAGAACCTTTGGTTTTGGTGAGGCATGTGAAGTCAAAACTCTTTTAAAATATTACTGGGACATCATCTGCCTTTGTCACTTGCATCCTTTCATGAGTGTACAGTGGAGTTTCCCAAGGGCTAGATGATGTGTCTCGCCTCTTTCCAAAGGCAAGAGACTGGATGCAGAAGCAAATATGCAAATTTATCCAGACAGAAGAGCCAGACATTGAAGAGATTAGTGAAAATGCAAAAACAATGCTATTTTTCTCAGTTAACATTTTTTTGTTTTGAAAAATAGTTATTTTTACATTAATTATTATTTATGTTAACATGATAGGTTTATTTCTGTTCTTTTAAATGAATTAATGAATATTTAAATTTTTTGTTTTGTTTTCCAGTATGGTAAATATTGATAGATACAAACCCATAAATAAAATCTATTTGGAATCCTTAATAACTTTGAAAGTTTTAAAAGTGTCCTGCAATCAAAAATTAGAGAACCACAGCCTTAAAATTTTAAAGGTTTTAAAACTAACTAATTTTAGGCTTAAGTCACTGTATTTACTCATCTTTTTACAATTTAAGGGGCTTTGAATGTGTTGATGTCAATGCCTTCATTTTATCTTGACACTTGTGTGATGATTTAACTGAGGCAGACTAGCAGGTGATAGTTATATATTGTTATATTCTCTCAGTATTTTGAAGGTATTACCCCATTTTCTTCTGATTTCTTTTACCAATTGAGAATTAGTTCTGTTGGCCGAAATTCTTGGGGATATAATCTTGATGTTTTATTATCTGCTGATGGTAGTTCATGGAGTAAATATTTCCTTATATTTATTTGTTTGTTTATTTGTTTATTTATTTGTGGCTGACTGTATAGGGATCAAACCCTGGACCTTGGTATTATCATCTCCATGCTTTAACTAGCTAAGCTAACCAGCCAGTCCAATCCTGTGTAATTTAAATTGTGGGTTTGTCTTCATCGGGACCCAATATCTCTGCACAGCTCGGAATGAGAGAGAAGTTGCCTCCAAAGGCATTTTGTGGATATTTCCTTCAAGTGCTCAGGCTGACCACCAATCTGAGATCCCTTTTAAAAAAAATTATGGTAAAATATGCATAACAAAATATTTATTATTTTAACCATTTGTCAGTATTCAATTCAGTGGCATCAAATACATTCATGGTATTGTGTAACTGTTATCACTATCTATGCCCAAAACCTTTTCATCATCCCCAACATAAACTCAGTACCCATTATTAACTCCCTATTCTCCCCTCCTCCCAACCCCTGATATCTTCTGTTCTACTTTCTTTCTCCATGAACTTGCCTATTCTAGATACCTCACGTAAGTGGAACCATATATTTGTCCTTCTGTTTCTGGCTTATTTCATTTAACATAATGTCTTCAAGGTCCATCAACATTGTAGCACTTATCAAAATTTCATTCCTTTTTATGGCCAAATAATATTCCATTGTATATATATGTCATATTTTGCTTATCTATTCATCTGTTGGTGGACACTTAGGTTGTTTCCACCTTTTGGGTGTTGTTAATACAAATTGTGGTATACAAATAACTGTTCATGTCTTTGCTTTTGATTCTTTTGTATATACCCCTAGGAGTAAAATTGCTGGGCTGTAAGGTAACTAACTCTCTGTTAAATTTTGAGGACCTGCCAAACTGTTTTCCACAGAAGCTGCACTATTTTACATCCTATCAGAATACACAAGAGTTCCAATTTCTCCACGTCCTTGCCAACACTTGATATTTTCTTTTTTACTGATTATGGCCAACCTAGTAGATGTGAAATGAAGACTACTCTTTATGTTAATTTCTTGGCTTGAGGTTTTTTCGATCTCAAAGGTAGTTGTGAGGGCTGATCCATGTTAACAGATTATCACCTACTTCTCCCTTAGCCCCGTTTTTTCCAGGTCTCCAACAAAATTAGCTGACAGATTTCCTACTAGGATTTCACCTGCCCTCAACCTCTACTGCACAAACCTACCCTGCATGCTCCCTTCATCTGTGACCTATGAGAATTTTCTTTACTTTGTTGCAATTTCAGCTCCACTCTTAAAACACATTTATTTTATCTTACTTTACTTTATTTTATTCTGGCTATTTTTATTGGAAGGGATTTTAGGTTACCTCATTCATCCATTGTCAAATTATCCTCCAAAAAACTATGTTCAAACTTCTGGCTTCATTTTTGGAAATGAATCATACTATGTGATTGGCAAATAAGAAATCTAGGTATGACTCTACTTGTGCACCTTTTAAAGATGTATTCAGCTCTTTGAAATATTTACAGATTCTTACAGAAGTGGGTTGGAAATTGTGTCATGATAAAAGATTGGATTATTGACATTTCTTATAGTGAATTTTGTAGAACAGTTTCCAAAATAGTCTAACAATAATTATTTCAAAATCAAGTTAGTAAAATATTGTCTTAAATTTGATTAAACAGCTTTCTTCTGTTTAATAACATGTACAAGTTATATGTAATATACATGCTGAATGTCTAAGAAAGTATTTCTCAAATTACCTCCTTGGAGCATCATGTTATACTAAATAATCAGAGACACTCACAACTTCTGGAAACCTCGACAAATCTGCAATTTTTCCATCAAGTTATATAAATCAGGGCATTAGCATATCTAGATCATAACATATAAATGATTCAGTAGTTATATAATTAATGATGGGCTCTGATTCTTGGTAGCTTCAATGTTATGACATCTTAAAGAAAGCTAAACTTTAATTTCTTTTTCATTTTATTTTTACCATGATCTCTGATACATATTTTTATATATCAATACTCATAATAAAACATAAAGTTAGAATATTTATATACTTTTGCGTGTAAGAGTACGAGAGTATGGAAAAGGAATCAGAGATTTCAATACAGAAGGGAAAACATACACTAATGAATAAGTTTTTCATAGCAACATAGTCATATTTGTTTCGTAGTGATTGTACCAAAGTAGCTTATCTGAAAGCCCTGAATACTTTAAATTAATGGAAAAATTGAGCAGAATATTAAAGTCTCATTACTCTAGATGGTGATTTATGGATTAGGTTTAATAGCCTAAATATTCTCCCATCTGCTTAGAAATATATCTTCAGAGGTTTAAAATTAATTTTAATAATTCCAATTTTGAATGCAGCTTTTCACAAACAGAGCTTGTTAAGAGTTTGCAATATTTCTATGGAAAAATCCCTAAAGTTTAACATAATTGAAATCTGCCCAGAAATATAAAGATAAAGAGACTATTAAAATAGATGTAAATATCAAAGAAATGGAAATGACCTCATAAAAAATTATACAGTTCACTGTTTTTTAAAGGACTTAGTTTTCAGTTTGTCAAGTATGGTGGTTTCTAGATTCTTCTCATTTTTTTCTACTAACTAGTCATATCCCTGTTAATTAATAACTGTATTAAAGTGTAAACAAACCTGAAAATTTTTTAAAATCCCAAAATATTTGAGCAGGAAAAGTCATCAGAGGGGCACTATTGAAACTACTCATTTACAAATAAGGAGACTGATGGCAGGTGAAATAAAAGATTGGTGGTGCGTGCGTCTGTCTCTGGTGGAAACGCCTGTGCACTTTGACACTTACCTTTGCTTGGTAATAAAGTCCTATCATGTTCCATTTCTCTGTCTCTCTCTTCCTTTCCTTTGCAGGCCCATGAAAGCTTCTTCTTTCACATATCAAGAACCTGGATGTGCTGTCCAGGTCCAGTAACACTACTAGTTATGTCTCCTCAAGTGAATTATGTTTTCTCTCTTTTTCTTCATCTCTATTCTTTTTTCAATCTCTTAGTCTCTACATTATTTAAATTTTAGTAGTCTATTCTCATAAATGCCTGAAATTCAAAATAAAAATGACCTTGTGAGAAATTTCATTTCACAGTAATTTCAGCCAGGCATTAGCAAAGAATCACTGCATTGGTCTAAGAGAATTCCATGTTTGCAAAACATATGACTACAATTGGTCACAGTCCTTTAGGAAGGGAGATAGCACTTACACGAAGAATATCACGTTGTGCTTCAGGTTTTTTGTTTTGTTTTTGTTTAAATCTTAAAATGGTGAAAATTGTACTTACCTCTTAAAGCTATCATAAGAATAGTGAACCCGGAAAGTCTAGCTCATAGCGTGGGGTGTAGTAGGTGGTCAAAATAAATACTGCTTTACTCCTTTCTCTGCTTTGTGATTGTGTAATTATTTCAGTTCCATAAAAAGGGGAAATACTGGTTTGCCTAAAGTGTAATAAAAAGTATAAAAATATATGACCCACTTCAAATCCTTCAAATCACTTTTTCCAAGCTACTTAGGAATTCACAATGCATTGGTGAAACGTAAACCGAAAAAGAAAAAACAATTTTACTTGCATTCACTTGCAAGAACTAAGACAGGTTCCGCCAAGGCTCCAGGGTTTGTCTTGGAGAGCTCAGGCTACTTATCCATCTTTCTTAGTACCAGAAAGTATTCTGAGGGACAGCCAGACATTCAGAGATCATTTAGATGCAGTCAGTTACCAGTAGCTCTATTTTAAATCAGATATTCAACGTATGTACACTTTTTGAGCACCTGCTGTGTAGTAGCCACTGGGGTAGTTGTTGCTGGATATAAAAATTAATAAGAAACCATCCCTGTCTTCAGAAAACTGACAAATCTATTACAGCAATTAAGCTCAGTGTGATAGGTGAAATACGAGAAATTAGTAGGGTTGGAGCATTGTGCAGGGGGACCTCAGCCTGCTTGGAGGTAGAAGGAATAATTATGTCTGAGCTTATTAGTCTTTCAGAATAGGAGTTAGCCAGTTCAAGGGTTTTGCTCTTTTTAATCAAATTCAATTAATCAAAACTTAATAATGAGTCATTTCAAATGGAAAAGGTTTGCCCCAAAGAGACTAGGGTTTAAATGTTTCTTAGGGTTAAAGGTTGATTTAGGAAGAAATTAATATTTCATGAAGCCAAATTAAATTATAAATTCAGAGGAAATCTTGCTTGGCTAAAACACTTTGTAATCCAGAAATTAAAATGAAAATAAACATATGGAATATTTTTATAATCAAAAAGTCACAACAGAGTTTCTATCTACTTTCTTTTTTGTTTGTTTGTTTTGTTTTGTTTTGTTTTGGCAGCTGGCTGGTATGGGGAACCAACCCCTTGACCTTGGTGTTAAGAGGCTGCACTCTAACCAACTGAGCTAACCAGCCAGCCCTCTGTCTACTTTCTTGTGCACTGTATTAGCTCCCAGACGTTCTCACCAGTCACATTATTCTCTCACATAGGACTATTTTTGGTGTCTTATATTTAGGAAGCTATGTAACTTTTTATTTTTCAGAGACAACATACAGAACGAGTTCAATAAATGGACAATTTTACAATCAAAATTCTTACTCTAATTGTCTTGGATTGAATGTCCCCCCAAAATTTAATCTCCAGTGTAACTGTTGAGGGTGGGAAATCTTATTATAGTAACTGAAAAGTGGGGACTTGAAGAGGTGATTAGATTGTGAGGACTGTGCCAATGTGAATGGATTGATCCATTCTCGGAATAATGGGAGTGGTTCTGGTGACTTTAAAAGGATAGTGAATGAGGAGGTATTCTCTCTCTCTCTCTGTCTCTCTGTCTCTCTCTCTCTCTCTCTGCTCTGCCATTCTGCCATGTGAGACCCCTGTATTACTATCACTACTAAGAAGGCCTTCACCAAATATATTCCCCCAGACTTTGAAATTCCCAGCCTCTGAAACTAAGAAATAAATTTAGTTTTCTTATAAATTATCAAGTTCTAGGTATTTTGTTATAAGCAACAGAAATGGACTGATAAAGAAAATTGGTACCAGAGAAGTGAGGTTTTGCTTATAACAAATACTTGAAAATATGGAAGCAGCTTTGGAACTGGGTGTTGAGGAGAGGCTGGAAAAATTTGGAGGAGCTGGCTAGAAAAAGCCTAGCTGCTGGTGGAAGTGTAGAACGCCAGAAAACCAGGGAAGGTTTGAAATGTTGTAGAGACTGGTTAAATGGTGGTGACCAGAATGCTTATAGAAACATGAACTGAAAAGACCATTCTAAAGAGGTCTCTGATAGAAATAAGGAAACTGGGGCTGAGACAACCCTTGCTATGAACTTGCAAGGAACTTGGCTGCTTTCTGTTCATGTTCAAAAGTTTTATGGAATGTGGAACTTCAAAGTTATAAGCCAAAGTACTAGGTTGAAGAAATTTCTAAGCAGAAAAGCTTATGGAAGCTGCACGGCTACTTGCAATAGCTTATGCTGAGTTATGGCAGAAACAGCATGAAGTAAAGCCAGAATTTATAATTCAAAAGAAAACAGAGGGCAAAAAATTGGAAAATTTCAACCTGCCACAAAAGTAAGGAAATAGCCCAGCGACCATTTAATAAGGAGATTAGTACAGAAGAAGGGGTTTAACAAGAGAAGGGAAAAAAGATCATGAAGGCATTTCAGAGATCTTTTAGGCTGCCTTTTCCATTTCAGGCACAGAGGCCTAAGGAAACAGAATGGTCTCAGGGAACAGACCCAACGGGCTTGCTGCCCAAGACCACCTTGGGAAGCTGCTTCCCAGACCAGCACCCCAGCTGCTTTGGTTGCTCCAGCTATGGCTAAATTGGCTCTAGGTGTGGCTGGACCCTCAGCTTCAGAAAATACAAACCAGAAGCCTTGGTGGCATCCACATGGTATTAAGTTTGCATGCTCACAGAATGCCAGAGCTGTGATTTCAAAAGATGTATGGAAAAGCCTGAGGACCCAGGAGGAGATCTGTCACAGGGGCAGAATCACCACAGACAGCCTTTGCTAGAGCAATGCTGAGTGGAAATGTGGGGTTGAAGTTGCAGCAGAGAAACTGCTACCAGATCTAGTGGAGCTGTGAGAGCTGGGCCACCATGGAGACCCCAGACTTGTAAAACTATCAGCCTGGGAGAGTTAAAGCATCGCCTAAGACCAGGAAAGCCACAGAAGTGGAGCTGCCTAAGGTCTTGGGGACCCAGTCCCCCACACCAGCAAGCAGAGAACATCAAATATGGAGTCAGAGTACAAGATTCTTCAACTTTAAGATATGATGCCTACCCTGCTGGGTTTGGGACTTTTTTAGGACCTTTTACCTCTTTCCTTTGGCCTATTTCTCCTTTTTGGAATGGGAATATGTACCCTATGTTTGTCCCACTGTTGTATCTTGGAAGTAGATAATTTGTTTTGATTTCACAGATGGGACTTTGGACTTTTGAGGTGGGACAAGTTAAGACACTGGGTCCATGGGGATGAAGTGAATGTATTTGTATGTGAAAAATACATGGGATTTGAGGGGCCAGGGGTGGAATGCCTTGGATTGAATGTCCCCCCCATACTTAATCCCCAGTGTAACTGTTGAGAGTGGGAAATCCTATTACGGTTATTGTAATGTGGGGCCTTGAAGAAGTGATTAGACTGTGAGGACTGTGCCCTTGTGAATGAATTGATCCCTTCTTAGAACAGTGGGAGTAGTTAAAAGGAGAGTGAATGAGGAGGTTAGTCTCTCTATCTGTGTGCTGCCATTCTGCCATGTGAGACCCCTGTATTACTGTCACTACCAACAAGGCCTTCACCAGATGTGTTCCCCGGACTTTGGACTTCCCAGACTCTGAAACTGTAAGCTATAAATTTTGTTTTCTTATAAATTATCCTGTTTCAGATATTTTGTTATAAGCAACAGAAACAAACTAATATACTGATGTAGCTGAAACAATGTTTCTTTGAGTTATATTCTGGCCCCAAATATTTCTGGGTGGAAAAATATAAGTAAGAGTCATAGGGGTCTTCAGCAACAGAAAAGACTGTATTTGAGACTCACAAAGAACTTTGCAACTTTAAAGATAACCTAAACCCCGTCTAGCTTTTTTTTAATGAAGGAATTCTTTAACCTGAAGGATTAAATAACTGAATGAATAATCTAAATCTTAGCCTCTTGAAATCTATTTTATTGGTGAATTATACATAAAATACCTTTCACTATTTATAGTTTATATTCAGTACTTCATTTAAAAATAAATAGGTGGGCCGGCCCTGTGGCGCACTCGGGAGAGAGCAGCGCTCCCGCCGCGGGTTCGGATCCTATATAGGAATGGCCGGTGCGCTCACTGGATGAGCGCGGTGCGGGCGACACCACACCAAGGGTTGCAATCCCCTTACCGGTCACAAAAAAAAAAGACTAAAAATAAAAATAAATAGGTGTTTTGTTCGCTATCTCACATACAGAATACCAAACTTTAAGCTCTTATTCCTGTTCTTGATTTTTTTCATGGGCCTTTCTGCCTAAGACAGGACCAGAGACCATTTGTCTGATACTCTTAAGCTGATTCAAAATAATCATACCTTTTGGCGCTGAGTCCGTCTGATTTGCCTCTGACCTCCTAGTCCAGAGGATCAAGGGCATCTTTCTCTAAGGAAAGGACATTTGAACAGAGATCTGAATGGTGAGTCATAGAAAAAAGAAAGTAGGAAAGTGAGACCAGATTAGGGAGACTGTTGCAAGCAGAAAGAACAGTCCTAAGGACATAAAGTAAGGACAAGAGTGGCACTGGATGAGGCAGGTCACAGATGCGGAAGACCTCTGCGGTGGGCTTTGAAGACTGTCAGCCTAAGAGCAAAATTGGAAATGGGGTAAAGGAGGGAAAATAGTGATAGGATTGCTAAATTTCTCATCTCCTATTAAGAGTAGACAAAAGCCCTTTTAACTTCCATTTTTGATAACTATTTATCTATTTGAAAAGGACTTTGAAAAAAATTAAAAGAAGCCATTCGTACATTTTTAAATGTCAGTGAATTTACAGGAGTGATAAGAAAATCAGTGAAGGTAGTAATAAAGAAAGAAATGTGTGAAAGTGGCCAGGTAACATAACCCTCAAAAGAGCAGGAGTATTGCCTGGAAATGGCAGTAGCGAGCAAGAATAATGATCCCACTCCTGGCCCCTATGGCATGTGAGGGGAGACATTATAAACAATTCCAGCAAGAGAGCCGCTGGGAAAGCACTGAGGCAAAAAGAGGTCAGATATTTGAAGATATGTTTAAGGACATAGGAGAAACTTATGAGTATAGAAAATGAGTTCCTGAAGATGCAGTAGAGGAGTTTTGCACAAAAATATGAAGGAGAGAAATGAATGAGAGGAGTATTAGGCCGTTTCTGTTGCTTCTAACAAAATACCTGGAACTGGGTGATTTATAAAGAAAATGAAATTTATTGCTTACAATTTGGGAGGCTGGGAAGTCTAAAGTCCAGGGAATACATTTGGTGAAGGCTTTGGTGGTGCTGACAGTGACCCAGGGGCCTCATATGGCAGAAAATAGCAGAGCAAAAAGAGATAGACTCTTTGTGCTCCACTTTCAAAGCCCTCAGAACCACACCATTGGCCACCATTATTAATCCATTCACTACCGCATGGTCCTACAATCCAATCACCTCATCAAGTCCCCACCTTTCAATTACCATAATAGGATTTCCCACCTTCTTAACACTGTCACAGTAAGGATCAACTTTTGGGAGGGACACTCAATCCAAAGCAAGAAGTAAATAAAAAGAAAAAAGAATATAGAAAATATGATAGTATCATGTGTTTCTGTGGAAGTGATTTCATAGGCACAGGGAGGGCAGTAGTTAGTGTTAAGCTTATGAGAATATTTATAGGAAGGGTGGAAAAGCAAAATATTTCAGCCCCCAAATATATTTCTTTGACATATTCCAAGGTGGATAATTCAGAGAGAGTGGAAAAACAAGATTATCTAGAAGGCTGTGTTTTTGTGGAAAACAATTTATGTCTTCATGTGCCAACAGCTAAGCTTCTTAGGAGGCACCCCTTCTTTGGCTATGCTATGGGTTAAATGTGTACCCCAAAAGTTTATGTATTGGAAACTTGATCCCTACTGTAAGAGCATTAAGGGGGTGGGAAATCCAGTTATGGTATTTGAAAGGTGAGGCCTTCGGGAAGTAATTAGATTGTGAGGACTGTGCCCTTGTGAATGGATTGAACCATTAATAGAGTGATGGGCATGGTTCTGATGGCTTTTTAAGGAGAACGAGTGAGAAAGTTAGTTTACTCTTGCTCAGCCCATTCTCACCATGTGATACCCTGAGTTGCTATAGAGAGTCACCCCACGAAGAAGAAGGTCCTCACCAGATGTGTTTACTGGACCTTGGACTTCCAACCCTCCAAGCTGTAAGAAATAAATTTAATTTCTTTACAAATTACCCAACTTCAGGTATTCTGTTATAAACAACAGAAGCAGACTAATACAGGCTATTATCAATTCTTTTTGAGGGCAGCTGTGAGATTACCCAAAGTATTTTCATTTGCATACAAGATGTCTCTACTTAACTTTTAATTCTGACTTCCTTCTTTCTTTTTTTTTTTTTCTTTTTCCTTTTTGGGGTCTTGTTCATAAAAATCTTTGCCCAGTCCTACTTCCTGAAGTATTTCCCCTAGGGTTTCTTTTAGTAGTTTCATAATTTCAGGTCTTACATATGTCTTTAATACATTTTGAGTTGACTTTGGTATATGATGAGAGGTACAGGTCTAGTTTCATTCTTCTACACATGGATGTCCAGTTTTCCCAGTACCACTTATTGAAGAGGCCATCCTTTCCCCAGTGTGTGCTCTCTGTTGCACTGGTCTAAGTGTCTATTTTTATGCCAGTACCATGCTGTTTTGGTTACTATAGCTTTGTAGTATAATTTGAAGTCAGGTAGTGTAATGCATTCAGCTATTTTTTTTTTTTTTTTTTTTTTTTTTTTTTTTTTTTTTGCTCAGGCTGTTCTAGGTCTTTTGTTGCTCCATATGAATGTTAGGATTTTTTTTTTCTATTTCTGTGATATTTTTGCTTAGACTAACTAAATTCTAACTGTGGCTCCACCATTTATTAGATGTGTTTTGTTAGTCTTCTGACCTTAAATATGATCTATTTTTTGATCATTCCCAATCTTTGTATCTCCTGCCTAGAATTCTTTCCAAAATGCTACACTCATGTATCCAACTGCCTACTTGAGATCTCTATGTACATGTCTTACAAATATTTTATTTTATTTTTTTATACAATCATTCACAGCAATATAGATGGACTTAGAGAAAATTATATTAAGTGAAATAAGCCAAGCACAGAAAGAGAAATACCACATGTTCTCACTTATTTGTGAGAGCTAATAAAAATAAATAAATAAATATGCAAACAAATAAATGGAGCAGGGGGGAAGAAGACACAACAATCCCAATAATTCCTTGAACTTGTTAAGACAAGAGAACAGATATGATGTTGATGGGGGCTGGAGAGAAGGAGGAGGGAAAAGGAGGAACTGGTAAAGGGACAAGAAAATCAACTACATTGTATATTGATAAATTAAAAAATAAAAATAAAAAGGGAGAGGGTGTTCCTTTAACCCAGAATTCTAAGCCCTAGTTTGCTTCATTGCTTCACAGTTATTTTATGTTGTAATTGTCATGACTGCATTCCGTGGAGAAGTATCCAGACCTGTGGGTTTATGTTCACTTTTCATTAATAGACTTTATCTGAGAAAGAAAAAAAAAATGACTTCCTTCTTTCACCTGTGATGACACCCCCTGTCAAAGCCATAGAGAAACCTGGTCTCAGGGCATTGTTCTGGGGCTTTTGTCCCCTCATATTCTCTCTTGTGAAAACTGGGAATTGGAACATTACTTTCTTGTGATTCCCCTGCTTTGTCCCCCTCCCAGCACATTAAATAATAAAATTTATTATGCCTTTTCTTCATATTGACCTAAATTTGTCAGTGATTTTTATTAATGATCCTTCAGTGGTGAAAAAGAAGTTTTCCCTTGGATCCTGAAATGTGAAAAGTGTGTCTAGGGAAACCCAAACTTATCACACATCTTTTACCAAATCCTCCTTATTTTAATTTCCTCCCTTCACTACAAATTCCATAAAAGCCTGCTGTTACAATTCCTGAGACTTTTGATGATTTTTCTGTGTAAATGAGATTAGTTCTCAGATCTCTTTACTGCTGATTTTTGAATTGGGCGTTCTTCCTCTATTTAGTTTCCGGGTTCCAAAATTTGTTACTGTTTTCATCTCTCTTGCTTTCCTTCTGAATTTTTGTCTTTAAAACATGCAGTTGTAGTGAGATTTTTGAGACACTGAAATTGAATGTTTGTTAAATCTATTCTTTTAAATCAGTTTTTTCCTTGATTTCAAAAGGTGATAGATGAAGATTTGTCCCACTGTTTTACTGTGATGAGAATACTTACTATGACAATTTAAGTATGTAAAATTAAAATATATCTAATGAACTTTATGCATCTTTTAATTTATTTTAATGAATGCAGAATATTTTCATGACAACAAATTATCTTTGACAATAAAATTATTAAATTTAATGAATTCTAACTTAATGTGTTTGGTTCTAAGGAATTATTTAGAATCTAGCCACAATACTGGTGGCATCCACACTGCACATATTCCTTTTAAACATTTTCAAATCTTCTTTCCTAATTGATTATTACCTTCATAAGAAAACTGATGTCCTTTTCATGACTATAAATGCAGTAGAGCCCACAGTAAGACTATTTGCTTTGGGTATTTCCCATATGTCTGATGAGACCACTACCTTTATTTATATGCATTTAAAGGGGTGAGAGCTATCAGGACTAGAGGCCATTATACTCAAATTACTTGCATTTCACAGTTTAACAATTGAGGGATGGATAATCCAGAGATTCCACTTAATGTACTATTTTTAAAGCTAGTACAAGTTTATAAAACCTTAAAAGAACCTATTTTGGTTTTCTCTTATAGGATTCTTATTAAAATAATTCATCTGATAATCATCTATGTACTTAGGCAAAATAAAAACTTACTGGCACTATGCATGACACAGTTAGTTCTAAGCTCTCAGTTTTTCCAATTGTTGTGCCAAAACTATTTTAAAATGGTACCTGAACCTAGCACTGCTTAATAAGTTCCTTGGACCTTACTTGGTAAAAGATAAGTTAATGTTTTTAAAACTGTCCTGTGATTTCTATTTTTAGTTCAGCTTAATATGAATATTTTAAATTTTCATGATGACTAATTCCAACAATAATACAACATAACCTGAGGACTTTTGGCTATACAAATGAAACTAAAATAAACAAAGTAAGGAGATCGACGTTACATTGTTTAAACAGGTTTTTCCAATTTTTAGAAATTACACTTAAGATTAATCAATCCATGTTGGGGAAAATCTTGAGTTATTTAATTTTGCAGAGATAATATCTAAAACTTTTTTCAAATTAGAATAGATGGATGCTGTAACTGTGAGAATGATGCAATACAAATTTGTAACTTTCTGGTTTTTCTTCATTAGATCTAATTTGTGTTGTTGGAATAAATCACTCCCAAAAGAATTTACCGATTCTAAATGAGGTCTGAAAATGTATAACAAGTTACCTGATATTCTCACTATTTGAAACATTATTGGTTTGATTTATAAATGCTGTGTTAAGTGGTTTTATTTAACAGGTTTGCTGTTTCTTAAAATAGTCTCTCTCTTAAAAAAGATCAGGTTATTGATTTTTTTCCCCAAGAATTGTAGATTTAAGAGTTAGGTGAAAATAATGTTAATAATGAAAACAGTGTTTAGTTGAAAACAACTGAGGTGTGTAACAGTGCAGGCTTCCTCTTCTACTGGTAAATTAGAGACAATGGCATGGCCAAGTAAGAGTAATAAGTAACATTATGAACACTTATTGTGTCAGAAACTATTTTATGAACTTCACATGTATTAAATCATCTTCACAACAACCCTGTAAGGGAGGTAATATTATCACCCCCATTTACTAGATGAAGAAACAGAGGTGAGTCATATGGCTGACGGGAGATAAAATTGGGCTTAGGATCCAGGCAGTGTGGCTCTGGAATTCACAAGCTTAACCCCTCCCTCTAAATTGATGCTATTAAAAGAGAGTTCTCCGGAAAAATGTGAGAGAAATTATACAAAGGCAAGATTTCTTTCAAACAAAAGAAGAGGGAGGAAAAAAAGAACCAAAACAAAACATAATAAGCATAACGGAGCCAGATTCAAATCAAATGACTGAAGCTCCTCGTGGCTCTAGTTTATCAAGTAAGTCAACAAGCAGTACTACTGTGAGATTTTAATCTTATTTGACTTATATAGAGACAATATAATAAAATCAATAATAACTAAAACGAAGCACATAATAAATTTATTACATTAAAATCAAGAAGAGGCACAAAACATACATTTTATAATTACTAGTTTTTTATTCACTATTTATTTATTCCACCAACATTATTGTGATGGTGGAGGCAGGATGTAAGTAAAAGAGATTCAAGAGTCATACAAATTTTGAAATGTTTATTAGACATCTAAGTAGAGATGTTAGGTAAGCTGTTGGATAAATGTAACTCAAACTGAAAGGAAAAGTCTGTGCTGGAAATATAAATTTGGAGATCATCATGACATGAAATTTAAAGCCATAAAGTTGGTTGATATCATCTAGAAAGAGGATGGCAAAAAGGAAGAAAATCATATACTAGGGTAAGAGGAGAGGAAGTAATAAAGGAGAATGAGAAAGTGCAAATAATGGAAAAGGAGGAAAAGCAAGCATGTGGGGCTCTAGGAAAGCAGGAAAGGACAGTGAGAAGTTAAATACATGAAGGCTGCTGAGGGTGAGATTATATGAATGAATGCTGGATTTGGCCACATGGAAGTCATCATGAATTTAGAAAGAGTAGTTTTAGTGAAGCATGGAGATGGAAGCTCGATTGAAGAGGGTGAAAAATTGTGTAGAAGTGAGATTATGGAGAGAGCATGAGTTGACTAATTTTACCAGACTTCTATAGAGGCCAAGGGAAAACTTCCTTTTCATCCATCGAGTTTCATTAATAAATATCACTGACAAATTTAGGTAAATATGATGAAAAGGCATAACAAGTTTTATTATTTAACATGCTGGGAAGGGCAAAGCATGAGGGAATCACAAGAGAGTAATTTCCCAGTTTGCAGTGGTGGCACAGAAGCTTATATACCAGTGTTCATGAGAGAGAAGGCCAAGGGAGGTAGAAGCCCCAGAACAATGGCCTGAGGCCAGATTTCTCTGAAATTCTGTGGGGAGGTGTCAACATGGGTGAAAGAAGCAAGTCAGAATTTAAAGTTAAATACAGACATCTTGTATGCAAATGAAAATACTTCAGGTAATCTTGAAGCTGCCCTCAGAAAGAATAGACAGTAGCCAAGAGAGGGGCACTTCAGAAGAAGCCTGGCTGTTTGCATTTACAGATACAAACTTCTTTCCACAAAAACATAGCCATCTATCTAATCTTGTTTTTCCAGTGTCTCTGAGTTAGCCACCTTGAAATATGTCAAAGAAATATATTTAGGGACTAAAATATGTTGCTTTCCCACAGCATCATGCTCTGATGATTGCCTCTTTTCAATCCTGGAAGAGGACTAGACAAGTATTTTCTAAAGAAATAGAAGACTGACTGACTCATATTGACTAGATGCATATTGTATTAGTCCATTTTTGTTGCTTATAACAAAATACATGGAACTAGGTAATTTATAAGAAAACATAATTTATTGCTTACAGTTTCTGAGGCTGGGAAGTCCAAAGTCCTTCTGGTGGTGATGACAGTGACCCAGGGGTCTCACATTGCAAGATGGTGGAAGCAGAGAGAACAAGAGAGCAACCTCCTCATTCACTCTCTTTTTAAAGCCCTCAGAACCATGCCCATGACTGCCATTTTTAATCCATTCAATATGGCATGGCCCTACAATCTAATCACCTCTTCAAGACTCCACCTTTTAATTACCATAGTAAGATTTCTCACTCTCTTAACAGTCACAGTAGGGACATAAAACAAGGGGGACACAATTCAAGCTTCAGTGAGTTTTGAGGGGACATAATTCAATCCACTACATTCCACCTTTGGCCCCACAAAACTCATGTCCTTTTCACATGCAAATACATTCATACATTCATTTCATCCCCAAAACTTTAACTTGTTTCAACTAGGAAGTCCAAAGTTCAAAGTCCCATCTGTGCAGTCAAAACAAGGTATCTACTTGCAAGATACAATGGGTGGGACAAGCATAGGGTAAACATTCCCATTTGAAAAGGGAGAAATAAGCCAAAAGAAAGGGGTTACAGGTCACAAACAAGTCTGAAACCCAGCAGGGCAGGCATTAAACCTTACAGGTGGTGAATCATACACCTTGATTCCATTGTTTGGTATTCTCTGCATGCTGGTGTGCAGGTCGGGCTCCCAAATCCTCAGACAGCTCCTCTCCTATGGCTTTCCTGGTCTCAGGCCACAGTTCAACTCTCCCAGGCTGGCATTTCACTATGGTAACTCTGCAAGTCTAGGGTCTCCATGGTTGTCCCACTCCCACAGCTCCACTATGAATGGCACTGATGGGGTTTCTCTGCTGAAGCTCTGACCCCACATTTCCACTCAGCATTGCTCTAGTGAAGGTGCAATGCAGTGAATCTGCCCCCACAACAGATCTCTTCCTGGGCCCCCAGACTTTTCCTTACATCCTCTGAAATAGGGGTGGAGGCTCCCAAGCCTTCAGAGCTCTGACATTTGGCAAGCCTACAGACCTAACACCACGTAGACACCGCCAAGACTTTCAGCTTGTATTTTCCAAAGCTGCAAGTCCAGCCACACCTGAGGCCAATTTACCTACAGATGGAGCAGCCAAAGCAGCTGGGGTGCCGGTGCTGAAAGTAGCCTCTCAAGGTGGCCCCGAACAGTCAGCCTGTGTAGGGTGCCTCAAGACCATTCTGTACCCCAAGACCATTCTGTCTCCCTAGGCCTTTGGGCCTGAAATGGAAGGGTTGGCCCCAGAGGATTCTGCAATGCCTTCAAGGCCTTTTCCCCCTTCTTTTAATAATCCCACACTTTTGTGTTAATCTTCTTAGTACCATTGATTTTTTTTTCTTCTGAAAATGCTCTCTGCTTCTCTACCACATGGCCAGACCGAAATTTTTCCAAATCTTTACACTTTGCTTCCTTTTTAAGTTCTGGCTTTATGTCATGCCTTTGCTGCCATAACTCAGCATAGGCTATTACAAGTAGCCATGCAGCTTTCTTAATGCTTTGCTCCTTAGAAATTTCTTCTGCCAGATACTCTGGTTCACAACCCCTAAGTTCCAACTTCCACAAAGTCTCAGGGCATACACAGAAGGCACCCAAATTCCTTGGTCACAGCAAGGGTGATCTTTGCCCCATTTTCCAATAAACTCCTTCTTATTTCTATATGAGACCTCCTTAGAATGATCATTACAGTCCATATTTCTATCAGCATTCTGCTTGCCACCACATAACCAGTCTTTAAGACATTCCAAACTTTCCCTCATCTTTTTGTCTTCTTCTGAGTCCTCCAATATCCTCCAACCTCTCCTCAATGCCCAGTTCCAAAGCCATTTCCACATTTCAAGGATCTGTTACAAGCAACACCTCAACTCTCTGGTACCAATTTTCTGTATTAGTCTGTTTTTGTTGCTTATAACAAAATACACAGAACTGGGTAATTTATAAGAAAACAAAATTTATTGCTTACAGTTTATGAGGCTGGTAAGTCCACAGCCCATCTGGTGGTGATGACAGTGACCCAGGGGTCTCACATTGCAAGATGGTGAAAGCAGAGAGAGCAAGAGAGTAATCTCCTCACTCATTCACCCTCTTTTTAAAGCCCTCATAACCACAGCCATGACAACTATTTTTAATCCATTCACTATGGCATCGTCCACAATGTAATCATCTCTTCGAGACTCCACCTTTCATTTACCATAGTAAGATTTCTCACTCTCTTAACAGTAACAGTAGGTACCAAGTTTCTAACACATAAAACAAGGGGGACACAATACGAACTTCAGTGTATTTTGGGGGAACATAATTCAATCCACTACCCATATTAAATGTCAAGTACTGAGACACATAACCTGTTCTCCCCATTAAACTGCCAGAGCACAGACCTTTGCACACCAGGGAGGATTTCATAAGAAAACTCTCTTAGAAATCCACCCAGTCTTAGAGAAAATACCTGAGGATACTGGAATACTGGGGTTCTCTAGTAAAGAGCCCCCTCATGTCATTCTAGTGGAGCTAAAAGTTCATAATTTCCACCTATATTTTCAGAGTTTCCAAGTAACATTTCAGTCCCCAACTCTTGTTACTGGACAGCAGGGGTCTGTCCTAAGAGAGTGCAAAACCACCAAGACCAAGGCAGGAGGAAAAGGCTTTATTATTTGCAAGTAAGGAGAACACTAAGGACAACTCCCAAAGCAGTGTCTCTCCCTGAACAAGAGAAAAAGGTCATCTTAACTTAAGTTCCCTCTTAACTTCCTGCCCAAGTTTGTAAATGAAGGATAGGAGCTTGTTCAATTTGGATTGTTGACTATGGGACATAGTTCACTGGTCAGTACTGAAGCTGAATTTGCATTTGGAACTAGGAAGAAATGTGGCCTTTGGGCAACAGCAAAACCTCAGGAAGTTGTCACATGGGCTAAACCTGGAGCCCTCTGCTAGTACAGGTTACAGTCCAATTAACGGGTACAGGTAAATCAACACTTCCATGACATGAAACAGGGATAGATAGATTTGAAGATCCCAGCTCCTCCTTGGGCAGGGATTCACTAAAGTTCATCTCTAGGGCCTGTATTTCAGTTTCAGCTGATATATTTTGAGGGCAGTTTAGTATTTCATGGTTCATGACTTCCTAGCACCTCCTGCAACAACAAGAACTCAGAACAAAGTGTTATAACTGGTTCACTTCCTGTTTTGAACATTTTAGTGGCAGCAAACACCAGAGCATTTAGGAGACCCTGGACCATAGATTACGTTCTTAATTATGAGGATAAACCAAAGATACCAGAAATGTAAGTAAAGTCTTTAACGTGGCTTCAAACAGACATTTTGACACTATAAAAGAAAAAAAATTTTAATCTAACCATTAATATTCTCAGTAAAATAAGAAAATACAGTACATCTGTGAAACTGAGAAAGATGGTATGAAAAAAGGAAGATTCAAGAGAATAATAAAGAGATCTTCAGAATAAAATTAGATAACCAGAAAGAAGACATTCAATAGAAGTTTGAAAAATTAAGTTGAGAAAATTTCCAAGAAAGGGAAAAAAGTAACAAAGAAATAGAAAGCAAGGAAAAAATATAAAATTAGAGAACCAGGTCAAGATGGCTAACACCTGAATATCAGGGACTATAAAGAGATGGACAAAAAGCCCAGGGAAAATGGGAGTGTAGAAGTCACTAACAAATAACTTAAGAAAATTGTTTAAAAGAGAAGGACATACATTTCTAGATTAGTTTCATAACGAATATTGATCAAGGGATGAAAATAAACCCTTCTGAAAACATGACATTATGATGTTTCAGAACACTGAAAACAGGGGGAAAACCAGATTACTTTATAAATAATAAGGAATCAGTCCAGAGTACTCAGCAATAACACTGAAATTAAGAAGACAATTGAGACAATGCCATAGTATTTTTCCATTTATGTTGCTTATAACAAAATACCTGAAACTGGGTGATTTATAAAAAAAATGAAATTCATTACTTACAGTTTCTGATGCTGGGAAGTCCAAAGTCCAGGTAACGCTGGTTAAGGTCTTGGTGGTGACAACAGTGACCCAGGGGTCTCACATTACGAGATGGTGGAAGCAGAGAGAGCAGAGAGAGCAGAGAGAGAGAGAGAGAAGAGAGAGAGGGAGAGAGAGAGGGAGAGAGAGGGAGGGAGACAGATTCTCTCTTCTTTTAAAGCCCTCAGAACCACACTCCTGACCACCATTTTGAATCCATTCAATATGGCATGGTCCTACAATCCAATCACCTCTTCAAGGCTCCACTTTTCATTTACCATAATAGGATTTTCCACCCTCGTAACAGTCACAGGGGGGCTAAGTTTCTAATACATAAAACTTGGGGGACACAATTCAAGTTTCAGTGAGTTTGCGGGGGACAATATTCAATCCACTACACCCATTAAATTCAGAAGGGAAATACCTCAAACCTCACCCAAACCATAAATCAGAGATAATGATAATCTAAAGTCTTCTGTAAATATGTAAGTTTTCCAAACTGTTATCTCCTACACTCAGAAAACTGGATGTTGTCCTCCAACAAAAAAGGAAATAAATCAAGAAAGAAGAAATGGAATGTATAAAACAAGAGATCTAACACATGGGAGAAGCAAAAGGATTTGATAGAATTGAATTCAAGGGAGATGCCAGGATGACCACCGCTCTCAGTCCAACTTAGAGCAGAGTAACTGAAGAGACATACATGTATGACATACATGTCATAAAAATACCCTTTTTCATTGTAATATCTTTCTAACTTGATGAAGCATTGGAGAATGCATTCCTCCAAAACGAGGATATAAAAGGAGAATAGACGGAGAAAAAGAGAGAGGGAAAGAAAGAAATCAAGTAAATTTGAAATTCAATTTAGCAGAAAGGCAAAGGGAATTGCAAGGGTAATCAGACAGGGAAGCTCCAGAATGACTTCTGTATAGAAAGCCTAGAAAGAAACCAGCTAAGACTGAAGTAAAATGGAATTTAACTAGAGAGATGTTTCTTTAAAAAAAAGAAAAAAAATCTTCATTATGAATTTACTTATGTGATTAGTATTGTGATTTATGTGATTAAATTGTGAATTTACTTATGTGATTAATATAGATCAATAATAATTATCCAATAGGAAGAACACAGAAAAGATAATGAAAACAAGACCTGTTAAGTATCAATGATCTCACATATACATAATCGTAACATATATGTAATCTAACATATAAGGATCCCAGAAAGAAAGAAGAGAATGGAAAGAAAAAAACCATTTGTGTAAATAAACGCTGAAAATGCAATTTTATCAAACAAAGAAATTTACAGCACAAGATGCTCAATTAACAATCATTTTGATAATGCCAATCATCTAAAATGGCAAATGCAAACTTTTTTGTGTAGATGTTAGGAATTTAAAACAGGCCATGTAGAATACATAAATATGCATTACTTCTATATAAAGAAAAATATAAAAGTTATTTTTCAAAGTCAGATTCTTTGAACCTGTAGCTAAACTTTATTAGCAGTCTGGAGAAATTATGTGAATTCCAAACGAATACAGGGATCAGTGGAAGTTCCAAGTATAAGACAAAGGATGAGTGTTCTACATAAAATGAATTTCAGACTCTTGATATTTTCACACATGTTGTTAAAACGTATTCTGCTTTGTGTTATAATTGCTAGTAGGATTCTGCAATGAGTTATTAAAAGCGAATTTAACATTAAGCAATGATTTCCCTATCAACAGCTGCTTTCCAGCAAGCTTTCTGTCTTGAGTATATGGAACCTCTGCTTATTTCAATGAATTATAATCTTCATTGACTTAACAATTAGCAGGTGGCTATTAGATTCACACTTTTTGACTTTGGTAGTTTCAAAGTCACTAGTTTGTAATCTATTACTCATTTTGATTTGTACATTCCATATTTCTTTCTAATTTCTAAAAATTATTGTTTAAGGAAATTTTACTTGAATTTATTCCTTTTTAAAATCTGGAGTGTATCTTCCCAGGTTAAGACAAAAAATGTAACAGAGGCTGAAAACTAATCAGAGATTTTCCTCTATAGTCTGTCTTCTTCCTTCAGCCTCTTATTTTCCTTTTTCATCATTATTAATGTACACGGATTTTGGGCCCCCTATACCCAAGGTGCACTAGACAACATATCATGATTACAAAAAGATATAGAAAACAAAGCCTACATCAAGGGTTTTACAGTCTTGCTAAGGATATCTGCCATGACATAAACAAACAATACAAGGTAACTTGGGACTAGTGTAGTGCCCCTTGAATGACCGTCAAACTTGAAAAATGTTGTCTAATGTAAGAAAGCACGAGAAAAGATATTATTCCTCCCTCTTTGGAGACCGTTCTGGCACTCTGACCGTTCTCTGGTCATACTCCTGGGCATCATTCACGACATCCTCAGAATTAACCTCCTGCTATGATTCACTCTTTAGGGAGGAGTCTTCTTGTCTAATTCCCCAGATGACTACCACACAAAGAGTTTGCCTCTGACAAAAAAAAAGACCACTGAAAGAAGCTATTTTTTTAACTAAGAATTTAATATTAGTAGATATAAGTGGGAGATAGAAAAACAGAGAGAGAAAACAGACTAAAATGAGGCTAGAAACAGGGTGGCTAAGGCAGGAGAAAACAGAAAAGTGTAAAAAGGCTGATACTGTCAAGGAAGCAAAAGTTCCCTTGAGGTCAGTGTGGGTTATTTACTGCCACCGTAATGATGTGTAACGAACCATCATACGATGAACATTTATCGTTCTGGGAGCATCAGGCAGTTCTACTGATTGTAGCTAGGCTTGCTGGAAAGTTTACTGAAGGTGGGCTGGTTGGCTGCTGATCTAGAAAGACCTGGGCTGCCTCAGCTGGGGCAACTTGGATTGCACCTTAGGTTGCTCATTTTCCAGCGGGCCAGCCTAGCTTGTTCTTTTTTTGGCAGTGGCAGAGGGCAAGGACAAGAGCAAGCAAGCTCAATTGCACAAGCCTCTACTAGACTATCAAGTAGAAATAGGAGCTCACAACCAGAGAAGACCTGAAGTGTACATTATCCTACATGACCTGAGGCCTTGCAGAAATCTCGGTGAGGACACTGGAAGGAATGTTGAAGCCAACCTTATCTTGCTATTAAAGGCAGAGAAACCCCAGCTGACATCTAGTGTATTTGTTTCCTGTTGTTGCTGAAACAAACTACCATGAATTCAGGAGCTTAAAACACAAATGTATTATCTCACAGTTCTTTAGGTCAGAATTTTGGATTGGTTTCACTTGTTTCTCTGTTCTGGGTTCACAAAGTTAAAATCAAGGTGTCAGCTGGATTCTTATCAGGATGCTATATGAAAAATCCACGTCCTAACTCATTTAGGTTGTTGGCAAAATTTAGTTCCTTGTGGTTATAGGATTGCAGTCTCATGTCCTTGCTATCTGCCAGTTGGGGGTCATTCTCAGATTCTAGAGACCACCCACTTTCCTTTGCCTCCTTCATCTTCAAAGTCAGCCATAGTGGGTCGAGTCCTTCTCATACTTGCAATCTTCCTGACCCTCTGCCTCTTCTCCACTATCTCCAGCCAGAGAAAGTTCTCTTCCTTTGAAAGCTCATGTGATTGGATTGGGCCCACCTGGATAATCCAGTATAACCTACCTATTTTAAGGTCCCTAGTATTATTTATATTTAAAAAATCATTTTTTCCGTGTCACATAATATATTCACAAATTCCAAGGATTAGGGGATGGTCATTTCGGGGGCCATTCACTTACCATACCCGGGACCACATGGATCACAGCCAATCCCTTTCAATGAATAGCCTCCTACGAATTTGATAGACATAGACCCCCAGATTTCTACCCCCAATTGTGTACATTTTATCAATTACTAGCCTGTTTTAAACCAGGTTTCTATGGTCTGAATGTCCCCTCCAAAGCTCATGTGGAACCTTGATCCTCAATGTGGCAGTGTTGAAAAGTGAAGGCTTTGGGGAGGCGATTGGATTGTGAGTGTTATGCCCTACTGAATGAATTAATCCATTCATGGATTAATGGATTAATGTGTTAATGAATGAATGGGTTATCACAGGAGTGGCACTGGTGGCTTTATAAGGAGAGCAAGTGAGCATATTAACACACAATTAGCCCTTTTGCCATGTGACACCCTGCATCACCTTGGGACTCCACAGAGTTTCCACATGTTTTAAGGCCCTTACAAGATGTATCTCTTGACCTTGGACTTCCCAGTCTACAAAACTGTAAGAAATAAATTTTGTTACTTTATAAATTACCCAGTTTCAGGTACTCTGTTATAAATGACAGGAAATAAACTAATACACGTGTGTTCTCATTTGGATTTCAAAAACTGTAATGGCTATAGCTAGGGGGCATCTGTATACTGCATGATCTCTCTCTCTACCATCAGGAAAAAAATTACCTGGACAGTGGAATAGCCAGTGACTTAACTATTCCTAGAGTACACCATCCTCAAGGACAGCATTCTGCCACCACCACCACCAGTCCCAGATTCTCAGATCAAAGATGCTAATTCATCTACAGGTTTTAAACATGTTCAACTATTATGGGTTGAATTGTGTGGCCCCAAAATTATATGCTGATGTCCTAATTGCCAGTACCTAGGGATGTAAGCTTATTTGAAATAGGGTTGTTGCAGATTTAATTAGTTAAAATAAGGTCATACTAAAGTAGCATGGGCCCCTAATCCAAAATTAGTGTTCTAATAAAAAGGGGAAATTTGGACACAGATATGCACATAGAAGGAATGCCATGTGAAGAGGAAGGCAGAGATTTACAAGCCAAGGAATCCCAAAGATTTCCAGCAAACTATCAGAAGCTAGAGGAAGGCATCTTCTCCCTTGCAGATCTCAGAAGAAACCAAGGCTGCCAGCACCTTGGTCTTGAACGTCCAACCTCAAGCACTGAAAGTCAATAAAGTTCTGATGTTTGTTCAAGCTGCCCAATTTGTGGCACCCAATGATGGCTCTAGCAAACTGATATAATCACTAACTTGGACAAATCTCTGGTGAAGGCCAGGACATAATTAGAGTGCTTTTAAAGAAATACTCATTGGCTACTTTTGATTACAACCAGTAGAGCCTAGCTTTTTGAAAAAAATGCATTACCCAGGAAAGTTGTTAATGAAATAGATTGAAGGGACTATGTCAGGTTATGAATAGAAATAAAATCATACTGTTACTTGTGCCAAATTGTTATGGTTCTTAGCCTACATTTGCTCATGCAGAAATTAAGACCCTCCCCCATTCCCTTCTCCATCTCAGAATCTTCCCTACACATTTCTAGGAGTCTTTTTTGGGGGTTTGTATTTTCTTGCGACAAGTCTTTGTGTGCCCAGGTCTGGCTTCCTCATCCAGGTACCACTCCATTGCTTCTGCTCCTGGTGCCTGACATCTGTGGGAACACGATGTGGCATGCTCAACATCCCCATAGCAGTGGCCCTCTGAGTCTTCTGCGGGTGGGGGAGAAGATAGAGGTAGGATTAAAGATAGTCCTCTCACAAAATCTGTGCTATAAGTGGTTTGATGGGCCCCAAAGCAATACTGTGTGTATCCAGTGTCTTACCAAGTCTTTCATAACTACAATTCTTCCAGATTGGCCTGCACCTCTCTCTCTCTCCTGGGCTCAACCCTAAAGGCTAGGAGAGGAAAAGTTCAATCTCATCTTCTATGTAGGCATCATGTCTTCACCACCCAACTTCCACAAAATTCCTCCCTTCTCTGCTCCCAAAACAAAACTTTAACAATTCCTGCACATAGCACCCTAAGGGATTATCAGTCTGCCAATTTTACAACCAATCTGACTCTATTTTCCCTTCTGGATTCAGCTAGGATTTCTGGCTCAATAATAAAAGGATAGCTAAAGAAAGTCAGAGAAAGGAAAGGTTACTGAGAACAGAGTCAGTAAAAGAAATGTAACAGGGAAGGCAAACTTTTAACAGTAAAGTGTAAAATTTAGATAAATGGAGAAATTGAAAGCATTCTAGATAAGAATTTCAAGAAAGAAATGCCACTAGTAAAGAGGAAATGGAGGCATAAATCTGGCTGACCAAAAGTAATATTCATTTCACTCAGTCATTCTGTTCCTCACAGGTATCCAGTAAAAGAAACATCTTTAACTCTATCCACAGATATCTCCTTTCTTTTCCTTATTCTCAAAAAGAATGTCTATATTCCAGGGAATAATTTAGAATGAAAGTATTACTTTCCAATTCTCTTAAGACAGGATTTTTTTTTTTAATCCAGATGACTCAGCATGGCTTTGTCTACAATAAATTATTTCACTTTGCTTCACTTTACCTGTGTCACAGTTTGGTTTCTATTGGGTTTCCTTGCTCTTCCATCAGGCAAACTTCTTATTTCTCTATTTTCTCCTCATCAGCACCACCACAAGCTCCAAACAGCTCTCTTTCTAACTCTCTGTGATCCTATGTGGACTAGAAACATTTCCGACATTGAAACCCCACCACCACCACCACCACCACCACCACCATTAGCTATTCTTAGCAACCTCAGCCTTGCTAACTAGATATCTCAGTTGTAGCAGGACAAAGTAGTTACCTACTGTTTAGTAACCTACTGTTCACATACAAAGCAGGGCGGACCATCCCTTAAAAAAAGCATGTCTTTTTCCATATCTTGGTAATCTTGTATAAGCAAGGGCACAAGCTCAAGGGATCTAGGCCACTGTCAATCCAGAGCTGCCTTCTATCCTCAAGCCTTTTTGCAATCATGAGAGATACCATATGGGCTCTGGTTTATGCCAACTGCAGAGTGTGTGTGTGTGTGTGTGTGTGTGTGTGCAGAGAGTGCTTATGTACACCCACTCAATTTTCAGCAGAACACAGAGGTTATGATACTAAATCCCAGGGATTACTTTATTGTGGGTCATTTATGGCTGTGGTTTGGTCTCAGAAGAACATGTTTTGGTGAACAGAATTTGCTCAGGACTTAAATTGCTCTAATCACTTAATGCATCAAGTGTTGTTGCTCCAAGATAGGAAAGTTTACTTGCTTGTTAAGAAAACAAGCATCTCAATTGGTTGACAAAACCCAACTGGAATTAGTTATGAAAGGTCATGTAAACAGGCACATGTTTTTGGAGGCATTTTTAAAATGCAAAATGTCTATAGATAGTAAAATAATCCTGATGGTGATACAGCAGCATTGTGAAGTCTTGTGTAAGAGTCTGTTTAATGTAAAAGAGATTAAATTAACTCAAGCTGAAAAGTCGATTAAATACACACTGATCTATTGCTGAAAACTCACCAAGTCAGGGATTCAATCTGCTACATTTCAATCTTGATTTTTTGCAGTCACTGAAATACACTTGGATTAAAAAATAGGTATGGTAATCTGTGACCTTCACAGTCGTTAGGGTACAGCTGAATCCTGTTAAAGCTTCCAAAAGTTTTTTGGGATTTTTTTTCAGTAAGTGCTACTTGGAACAAAATGACACTTATCCTTGGGAAGTGTTGACATTTTGTTGTTGCTGTTATTGCTGTGACTTTTGTAAAGAATTCATCTAAAGCTATAAAATGTTGGCAGAAAAGGGAAACAACATTTTCTTAAGATCTACAATGTCTTGGGCACTTTGCCACAGAGCACTTTAACTTTCACATAAATTTTCAATATAGGCATTATTACTTTTATTTTATGAATGTGAAACTAAGAGTCCTAGGTAAAAGAACTTGCCCATGTATGCTCACAAGCAACTGTATTTATTTTCAAACTTGGATCTAATGTGCAAATTCTTTGCCACCTCAAAGCTTTTGCTTCTGCAGTTCGTTGGTCTGGAATACTCCACTGCAGGTCTAGGCTCCCCTTTATATCTCAGCCTGTTACCTACTCAGTGCCTTGTGCATAGTCAGCTCCATCTGTTCTCCCTACTGCACCGCCCTGCCCTGTCTCAGTGCCTCTTTTCGTTCCTGTGAGATGCTTACGATATTTGTTTACTTGGTTGTTTGTTTAGTTGATTGGTTTTTTGCCTGTCTTCTCCTCTAAAATGTCAACTCTAAAATGTCAACTGGGGCCAAGCCAGTGGCGCACTCCGGAGAGTGCGGCGCTGGGAGTGCAGGGACGCTCACACCGCGGGTTCGGATCCTATATAGGAATGGCCGGTGCACTCACTGGCTGAGTGCTGGTCACGGAAAAGACAAAAAAAAAAAAAAAAAAAAAATGTCAACTGAATGAGTATAGGGATCATATTTGTCTCATTCACTTTGGCATTGCTAAAGCTGAGCACAAGCCTGATATGTAGAAGACAATTCAATTAATATTGAATTGACTCTAAATGACTGCTGGCTTTTTCCACTCACTCTGTTGCCTCTTATGGATCATTAATCCTATTGAAAATTGTTTTATTCATTAATTCCTAAAAAAAAATGTTAAAGTAATAATAAAATGTCCTGATTTGATACTTTATTGTCCGTTATTACTGTTTCTCTTACAAATCTTTCTGGTTTCTTGTACCACTTGAAAATCTAGATATTTCAGCTTCCCCCTAAATTCTTCTGGAACAACTAGGGAAGAATCAATCCTGCCAGAACTGCATGTTTTGTGGACAGCCCATAGTTCTGTGTCTACAGCACTTTCTTTTATCTTCTCCATGAGAGAGGTTGGCAGGGCTGTTTGCATGTGTGCCGCACTCACATGGAGGTGGTGCTATGGTGTTCTTCAGCAACTAACATTAGGTTAGATTGTTCTGTATCTGAAAATTCAAAAGTACCAATAGGATAAAATCCCTGTCCTTAAGGAACTCACAGTTAAGTAATTTAGTTTTTGTTAATTTCCATGTTTTCATCTACTCAGTAAGTTTAACATTGACCGCCACCCATCTCCCAAGAATCCAGAGCTTGGAATGTGGAGGACCGAGGAAAGAGTAAATAGCAATAGGGTTGTAAGTCTTTGTTTATTTTTTTTATTATTATTATTAACTACAGTGCAGTGTATGTGCTGTAGTTGACCTTAAAGGAAGGACTTGATTTGAGAGAATTTGCCATTTGTTTCTCATTGTTTCCCATTGCTGGTTGCCTAGTCATAGTCTAACTTGACTTAAAGCCCAGGGGAAGTTAAAAAAGCATATTTTATTTCCCACTCTATTAACAGTGAGGGAAAGCTATGGGAAAGTAGATGTAATAACATTTGTTCCCAAAAGTACAAAAAACCATAAAACATGAGCATACCCAGGTGGAAGCTATACACCACAGGTACGATCACATGATGGATCAAGTATCATTTTGCATTGGAGAGGCAATCAAATTGGGTTTGCCCAGCTTAGGACAGATTTCACTAAAATAGTTTATTGTTTAGAATTTTATGGCTTCAAGTACAGACTGAGTAGTTTTGTGTACTATTCTCTCGTAGGGTATTTTGTGCGATTCTCATGGCAAAGGAAGCAGACTCAGAGAAGCAAGCGTAGCGAGGGTTCCAGTTTGCTGAATTGTGCAGTCACGCTATTGTAAGTCACACTCACTATACCTTCAAAATGTTGTCTCTAAATATAAAGATCAATAATGGAAAAATGGCATTTACTGTCTACAGAGATTAGATTAGAACTGTAGCCCTAAAGAGATATTTCCTGATGCTTCCTTTCCTTTTTCCATTTTCTTTTTTTGTTTTGTTTTGGTTTGGTTTGGTCTGGTTTGGTTTTTGGTTTTGTGTTGGATTTGGTCTGTGGGAAAAACTGCTGAAGCATTTTTAAGTGAGAAATCCAAAGCAGGTTGATCTAGAGCTTACTTTAGAGACAACTCCAATATGCTTACTCTAATGTGCTAACGATTATACTAAATGGTGAAGTGATACACTTTACTCTGCATTACTGAACAACAGCTTTTAAATTCTGTGCGTACTGTAATTTTCTCCAACCTCTTACAATACTCCAGTCATGTGGAAAGTGTTTAAAGGCAACGTTAACAGCTGCATGGACCACCTAGGAACACCACACCTGACTACCACTTGTTGGAAATAAGAAACGACCTCGCCTGAGATTGTAAGTATAGACACCAGAGAGTGCCTGTAGGTTCTTGCCTGCAGGTTTGAAGTAAAGGGGCAGAGTTTAAGGGCATTATATTAGAGTTGGGCATCTTGATTCTCTCCTAATGAAGAGCTAACCTCAGGATTTTCTTAAGAGCTCAAGTTACCCTACCTGCAGTCACCTGTCCTTTTCTTTCCTTTTTTTCCCCTATCTTTTCCTTTCCTTTTCTGCTTGAATATATTTTCTATCCAGGAAAAATTCGGTTTTTGTTTTGGTTTGGTTTTCACAAGACTGTTTACTTGGTTTTTTTTTTTTTTTTTGGTAGGGCTTTTCCTTTCGATTTATATTGTAATAATTGTTATTGTTCTATCCTTACTTTAGTAACTATTTACCTGCTTAGAATTTATTTTCCTGCTTTTGTTTTCTTTTAAAATCTTTTTTACTCTCAGAATCTGATATTTATTTATTTATGCCTTTAACTTCTTTTTTCTTAATCTCCCTTATTAATCTTTGATTTTATCAACCTCTAGATTTATAACCTCCTTTTCTCCATCTTCACCACTGCGCTCCCTGCCTGGGGAGGCAACCATCACAGGTGTTTCATGTTCTCCAGCTGCCAATCACAAGCAAAATAATTAGTAAAATTCTTTATTTTGAATACTGAAGAATTTTTAAGTTAGTAAGTATGACTGTAAATTTTGTAAGGAAACTCTAGTAGAATTATACTAATTTGAGTATGCTATTGTTTACTGTGGGAACCCTGACTAATACTCTTCTATGTCTAAAAGTATCTTTTTTTTTTTTCACCCTCACATTTGTTGGATAATTTGGCTAGTTTTGTAAGTCTTGATTTAAAGAAACCAAGGTTATTTTTCTTCGGCACTTTGGAGATAACCTGGCACTGTCTTTTTGAACCTAATGTTGCTGCTAAGAAGACTCATATCAATCAGACTCTCCACGTTCCTTTGTAATATCTTCTTTATAGAAGCTTTTAGGATTTTTCTCCTCATCCTTCGTGTTCTAACATTTCTCTATCATGTAGTGAGGAGTATGTGTATGGGGTGCGCTTTGAATACATCCTGCTTAGGATTTGGAGGTTTCTTTATCTGAGGAAGCATATCCTAATTTCTGAAAATTCTCTATTCTTTTTCCACCCCTAAGTATCACCTCCACTCTCATTTTCTCCATGTAGCACTCGTTCTGATGAATGCTGGAACTTTTAATGCTATCAACCATGTCTAACTTTTTCTCTCATATTTTTGCTTCCTTATCTTTTTTGCTTATGTGCCCTGTTATGTCACCTCTCACATTTCCAGGTCGTTGATTTCTTCTTCAACTGCTTTTGTGATGCTCTTCTGGAAATGAAATGATATTTTAATGTTAATAATCATACCATATTTTTTATATTCAAATTCTCTAATTTTTCCCATTATTATCTATTCTTATCTCATAAATCTCTAATCTTATTTCATGATTGTGATAGCTTTGCTTATAACTGTTAGGACATAAGTGATATTTACTTTAATTCCCTGAACTGACATTTCTGTTAAGTCTGTTTCCTTGCTGACCTTCCTTTTGTTCAGTTTGTTGCCTCTCTTTTATGTGGTTGGACAGGGTATCTAGTGAATTTTGGGATCTGGCTGTCTCTGTGCCTCCAAGGCATTTTTAGCAATCAAGGACAAGACCTTTTTATCACTATGTGAATTTTCATTCACACTGCTCTGGCCTAGAAGCAGATATGTGATGTTTGCTGACTATTTGTAGGGAATGTAAGGTGGGGGGCAGTGACCCTGCTTAGTCTGTTTGGGCTACTGTAACAAAATGCCATAAACTGACTAGCTTATAAACAAAGAAATTTATTTCTCACAGTTCTGGAGACTGGGAAGTCCAAAATGAAGGCACCAGCAGACTTGGTGCCTGTTTTCTGGTTTACAGATGGTGCCTTCTCACTGTGTCCTCACATGGTGAAATGGGTGAAGGTCTCTCTTGGACCTCTTTTATAAGGACACTAATCCCATTCATGAGGGCTCTGTCTCCATGACCTAATCACCTCCCAAAAGCCCCACCATCACCTTGGGGATAAGGATTTAACGTAAGAATTTGGGAGAGATGTAAACATTTAGACCATAAATACCCAGAGCTTGACCTGCTTGACTGCTTTACGGCAGCTTTCCTGAGTAAATGCCCTGGAAGATGTCCTTTAGGACTCCCCTGTGGAGGAGTGGAGGAATGTTAAGATTGAGAAAGACCAGGGAAATTACATAGGGCAAAAGCCCTTAGTGCAGATAAGAGGTTTGAGGCAGAACAGGAATTATTCAAAGGGCAAAAGCCCTCAGCACAACAAAGATCTTCAAGGATGTCCTGCTAGATTAAATAAGGACATTAAGATCATTTCTTAACCAGCTTCACTGCCTTTCCTGTGTTACTCAAGATGCTTTCCAGAGAATGCCCCATAGCCAATTTCTTTTCATTCTTTAGATTGAGTTGTTTTTTCTCTTGTATTTCCTTGTCTTTACAATAAAAACTGAAGCAAATACCAACTAGGGACTGTGCTGTGATTCTTCCTACTTGAGGGAGTTTTTTCTTGATGCAGTCCCTTCAGGCATCTCATTGCTCTGTTTGGTCTCTAAGTAATCTTTGTGTCTCCATCACACAGCAAGAAGTAACATTCTCCCTACAAAATTATTTCACCAATCTATGTGGACCAGCAGCTGGACCCTACATCAAAGTATGTGACTAAAAATGATGCCTCTGGATCTGTGAGTAGTGGGAATCAGAATCTAACTCTACCAGCAGGGGTGTGTATGTGTATACATACACATAATCATACATTGATACATTTGTTTATGTATAGAAAAAAATCCACATTTTTAACAATGAGTAATCCTGGAGAGTAAAATTGGTGTTTTTCATTTTTTAGTTTATGTAGTCATATTAACTCAATTTTTATGCACATATATCATATTTTAAACAAATATTAAAACAAAGAAATATAATTTGTGAAATGAATACATAATTCTTTATTTCTTTGAATACTCTAAAACTCTACATACCAGCAGCAGTCTGCACCTGAACTGTACCATTCTAGCCTCAGTTGGAATAAATTTTAAATTAAGTATTCTTTGGTGTTATGCCATTGAACTTTAATAAGAGAAGAGCCAAGAAATTTCTCTGTGGAATTTGTGATTTTATGTCCTTATAAGTGTTGTTAAGAAAACAAGTCAATACATTTTAACCTGGTATTTTAATACTAGTATTATTGTTTAGTGGCCTTATTTACAGCTTAATGAGTTTGTGAATCTTGTAATTAATTACATTTTCTTCTTCACACTGGCTTGCTAGAAAGCTCTGAGCCAAACAGCCAGCACACTTTTAGCAAGTACACAGAATCTTGCCCTGAACATTTATGTTCCCTCACTCTTTGCCTCATCTTGTTTTGTCCATGTTTTTACTTTATCTCAATTCTCTCAGTTATTTGTTTTTATTTTCTGTATTTTTGTAAGTTGTCTGAAATCCTTTTAAAAACAAAGTAGAGTATAAATAACTAAAATTATAAATATGCAAAGCAAGCAGTGCCAGGACACAGTGACATTTCCATTTATGACCTAAATAGTACTAGTTTTACTGCCAGTCCTAATACCCACAATACTTTCATTTCCCCACACAGCCCTAGGGAAGCCATTTATTCTTAACATACTATTGAGTCTATCAAGCATTCAAGGATTCCTTAAAGGGAAGATTGGTCAGGGAAGAGGGAAAATATCATCATGATTTTCTATGGGTCCCTAGTTGAGACGTTTCCTCAGGAGTCCTATGTAGGGAAAAGGCTGTATTTATCACGCGTTTAATAAACAACGTGGAGATTTAGGTCATCATTTGCATTTCCCATTGGACAAATCCCAAACTAGATCATCATCCATTGAGATTTATTAAATTTATTCTTTGCATTGTTGCTATTGAGCCCCGCTGACCTGCCATAAAAAGTTAAAAGCTAAATAAGTAAAAAGTAACTTTACTTTTGTTTTATTCCAAGTAAGTTAAGAGAGCTAAATCTAAAATATTCTTTTAATCTCTTACTTAATTAAAACAGGGGATTCTTTGAAAACTATGTCATGATAAAACTGTTCTTATTCCACTATACCAACTGAGCTTAGAAAATAACAAAGAACAAAAGGTAGAGAAGAAAATTTTAATCAAAGTAGGAATAGTCTTAATCCCAAACTCTAAACTGTGAAGGATACCTACCAAATCTAGAGAGGATACCTCTCCAGAATGTCCACAGAGAATAGAGTTCAGTAAGTGACATAGCCCTGGAAGCATCAGCAAATATTTTTCACTTGCATCAATGAACTCCATGGGTGCCCAGTTCCACCCACACAGAATGGCAGAGCAGAAAAGATGAAAGGAGAAACTGTTTATACTTACCACCTTTATTCCCTGAGACATAGCTTCCTAACCCAACAGATGAAGTGGGGATGAGGCAAAAAGTGCAACCATATATACGGGAGGTATCAGAATCAGTAGATAAGTCAACTAAATAAATACAAATTTGTGATCTGGAATACCATTAGTGTATAACATTTCACTGCGCGTACATCTAAGTAGACAATGTGCCACAAAGGAGACGACATAGCAAATATGTGAGAAGTAACTTGAGACAATACTCACAACCCGAGGCTGGCATCTTCTCTAGATCATGCTCCCTATTTTTCTACACACATTTTTGAGTAAATAGCTTTCATGTTGAAAATGGAGTAATAGAAAGAAACCAGAACTAGACCTAAACATAGACCGGAACCAAAAAAAGTGAAGAAAAAGTGGTAGGGTGCCCTCATTCTGTGCAGACACACAAAGGCTCACAGTGCCTTTTACTGGCTCCAGATTGCATCGGGCATCTGTGGTTCTCCTTTACTGTGGCCCCACTCTTGCCATCCTCCAGCCTCCTGCAGTGCCTCGGGTTACTTTGAAGTATATCTTTCAATTTTCAAATATTATTAACTTTAAGCTCCATGAGAATGACCTGAGAGGGCTGTTTACTGGAGAACCCCAGTATTCCAGTACCCTCAGGTATTTTCTCTAAGACTGGGTGGATTTCTAAGACAGTTTTCCTACAAAATCCTCTTTGGTGTGTAAAGGTCTGTGCCCTGGCAGTTTAGTGGGGAAAACAGGTTATGTGTCTCAGTACCCGACATTTAATAT
Source organism: Cynocephalus volans (assembly GCF_027409185.1). Classification (NCBI taxonomy): domain Eukaryota; kingdom Metazoa; phylum Chordata; class Mammalia; order Dermoptera; family Cynocephalidae; genus Cynocephalus; species Cynocephalus volans. Next base: position 104,786,782 of record NC_084468.1, on the reverse strand, counting down.
GTGTAGTGAATTGAATTATGTCACCCCAAAATGCACTGAAGTTTGAATTGTGTCCCCCAAGTTTTAAATGTTAGAAACTTGGTCCCTACTGTGACTGTTAAGAGAGTGGGAAATATTGCTCTGGTAATTGAAAGGTGGAGTCTTGAAGAAGTAATTAGATCATGGATCATGCCATAGTGAATGGATTAAAAATGGTGGTCATGGGCATGGTTCTGAGGGCTTTAAAAAGAGAGTGAATGAGGAGGTTACTCTCTTGCTTTCTCTGCTTCCACCCACCATCTTGCTATGTGAGACCTCTGGGTCAATGTTGCCACCCCACCAGATGGGCTTTGGACTTCCCACCCTCAGAGACTGTAAGCAAACCAGACCTGTACCTTTCACCATATATCAAAATCAACTCAAAATGGATTAAAGATTAAAATATACATCCTGAAACTATTAAACTCCTTAAAGAAAACATAGAGGAAAAACTTCAGAAAGTAGGACTGGGCATAGACTTTATGGATATGGCCACAAAAGCACCAGCAACCAAAGGAAAAATAAACATATGGGATTATATCAAACTAACAAGCTTCAGTGCAACAAAAAACAATTAACAGAGTGAAAAGATAGCCAACTGAGTGGGAGAAAATATGTGCAAAATATATATCTGACAAAGGATTAATATCCAGAATATACAAGGAAATCAAACAACTTAACAGCAAAAAAACAAGTAACCCGATTGAAAAATGGGCAAAGGAGCTGAATAGGTATTTCTCAAAGGAAGATATACAAATGGCCAACAGACACATGAAAAAATGCACAACATCACTCAGCATCTTGGGAATGCAAATCAAAACCACAATGAAATATCATTCCATTCCCGTTAGGCTGGCTAATATCCAAAAGATAGAGAATAACAAATGCTAGTGAGGATGCAGATAAAGGGGAACACTCCTATACTGTTGGTGGGACCGTAAAATGGTGCAGCCATTATGGAAAATGGTATGGAGATTGCTCAATCAACTACAGGCAGAACTGCCATGTGACCCAGCTATCCCACTGCTGGGTCTGTACCCAAAGGTACAGAACTCATCATGTTGAAGGGGTACCTGTGCTCTCATGTTTATTGCAGCTCTATTTACAGTAGCCAAGAGTTGGAACTAGCCTAAATGACCATCATCATATGAGTAAATAAGGGAAATGTCATATATCTACACAATGGAATACTACTCTGCTATAAAAAAAAAAAAGAATGAAACATTACCATCCGCAGAAACATGGATGACTTTAGAGAAAATTATGTTAAGTGAGGTGAGCCAGGCACAGAAAGAGAAATACTGCATGTTCTCACTTGTATGTGGGAGCTAATAAAAATAAATAAATAAATAAACAAACAAATAGAAAAAAAACAATCACAATAATTCCTTCAACTTAAGAGAACAGATATGATGTTGATGGGGATGGAAAAGGAAGAAAGGGAGGGGAAAGGGGAAGAATTGATAAAGGGCCAAGAAAATCAACCACATTGTATAATAATAAATTTTTAAAATTTTTTTAAAAACAAGAAAATATGTCACCCCCAACGGAATACAGTAATTCTCACGTACTAGACCCTATAAAGCAGGAAACCCTTGAAATGTTTGAAAAAGAATTCTGGACAACAATCTTAAGAAAACTCAATGAGTTAAGAGAATACTCAGTTATACAACACAATAAAATCAGAAAAAAATATCCAGGATATGAAGGAGGAAATTTTCAAAAAGCTTAATACCTTGAAAAAGAATGTAGCAAAACGCCTGTAACTGAAGGATTCATTCAGTGAAATAAAAAATACAGCTGAGAGCTTAAGCAGCAAGTTAGAGCAAGTACAAGAAAGAATTTCTGATCTTGAAGATGGTCTTTTCAAAATAACCCAGGCAGACTACTTTTAAAAAAGGAAAAAAGAATTGGATAAAAAAAAGAAAAGAAAAGAAAAAGAAAATCTAAGAGAGCTAGCAGACAACCTTAAGTGCATAACATCCAGATCATGGGTATTCCAGGAGAAGAGAAGAAAGGTAAAGGCATTGAAAACCAAGTCAATGAAATAAAAAAGGAAAACTCCCCAGGTAAAGGGAGAGACATAGACCTTCAGATCCAGGAAGCTCAAAGATCTCCAACAATCCTCAATTTAAAAAAATAAAATAAAATAAAATTTAAGAGAGCTAGCAAACAACCTTAAGTGCACAAACATCCGAGTCATGGGTGTTCAGGAGAAGAGAAGAAAGGTAAAGGCATTGAAAACCTAGTCAATGAAATAATAACAGAAAACTCCCCAGGTAAAGGGAGAGACACAGACCTTCACATCCAGGAAACTCAAAGATCCCCAAAAAGATTCAATCCAAAAAGATTCTCTCTTAGACCCACTATAGTCAAACTGGCAAAACTCAAAGACAAATAGAGAATCCTAAAAGTAGCAAGAGAAAAGCATCAAGTCAACTATAAGGGAGTTCCATCAGACTAATAGCACACTTCTCAATTGAAACTCTATGGGCCAGAAGAAAATGGGATGATATATATTTTTTTATTTATTTGTTTGTGTTTTTTTGTTTGTTTGTTTATTATGAATATTCATGAGATACAAAGCTGATTGTCCCCCCTCCTATCCATGATGTGGGGGCCAGATTCATACTGGGGGCATATCCATTACCAGAAATTACTTTTGTACCCTTTGTCCCCTCCCAATTATCCCCCAATCTTCCTCCCCTTCCCCCTCTCCCCTCAACTCCAATTTGTATCCCTAGGAATGTTCCCTCCCTCTGTTGGATCACAGGCTCTACTGTGGTCTTTCTTTCCTGCCTTCCTTTCTCTCTTAGCTCCCACATATGAATGAGCACATGCGGTATTTATCCCTCTGTGCTTTGCTTGTTTCACTCAAAATAAGCTTCTTAGGTTCATCCATGTTGTTGTAAATGGGAGTATTTCATTCTTTTTTATGGCAGAGTAGTATTCCATAATGTATGTATTTCACTGTTTCCTTATCCAATCACCTATTGATGGACATTTAGGTTGGTTCCATATCTGGGCTATTGTAAACAGAGCTTCAATAAACATGGGAGTGCAGGTATCTCTTCGACATGATGATTTCCATTCCTCTGGATATATACCCAGAAGAGGGATTGCTGGATCATATGGAAGATCTATCTGTAATTGTTTGAGAAACCTCCAAATTGTTTTCCAAAGTGGTTGTACTAATTTACAGTCCCACCAACAGTGCAGTAGTGTTCCCTTCTCTCCACACCCTCACCAGCATTTGTTATTCACTGTCTTTTCAATTATAGCCAGTCTAACTGGAGTGAGGTGGTATCTCAATGCGGTTTTAATTTGCATTTCCCTGATGACTAGTGATGTTGAGCATTTTTTCATGTATCTGTTAGCCATTTGTATGTCTTCCTTTGAAAATGTCTATTCAGCTCCTTTGCCCATTTTTTAATTGGGTCATTTATTTTTTTACTGTATAATTGCTTGAGTTCTATGTATATTCTGGATATTAGTCCCTTGTTGGATGCATAGTTGGCAAAAATCTTCTCCCACCCTGTATGTCGTCTTTTCACTCTGTTGATTGTTTCTTTTGCTGTGCAGAAACTTTTTAGTTTGATATAGTCCCATTTGTTTATTTGTTCTTTTGCTGCTTGTGCTTTTGGGTTCATGTTCATAAAGCCTGTTTCCAGATCTAACTGCTGAAGTGTTTCACCTATATTTTCCCTTAGTAATTTTACAGTTTCGGGTCTTATACCTAGGTCTTTAATCCATTTTGAGTTGATTTTAGTGTATGGTGTGGTGAGAGATGCATATCTAGTTTCACTCTTCTGCATATGGATATCCAGTTTTCCCAGCACCACTTGTTGAAGAGGCAATCTTTTCCACAATGTAGATTTTGTTGCCTTTGTCTAATATGAGATGGCTATAAGCCTGAGGAGTGATTACTGAGTACTCAATTCTACTCCACTGGTCTGAATGTCTATTTTTATACCAGTACCATGCTGTTTTGGTTATAACAGCTTTGTAGTATAATTTGAAGTCAGGCAGAGTTATGCCTCCAGCTTTGTTTTTGTGTGTGTGTGTGTGTTTGTTTGTTTTTGTTTTTTGCTCAGGATTATTTTGGCTATTCAGGGTCTTTTGCTTTTCCATATGAAAGGTAAGATTGTTTTTTCAATTTCTGTGAAGAAGGTCATTGGTATTTTGATGGGGATTGCATTGAATCTGTAGATCACTTTGGGTAGTACAGATATTTTCACAATGTTAATTCTTCCAATCCAAGAGCATGGAATATCTTTCCATCTTTTTGTGTCTTCTTTAATTTCTTTCAGAAGTGGTTTCTAATTTTCATTGTGGAGGTCTTTCATCTCCTTGGTTAAATTGATCGCTAGGTATTGTATTTTTTTGGTGACAATTGTAAATGGGCTTACTTTCTTTATTTCTCTTTCTGTTAATTCATTATTTGAGTATATAAATGCTACTGAACTGGGGACACTTATTTTGTATCCTGCAACATTACTGAAGTTATTAACCAGCTCTAGGAGTTTTTTGATAGAATCTTTAGGTTTTTCTATATAGTATCATGTCATCGGCAAATAGGGAAAGTTTGACTTCATCTTTTCCAATCTGGATTCCCTTTATTTCTTTCTCTTGCCTGATTGTTCTAGCTAGTACCTCCAGTACTATGTTGAATAGAAGTGGTGAGAGTGGACATCCTTGTCTTGTTCCTGTCCTTAAGGGGAAGGCCTTCAATTTTTCCCCATTCAGAATAATACTGGTGGTGGCCTTGTCATAAATGGCTTCTATTGTGTTGAGATACTTTCCTTCTATACCTAATTTGTTGAGAGTCTTTATCATGAAGGAATATTGAATTTTGTCAAATGCTTTTTCAGCCTCTATTGAGATGATCACATGGTCTTTGTCCTTGAGCTTTTTGATGCGATGATCACATTTATTGATTTTCATATGTTGAACCATCCTTGCATCCCTGGGATGAATCCCACTTGATCATAGTGTATAATTTTTTAATATGTTGCTGTATTCTAATTGCTAATACTTTGTTGAGGATTTTAGCATCTAGGTTCATCAAGGATATTGGCCTGTAATTTTCTTTTTTTGTTGTGTCTTTATCTGGTTTTGGTATCAGAGTTATGTTGGCCTCATAGAATGACTTTGGAGAGTAGCATCTGTTTCAGTTGTTTGGAACAGTTTCATGAGAATTGGCATTAACTCCTCTCTAAAAGTTTGATAGAATTCAGCTGTAAAGCCATCTGGACCTGGACTTTTTTTGTTGGAAGATTGCTAATTACGACTTCAATGTCCTTACTTGTTATTGGTCTGTTCAGGTTTTCTATCTCTTCTTGGTTCAGTCTTGGTAATTTATATGTGTCTAAAACTTATCAATATATTCCAGATTTTCAAATTTGTTGTCATACTGTTGTTTATAATAGTCTCAAATGAGTCTTTGTATTTCTGTGGTGTCAGTTGTAATGTCTCCCTTTTCATTTCTGATTTTTGTTATTTGGGTCTTCTCTCTCCTTTTTTTTTTTTGTTAATCTAGCTAATGGTGTGTCTATTTTGTTTATCTTCTCAAAAAACCAACTCTTTTTAATTTTGTTGATCTTTTCTATTGTTTTTTGGATCTCTATTTCATTAAGTTCTGCTCTGATCTTAATTATTTCTTTCCATCTACTTCCTTTAGGTTTGGATTTTTGTTGTTTTCAAGTTCTTTGAGGCATAGCGTTAGGTCATTTATTTGGAGTCTTTCCATTTCTTTGATATAAGCATTTACTGTAATAAATTTGCCTCTTAGTACTGCTTTTGCAGTATCCCGCAAGTTTGGTATGATGTATCTTTATTTTCATTAGTTTCTAGAAATTTTTTGATTTCCTGTTTAATTTCTTCTTGGACTCATAGGTCATTCAGGAACCTATTATTTATTTTCCATGTATTTGTATAGCTTCCAGCAATTTGCCTATTGTTTATCTCCAGTTTTAGTCCATTGTAGTCTGAAAAGATTGTTGAAATGATTTCAATTTTTAAAAATTTGCTGAGACTAGATTTGTGACCTAATATGTGGTCTATCCTGGAGAATGTACCTTGAGCTGATGAGAAGAAAGTGCATTCTTTAGCTGTTGGGTGAAATGTTCTGTATATATCTGCCAAGTCCAGTTGGTCTAGGGTGTAGATTAAATCCTGTGTCTCTTTGTTGACTTGTTGCCTGGAAGTCCTGTCCCATACTGAGAGAGGGGTGTTCAGATCACCCACTATTAAAATATTAGGTCCTATCTCCTTTTTAGGTCTGAGAGTGTTTGCTTAATATATCTGGGTGCTCCATTATTGGGTGCATGCATGTTTAGGATTGTTATGTCTTCCAGCTGGATAGTTCCCTTTATCATTATATAATGGCCTTATTTGTCCTTTTTAATGTTTTTTGGTTTAAAGTCTATTTTGTCTGATATAAGAATAGCTACTCCTGCTCATTTTTGGTTTCCATTTGCATGGTGTATCTTTTTCCATCCCTTCACTTTTAGTCTATGAGTGTCTTTACAGGTGAGTTGGGTCTCCTGAAGACAGCATATACTTGAGTCTAGCTTTTTAATCCAGTCAATTAGTCTGTGTCTTTTGAATGAGTTCAGTCCATTCACATTCAGAGTAGTTATTGGGAAGTGTTGTTTAATTCCTGTCATTTAATTGCTACTTGTTTAGGTGGTTTAAATATCTTTTGATCATTATTTCCCCTTTTAGTTCTCTTCTTCAACGTGAGTTGAGAATTTAAGGTGGAATGATGTAGCTTCTTTCTCTTTCCTGCTGGCATTTTTGTTCTCACTGTGGGTTTAGCTCTTGCTTGTGTATTCATGATCATGGTCACCATTATTCAGATTCCAGATGAAGGACTCCCTTGAGAATTTCTTGCCAGGCTGGTCATGTGATGGTGATCTCCCACAACTTTTGTTTATCTGGGAAATACACTATTTCTCCCTCATTTCTGAAGGAGAGCCTTGCTGTGTAAAGAATTCTTGGCTGACAGCTTTTTATTTTAGTAATTGGAATATATCATTCCACTTTCTTCTGGCCTGTAGGATTTTGGTTGAGAAGTCTGCTGTTAGTTTGATGGGAGTTCCCTTATAAGTGACCTTATGCTTTTCTCTTGCTGCTTGTAGAATTCTCTATTTGTCTGTGAGCTTTGCAAATTTAACTATAATATGTCTTGGGGAGGATCTTGTTGGGTTGAATCTGTCTGGGGACCACTGAGCTTCCTGGATCTGAAGGTCTGTATCTCACCCTACACCTGGGAAGTTTTCTGTTACTATTTCCTTAAGTAGGGGTGAGGGAGCCATGTGGAGCCTCCCAGTTCCGCTGTCTGGTGCTGCTGCCGGCCACTTCTGGTGGGCTCCCCTGCACAGAGCCAGTTCAGGGTGCAAGAGCAGGGCCTGGAGTTCCCCCCCACCTGGGTTCAATGCGGCAGGGTGAGGGAGCCACATGGAGCCACAGTTCCACTGGCCAGCACCAGGGGGTTCACCTGCATGATACTGATTCAGGGCACCGGGGTGGGGCCAGGAACTCCCCTGCTGCCTGGGTGCAAGGCGGCGGGGTGAGGGAGCCACGTGGAGCCTCCCAGTTCTGCTGTCTGGTGCTGCTGCCGGCTGCTTCCAGTGGGCTCCCCTGTGTTCAGCCAGTTCAGAGCACAGGAGCCAATATATTAAAAATATTAAAAGAAGATAACTGACAACGAAGAACACTATACCCAGTAAGTCTATCCTTCAAAAATGATGGAGAAATAGTGTACTTCCCAAACAAAACCCGTGGGAGTTCACTACCTCATTACTAACCCAGCAAGAAATCTTCAAGGGAGTCCTACATCTGGAATCTGAAAATTGATAATCACTACTATGAATACACAAGAAAGAATAAAACCCACTGGCAAAACAAAAATGTGAACCAGAAAGAAAAAGAAACTAAATCTTACCACCTCAAAAAACAACATACATCAAAGACAAACAACAAAAGGGGAAAAAAAGGAACAAAAGATTTGTAAAACATCTAAACAAAAAGCAATAAAATGTCAGGAGTAAAACAATACCTCTCAATAACAAACCTAAATGTAAATGGATTAAACTCCCCACTCGAAAGACACAGACTGAATGACTGGAATAAAAAGATAGACCCAACTACATGCTGTTTTCAAGAGACTCACCTCACCTGTAAAGACACACACAGAGTAATAGTGAGGGGATGCAAAAGTATATACCATGCAAATGGAAACAAATAAACAAAAAAAAAGCAGGAGAAGCTATTCTTATATTGGGTGAAATAGACTTAAACCAAAAACCATAAAAAGAGACAAAGAAAGACATTATATAATGATAAGGAAATCTACCCAGCAAGAAGACATAACAATCATAAATATGTATGCACTCCAGCACCCAGGTATACAAAGCAAAATCTATTATACTTAAAGAAAGAGATAGACCCCAATGAGATAATAGCGAGAGACTTGAATACCTCTCTCTCAGCATTGGACTAGACAACAAATCAATAGAGAAACACAGGATTTAAACTACACTTTAGACCAGTTGGACCTGGCAGATATCTTCAGAACAATTCATCCAACAACTATGGTGTATACATACTCCTCATCAGCACATGGAACATTCTCCAGGGCAGACCACAGGTTAGGTCACAAATCAAGTCACAACAAATTTTTAGAAATCAAAATTATTTCAAGTATCTTTTCAGATCACAAAAGATTAAAACTAGAAATCAATAACAAGTGAAACTCAGGAAACTATAAAAATACATGGAAATTAAACAATAGGCTTCTGAATGACTTATGTGTCCAAGAAGAAATTAAACAGAAAATCAAAAAAATTCTTGAAACTAATGAAAATAAAGACACATCATAGCAAAACCTGTGGGATACTGCAAAACCAGTATTCAGAGGGAAGTTTATTGCATTAAACACTTACATCAAAAAAATGGAAAGATTTCAAATAAACAACCTAATGCTACACCTCAAAGAGCTACAAAAACAAGACCAATCCAATCCTAAAATTAGCAAATGGAAAGAAATAACTAAGATCAGAGCAGAACAAAATGATATAGAGACCCAAATAATTGTGCAAAAAATCAATGGAACAAAAACTTGCTTTTCTGAGAATGTGAACAAAATAGACAAGCCATGAGCTAGGTTAACCAAAAAAAAAAAAAAAAAAAGAGAGAGAGAGAGAGAGAGAAAGAGAAGAGAGAAGACCCAAATGACAAAAATCAGAAATGAAAAAGGTGACATTACAACTGAAACAAAGAATCATTGGAGACTATTATAAACAACTATACACAAACGAATTTGAAAACCTGGAGAAATTGCATAAATTTCTGGACATATGCAAACTACGAAGACTGAACCAAGAATAAATAGAAAACCTCAACATACCAATAACAAGCAATGAGACTGAAGCAGTAATCAGTAGTCTCTCAAGAAAGAAAATCCAGGACCAGAAGCCTATATTACTGAATTCTACCAAACCTTTAAAGGGGGATTAACACCAATTCTCTTCAAACAACTCCAAAAAATTATACACATAATTTTTTAACATGGGCCATTCTCACAAACTCATTCTATGAGGCCAGTATCACCCTGATACCAAAACCAGACAAAGATACAAAAGAAAACTAAAGGCCAATATCTCCGATGAACATACATGCAAAAATCCTCAACAAAATATTAGCAATGAGAATACTACAACACATCAAAAACATACACCATGATTAAGTGGGGTTCATTCCAGGGAGGCTAGGATGGTTCAACATATGCAAGTCATTAAATATGATACAGCACATCAACATAATCAAGGACAAAAACCATATGATTATTTCAATGAATGCAGAAAAAGTCTTTGACAAAATTCAAGCTGCCTTCATGAAAAAGGCTCTCATCAAATTAGGTATAGAAGGAAAATATCTCAACACAATAATAGCCATCTATGACCAACTCATTGCCAATATCATCTTGAATGGACCAAGAACAGGACCAAGACCAACCACTCCTATTTAACACAGTAGGCAAGAGAAACAAATAAAGGGCATCCTGATTGGAAAAATGAATTCAAACTGTCCCTGTTTGCAGATAACATGATCCTATATATAGGAAAACCTAATACTCTTTTAAAAAACTCTTAGAGCTGGTAAACAATTTCAGAAATGTTGCAGGATACAAAATCACCACCCAAAAATCAGAAGCATTTTTACTGTCCAATAACAAGTTAGCAGAACAAGAAATCAAGAAAGCAATCCTATTTACAATAGTCACCAAAAAATAAAATACCTAGGAATCAATTTAAACAAGCAGGTGAAAGATCTCTACAATGAAAACTACAAATCATTACTGAAAGAAATTAAAAAGGACATAAAAATGTGGACAGACATTCCACGGACTTGGATTGGAAGGATTAACATTGTGAAAATGTCCATACTACTCAAAGTGATCTACAGATTCAATTTAATCCTAACATTCATATGAAATAACAACAACAAAAGACCCCAAATAGCCAATGCCATCCTGAGCAAAAAAAATATATATAAAGCTGGGCATTGCACTACCTGAATTCAAATTATACTACAAAGCTATAGTAACCAAAACAGCTTGCTACTGGTATAAAAACAGACACAAGGACCAATAGGACAGAATAGAGATCCTAGAAATCAACCCACATACTTACAGCCAACTGATATTTGACAAGATGAACAGGAGCATACATTGGGGAAAGGACTGCCTCTTCAATAAATGGTGCTGAGAAAACTGGACATCTGTATTAGAAGAATGAAACTAGACCTGTACTTCTTGCCACATACCAAAATTAACTCAAAATGGATTAAAGACTTCTATATAAGACCTCAAACTATAAAGCTTATAAAAGAAAACATAAGGGAAATACTTCAGGATGTATGGGCAGAGACTTTATGAACAAGACCCTAACAGCACAGGCAACAAAAGAAAAAAATAAACAAATGGAATTATGTCAAACTAAAAAGCTTCTGTGCAGCAAAAGAAACAGCTAACAGAGACAACCTACCAAATGGGAGAAAATACTCACAAACTATGCATCCAACAATCTATGGATTGATATCCAGAATGCACAAGGAACTCAGACAACTTAGTAAGAAAAAAAAAAGTAATCTGATTAAAAAATGTGCAAAGGAGCTAAACAGGCATTTCTCAAAGGAAGATATACAAATGGCCAACAGACACATGAAAAAATGCTCAACATCACTAAGCATAAGGAAAATGCAAATCAAAACCACACTGCAATATAATCTCATGCCAATTAGACTGGCCAGTATCAAAAAGACAGAGAATAACAAATGCTGGCAAGGATATGGAGAAAGGAGAACCCTCCTACACTGTTGATGGGGCTGTAAATTAGAGCAGCCATTATGTAAAACTGTGGAGTTTCCTCAAACAACTCCAGATAGAACTGCCATACGATGCAGCAATCCCACTGCTGGGTATATAGCCAAAGGAATGGAAATCATTATGTTGAAGAGATACCTGCACTCCCATGTTTATCACAGCTCTATTTACAATAGCTAAGAGTTCAAACCAACCTACATGTCCATCAATGGATGACTGGATAAGGAAAATGTGTAGATATAGACAATGGAATACTACTGTGTCCTAAAAAGGAATGAAATTCTGTCATTTACCGCAACATGGATGAACCTAGAGAAAATTATGTTAAGTGAAACAAGCCAGGCACAGAAAGAGAAATATTTCATGTCCTCACTCATAAGTGGGAGCTGAACAAAAAAAATAAACAAACAATAAAAGAAAGAAAGATACCACAATCAAATTAATTCCTTGAATGTTCAAAAGGAGAGAATGGAACTGAGGCCATCAGAGGTGAGAAAGGGGAAGGGAGAGTTAGGAAGAAATTGGTAAATGGCCACAAAAGAATGTTTACATTGTGTAACAATAAAATAAAAATTAAAAAAGGTAAATTCTCCAAGAAGGCATAATAATCTTTAATGCATATGTATCTAACAACAGAGCAGAAAAATAAGTGAGGCAAAAGCTGATAGAACGTCAAGGAGAAATAGTTGAATCCACTATTATAGCTGGAGTTGTAAAGACTCTTTATCAACAATTGACAGGTCTGTCAGGGAGCATATCAGTAAGGATATACTTGAACTGGATACCGTCAATCAACTGGATTCAATTGACGTTTACAGAATGTTTCATCCAAATTCAGATTACAAATTTTCCCAATCTTATACATAACATTCATCAAGATCAATCACATTCTGAGTCATAAAACATACCTTAATCTTAAAAAATTATAAAATATAGTTCATACAAAATATGCTCTCAAACCAGAACAGAATTAAACTAGAAATAAATAACAGAAAGATGGCTGGAAAAGCCCCAAATACCTGAAGATTAAGCAACACATATCTAAACAACACATGGGTCAAAGAAGTCTCAAGAGAAATTTAAAAATATTTTTAACTAGGCAATAATGAAAATACAATTTATCAGAATTCGTGGAATACAGCAAGAACAGTACTTATAGGGAAATTTATAGCACTCAATGAATATATTAGAAAAGAAGAAAGATCTAAAATTAATTGTCTAAGCTTCCACCTTATGTAACTGGAGAAAAACACACTTCCTAAGTGTATATGAAACAGTTGTGTATATGAAAACAGGTATTTATTGTTGAAACCTCAAAAAATTAATTTGCCATATCCATCAAAATTTTAAATGCACATGCTCTTTTTTGTACATACTCTTTGAAATAGTAATAGTACCTCTCAAATTTATCCTACAGATAACTCATACAGGTGTTCAGGTATGTGTGAAAGAAGGTTCACTGCAGCATTTCTTGTAATAAAACATGGAAACAAAAATGTTCTTCGATTCAAGAATTTAAGAAATCTTTTATGAAAACTCATAATGTGGATTACTATGGGCTCATTAAAAATAATAACATTCATCTATTTAGGTTGATAATGGAAATCTGCTCAAAATATATCATTAAGTAAAAACAAACTCCAGAAGTATGTTTGTTAAAACAGAGAAATATAAAACCAATTCACGGAATGGGTCTCATTCAGTGCAGTAACAAATAACTTTGTCTCTCATTGCTACCTTCAAAACAAAGTTCCCCCATCCTCTCAGAATGACCTATTAAGTAGATTAAGTACCTATTAAGTAACTTTCTGCTCTCTTCAGTTATAAGAACAAGTCTTATTTTGTTAATTACAACTCATTGCCAGGTGTTACAAAGTCCAGTCAAGTCCAGTTTAACCTTTTATTCTCATATACAACTTAAAGATGTCCAGCCCCATTTGTCCTTAGGCTCAGACCTGGGCTAGGAGAACTGCAGGCAGGGAAGTAGGTCACTGTCAACACAGTCAGCTTTCTCTCTCTCTCTCCTCTCCTGGCTAACCTCCTCCCCTTCCCCCCTCCCCCCGCCTTACTTATTTGTGAATCTTCCATGGTCAGTGCAACAGGAAGTGACATTAGAGGAGACGAATCACTTTCGTAGTTCCCCCACTGATGTTCTCCCTGACCGACCTCTTGATTCTTCCCTTAGGCTCAGCCCCACTGGTCCGCCCACCTCCCAGCCCCTACTCCTAGGGTCTCTTCTGAGAAGGCAGCAGTCGTGGGCTGTGTTTCATCAATATAGCTCCAGCATTCCCCAGTATCCACTTGCCCTATACTCTCCATAAAATGGTGGAAAAGTAGACTTGCCCTTCTGCTGCCCTGTCCCCTATCCTCATGGCAGCTTTAGTATCCCTCTCCCGGCTTCCCTGCCCCCCTCCCACCACCACCACTTCCAGAACTTTCGAAGCAAGTGCCATTAGGGATATACCTGAGTCTCAGCAGCTCAAAAAGACTCCAACTGGGTAGTGAGAAGCTACTGATTCCTTCTTCCAGGAACCCCCCCAAATCTCTCTGAGTAATTTTCTTGGTGTTCCCTCCTACATAGCCTGGGGTAATAGCAGCACCTGCCACAGGGAAGAAGAGAGAAAAGCCCAAAGCATTCCTCACTCCTGTAAATTCTATTTCTGTAATAAACTCTCTTGAATTTCCAGTTTTCTGCCTTTACAGACTGGATGGTGAGGGGAGGTCCACAGACCAGGTTGGCCACCTCTTAACAAGTCCTTGGAGTATCTGTCTTGAGAATGTGCAAGTACCTCATCATCTATCATTCTCATCTTTCAGGCTTCAGTCAAAATACTACAAAAACAAGAAAATTCCCACTGAATATTCAGTTAACATGTTTATATAGTTATTAGGCTAACACATTAATTTTTTCATGTACGTACTGTTAGTCTGACATTTATCCCCACTTAGACAGCAGCTAGTAGGTTCTATGTCTTCAGAAGAGGATCATGCTGAAGAATCTACAGGATTAAAAAGTCAAGTACAAGGCAAAAACTTGGGAAGAAAAAGTGATCAGATAGGGCCAAATTGACAACCAGAAAAACAAAAAGAATGACAAGGTAGGGGCCAGTATAGAAAGATACCTGCAAAGAAGTACAATCAGGATGGCAGAATAGATGGTCCCCAGCATCACTCTCTCCCGCAATTGACCAATTTACAACCAACCAATTTACCAGTTTAAAAAGCAGACAGCCAAGCTGGGGCCTCTAGAACTCAGGGGAAGTAGGGGAGAGACCTACAGAGTTCGTGAAGGCAAGAGAAGCCATGATGAGAGAAAGAAAGGACTGCTCCGGCATTTTGAGCCCTGGCCACTTCAAGGCTGGCCCTGGTAAACACACAGAGCAAGATCTGGCAAACACCACAGCTGTGCCCTTTGTGCGAAGTTGCTTGGAGACTGCAGGGGAGAAGAGGGCCTTGGTGGCCCCCAGGCCAGCAACACAACTGACAGGGTTCTCATGGATCCACATAGGAGCAAGGGGTCACAGACAACTGAGAAAAGGAGCCACTCAGAGGCCAGTGAGTCATGGCAAGGGACCAGCACATGGCGCAGCCCCTAGGAAGTGTTTGGAGTGCGGGTGGTTGGGGAGATTGGCCCATTGGAGGAACACTGGGGCACAGCAAGGACAGCTGATCTGCCCTCCAATCAGCCCAGGACCACTCAGAGGAGACTGGTCAGGAATATAGAACTGCAGTTTGCTGAAAAGACTCAGGCCTAGACCACAGTTTCCACACAACCCAGGTGTACTGGACCTCACGAGACCTGGAAGAGCTTAAAAGGTCAACAATTAAAACCTGATCTGCACAAAAGGTCTTCCCCAGAGAATCATAAGCAAAACAGCAATTTAGCTGAACCACAGGGCTCAAGTGCTGGTCCCCACAGGCAGTTCCCACATTTTAGAAGTAAGCAAAGGACAACAAATTAGTTCCAGTACAGAGTTTAAGTGGTGGGGATAGCTAATAATCCAACACAGAACTGGAGGAACACACAATACTCCTATAGATCAGAGACAAAATTCTGATATTAACCAGTAAAGGTTTAACAACCACCAAAGGGCCACAGCCACACCCCCAACATCCACATCCAGTCCAGCAACAACTAAGCCTCCACAGAAGCCCCTGGACTCCCAAGCCCCCCGACATCTGCTTCCAGCCCAGTGATGACTGCACCACTGCCAGAAGCCGCCAGGGCTCCCAAGCTAGGGTGGGGGGAGGGCAGAGGGTCTCAGACACACCCCTGACATTTGTATCCATCCCAGTGACAACCAAGTCACCACCAGAAACCCCCTGGGCTCCCAAGCCAGAGTGGGGGGGTCCTGCAGGCCTCAAACACACCCCCTCTGCCCTCTGCAACCACGTCAGTGAAGGAGCCAGTCATGGGCCAACCATGTCCTCCCACCTCACCTCTGTCCATCTCCCTCCCACATCATCTTAGAATGTAAAAAAGAATAAATTAATTAAAAAAAAAAAGAAACATAACTGCAACCCAGACCAGATGTCTCCGCCTACCAGACAGTATTCAGTCACCCAGAACTTAGAGGTAATCAGGATAAAGAGAGCTCCATTAAAAATTAAGTTCAAGTACAAAAATTAAAGTTAAATATTTGGAGTGCAAAGGATTATGAGGGAACACTTTGAATTCTTAGAAGTGTCTTATATCTTGATTGTGGTGGTGTTTACTTGGATGTACACATTTGTCAAAGTTCATCAAACTGTACATTTAATATGGATGCATTTTATTTTATGTAATTTATAATTCAATAAAGTTGGTTTAAAAGAAAAGTTAGATATTTGCACAACCAGAGGCTCTTATTTGAAATTTGGACCTGGCATGTATCTACTTGATACACACACATATATCAAGGCTAGTGGGAAAAATATACAAAGTCTGAAAGAACACACAACAAACTGTTAACAGTGTTTATCTCTAGGGAGTAGAACAGGAAGTCAGTAGGGGGAATATGAACTTTACTTTTTCCTTAGAAACTTCTGTTATGTTCACATAGTTTTTGAAATTCATTTATTTATTCAACAAAATACAAATTATTTTATAAAAACGTCATTAATAATTAATAGGGAGCATACTAAAAAAATACATGTTAAGAAAACTATTTAATTCACATTTTTCTAGGGCCTATGAGAATGACAAAAACAAAATGAAAGAAGATTTAGTAGGAAAGGAAAGCCAAGAGAAGGAGAAGGCAAGAAAGAGACAAGGAACCACAGAAAGAGAGTCAGCAAGAGGGAAACAGAACACTAACTTCTTGTATGAGTAGGATGAAATCAAGGGCTCAAATACTGTGTCTGCAGCCTCCATGGTATTAGAAAAACACTGAAAAACTGACATGCACCCAAAAGGAGACAGCAGGCTAGTGAAGGAACTGGGAGCCATATTGGCTAAGGAAAAATGACAAGTTGATGTTTAAACATGAGATAAGAAGCAGTATGGACTGTAGCCACCTGCAGGTCAGTAAAAGCTTATCAAGTGACAGGAAATTTAGACTTTTGCCTTTGGAGTAAAGAATTAAAATTGAAAAGTCAATTAAAAGGAATTAAATTTATATTCTCTAGAGAGTTTTCTTAAAATTAGTACATTAATTAAAAAAAACAATCCTAGACATCCTGAAGAAGTAAAGAATCAGAAGTGTGTAATATGTAATTCCCTCAGCTTTGCTTTGGGCTTGATAGCAAAAGTAGCTGCATGCATGTAGAAGGAACACTCTTAAAATAAATATGCTACCTAAAAAGTGAAGGTGAGCCCAGCATGGAGGAATAGCCTCTTCCAATGGTGAGATAGAACCAATTATTCTTACCTTTTGCAGAAAATAGGAAGTTATAATTGTAACAAGCTTTAGAGGACCAGGTTCTCATGGCTTTAGGGATCCAGAAGTAAAGTTTCTGCAGACAGGGTGTACATAAAGGAAGGCGTGGACAGAAGGGTGATGAGACCTAAGAAGAAAGAAGAGGTTAACCTGATCCACTTCATAACTTTGCCTCAGGCTAGACTGCCACTCTTTTCCTGCCTTCTTTTTCCCCCTGTATTGTCACCACCTAACGATGAACAATGAACGACAGTAAGCCTTAACTCTGAATGTCAGTCCTAAATATTCATGTGTTAGCACGAACTCCCATGCATTAGATGTCTGATGGCTAAGAAGTGTGCAAAATAACTTAGCATAATAATCAAATGTCAGCATTATTTTAAAATGGCAAATTAATAGGCCAAAAATATTCGATGTCCCAGTTCTCTTCTAAACATT
The DNA here is from genome assembly GCF_027409185.1 of Cynocephalus volans. NCBI lineage: Eukaryota > Metazoa > Chordata > Mammalia > Dermoptera > Cynocephalidae > Cynocephalus > Cynocephalus volans. Next base: position 104,769,079 of record NC_084468.1, on the reverse strand, counting down.
AATCACAAGAAAATGAGCGCTTCTAATTATCTTTAATTTAGGAAGGAATTCACAAATGACAGCTTGTTATTTGCAGGTCAAAATCTAGACAGCATGTACTATTTAACAATCTGGAGGTTAGAAAATTGAACGGAAGGAAAAGAGAGACTGGATACAAATCAAATTGATAGTTGTTTCCTTATTAGGTGTTTGCAAGGAGCACTTAATAGCAAAGGCCCTTATTAAAACAAGAAAGGCTATTCACACCTATTTGTTGTGGAATTAAATAGGAATTCAGAGACTTTGTTGTTTTCTCTTAAAGTCAGAGGCAGCATCAGAGTTCTTGAATAAGAATTATAAGACTGAGTAGTCATAACTATTATTGTACAATTCTGTGCAATTGTATAATGCTTTTTCATATATTAACTGGTTTAATCCTCAAAAGAATAGTCTTCTGTTATCACCCTCTTTTCTGAACACCCTTTTCTACTAGAGGTGAAAAAACTGAAGATTTGAGGAGTCAATGTCTTAGCCAGAGCCAAGCGGCTGATGCAGAGTTTAACACAAGTTTGATCTTGAAACCATAAACATTCACCTCTGAACAGCACCTTGCTCTCTGAAATACTGGTTCTGTCATTAACTAGCTCTTTGATGTCAAAAAAACTTAATAATTTTTCTGGACCTTAGTTTTCTCCTATTTAAAATTCTGTTATTAAATTATATTAATTCCAAGACCTCCTTCTGCTATAGCATTCCATCATTCTTCTATTAAAAAAACATCGTATGATTGTAATGCTAAGATTTTTATGAACACAGTTGATTATTCCCCTCAAAAATGTGAACACTACTTGAAGAATCAGTAAATAATTCACTAAATCAATATTTATTGAGAGCTGACTCTACACCGGAGTGATGCCCGTGGTTGACATGGAGGATGAAATGATTTTGAAAGGTAGGATTCCTGCTTTCATGGAGCTCAGAGGAAAATGGAGGAAATGTGCAAGTCAAGAAATTGGTAAAAGGCCACAAAAAATGATTACATTGTGTAATGTTGAATATAATAATTATCCTGATTTGAGCATCACATGTTGCACACAGGGATTGATTCTCAATGTTGTATCCCAGAGATATGTACACTCAATTATGCTTCAACTAAAAAAAAAAAACCCAAAACAATTTCAGTGCTGTAAATTAGGGCAAAAAACTAGGGCATGAAAGATGGCGCGTGTAATAGAGACCAGAAAGTCCGAAAAGGCTCCCTGAAAGTGAAAAGATACCTTGAAGGATGAGAGATTAACTAAGTAAAGAAGCAGGAAGAAGAAAGATGTTTTATGCAGAGAGAGCTGCAGATAAACATATAGTAATAAACGAATATCCTGAAAGCCAATTTGCATATTGTAACTTCCACTTTCAGAATGTACCCTTATTTGGCACTTCAACCATAGGACCTAATGTAGCAGAAGTGATCCTAAATAAATCTGTTCTACAGATATGCAAAATGATTGTCATAGAAATTAAGCTTCATGACTAAGACAACCACACTGTGTCTGATTCGCAAGTGCAAATCCCTCTAAGCAACACTGCCTCCATACACATTTCTTCCTAGAAGCTCAGCTGAACACAAATGATCCTGGTTCAGATTAATGGACAACGGAAGCAATACTGAGTAATTCAAGAGTAAATATATGAATATAAACTCAGCTGAAGCACCGAATAAGAACCTGCTCTAAAGCCATTTGGAAAGGGCTCCCTGAATCCATGTGGTAGCCATGTATGAGAGGCATCTCAAAAAAAGAGACTTTTTCTGCAAAATAGTAGGCAGAGAAAAATTTTCTCCCCTCTGAGGTTTAAGATGGCAAACCATCAAGCCCACAGAACTGTGAGAGTAAAATCGGAGTCATTTTGTATAAGGAAAAGCATAATTTCACTTGTGGCTTGGCAATAACAGTAATTTATGGATTTATATATTTTAACAAGGTATTAGCCACTTATAATTTTTTAACCAAAAAGGTGAAACAAATTAGAGTTTTTATTACTGATTTTTACATCACAGGAAAGTAAGATCAATGATTCTTTCAAATGCCCATCTCATGGCGTTTACTTCTTAACTACATGTCTGGTGTAGTGAGAAAAAGTGAATGCCCTTAAGCATGTGGATTTTATATTTACAGGTGTTTCCCCAGACTTAGCGGCTCTGAAAAAGGTGCCGACATAAGTTCTCAATGACAATGAAAATGAAAAAACAATACTCCAAAGAGTAAGGCCCCAAAAGAGCCACAGAATGCCCAAGAGCCCTCTTTCTTTGGGAGGAATGCCAGGTGGGGGCTGGGCTGGGTGAGGGACCCCAGTCCTCAAGGTCTCTCTTTTCTTTCCCCTCCCTGCATGGGCAGGAAGGGAGTTTCTCTCACAGGATGAACAGCCTAGGATTTCTCAGCTTTCCCCTGGGATTATGGTAACCAGAAATTTCTACTGGCTGTTGAAATAGAAAATACAGAATTCCCATCCTTAAAAGCAGAAATCACAAATTATTCATACATTTGCTTTTTTTTTTAACATGTCACTAAAAATACCACTCTTTCTTTCTAACCAATGATTATACTCTGTGCTTATATTACAGTTCTGAGACTTCACACATCATTCAATGCAATTGGATATTTCTGAAAGCCCAAACACAACCACCCCAAAATGTTTTCAAGTTGTAAACTTGAGGTACAACTTAAAGGGATAGAATGAAGCCACTGCATTTAAGTTACACTGACCTGTCACCTCTGCAGCTGTTCTAGCTCCCACTTTCAAGTGACCAGGTATGGACATAGCCCCTTTCATTGGTTTTTCCAAAATGTGCGTATGCAGTAAACTCTTCCAAAGGTTGATGCTATGAAAGTGATTTACGTCAGATCGAGTTAGCAACTTAAAAGAGATTAGACAACTGTGCTTTCCAAAGACTAGTTATCCTGCCATGACAAACTGTGCATCTGCTTAACTGTTAAGCACTTTCTTTGATGGTTCCAGAGTCTCACCATGTGGTATGTCTTCCTTCTTTAACCTCAGATTACTACTAACAACTTGTGTGCAGTATTTCACCCAGCAATTTTTTTTAAAATTTTAATAGTTAACCCATGCCCTTGGTGTCTCACCTATCCCAACCAAAATGGCCTATGTAGGTGTTTGTCTAGAGGAAAAGTTCTCTTTCCAAAAGGAACTCCGATACTAATTGTTTTTTAAAAAGCTGGGCAAATAATTTTTTTCCACTCAAGTAACAGTAATTTTGTTAAATTTAATTAATTTTGAAAAGTTATGAACATCAAACATTAATCAGGCTGATAGATAAAGACCTGAGTGGAGATATGTTCATTCTATAAAATCTTTCATTCAGCATTTATTCCACAAACTTTTTTGAGTGACTGCTATGTGCAATGTTCTATTGTAGATGAACAGTGATGAACCGAACAGACACAGACTCTGGGATTTGTGATCCAAATGGGATCACAGGTCATTTTTCAAAACAATGTACTTCCATAAAACCTACAGGTGGTAATAAGAAAATAATTGGATGCAAAGACAAAGAATAGTAACAGGCACCTGCTTGGAGAGGATGTCAGAAAAATTGTCTGTAAGCAGGTGATATTTAGGCCAAGCCCCATGGAATAGGAGGACAGTGGCCACCCGGAGACTCACCCTCAGAGTGTCACCAGCAGGACAAGGCTCTGACAAAGAAAAGAAGAAATTGAAAGGAAGCCAGTGTGACTGCCCACCACCACCTCCAGCCATAGAGACCTTTCTCTTCCTCTTAGTCCATCCTTTATAACAATGAGCAGCAACCCTGACCTGGAGAAAATTGTGATAGACACTCTAGGACTCTATGTGCAGCCTGCTAAGGAGAAATTCACTTTTCACCTATTCTCTCTTAAGCTGGAGCTTCCTTTTAAGTGGACATTTTAAATGCTGAGTTGTGGTGATGCTGAAGAAAACATCCGCCAAGCCCTCAGGATATGTCCAAGGAACTGTAAACAGTGGTCCATCTGCAACCCATTTGCTGTCCCTTCAAAAAGTAGACTGAGCAACAAACTTCTGACTGATGGCTAGTTTCTTGTTTTGTTTTGTTATGTTTTTAAATCTTGCTTATTGGTAACAGAGTCATCAAAAAAATCTATGTAAGGGCCTCTGGCAGTTACTTGATTAAATGGAGGAACTGACATTGAGATAAGAATCAAAACCACTATGTGAAAGCCTTAGAAAAACACATGGACATGATAGTTGGTGTTTCTCTGCAAAAGATGATACTGCTTATTAGTAAGTTAGTGTTAGTGTAGCTCTGAGTTGGACTTAAAGAAATTCAAAGCTACTTCCCTTTCTATTTCAACTGATGAATGACTTATATATGAACATCGCTGGGGCATCTGTGCCTTATAAACTACCTCTTTGGCACCGCGAGTGAAGGTAGATAATAAATATATAAAACAATTCTCTTTCAGAGTCAATTTAACTTTTCTTCTTTTCTTTTTTAATTAGAAACACTGACTTGTAGTCTCACCAAAATGTCTTAATAAAAAATGAGTGGGGGAAAATAGATAAAACCATAACAATAATTACAACTTAACTATCCATAACAATAATTACAAAGATAATTACAAATCTTTTCTTTTTCTTTCTTTCTTTTTTTTTTTTTTTTTTTTTTTTTTTTTTGATGCCTGGCTGGTATGGGGATCTGAACCCTTGGCTTTGGTGTTATCAGCACCACACTTTAACCAAATGAGCTAACTGACCAGACTGATAATTGCAAATCTTGATGGTAATTCACCTAATGAGAAGAGTCCATTGGGGCTAAGAAACTTCAGGTTATGACACCTCTGACCAAACATGGGAACATGAGAAAGGATCTCAAAATGCATTTGAGAAGTAAGGATCAGGAAATTGTTACTTCTATTTTTATTAAAGTCATCAACATCTATCTATACCAAGTCTTATCTTTGAATGTGAGGTGGGTGGGCATATATTTATCTGAAAAGGAAATTGAATTCCATGGTTTTCTATACTTGTGCTTATCTATAAAAGTGGGAAGAGTCAGCACATGAAAAGTAGATCCTGGCCATAAATAAACATGTCCAACCATAACCTTCCACCTTGCTTCTTCTTGTTATTATGATTTATAACAAATATATCCACCTATGGCTTGGTTTAAAAATGGCATTCATATAGTGTCCTTCAGTAATGAGAAATCCATTACCTTATTCACATGGCAATTAAGCCAACAGCCTAATATGCTCATACAAAACAGAGAGACTGAGTCTGTTGTGGGTGGGGTAAGAGAGAGACCTGGGACCCTGAGAGGAGCATCACTAAAATTCCTTGACTCCAGGAATGTGCACCCAAGTTGGGTGGGGCCTGAGGCAAAGAGGAGGCAGGAAATTGGTCGGGAGTATTGCTCACTCCTGGGAGGAGGAGCCAAACCAGAGCTGACAGGGCCCTCCAGAGCTCAATGCAGGGTGGAGCAGCAGCCAGCCCTTCCAGAAAATGTAGTCCATGTTCTAGCTGTTGACTGCATTTTGTTTAAGCAGAGATTATCCTACAAACTTGGGGAAGAGGGAGACCCAGCTGGGGGTGCAGGGAGAGGGTTGCCAGCATATTCCATAGTGGAAGTATACAACAGACTTGGAAAATGCAACATTGCATTGAATGAACTGATTCTAGCCTGAACTCTACTGCTTCTTTGATATGTCACCTTGAACAGCATAATTCCATCTGGGGATGATAATAATACTCATTCTTGAATGTTGCTTTTTTTTTTCTTTTCTTTTTTCTAATTAAATGAATTAGTGCATGTAAAATCACTCCTTTGAAAACTACCTTCCAAAAAATAATGTTCACTATTTATTAAGTCCCTACCCTGTGCCCAGGACACAGCTGAGCAGTTTATTTGCATGATTATTTCATTCAATCCTCACAAATATCTGAGGAGGTATAGCCATTTAGAGATCAAGAGGCTGAGGCACAGAGAGATAAGCAAATTTGCTCAAAGACATACAGTTTGATGTCGTTCTGCCCCCAGATGCTGTGTTCTCAACCGCTGCAGTGTAAAACCTCCATACAGCTAATTCCCAAAGATGCTCATGATGAGCACTTCAGTTGTCAGTATTCTCATCATTTCAATTCTATGAAATAAAATAATAAATTACATTAGTTGTAAGAATAGTCTTGTTAAAATGAGATTCAAAGCTATTTTTCTTTCCAGTGAAGAAAAAAGTAGCCCATGAAACATTTTTTTCTGTAAAGATTTTTTTTTTTTTTTTTTTGGTGTGACCAGTAAGGGGATCGTAACCCTTGGCTTGGTGTCATCTGCACTGCGCTCAGCCAGTGAGTGCACCGGCGCTCCCAGCGCCGCACTCTCCTGAGTGAGCCATGGGGTCGGCCCTGTGTAAAGATTTTTTACCCAAAAGGTTATTCACCATCGACACATACTATCTCACTGTAATATCCCAATAAACCTATAAGACAGAAGAGAAGAATGTGTTTAAGAGATGTTAGGTAAATATTAGTACTGATAACCATTTATTGACATTCTACATCCAAACATTGTTTGGGGTGCTTTAGGTTATGTCTAATCCCCATGATATACAAGGCAGTGACCCCTCACTTTCAGAAATGCAGAAAATACAGTAACTACTGAGGGGCTCAAGCTCTTAAGTGATGGAGCTGGAGTTCAAGTTCAGGCCACGCTCTCTCTTCAAGTTGGGCTTTTTCCTAGTTCAGCAAGCAGTGTCATAAATATTTCCCCCTTACTCTTTCTCAATTGTGCCCTTCCTCTCCTGGACTTATAATCGCCCAGTTTCAAGCCTTTATTATGCCGCACTGAAGTATTAAAAAGGCTTCTGGACTTGCTCCCATATGCAGCCTCCACACCGCCACCAGAGTTATGTATCAGCAATGCAAATTTGACTGTGGCTGCTTTTCTTAACTTACTTCAAAGAGTCTCTTCAATTACATGGCAAAGTCCAAGCTTTCATCCAGCTAGAACCCTCCATGACCTGCCTGAACTCCCAAAAACCCACATCTCACATGTTAATTCCTAGTATTACAAAACTACAAGTAGTTGCCCCAGCACATCCTGCTGTTCGTTCTGCACTGCCATTCTGCTCTCTTTTGCTGAAACAACCTTCTGACCTTTCAGTCACCACTTTTTCTCCATCCCTAACCCTGGCCACACATGCTCATGCCTTAAAAATCATCCCAGGCATCTCCTCCTCTAGAAATGCTGCCCACCTCCTCTTCCCCAAGCTGGATGAAGAGAATCTCTTTGAAACTCACAGGACTCTGTGCCTACCTCTCTCAGTTTATTGTGAAATAATCTATCTGTATTTCATTTAGCTTTATTTTATTTAGCTTTGTTTCTCCAGTACTTGATACTAGAAATTCAGTAAAGAATTTGTTGAAATAAACTGAATAGACTCGCCCAAGTATAACATCTAAGAAGCAGAAGAATCAGGACTTTAACTTTAGGTCTTCTGAGGCCGGATCCAATGTTCTGTTGCATTCTAAAATGAATACATCTGTGCAGTAAAAGGATTAGATTACATAGTTCTTGAAACAGAGATTGGGACAGAAAAGCTAGATTAAGCTCCCATGACATCCCTGTATCTGAGAACCAATGACAGAGGAATATTTTTAGACAAGCTGTAAACCATTGGTATCAATATGTGGCAAATCTGCACTAATTTCTAGTATCAGTGTATTTCTGTAGTGTCTATGATACAGCAGCAAAGTTTGTATCTAAATGAAATATGTTCATACCAGCAATGACCTTTAGTAATTGCATAATTACTGAATTGCCTGGTACTGGTTACCGACATTCAGTTATTAAATACAGATTCAGAAGCAAGGGAGGAAATCACAATTTTTCTTGATAGGTTCTCTATGGAGAAGTAATGAAAGACTAAAATAAAAAACAAAGCATAAAAGACCTTTCACAAACCAAAAAGCTAAACATATATTAAATGAATATTATCTTTTACCTTAAAAAAGCTAAGAAAATGGAGAATATTTTGTTTATCTACTGCCTGTAAGAGGTGAACACACATTTTAAATATTTAAAGAAATAATTTTAAATAAATACCTTGAGTCTAATCTTGTATCATCACTGGTTTTAAATTAAAATACTTTCTCCTATTGGGAGAAATGCCTCACTTTCTTTCAATAGATCCTCCCTCTCATCTCTCTCTTAAATGTGAGCACCTCTTGCATACTGCCTTTGTCTCTTCTCTCTTTTGCACTCTGTAGGGATTTCATCAAGGAACTTCAACTACCCCTCAGACCCAGATTACTCCCAAGTTTATGATTTCAACCCATTTGTCTCTTCTGTTCTCCATACTCTTACCAATGTTTTCCAGGCTTTTGCAGGTGGATACACAAGAAGTACCTTATTCTCAGCACACCTAATGAACCTCATCAATTTCTGCACAAAACTTAGTCCTGAAACACACATTCCTGAACCTGGTAAATGTCACCATCCAGTTTGCATCCTAGCCTTCCCCTCTTCTGTCCCCTACATCCAATTTTGATTGTTCTTAATCAGCATCCCTTAATTGGGTTCCCCTCCCTTCTCCCCATTGCAACTGCCTTCATTCAAGCAACCTTCATCTCACACTGCACAACTGCAGTACCCAGTTTTCCAGCCTTCACATTCTTCTCCAATCGCTCTTTCATTCTGCTGCCAGAAACATATTTCTATAGTGACATTCTGATCACATCACTCTCCTGATTGAAATATTTCAGTGTGTCTCCACCCACAGGAAAGAAACCCCAAGGATGCCTCTTATTTATAATCTGACTCTGGTTTATCTCTCCAGGCTCACCCCTCACCCGCAACATCTTTAATTGCCTTTTTCCTTCAACCTAACATGGCTCATTTGTCATATCCTGGCTCATGTTATTTCCTCTGCAAAATTATTCTTCCCTTTTCTTCCTCCCTCACCTTCTAATTTCTCTAGTTTTCTGGAAAAATATATTCATCTTTTGATTTCAGAAGAGTAACCTTTTCCTGAAATCCTTTTGATTCTCCCAAGCCCTTCCTGCTCAAACTGTGACCACAGAAGTGTCAGGGTCTCCTGGGAGCTGGTTAGAAATGCAGAATCTCAGGTCTACCCCAGACCTACTGGGTTTCACCCTAGGTGGTTTTAATAGGTTTTAATAGATTGTAAAGACTGAGAAGCATGATGCTAGATCAGAGCTACTCCCATTAACACAGCAGCACAAACAGCACCCGGGAGCTTATTGGAAATGCAAATCACAATCTGATAAAAGACTTACATCCCCAATGTATAAAAGATTCTCAAAACTCCATGATAAGCAAATGAACAACCAACTTTTTTTTTTAATGGGCAAAGAAGATATACACATGGCAAATAAGATGTTCAACTTAATTAGTCATTAGGGAAACCACACTAGGTATTATACTATATTTGTTAGAATGGAAACAACAAAAACTTACAATAGCCAATACTACTGGCAAGAACATAGATTAACTGGAATTCTCATATATTGCTGGTAGGAGTGCAAAATGGTACAGCCACTTGGAAAAGCAGTTTGTCAGTTTCTTATAAAGATATACTTAGCATATGACTCAGCAACCTTACTGCTCAGTATTCAACCAAGTGAAATAAAAACTTATGTTCAGACAAAAAACTGTAGATAAATATTTATAGCAGCTTTATCCATAACCTCCAAAAACTTGAACCAACCTAAATGTCCTTTATGTTTTTATTTTTACTTTTCCTTTTTGTGACCGGTAAGGGGATTGCAACCATTAGCTTGGTGTTGCCCGTACTGCGCTCAGCCAGTGAGCACACCGGCCATCCCTATGGCAGAACCCGCGGCGGGAGCGCCACTGCACTCCCAGCGCCACACTCTCCCGAGTGAGCCACGGGATCGATGTCATTTAGCTGGGGAGTGAATAGCCCACTGTGTTTCATCCACACAGTGGAATACTACCCAGCAATAAATAAAGAACTATGGGTGTACATAAGAACATAGATAAACCTCAAATGTATTAACTGAAGTGAAAGAAGCCAGACTCAAAAGACACATACTGAACAATTCCATTTATACAACATTCTAGAAATGGCAAAACCACAGGGATAGAGAAGAGATCTGGGGTTGCCAGGGCCTGGTGGTATGGGGAGGGATTAACTACAAAAAAGCATAGGGGTATTTTAGAAAGTAATGGAACTGTTCCACATCTTGCATTTGATTATGCAGTGATTATATGACTTTACATTTGTCAAAACTCACAGAATTGTACACTAATAAGGGTGAATTTTAATATATGTAAATTACACTTTAATAAAAAATGAGAAAAGTTTTATTATACAAACTACATAATATACTGTAATCCATACATTCTAAAATGCCAATTTTTTCACATTTTAACGTTTCTGAAATTGTAAGTTATCTTATAATCAGTGGTACTTAACATCATCATGATTTCTATGGGCAGTGTTTATTTTTAGTGGAACTTAAGATAATAATGTGTCTCACAATCAGTTGTGTCTTAGATTTAATGAAATATGGCATGTACATGTACTTTTTCTGGCCACTTAAGTTGTACATGCTTATTATAGAAAATAAGCAAATTACAATATAAAGGAAAAAGTAATATTAGTCAATAATTCTAGAGAATATAGCATTACTGTTTTTGGAATTCTTCATTTTATTGTCTCTTTACTATGCACATATATTTATGCTTATAATTTAAAACATTTGTACATTTTTAAAATTATCTAGTTTTGTGATGCCACCTCTATCACAGAATTACTGAGGTGACATCGGTCTATATCTCTTACCTTTTCCAGCCTCAGGTTACTCAAATGACATCTGAGTTGGCCCTCGTGGTCACTAGATCACACAACTTCAAAATTTTTTGTTCACTTAACTTTCTAATTTTTTTTAAAAAGCTATATACTTCCTCACATACTTCTTAGTTAATTTTAAATGTTTTATCATAACCTTAAATAGATATAATTTCTCTAATATGGAGAATAAAATGCCTGCTTTATTCATAAATTTGTCAATTCGAATTTAAATACCATAAATATGTGATACTCAACCTAAAATATATATATACATATTTGAATAGCCATTAACTATGAAAATTTACATATTTCCCTTTTTTCATTTTACAGAATTTTACCCTGATTATATAATATTTTATACTTGAAAGTCTTTTATTAACAATTTATCATACTTTTCCATTCTATTATACTTTCCTATATAACAAACATATATATAGAAATCAAAAATTTTTAATTTGTTTTTTTCCTTGTGACCAAAAGACTTTAAATGTCAAAAAGTTTCTTCTGGGTTGAGATATTGTTATAACTATTACTAGTTCATAATTAATCAAAAGAACATCATGTAGCAAATTTTGGTAAATAGTCACTAAGTTTAAAAACATACTTGTATTAGAGCGTACATCTTAATGAGTTGCATGAGGCTATTCTTTCCAATGAGTTCAATTATTTATAAATAAATGGACAGGATCTGAATAAGTCCATGCCTATTTTTCCTTTTTATAATTGTAAGTACTAAGTAACTTAGTTTACACAAAGAAGTGGATAAAAATGAAAGTAGTTTTGTGAGAGCATTGGCACCCATTTCTTTGAACTCATTTCCAGTTTCATGACAAAAACAAAAGGGCACATAATGATCTATTTCTAAGATGTTTTTTGTTTTTTGAGTAATTAACTGAAAACTCAATTAGGTTCCTATTCAATTTTATGGAAAGCAAAAAATTAGAAAGTGTTTGACATGCAAATAGATTTGGTACCCATTATACGGAAATGTAAATCTTGTGCACCTTCTCAAATTCTCTCGTGCATCTCCTCCTTTCTCTGTCTTGGTGAGCACTCTACTTGCACAAAGTCACTCCTCCACTTCTGTATTTGGATGAAACACTGTACTTCAAGGCAGAGGAGCTGGTTTTCTGAGCAGCCACCAAGACGCAGCCAAGAAGTATGGGGTCTAGATCACTGTGGGAGTAAACATTGACCAAGAAGAGGATATGGGAGGGAGCCAAGAAGAACGTTTTTCTCTACTTTCTCTCTCTGTTACGGACTACTCTGAATTGAAGTTGCTTATTTTAACCCTTCCAAAAAAGGCTAAAAGCAGACTGATTATGACTGCTAATAGCCTGTGATGTCTCTTTGTGGTTCACTACAAGAACCAGTATAGCAACACGTATTTCCTTGCCTCACTTCTCCGTCCCTTACCTCCACTGCCTTAGGCTTGTAACTCCCAGAAAAGTGTTAGCTCTGGCAAGATCTGTGAAAGACCTGAGATTTTTACCCTGCTTGTGAGCTAACTAGTGTGCCTGCCACAGTTTTATAGATGCTGACAAAAGACACGAGTTCTTGGGCCAGAGACAAACGACCTTATCATTCACAGCATGGCAGGTGGTGTGAGCCTGATGTTTATATTGGCTCCCCTTGCCCACCAAGTCACATGAGGACAATGTGCATACAGTAGATTTGTGTCACAGCTGACAAACCTCAAGCTTGGGAAACCTCTAATCTCTTAAAGGGACTGCTAGCAAACCTGCCCAAACTTTTCTCCACGGGGGAATATTATCTTTATTATCTTGGTCAGAAAACAAATCTGCCTTCTGTTTCCAGGGGTAACATTATTTCTATTTTCCAAAGCTGTTTACTGTACAAACATCTTTCACAACAGAATCTGGGACAAAAGCTGTCACAGATATGTGGAAATACAGTGGATTTTTTTGCCTTGAGACACAGGCTAAAATACACAATTATTAGAATCATTCCTTTTTTTCCACCATAGTAAGATATAGATAAATGAAGAATTTGCATATTCTTTATACAGTGGGACTTGGGCTTTTGTGAACATAGGCTTGTTTTCTAACAGATCAACTTTACAAAAAACTACATATGGAAGTAAGTACAGGAAATAGATTGCCTTACAACTATCCCTGCTTAGGTATCTTGGAAAGACTTCAGACCACCACTGTGCTGTGCTATATTGTACCTCCAAACATTGAGAGGGATGCTAAATGCTTGGGAGAATCATCAATTATTAAGTTACTGAGTCACAAAAGCTCCAAGCTACCTCAGTGAAAGGATAAAATCTACTCTTATTGTCCTCTTGAAAAACACAACATAAGAAACATAATGTTTTAACCTGAGAAAGAGTAGTTGTAATCAGTAAACCCATATCATCCTACCATATTTCTCAGGATCAAAGTGTTTCAGTCCGCCATCACTCCTCTACTTCCCTTGTGCCAATGTGCTTCACTTGCTGTAGCAACATAGATCCCCTGAGGAATTTGCCTGAATGAAGAGTGAATCAGAGAGCCTGCTGTCCTGATCCTTTTTAGTGCATATTCTCAATTCCCCTAGACTGAGTCCACGAAACCTAAGTGTAGTAGGAGTTGTAGACTCCTCTTAGTATCTCTTACTACATGGTGAGAAAATGCATTAGATAAAAACAGAGAAAGCACCTCTTTGCCACCCTGAAATAGCAAACTCCAATTACAGTCACGGACCACATAATGACATTTCAGTCAATAATGAACTGCATATATGACGGTGGTCCCATAAGATTATAATAGAGCTGAAAAATTCCTGTTGCTCAGGGACATTGTGGCCATAGTGACATCATAGCACAACACATAACTCATAACTGTTTATGGTGATGTTGGAATAAACAGACCTACTGCACTGCCAGTCGTATAAAAGTATAACATGTACAATTACTGTATGGGTGGTTCATAATACTTGGTAATGATAATAAACGACCATGTTACTGGTTTATGTATTTACTATACTATACGTTTTATCATTATTTTAGAGTGTACTTCTAACGATTATTGCTTGCCAGTCAGGCATGTCCCATTCCACCATAACTACAACCTTGAAGAAAAAGAATGAAGTGACAAAAGCTGTTAATGCATCTGCTTCACTGAAGACAATGAGACTAACAAAAATTTGAGAAAGGCCTATATCGGATATGGAGAAACTTGTAATAACCTGGAGTAAAGACCAGTCAGAGAAATGTATTCCTCTCAGCACCAAGATAATCACAGCCAAAGCAAGAAGTTTGTTTGTGATGTTGAAGGAAAAGGCTGGACCCAATTATGATGCTGAAGTTATTGATAGCTCTGGGTTTAAACTATTCAAGAACTGTTATTCATTACATAATGTGAAAGTGAGAAGTCAGTTTGCAAGTGCTGATGTGAAGGCAGCTGAAAAATTTTTAGAAACTGTAGAAAAGCTGATTGTGAGGGGAAACTACTTGCCAAAGCAAATGTTCAATGTGGATCAAACATTCCTATTTTGGAAACAGATGCCTGAAAGGACTTTCATCTATAAGGAGACAAAGACAATGCCAAGTATTAAGGACAAGGTAGTCTTGCTTGGAGGCAATGTTGCAGGCTACAAATTGAAACCCTTTGTGATCTGAGGATCACAAAGTGAGAACCTTTGGGCCATATCGATAAGCACACAATTCCAGTGGATGACGGGAGCAATAAGAAGTCATGGATGACCTAACTCCTCATCCAAGATGCTCTCCTGAATTGCTATGCCACCAAATTGAGGAAGAACTATTTGGAGAATAACATACCTTTCAAGATGTTGCTTATTGTTGATAATGCTCCTGTACAACCTCTTTTTACTGGTGATCTTCATCCCAATATCAAATGGTGTTTCCTTTTCCAAACACCGCCTCTTTGACCCAACCAATGAATCAAGAGGTTATAGCAGCATTTAAAGCCTACTACCTGAGGAGGACCTTTGTCCAGGCTACTGCTATAACTGAGAAAAACACTGAGAAGACAGAGATGCAATTCTGAAAGGATTACATCTATGACTGCATCGGGAATCTTGCTTGGGATTGGGGTGATGTCAGCAAGGAGTGTATGAATGGCTTCTGGAAGACACTCAAAAGATTTGTCCATGACTTTCAAAGGATCTTCCAAGGATGAAGAGGTTGCAAAAATCAACAAGGCTGTGGTTGAGACAGTTTATTAGTTTGTTTTCTGTTGCTGATAACAGAATACTTTAAACCAGGTAATTTATAAGAAAATGAAATTTATTTCTTACAGTTTTGGAGGCTGGGAAGTCCAAGGTCAAGGCGACACATCTGGTGAGGGTCATCTTCTTAGTAGGAACTCTCTATAGAGTCCTGTGTGATGCAGCATATCACATAAAGAGAGCTGGGCAAGAGCACATGAAAGTGCTCTCCTTACAAAGCCACCACTCCACACCTATGGTAACCCATTAATCCACTAACTTATTAATGAATTAATTCATTCATGAGGGCAGGGTCTTCATAATCCAATCACCTGCTAAAAGCCCCACTTTTTCAACTCTGCCACATTGGGGAACAACCTTCCACATGAGCTCTGGAGGGGACAAACATTCAGCCCATACCAGATGGTGTAGTAGTCTGTTCCTGTTGCTTTTAATGAAATACATGGAACTGGGTAATTTGTAAGAAAATGAAATTTATTCCGTACAGTTTCAGAGGCTGGGAAATCCAAAGTCTAGAAAATATATCTGGTGAGAGCTTTCTTTGGTGGTGGCTTTACAGAGATGAAGGGGTCTCACATGGCAGAAAATGGTGTAGCAGAGAGAAAAAAGATAGTTCTTCATGCACTCTCCTTTTAAAGCCCTCAGAACCATGCCCCAGACCATCATTCACTACAGCATGGTCCTACAAGCTAATCATCTTTTCAAGGCCCCATCTTTCAATCTCCATAACAGGATTTCCCACCCTCTTAACAGTCACAGTGGAAATCAAGCTACTAATACCTAAAACTTGGGGGACACAATCCATATCATTCTGCCCCTGGGCCCCAAAGTTTATTTCCTTCATGAAGGTCAATACACTTTTTCCATCTCCAACTCAAAATGTGTTTCAACTTGCTGCAACTCAGAAGTCCAAAGTCTTAAAGTCCCATTTATGAAATCAAACAAGTAATCTACTTCCAAGTTACAATGGTGGGACAAGCATAGGGTACATCTTCTCATTCAAAAAGAGAGAAATTAGCCAAAAGAAAGGGGTAACAAGTCCTAAGCAAGTCTGAAATCCAGCAGGGCAGGCATTAAATCTCAAAGCTGGTGAATCATGTACCTTGACTCCATGCTGTCCTCTGCACACTGATGTGGGAGTTGGGTCCCCAAGTCCTCAGGCAGCTCTACTTCTATGGCCTTCCTGGTCTCAGACCATACTTCAGCTCTCACAAGCTGTCTTTGCATGCTGGTAGGTTCACAGTTCTAGGGTCTTCACAGTGAAGAGTTTAGCAGAAGCTTCTGTGGACCTCAACAAGCTCCTTAAAAAGTTTGAAAATGTGGACCACAACACTGAAAGGTTTTTATTAATAGAATGGAAAGTTTAATGGTGCATTATCTGCTTGCAAGCAAATCTATGATAAAACAAACAAAAAAACCCCGAGAAAATCATCATGGACATGTTTCTGAAAAGAATGACACCTTCTCAATAAGCGCCCCAGGCAGGTACTTCAGGAGGTATTCCAGAAGAAGGCATTGTTATCGTAGGAGATGACAGCTCCATGTGTGTTATTGTCCCTGAATATCTTCCAGTGGGACAAGATGTGGAGATGGAAGACAGTGATATTGGTGATCCTGATGACCAGTGATATTGATGACCTTAGGTTGGCCTAGGCTAATGTGTTTGTTTGTGTCTTAGTTTTTAAAAAAAAGTTTCAAGAGTTAAAAACAAAAACAAAAAAGTTTTAAAATAGAAAAAATCTTGTAGAATAAAAATATAAAGAAAGAAAATATTTTTGCACAGCTGTGTTTGTATTACAATTGTGTTTGTATTTTAAACTAAGTGTTATTGAAAGACTGAAAAAGGTTTTAAAAACTGAAATGTTTATAAAGTAAAAAAGTATAAGTAAGCTTAGGCTAATTTATTATTAGAGAAAGAAAAAAAATTTTATAAATTTAGTGTAGCCTAAGCATACAGTGTTTACAAAGTCTACAGTAGTGCAATGTCCCAGGCCTTCACACTCACTCATGACTCACTCACTGACTCACCCAGAGCATCTTCCAGTCCTGCAGGCTCCATTAATGGTAAGTGCCCTGCACAGGTGTACCATTTTTTATCTTTTATACTGTATTTTTACTGTACCTTTTCTATGTTTAGATATATTTCAATGCACAAATACTTACCATTGTGTTCCAGTTGCCCACAATATTCCATACAGTAACATGCTCTGCCACAGATTTGTAGCCTGGAGCAATAGGCTGTACCATATATACCAGGTATGCATACACCATCTAGGTTTGTGTAGCATAATCTATGATATTCACACAAAGATGAAATTGCCTAACGAAGTATTTCTCCCCATCGTTAAGAAAGGCATGACTGTACATTTAAAGCACTGTGAAAATTCTGCATGGCTATTGAACATAAATGGATTTTAACTTATTTTGATTTTATTGTATTGGAGAAATGTTTTGCATAAGTTGTCTGTCATGTTTCAGAGGTTTCAAATATAATTTTATGTTGTCTGGTGGCAGATTCAACATTCAAAAACTCTAAATCTGCAATTAATATATATTGTAATTGTGTGCCACTCAAAAAAAACCCCTCAGTCCCTAAGTAAGATGCATTGCCACTAGGTGACAAGGGAATACCTTTATTCAATGAACTAAACTTAGTAAAATCTAGTACTGCTTTTTATTTTATTTATTTGCTTTTTAATTTAATCTAGATTCAGTTGGAAACCAATATAAGCAAGGTAGCATTAATCAATAATTTTTAGCACTAATTGATATAAATTGTTCTCTCTCTTCTGTATCTCCATGGCATTTTGATTACATGTCCACTACAGCATCAAACTCCTCCTTCTGTAGTTCAGTGTTTGTCAAAGTGAGAAACCTGGGGATCCTCAATGCCCTTTCAGAGCCTTCACAAAGTCAAGAATATTTTCTTAATAATGCTAAGTTATTATTTCTCTGTTTTAATCCCATTTTCCCACAAGTGTACAAACATATAGAGTTTTCCAGAAGCTATACAACGTGGGATACGATTATCACTCCGACAGTCAAAGGAATGTATTATTATTGCAGGCTTGTATTTTAAATTTTCTGTTTTAATTTCTAATGTAGTACATATTGATGGACATACATTATACAAACAAAAGTTCTTTGGGATCGTCAATAATTTTTAAGATTCTGAAGGAGTTTTTAGAACAAAGTAATTTGAGAAGTGCTGCTCTAATTACCTAATTCATTCTGATTAAATGTGCGTGTATATTTCTGTCTCTCCTGAGGAAAGGGATCTTGTCATGTTTACCTTTGATCCCATCCCATTGAGAACCTAGCACTGACCATGCCTAATAGATACTCAAGGAAATTCTGTTGAAAATCAAAGTACACTATTGCTAGCTGAGAGATATTGCTAGAATGATACAAGTATTAATGGAGACTCAATGCACTTTTTAAGTTTACATTAAAATTAAGTCATAAAATATTTAATTCAAATATAAGTCCTTAGGTAAAAGCTTAAAACAAGTATAATTTGGTCCCTTTCTCTCTTGCCTTTCACTGTGTTAATGAATATATTTGTCTTCTCTCCAAAGATCAAAGTTTTAAAAAGACATTTTTAACACTTGTTAGGATGTATCATTCCTATATATAACCTTAAAATTTCAAGGGTTGGTCCCAAAATACCTCTAACATTCCTAACTTCCAGCTATAAAAAAAGCCTACTGATACCATATATCTTCTCCGTCAGACACCAGTTTCTCAGCAGTTCCTATTCTAAATTTTTTTTGCCACTTTTTAAAAATTAAAATGCAAAAAAAAAAAAAATTAAAATGCAATACCCCTTTACTGATGACTATGACCTTGAAGTTTTACAAATTTATATTTTTGATACAAACTTCTTTTTTTTAAGTTAGCATATTTACCATGGAGCATCATATTCTGAGCACCCTTTTTTATTTCCCAATAAAAGTCATAAAGGCTATTATATCAGAAACTGTGAAAACTGAACAGGAAGTCATGCTTAATTATGTATTGAGGATATGAGAAGTATTTAAAGTATCTGAACACAATGATATTCTTACAATGTAGCATCATGTAAAATTGGAAATTGATTACTTAAAATTGTAATTAGATGAGATATGAAGAATTAGCATCCTGCGAACAGCCTTCAGACATGGGCAGATGCAGCTTGCTGTGAGGAAGCTAGGCTAAGGAGCAGCATTTTAGGTTGTCCCATGAAGGAACAGCCTTTTACGTTGTCCGGGGGATGACCTCTCTGGGTTCTGACTTCTGACCACTCTGGGTACAAATCTTGGTCCAAGTTGTCAGCCAGTCTTACTCAACTACTATATCTAAAATGCCTAAAGTAATTCTTTTCTTTGTAAAATCCTGTGTTAAAACATTGGTTTTTATTGTTTCAGAATCCAAGCTATGGAATAAGAAAAATATACAATCAATCCTCTGTACCCACAGTTTTCACATATAAAAACCCAATAGTAAAAAACAATACAGCAATAAAAAAAAATAATACAGTATCACAACTATGTACATAGAATTTACATTGTATTAGATATTATAAACAATCTAGAGATGATTTAAAGTATACGGAAGGATATGCACAGGTTATATGCAAATACTATGTTAGCCTACGTAAGGAGCTTGAAGATTCTCAGATTTTGGTATCTGTCGGAGGTCCTGGGACTAATCCCCTGTGGATACCAAGGACAACTGTAAAGTTTTAATGAGTATGATTGTGTATAGGCCCAAAACCTTATGAATAATAATATGTGACTCTGCCATTTCCTTCCGTTCTTTCAAACTAATGAACATGTGCTCTCTTAATCTCAGGTGGGGGCTAAAAAACCATTTTCTAAGTCAAATACTTTCCCCTTTTTTTTAATCAGGTGGGGGTTTTACTGAAAACTGACTTCTGTATTCCACACCATTCATATCTCATATGAAACTTGCTAGACTTTTTACTTTATCAGTAATTGAGATATATACCAACTAGGTTTCCAACTGCGATTATTCTAAGTTTCTGCTTTATTTAAAGATTCTCTGTTGAGCTGGATCACAGACCCGTCTGCCCCATCCTGTGCAGGTCGTGAGTCAGGTAATTGAAGAAAAAAGATTCTGGTGGCCAATAACAGAATAGACATGCTTTATTACAATGTGAGCTCTGTTGGCCAGTGGTTCAGAGCTGCTGCCTTTTATACCAAAAGTACACAACAATGTCAATGAGCCAAGGAGTATATGGGTGCATATGCTCAGTTACACCACTCTTATATAACTTATTTACAATGGATGTGCTGAATCATACCCAGCCAGACATGAGATGAGGGGGTCTGTTTATACTGAATCCATTTTCCCCACACTCCACCCCTTCAGGGTCCCTCACTGTACAATCTACTCATCTGAGATCTTCTGCAATGTTCCCTTAGCAAGGATGGCTGACCCTTGCATCCATAGGCCACAGCAGCAATATAGGCTGCAGCAACATGCCACCAAAACACAGGTACTTCCTCCCAGTACAGCTAACACCCACCTCCAGGAGGATGACACACTGGCCCACCATTTCTGGAGGGGGTCTCCAGTCATTTTTGGACAGCATGAATTTCACTGGTTAATTGCTGTAAAGCCTGAATAACATTACTATGATAGTCAGGGATATACACACAACGTTCTGTTCAGGCCGGGTCCAGTTAGCAGTCATCATCTGGATGATCTCCCACAGGAATCCTGCAGCCTCACTGGTAGGACACTCAGTGCATATGTATGTGCCCAGCCAACTATGGTGTTGGCAGCCACAAGACTTAGCCAGCACATCAGCTTCATCATTGTCTGGACTGGCTAAGGGGGAAGTGTCCTGTGACATGGAAAAGAATTGCATCCTTTTCATGTCCTAATTCCCATAACTCTTGCCACATGGCTTGTCCCCACAGGGGTCAGTGGCCTACCGTCCACCACTGATATTTCCAAGTAGATATCCAAAGGGTAAGACCCTTATATACAGCCCACTCACATTGTTCCAAATGGCCTGGCAATGTTCAACTGCCTTGGTTAAATCTGCAAAACAATCAGAGGTTAGTACAACATCATCTATATAATGAAACATTGTAACCGTGCTGGGCCTAGTCCACTTGGCTAGGTCCCAACCCAGTAAACCATGACAGATTGTTGGGCTATGCAGTTAGCCTTGGGCCAACATTTGAAAAGTCCAGTGCCTTCCTTCCCAACTGAAGGCAAACTGATTTTGGATATCAGCCAACATTGGGATAGAGAAAAAGCATTTGCAGGGTCCAGTACATAACGGTAAGTTCCTAGCTAAGTCATGAGCTGATCCACCAAGTTGTGAACTGAAGGCACAGATGCATGCAAAGGAGGCACTACTTTGTTCAGTTCTCAATAACCCACAGTTATCTTCCATGTACCATCAGATTTTTTCACAGGTCATACGGGGCGTTAAACAAGGCTATGTGAGGGAAAAATGATGCCAACCTTTTCTAATTCCAATATAGTGGCACCAATCTCCATATGTCCTCCTGGCAGGTGATACTGTTTCATATTGACTGCACGTCTTGGCTTGGGTAATACTTGTGGGTGATGTTTAGCATGTCCCCACAACACAGGCTTCACTGTCCATATCCACAACCAGAATTCTCCAATCATCGTTTGCAGGTGCAACCCATAAAGTACATCTATACCCAAGATGTATTCAGCTACTGGGGATACATACACAGTATATACACAAAGGGGCAATCATTCTATGCCTGGTGGCAAAGGAACAGCTTTGAGTTTAATGGTATGTCCTCCATAGCCATCTACATGAACTGTGGCCCCCAGAAACTTATCTGAGTTGCCATGTATCAGGCTACATTCTGCACTAGTATCCACCAGTGCTAACACATGCTGTACATTTGTCTCAGACCAATGTATTGCCAGTTCAACATGAGGCCTCTGATCCTTGTCTGCCCGCAAAAGATGAGCACCTTGGCCTGCTCCCTAGCTAAAAGAGAACAGTCCTACTGCCTCTGTGGAAGTAGCCATAAAATCTTTCAGACTCACTGTGTGTACTTTATCATTTGTTTCTTTTGGAAGTTTGGTATAACGCCATTCAGGGTGCAGTTGTTGCCACAAGGCAAACAGGACCACATTTGGTTGCCAGTTGATTTTTTCCCTATCAACTCCTGCCATGAGCAAGTCAAACCACATCAGCATATGGCTGGTCTTGCTCAATCCCTTTGGGGTAAAATCCCGAGCATTTCTTGGGGGTTTAGTTTTCACCACCTTTTGGACCCCCCTTGTTTGTCTCCTCCCCTCTGCTTTGCCCAGACTGGCCATCACGGTTGTTACTTCATGTATACAACCAATGTACGGAGCCAGTATGGTCATTAGTGACCCAGAGGACATTGATGGAGCATTCTGCAGCACTGCATCTCTCATGCTGCCTGTAAAATATTCATTGTCCCTGCCACAAGTGTTCACATTAAACATGGACTGCCACATCCCCAGCTCCCAAATTATTTGAACCAGCTCGCCATACATTTGCCATTTACTCACAGTTTCAGGCAGTTCTCCAGCATTCATCCACACGGTCTGGATGGCTGCATTCACCCATTCCATCAAGGAGTGTTTGCCTTGTCCCTGTGCATATCTGTGGCTATTCTGTAACTCCTGCAGCAGGGATGGGTGCATGGTGACAGGGGCTAACTTTTCCATATCATCACCAGAACACATCACACTATCCACGCCTAAGTCCCACAACCACAGGAGCCAAGCAGTTAGGGGTTTGCCTTGTTTCTGCCAAAACTGTTTTCCCAAGTCAACCAACTCAGCTTGAATGTAGGGGACATAAGTAGTAAATTGGGTCACTTGTGGGTTGCCTACTGGTTGTCCACCCAGTCCCATGAACTGTTCATGCTTCAGTTTCTGATGCACAACAGGTCATGCCAGGGGACACACAGTCTCCCCCAACTCACCATCAGGTTCGTCATTGTCGCTGGTTTGGAAAGCAGGAGTGACCTGTTGCTGTACTTCAGCTTCCAGAACAAGTACCCACAGCTCCAACAAGTCTGCTTTCTGCTGCAAATCTCAAAGCTGCACCACTTCATGGCGTACCTGGTCCATGCTAATTCATAGGACAGTGAGAAACAGCCAGAACTAAGTCAACAGGAAAGTGGCTGCTGGGTACCACACACTCTAGGGAAGCCACATTTCCTCCCCCTCCCGAGGGGCTAGTGGCTCCCTTACCTGCTCAGAATCCTGCCAACCACTACACCAATTGTTGGGCTGGATCACAGATTCCTCTGCCCCGTCCTGTGCAGGTTGTGAGTCAGGTAGTTGAAAAAAGATTCTGGTGGCTGATAAAAGGATATACATGCTTTATTCTGACATGAGCTCTGTTGGCCAATGCTTCAGAGCTGCTGCCTTTTATACTAAAAATAGAAAACAATGGCAATGAGCCAAGGAGTATATGGGCAGACATGCGCAGATACACCACTCTTATATAATTTGTTTACAATGGATGTGCTGAATCATACCCAGCCAGATTTGAGGCGAGAGGGCCTGACTACACTGACTTCATTTTCCTCACATTCTCCCTAAACAATTCCTATAGCTCTTGACACTTGTTCTTAGTTGTATAGAATTTAATGATCTTCCCTCCCATCCAAGATGTGCTGTAAATTCCCGCTGCAGCTGCTGATTGTGTAGGAAGTGATGCATCTAATTACAAAGAACATAGCTTTCAATTTCTCTTTCTGTTCTGCCTGCAGGCTCTCTGAATTTCTCTACAAGGCCTAATGTAGTCTTTCATTTTTGTGTTTGTTTCTGGAAGCCCCTCATCATTTTATTTTCCCCATATTGCATCGGTGTAAAGGATCATATAGATAAAACCTTGTGTTTTTGTTGAGAATATCTTCCTAATTGTTTAACATAAAAAAGAAGCTCCCTCTCCAAAATCTATTAGAAACAAATTATGAATTTATGGCATTCTCTTAGTCAATCAAAAATTGCCTCTGACCTCTGGAACCATGTTATGCTCATGGTAGGGTGGACAATTCTTACCCTTCTTTTGTCCTGCCCCTTCACAGTATAGAATCTGTATTTCCCAGATGCACATTGTTATTGTTTTTCAAACTCACTCCTGTTTCCAATGGCAATTTAAAGACCTTTTAAAGAAAACCCAACACTTTGTCTATCTCCATGTGCAACAACAACAAAACAATAAAAAAATATTGCCTGGAAATGGTAAAAATTTTCTAATTTTTATTTCAAAACCTGGAGGCATTCTTTAGATTGAGGCCATTGGGCACAATTTTGTTTCCTGGGGAGAAGTAAACTCCCTACACTAGCAGCCTGCTGTCAGGGTTCCCAGCTGGACTCCTTGTAAGCCCATTCAATGCCTACTGTTTTTCTGTCTTTGTCTGAAAAAACAGAGTGAAGACCTGGCATGTTTTTCAGGTTATTCATGGGAAGCAAAATTCTGGTATTGACAGTAAAGGGAGACATAAGACTATGTTCCTTAATCAAATTTTCTAAGAGCTCTACTTCCCTTGTCATTTTTCATTTTTTGTGTAATGATTATTCTATAATTGTAAAGCCTTTGTAGAACATCTAAATCTACCCAAGGGCAGAGCTGCGTTGAGGGGAATGAAGGGGGGCATGAATAAGAGAGAAGTGGACTAAAACCAGGTGGTCTTTGGTTCTCCCATCCTCTTCAATCCATTTTATTGCTGTAGAACCATAAAAGTTAACAGAATTCACATCCCCTGAACTTTTCCTTCCCTCTGTGATTCAGCCCCAAGCACCGGGATACCATCCCTGGGTGTAATTTAGATGGGTGGCCTACTGCTAGAGTAACCTAGCCCACAGGATCTTGCTGAGCAGCAGGAGCAGTGGGACAGATTTGTCTGGGGGCTCTGACAATCCTACAGAGCAGATGTTGCTGCCCTCTATATGCAAATCACCCCTCATTCCTTCTCAGTATATCAGCAAGTTATTGCAAGGATTAGCTGTCTGAATTCAAGGAGATTACATGGAAAGACAATCCAAAAGAATAAAACAACAAGCCATTCATGAATTAGTGTAGATAATCAATAAAGGCTATTGACTGACTTGATAATACACGTTTGTCTTGTTAATATGAAGTTTCTTTAAGGGGAAGAAAATAAATTACTCTATCAAAACAAAACAATGTGCGAATTCACTGCATTTAAATGATAATGACAAAGAGGATGATGATAATGATGATTAATAATATTCAGATATTTTCTCTCAAAAAGGTAAGGTTACATTACTCATGTCCACAAATGTACAATTTTCTTTTTCCTTTCTTCATCTGTTTTTAAGTTCATGGTATATTCATTTATTTGTTTAAAGAAAAAAGTAGTGAATGCCTGTTGCATGCAAGGTCCTAGGCTAGTTATTAAATAATGAGTAAAAACAGATCAAATAAGATGATTCTTATGAAAGCGCATTGATAGCTGTAACATATTATACAAATGTATGATATTGTTATTATTACTACAAAGATTTATATGCTTTACCATAATATATTTTGGTCCTTTTGAGGGATCTAGATTGGCCTAATTAATTTGTAGCTAAAGTTATATATTGATAGACGGGGAGTCTCTCAGGTAAGGTTGCCATTAGGGGAGAAATACCCAGAGTAGACTGAAGCGGAATAGTAGAAAAGGAAGAATCCCAAATGTAGGCAAATATGAGATCTATGACCAGGCCAGGAATCTACGTGTAGCTATGGTCTAAAGAGCAAGGTCTAACAGAAAAAAAGTCCAAAATATTGGGAACAGGTTGGTATGGAATTTACAGCTCTGGGATTTGATTTTATCCTACTCACAACTAATAAGTTCTCCAGAAACTATTTCAAGTAATACTGCAGAAGACGTGGCTCTTCTGGGTTAGAAATAAGGGCTTTATTACTCATGGCACGCAAGCAACTTGAGCATCAGCTACCTTTTTGCAAGTCCCAAGGAGAAAATGTGGAGGAGGGCCCAGGTAGATGCTTGTACATGCAGTAGACTGTACTGCAGGAGAAAAACACTGGTTTTGGAGAACTTACCATTTTACAGCAAGAGGTAAGCAAGCCTGATCTTTGTCCCAGAGAGGAACGTTACTTGATTTCTCAAGGTTGTTCTTGAAAATACAGCCCTGAGAAATGGCTCAGGTAAAGATGGTAATGGCCTTTCATTCCTGCCATACTCGGAGTCCACATTTCTAGCCGGCTCCCAGATGATGCCAGTGCTGCTGGTACATGGTCTATATTTTGAGTAGCAAGGAGCTAGGGTTCCAGTTAAAAAAACAAAATTTGAGTTTCTATTCCAGACCCACTGAATCAGAATCTCCAGGGGGAGACCTGGACTGTGTTACCAAAGACCCCAGGTTATTCCTTTTAAAACAAGGAATATTAGAAAATACTAATCTAGATGACGGTTATAATCTTGAAAAATTGAATGTAAGTAAAAATAATGAGATCAAATCCCATCTTCCCATTAACTTACATGCAGTTCCAGACACATTGTATTTTATGATTCATATTCAACTAGCAGTAACTTTCAAATCCCAGCTGAAGTCTTGTGAAAGGTGGCAAAACATACTACCCCAAAATATGCCATTTTCTCAGAAGAATTATTTTGAGCTGAAGGCAATTGAGAAGAAGCAGGCACAAGAAAAGCTTTCTGTCCTCCCCCTTTGTGCCTAAAAGTAGGACATAAATTTCTAAAAGTGTCTTCTCTCTCTCTAACAGGGAGGGCAGAAGTAAATCACTAGGGACAACTCTGGCCGCTTATCAGTCCATAGAGGCACCAGAGGAATCAACATAACAAACCTTGCTAAAACTAGCCCTCATATACTTATTAGTTTCCCCATATATTTGCCTTTCCACAATTTGCCACCCAAGAGCTCTAAATCTTTTTTTCCTTTGTCTTGTCACTTCTCTAAAAATTTATTGTCTGTTTGTTCAAATGCTATGTAAGCCCAAGTCGTAACCTCCTCTTGAGTTACTCATCCCTGAGTGCTCCTCTTCTTGACTTACTCATCCCTAAGTTGGAAGGGTGGGAAATCCTATTATGGCAATTAAAAGGTGGGGACTTGAAGAGGTGATTAGGCTGTGAGGACTATTCTTAGTGAATGGATCGATCTATTCACTGAGTAATAAGTTGATAGATTAATGGTGGTCATGGGTGTGGTTCTGATGGCTTTAAAAGGAGCCAAATGAGAGCGTTAGCTCTCTCTTTGCTCTGCCATTTCTGCCATGTGAGATCACTGGGTCACTGTTACCACCAACAAGTCCTTCACCAGATGTGTTCCCTGGGCTTTGGACTTCCTAGCCTCCAAAATAGTAAGCAATAAATTTTGATTTCTTAAAAATTACCCAGTTCCAGGTATTTTGTTATATGCAACAGAAACAGATTAATATACTACCCTACACTTGGAAGGAGGTAAGTTCTTTGTGTCGGGTCATTCTGAATGGGAACCAGTTTTGAGAACAGAACAGCTGAGATCTAGCCTTATCTAAGCTAGTCATCATAGGTTCTGAGGAAGTCCTAAATAAAAAGAGAACCTAGATTCCAACAAGAGTCAAACTTGAAGGCAACTATTCAGAAAGATGTCTGTTGTGGAAGCAGAATTAAATGCTGAAAGAATCTAGTAGTTAAGCCAAACAAAGCCAAAGGTGGGAGAAGAGGCTGGAGAACAGACAGGTGGATACAAGTTGTGAGGTAGTTAGCAAGATTTCAGAAACATGAAAGCAGATACCACACCAGAATAGCACCCATTGAAGCTGTTTTATGTTACTGTTGTTTTCATCCTCATACCCTGTGTCTCCCTAGAAGATAGTTAAGGATCTGCCAATAAATGCTTATATGCACCAAGCTAGCAGCACTAAATACACTTATGAAGCAAATTCTCCTCTTTAAATATAAATCAGCATTTCTAAATTATATGTTTAATAAATTTTTACAGAGTTGGGTTTCTTAAAACACATGTCAGTGAGTTCTGATATTTAAAAGAATAGCATATTTTTAAAAAAAAAAGAGAAAGAAGAAAAGTTATTTAAACTATGTTTTTTATTATTTTTTTGACATTTTTATCATGGTTCCCTAATGCCCCTTTTTTTTTTATCATTTCTACCCCATCCTTTGTTCATCACTGTCAGTGAGTTAAAAAAAAAAAAAAGGAAAAAAAAAAGCCTTTAATCTAACAAGAAACTGGAACAAGTTTAAGATGCTTTGAAGTAAGTAGACAGAAGCTAAAACATATGTCTAATCATCTCTGATGAACTTCAGTATTAAATATATATTAAGCATGCTGTAGTCTCAAAAGGATTCATTTTTATGCTTGACACCACAAATTATTATCAAAGTAGATAGCAAAAGATGAGGCTCAGAAGATGACTAAATAATAAAGCAGAGCTATCTATTTAAACATGTGTACTTTGGAGTCTGTAATTTTAGCAAATGGCTGACATGCACAAGTACAGGAGAAAATTTTTGCCTTTGCAGGATCTTGATGAAGGTTAATAATTCAGAAGTAGTGTTTTCTATTGTGTTTGAGAGAGCTTGATGTTCAACTAGTCCTAGTTATTTCCCAAGCTCCCCTCTTCTCTCCAAACATCATCTCTCAAGGGTCTTATTCACTTCCCATTCATTTCCATGTGGGTGACTCTAAATCTGTATCTCCATCCCAGCACTCTTTCTGGAGCTTCAGACTTGCATTCTCAACTGTTTATCGGCTATTATTCCCTAGATTACCTATCTGAACCATAAACTCAGCATATACTAAATCAATTTAACAACTTTCTCCCCCAAACTATCTCCTTCCTTGTGTTTTGCATATAATGGGAATTCCATTTTTTCATACCTTTATGTTCATAATAGCTGAGCCCTTTTCAGTTCTTCTTTCTTCTTCACCTCTTAATTTCTGCTACTCCGCTAATCATATAGATCCTATCTGCAAAATATTTCTTGCATTCTCTCTGATTCTCACCTTCTCCACCTTGTTTAAGCCCTTATTGTTTTTAACTGGAGCTCCATAACACAGAGAGAGAGAGAATGGTGAGTGAGAATCCTCCCGTCCACCTTGGGCACTGATGCCAGATTAGTCTTTCTTATCCACAGCTCGTGACTCATTCTGTGGCTCTAAAACCATCGAGTACTCTTCACTGCCCACAAAATAAGCATTCCAGCCTGGTATTCAAGCTCCTTCAAAACATATAGGTCTGGCACACATTCCCAGTCTTATTTCCTGCTTTCCCTCAACTCCCACATGTTCCAGATAAATCTCATTGCCCTTCCAAATAGGAACTTTTCTTCTTCCTTCCAAAGCTTTCCTTT
The DNA here is from genome assembly GCF_027409185.1 of Cynocephalus volans. Classification (NCBI taxonomy): domain Eukaryota; kingdom Metazoa; phylum Chordata; class Mammalia; order Dermoptera; family Cynocephalidae; genus Cynocephalus; species Cynocephalus volans. The sequence goes on along the minus strand of NC_084468.1, from coordinate 104,739,723 downwards.
CTTTCTGACACTTAAAAGGCAGCATGACATGGTGGAAAGCTGTGGACTCATGTCACATTGCACTCAGTTCCCCACTCATCAGCTGTGTAATTGTGGGCAAGTCACTTAATTTCTCTAATCCTCTGTTTCATCATGTGTAATGTACACAATTCCTACCTCACAATTATAGTTTGAGCTTTAAATGAGATAACCCAGCAAAGGAACTCAGTATATATACTGTTCCCACCGATTTTCCTTCTTAGACAAATCTCAAATATTGTGTTCTCACTCCATTAAGACTTTATGTACTAAAGCAGATGTGAGTTCATCCTCATTTTTAGCATGAATTCTTGTACTAATCTTAGGGCACTAACTTTACTCTGTATTAAAACTATTTATCAAATTGTGAAATGTTTGAGGTCAACAATTTTGTTTTGCCCATCTCTAGGTCTCTGTGGCACTCCATGTAGTGTCTTGAATGTAGTTCAGCCAATATTTGTGCAATTGAACTGATTTGAATGCCTCCAATAAAAAACAGAGTGCAGGACAGAAACCCCTAACTGACGAAGGATCTGTGGGAGCAATCTACCAGTCAGGGAGTTAAGAGATGAGACTGCAGAATGGAGAGACCACATATTCAACTGCAGAAAACAAGACTACATGCTTTCTAAGAAAATTCACTCAAATTATGGGAACATAAGCTAAATCTCAGGACCATATTTCCAGGAGGGCACAGAAGAGAAATTGCTCTGTCCCATAATTTAAAGCATCATATGCCAATATAAGGAGGTAGATACCAAGAATTAAAAACTCAGGGAGATAAGAGGGAGGGCTGACAGAGGGCACTTAACCAGCTGATGCCAAAAGTGACCCAAGACACAGATACTATAAATAAAATCAGCATGAGTAGGACTGTTTCTGGCCACCAGGTAGAATACACACTCAGTCTGTTTGTTACCAGTCTGTGAAACATCTCTCTTCATTTTTCTCATGTTTTGCTATTAATCCAGATTTCACATGGATAAAAATGGGTATGATGTGGTTGAAGGTCATTTGTTGCATTTATCTCAGGCCCCAAATTCTTGTCAAGATGGCTTTGATAAAGCCATTTTTATCCCATCAGCTAAGATCTTTTTTATGTGCACTCTTTAGACATCTTTAAAAGCTTGTACATTCTCTCTTTTTCAGCATCAATTTGAAGGAAAATATTTGTACACATGTGCCCTTTAATCTGGAGATTACTATGTTATAATCTAAATACTCAGTGCTAATTCAAGTGGCTTCTATTGATAGCTACAGGGCTAAAAACAATTGAGAGAAAAATAATAAATGTGTAGAGAATTTCTTAAAGTTTCTTTTGTAATTACTTCACTTTGGGAGATGATAACAGGAAAATAAATATCAAGTGTGTTCATAAATTCAGAAGAAAGAAAAACAACTTTGTGTTGAGTGTTGCTGACCTGACTTTAAGAATGTTTTGGTTCCAACAGTTTCTAAGTTTTTTTTTTTCCCAATTGAGCCAATAATATTAGCAATCTAACTTGTAAAGATTAGCTCTTGAGAGAAGTGGAATTCCCTCTTCTATTGAATAAGCCATGGAGAAGATGAACAGGCCTGATTATAGACGCAAAAGAGGAAACACTGAAGGACTGGGGCTGGTCAAAGAAGACTCACACTGTGCATGTCCTGCTTATTCAGAGGACACATGTACACAGCCAACCTCACACTTTTGGCTTTTACAGGAGCAGAAATCATTGGAAAGGATGCAACTGGAGTCACTAACCTCACATCCATCACCAGTCACATCTATCCCAATGGATTATACTTGGTTCTTGAAAGTGTCCTGCCCTAGGACCAAGTGTGCAAAGTTAAGGGAACTGGTGCTCTTTTATGTTTCCTTCATTCATTGCACCCAATAAATAGACTCAGGCCTTTTTTTTTCCCCCTTAAGAGCTTCAAGGTAAGTATTTATTTAAGTGAGTTCGTGGTGGTAGGTTAAGGAGGAGTGGCATAAGCTATATCAACCGACTTTAACTGTTCTAGCTAATTCAGTGGCCAACTTTAAAAATCCTTCACAAAATAAGTTCATCTTAACTGAACATTACCAGTTTCAGTGTTTATTCCAAACAGTTTTACTGAAAGTCATTTTAAATAAGGACAATACAAATTTTAGAGTCATTAATGAAAATGCCTATTTTGTCTAGATGACAGTGTAATGGGTGAGTTCACCTGTGATTTCAAGAGTAGAAAGTCACCTCGGTGCCTAGCGTGGTGCTTCACCCATAATGTCATGGATCCATTCTCCATAACTGAAATAAGATTATATCAATCCACATCAAAACTGACCTAAAAATTAGTCGAAATTTAGTTGAATTTACTTAAAATAAGTTGACTATTTGTCCCTAGGTCAAAGCTTCAATAGAAAACAGATGGTTTATGTAGCCTAAAGGAAAGGAGAAATTTCTTCTGTAGCCCACTCTTTTGTAAGCAAAGAACAATCCTCTGCTCTTTGGGTGTTATTTTTGCAGTGTTTAAATTGTTTGATATTGTGAAATCATTATGGAATTCTTTTCATATAAAATTCTTTTTATGTGGTTGGAATGTTTTTTAGAGTAAAAAAAAAAATTCTCCTAAGGAGAGTTAAGGAAAATTCCCAAAAAGTGAGAAAAGTTGAAAGGCTTCAAACCAGAAGTACTGAGGAGTAGCTGGCCTCAGGATTTGGCACTCTGTTGAGCAAGTAAGTGAGAACGCACAAATATGATTTTTTTGACCTGCTCAAACCTCCAGTGGCTTCCATTTGCCCCAGATAAGATTCCAAGTCTTGCCTGCAACTTGCAGATCCTCTCAGGATTCAGCCTCTGCCTCATTCTCCATCATTTCCTTGCCCACCTGTTCCCTGTCCTCTTGCTCTCTGTCCACCTGTTCCCACCCCTTCCTTCTCTGCTCCAGCCACAAGTTCTTTTCTGATTTTTGTCTCAGTTTGAATGTCATCTTCTCCCACAAGACATTCTTGACCCCTGAAACCAGCTTGGGGCCCCCCACTGCTGTTCTCCTAGTGCCCAACTGTCCCCATCACACACTGCATTGTATTGTGGGTTTGTTTTTGTGCCTCTTAGTTTCACTTGTGTGCACTTCCCATGACATCATAACTCAGTGGGGTCAAGGACCATATCTGTGCTGTATAATAGCATTCTTCAAACTAGCATAGATATACTCCTGAATACGCACAAAAAGTTTCCAAGGAGCACTCAAGCAGAGATAGTTTTAAGGGACTCAGATACCTGATCTTCCACTTCCACATGTCTCCTTTCCCAAAACTGATCTACTTGAAAACCTGCCTATGGTAAGGGCATGAATGCCAGTCATCCTTTTTCCCAATCCTTTTCAGGGTTATCTATGGTAAGGTTCAATGTATTCCCCATCAAAATACCAATGACATGCTTCACAGAAATAGAAAAAATAATCCTAACATTCATATGAAATAACAAAAGACCCCAAATAGCCACACCAATCCTGAGCAAAAAAAAATAAAAATAAAAATAAAGCTGGAGGCACAACACTACGTGACTTCAAATTATACTACAAAGGTATGGTAACCCAAACAGCATGGTACTGGCATAAAAACAGACACAAGGAACAGTGCAACAGAATAGAGAACCCAGAAGTTAACCCACAACTTACAGCTAACTGAACTTTGACAAAGGAAACAAGAACATATATCAGGGAAGAGACTGCCTCTTCAATAAATGGTGCTGGGAAAACTGGACATCCATGCATAGAAGGATGAAACTAAACCCCATATACCAAAATCAACTCAAAATGAATTAAAAACTTAAATAGAAGAACTGAAACTATAAAACTCCTGAAAGAAAACATAGAGGAGACACTTCAGGAGGTAAGACTGGGCAGAGACTTTATGAATAAGACCCCCAAAACACAGGCAACAAAAGAAAAAAATAAACAAATGGGATTATACCAAACCAAAAAAACTTCTGCATAGCAAAAGAAACCATTAGAGTAACAAGACAACCTACAGAATGGGAGAAAAAACATGAAAAGTACGCATCTGACAAAGGACAAATGTCCAGAATATACAAGGAACTCAAACAACTTACCAGTAAAAAAACCCAAGTAATCCAATTAAAAAGTGAGCAAAGGAGCTGAAGAGGTGAATAAGCATTTCTTAAAGGAAGATTACCAATGGCCAACAGACACATGAAAAACTGCTCAACTTCACTAAGTATCAAAGATGCAAATCTAAACCACATTGAGACATCATTTCACCCCAGTTAGACTGGCTATTATCAAAAAGACAGAGAATAACAAATGCTGGAGTGGATGTGGAGAAAGGGGAACTCTTCTGCACTGCTGGTGGGACTGTAAGTCAGTGCAGCCTGACTTGTGACCAGTGAGGAGTTTCCTCCGACAACTACAGATGGAACTGCTGTACAATCCAGCAATCCCACTGCTCAGCATATACCCAAAGGAATGGAAATCATGTCGAAGGGATACCTGCACTCCCGTGCTTATCACAGCTTTGTTTATAGTAGCCAAGAGTTGGAACCAACCTAAATGTCCATCAACAGACAACTGGATAAGGAAAATGTGGTCTATATACTCAATGGAATATTACTCGGCCATTAAAAAAAAAAAAAAAAGCCATTTGCTGCAACATGGATGAACTTAGAGAAAATTATGTTAAGTGAAATAAGCCAGGCATGAAAAGAAAAATACTGTGTGCTCACTCATAAGTAGGAACTAAAAAATAACAAATAAATAAATAGAAAGAAAGAGAGAAACAACAATCACAATAATACATTGAACTTTGAAAAAAAGAGAAGAGAACTGTGGTTATTTAGAGGTGGGAAAGGGAAAGGGAGATTAGTGAGAAATTGGTCAAGGGTCACAAAGATTGACTATGTTTTGTAAACATGAGTATACTAACTATCCTGATTTGATCACCACATTTTGTACAGAGGTATTGATATTCAAATCTGTAGCCCACAAATATGTATAATCATTTGTTTCAATAAAAAAAAGTGTCAATAAAGTAAAATCACCCTTTTCTCACTTTATAAAAAAAAGGCCTCCCTCTCACTAATCCCAAATCTTAATATAGAGCATTTCCATAAGATGTAAAAGCCATCAGGAAAGCAAAGTCTTCAAGGGAAAATAGAATATGTGCGTCAATTCAGCCTTTAATTGAGTCACTGTAAACCCACAGCATGGGTTTAGAGTTTACCCTATCTTTTGAGTAGTCCTTTTAATATAAAATATTAGTAGGAATCTGTGCTATTTGGCCAATATATCTAACTACAAACATACTCTGGAGTGACACAGTCACAGTGATGCTAATTTCTATTCCATCACCATGCTAATTTTTATTACATTATCTAAAAATTTATCACAGTTGAGAGAGAGCCCAGTGTGTGAAGCAAAGGGATCTTTGAAGAGAAACATTGAAGAAGTAAAGCTTATTTACAGGTGATAAACTCCGGTTAAGAATTAGAAATCCCAAAGGAGAGGTGGTCATGAACATAAGTATTAACACATTTATTTTTTAAATGGGTAAATCTGATTTTGATAACTGACTTGACATGTTCCATGAATTGAATGACCTAACTGCAGCTAAAGATATCAGAGGGGAAAACATGCAAACACACACACACACACACACACACACACACACACACACACGCACGCACACACACACACAGAGTATTGGAATTGTGTGCAATCAATTTAATCTAAAACATTGTATTATCAAAGTTGTATTAAAATTGACAGCCCTTCAATTGTTCCAAACCTTTTTAAGTTAAAAATCAAAACAGGAGGGCCGGCCTGTGGCTCACTCAGGAGAGTGCGGTGCTGATAACACCAAGGCCACAAGGTTCGGATCCTATATAGATAGGGATGGCCGGTTTGCTCACTGGGTGAGCGTGGTGCTGACAACACCAAGCCAAGGGTTAAGATCCCCTTACCGGTCATCTTTAAAAAAAAAAAAAAATCAAACCAGGGATGTGTCTAAAAGAAAGAATGATAGCCTGATTAATTGCCATTTGCTTAATTCTTCAAAAGATCTTTTTGGTATATTTCCTAAATATTGAGAAAATGAATGACTCTAAGACTGGATAACAAATTCATTTGCAACTTAGGTAGTTTCAAATCATTTATTTTTAACAAAATTGAAGAAATTTATTGAGTTGTTAGCTGACAGATAATTTAAAATAATAATTGATAATAGGAACACATATAAAAAATTCCGAAAAAGAAAGTATGTAACAGTTACAGCAATAATCCTTGCATTCTCATTTACTTTTTATGGGAACAAGTCTTTTTTAGCATTTACCTCTGTATCAGTCATTCTCAAAATGTGGTCCCCCAAACACCTGGAAGTCCCTGAGACTTTTTCAAGGGTCCATCAGATCCTCTCTTTCTGGCTACATATTTGTGCAAGGCCAGATTTTCTTCACATATTTCAATCAAAACAACATATTGCAAAAGATTGAATGGATAAGCCGATATGAGAATCCAGCTGCCTTTTATTAAGCCAGGCATTAAAGAGATTTGAAAAAATGGAAAGCAAAGCCACTATTTTCACTGTTTTTTGTTACAAATATTCTTCATTAAAATATGTTACTTATGGTTATGCATAATGGATAAGTTGCTTTTAATTTTAAGTGAATATATATTTTTTTAATTTCTCAGTTTCAATGTCTAATGCAGTAAGTATTGTTAAAGTCATATAAACAAAACTTCCTTGGGATCCTCAATAATTTTTAAGAGTGTAAGAGGGTTCTGAATCCAACAAGTTTGAAAAATGCTGACCTATATAAACAAGAAATAGGAAAATAATTAATGGTGAAACCTGTCTCAATTTAGTAATATTTATTTATTAATAATTTAATAGCTGGAAAAATACCCAGACCTATATAACTCATTGTGGTATTCATTTCCAATAATTTTTTTCCATGTTTAACAATAATTTATCAAAATTTGTAATATAGTTACATTGCACCAATCAGTTGTGTACTACTAATAATTAAGATACAACATAATCCAAAACAGAAACATTAACATTTCAAGCCATAGGAAATATTTTTTAAATTTAATTTCAATTTAAAAGACAATGTTTTGGGGGAGAAGTATAACATACTGATCAATAAAAGGTTTTCAAGCAGAAACATATTTCATTAGGATATAATTATGTGAGGTAAGTGCAATAGATTTACACATTTTAGGAGAAAAGAAACAATGTGAAAATTCTGACAGTTAAGAAATAACTTGTTAAGTTTGAAAAATACTGCCATATATCATTGCATTTCTGTAAACTAAAACAATGAGTGTTTATTGTTCAATGAAGAGAGAGATCCTTTCTACCCTGAACTCTGACTGGCATATGGCAGGTCCTCCTAAATATTAGCTGCTTAGGCTACTCTAACAAAATACCGCAGACTTTGTGGCTTTAAAAACAGACATTTATTTTCTCACAGTCCTGGAAGCTGGAAGTCTGAGATCAGGGTGCCAGCATGGTGCAGTTCCAGCAAGAGTGCTTTTCCTTCTTGCAGATGGCTGCCTCCTTGCTGTCTCCACATGGTAGAGATAGAGTTATGGTCTCTTCCTCTTACAAGGACGCTAAGCCCATCATGGGGGCCTCATCCTTAAGAACTTATCTAAACCTAATTACCTCCCAAAGGTCCCACCTCCCAATATCATCCCATTGGAGGTTAGGGCTTTAAGATATGAATTTTGGGGGAACACAAATATGCAGTTTATAACATTCCACCCCAGCCCCACAAAATACGTATCCTTCTCACATGCAAAGTACATTTATTCTATCCCATCAGTCCCAAACGTATTAACTTTTTCCAGCTTCAACTCTAAAGTCTAAAGTCCAACATCTCATTCAAATATCATCTAAATCAAAAATGGGTGAGGCTTGATGTAGGATTTATCCCGAAGCAAAATTCCTCTCCAGCTGTGAACCTGTGAAATCAATCAAGTTATGTACTTCCAAAAACCAATGGTGGAACAGGCATAGGATAGATATTCCCTTCCAAAATGGAGAAATCAGAAGGAAGAAAGGGGTGGACTGGTTCCAAGCAAGTTCAAAACCTAGCAAAGCAGGTGTCATTGGATCTTAAGGCTCAAGAATAATCTGCTTTGGTTTGATGCTCTGCTTTCTGGACTGACTGGGATAGTGGCTATGCCTTCCGGACCCCTTGGAGGGGTGTACCCACCTCCACACATCTGCCAGACAGGGGTCATATCTCCTCAGCTCTGCCAGGCAGGGTTTTTGCCTCTAAGGCTCTATTGAAACTGAGAAGATGCCCCCCACCCCCCAACCCCTGCCTTCACACACACCTGTCCACATACCTTTTGAAACTGACGGGCAAGACTGATGATTTCTGAATTGCCTTTGGGTTCATTTTTCCCTATCTTGAAAAATAGTGTAGGTTCACAGCCAAATACCTCCATGGTCCAAACCTATAAGATCTAGTGAGTCTGACAGTCATCCTTCATTTTGACCCATTTCATTCCCTTCAGTTAAAACTGGCAGTGTTTCTGCTGGAGTAGCTATTAGGTCACACCCATGCTAATCTCCCTGTCAAATAGTTTTTTTGCTACACATTCAGTGTTCTCTTCTCAACATGCTTTCTCATTTTTTGCAATATGGATAGGACAAGAATATTCCAAGTCTTTAAGTTCTAGTTGCTTTGTGCTTGACAATTTCTTCAATTCATTTCTCTCCTCGCATTTTACTATAAGCAGTTAGGAGGAACTGATAAGTCACTCCTTCAACACTTTGCTTAGAAATCTTTTCAGATAACATTGTTTCATTGTTTGAAGATTTCAACTTCCACAAAACATTAGAACACGGACATAATTCAGCCAAATTCTTTACCATTTTATAACAAGTATCACCTTTCCTTTACTGTCCATGTTCTTCATTTTCTTCTGAGATGTCACCAGAATGGCCTTTACCATCCATATTTCTACCAATAATCTGTATGATTATTTATGTATTCTCTAAGAAGATGGAAGCTTTCTCTACAGGTCTCCTCCTTTACATCTGAGCCCACACCAGAATCACCTTTAACATTCCCTTCACAACAATATTGGCTTTTTATTAGCACACCCTAAAATTCTCCCAGCCTCTACCTATTATCCAGTTCCAAAGCTGCTTCCATACTTCTAGGTATTTGTTACAGTAGCACCCCATTCTTGGTACCAAAATTTGTTTTAGTCTGGTTTCTCCAAAGTAACAGAAGCAGTAAGATATATATGTAAATCTGTATAAAGAGGCTTGTTTTAAGAAATTGCCTCACATGGTTAAAGAAGCTGAGAATTTCAAAGATCTGCAGTGGGCAAGCTGGAGACCTAGAAAAGCGAAAGGTGTGGTTCCAGTCCAAGTCCAAAGGCCTGTAAACCAAGAGAGCTCATGGTGTAAGCTGCCATCCAAGTCACAGTCCAGAGACAAGGGAAAACCAATATCCCAGTTCTAACACAGTCAGGCAGAAAGAAAGCAAATTCTCGGTTACTCTGGGTTTTTTTCCATTCAGGCCTTCAATAAATTGGATGAGGCCTGCTATGATCTGAATGTTCATCCCTTCCAAAACTCATGTGGGAGCTTGATCCCTGCAGTGGATTGAATTGTGTCCCCCAAAGTCCATGTATTAGAAACTTAACCCTCACTGTGACAGTGTTAAGAGGGTGGGAAATCTTATTGTGGTCATTGAAAAGTGGGGCCTTGAAGAAGTGACTAGACTGTGAGGACCATGCCCAAGTAAATGGATTAATTTATTTGATGGTTTAATAGTGGTCATGAGTGTGGTTCTGAGGGCTTTAAAAGAAGAGCCAGTGAGGAAGTTAGCTCTTTCTCTGCTCCACCATTTTGCCCTGTGAGGCCCCTGTGTCACTGTCACCACCACCAAGGCCTTCACCAGATGTGTTTGGACTTTGGACTTCCTGACTGCTGGAACTGTAAGCAATAAATATTGTTTCTTAATAAATTACCCAGTTCCAGGTATTTTGTTATAAGCAACAGAAAGTTACTAATTCAATCCCCAGTGTGGTAGTGTTGAAAGGTGGGGCCTTTGGGAAGTGATTGGAGCGTGAGGCTTATGGCTTTATAAATAGATTAATTGGCTAATTAATTGGTTAATTGATAAAGTGGGTTACCATGGGAGTGCCACTCTTGGCTTTATAAGAAGAGGAAGAACCAAGTTAACAAATGCTCTTCTTAGGCACCTCAATGTGATACTTTGCAACACCTGAGGACTGTGAAGAAGTCTCTCACCAGATGTACCCTTTCAACATTGGACTTCCAAGCTTCCACACCTTGTAAGAAATAAATTTATCTCATTTTTTTTATAAATTACCCAGTTTCAGATATTCTGTTACAAGCAACAGAAAAAGGACTAACACAAGACCCTACCGCACTGAGGCAGGTAATCTGCTTTGCTCAGTCTACTGAATCAAATGTTCATCTCATCCAGAAATACAAACACACCCAGTATGTGTAACCAATTATCTGGGCACCTCATGACCCAGTCAAGTTGACACACAAAATCGACCATTACATTAGCCATCTTCATTTATTATTTTTATCATATCATTTACATTATCGGTAGGCCTGAGACCATCTGGACTTCACCTCAGAATTTTCAATAACTGGGGAATTTGCAAAGGATATCTTTTGTCCTTCAGTCTTTGAGTGGACTTCTCTATGGCACTTGACTGTCCTCCTTTTTGACTCTCATGACACTCATTCCTATTTCTATTTTTAATATTCTGGTTGTTATTCAGCATTCTTTTTTATGAGCTAACTACTCTACCGCCTCATACTTCCTTCCTCAACTTATCACTCTTCTTATCCTATAAATTCTCTCCGAGTGATAGTGTCACCTATTCCCTTGGATCATTTCCCAGTCTGTTTCTTCAGCTTTAACCTGTCCTCAAACCTCTGAGCCACATCTCCATTAGGTACAGATTCAGATGCTCCTAATGGACAAAATGCACTTACCATTTTTCTCCCTAGAATTTTCTTACTTTCTCACAGCTCTTTTTGCTAGTAGCATGGGAATTTTCTCTGTCACCGAGAGTAAAAATCTAGGATACATTCATTGTTTCTCTTCTCTCAGCATTTTTTCCTCTTATAATTAAGTTCTTCTGATTTTAATTCTAAAATATTTATTAATTCAGTCCCTTCTCTCCATCCCTTTCTTATCCACTGATCTTGTTCAGACCCCATAATCTCTCAAGTAGAATATTGTAACTGGTCTCCCCAACCGTAGTCTGCTCTCTTCAAATCCACACTTTTTAACCATTTCTGTCTCCTTAAATATTTTTCAGTGGCTTCTTATCCAGCAAAGCATCAAGTACAAGTTTTTTGACATTGCACACTAGGATCCCCACTTCCTCGCTTCTGAGTCTTCCAACATGATGTGCACATCCTGTGCTCCAAAGTATGCCACATACTATGCTCCAAAAAGATGAAACTGCTTGCATTTTTCTAACTCTAGCCATCTTTATTTTGCTTGATTTTTTGCCTGAAATGTTCTGTCCACACTTCTTATCTTAAATAATTTGTATTCATTTATCCCAACAAGCATTCCCTGAATTCAACAGTCTAAGGACTGAAGGTCCTTATGCACAGTTCGAAATTATCTGTACAATATCTATATCTATATATCCATATTTATAGACCTTCCATTAGACTATGATCCCAAAAGGATATGGATTTTTTTCTCATATGTCTGTTTGTCCCTAACACTTCATCATAGCACTTAAGCCATAGTCACTGCACAATCAATGTTGAATTAAACTAAAGTTCTGGCTGATTGTGCACAATTCAGGGCTATACCTGAGTAAGCAAACAAACAAGATGGAATAATTGCATCTTGCGGGGGTGGGGAACCTAAAATCTGTTTTAAGTGAGGATTTTCTACAAACCTAAAAGGGAAACATAAGTAAAGAAGGAAAATGCAAAGGCTTAAAAAGAAGAGTCTGATCACTGTAAAATCATTTAAATCTATTTACAGATTGTCTAGACTCATTGGTCTTTTCTGTTTCGCCTCTATTAAGTTTGGATGCTAGTTTCAGTTTCCCTCAAAAAAAAAAGACTGAATTATGTATTGGTTTACGATATGCCATGCTCTCTCCCATCTCCATGCCTTTACCAATACTACCTTTTCTTGATAAAATAAACTTCACACTTTTCTTCACCAGGATAATGTATACATCTTCAGTTTCAACTCATCTGTATGTCTGAGGAACGACATCACAATATTTAAGTGCCAAAGTCATTTCACAAAACAATATGTATAGTTTGATTCTATCTCAAGATTTATACAGATATATTTGCCTGTGTGTGTATTTAACCCCAATGTATGTCTTTTTACACACAAAAATATTTAAGAAAGGTACATTATCTGCTTCTGGGAGTGGAATGGAAGAAGAATTGGTTCAGGAAACTTGTATGTTACCCTCATAATATTTGAAAAGAGTTCGGATTCCACTTCTGGGAAGTCTGACCGGCCTGCCTAGATTGGATTATGTGCCACTCCTTTCTGCTCCATAGCATCTTGGGCAAACTCTTAAGCATGGCAGCATCCTAGGGAGTTTTTGTAGTATGTTATTTGGGTATCTCTCCCACCATCTGTAAGTTTCTTAAAAGTGAAACTTACTTCTGTACTCCCAGCAGAATACTGTACCTGACGTATAATAGGAATTGGTTTTCATAGAGGTTGGTTCAACAAATTTAAACAATTGAATTGAACTCCCTCGTGACTGTCAGTCCTGGTACATTTTGCCAGGAACAGGAGTGGTGAGTTTCAGGAGAAAAAAGTGCTCAAAGCTCTGAAACTTGGTTTATTTAGAAACTTGGTTTATTTAGAAGATTCATTGTCTATATCCAGTCAAATTTGCAAACAGCTTCCCAAAATTCAGGAGACTTACTCTTGTATCCTTGTCAAATATATTCCAACTCATTAAAAACAGGGACTCAAATACTTGTGTGTGAATGTTCATAGCAGCACTATTCACAGTAGCCAAAAAAGCAGACCCAACACAAATGTCCATCAATAGACGAATGAATAAACAAATTGTGGCACACACATACAATGCAATATTATTCAGTCATAAAAAGGAATGAAGTATTGATACATGCTACACACTGGATAGACTGCAAAAACATTATTCTAAGTGAAAGAAGCCAGACGCAAAAGGCCACATATTGTATAATTCCATTTATATAAAATATTCAGAATAGGTAAGTCCACAGAAACAGGAGGAATTGCCAGGGAATGAGGCAAATGGAGAATAATTTGTTTAATGTGTATAGGGTTTCGTTTTGGCATAATAAAAATGTTTTAGAATTAGAGTTGATGGTTGCATCACATTGTGAATGTACTAAATGCCACTGAATTGTTCATTTTAAAAAGGTTAATTTTATGTTATGTGAATTCCACCACAATAAAAAAAAATGAAACAAAACAAAACAAAAAAAAAACTAGCTTATGACTTAAAAGAAAGGCAGTCATAGTTACACCGGGGTTAATTTTATAAGTCTAAATAAACCAAATTTTATAAGTAATTTTATTCATTTATGGAAAGCTAAATTTCCATGACCATATTGTTTCTCTCAAGTTGTAAAGGTTTGAGAGAGACAACAGAAATGAAAACCAGAACTGAGAGACAAGGTCTATAATAATGAATTTTTGGTATGTCCTAACTGTAAAAACAGATTACACGAATTGAAAACTTCATTTTTCTGCAGCTCTTGAATTTGTTTTTAAAAGCTAAACTTAGCTGGGTTCTTTCTGATAACAATCAGAATTAATTCTTTTGTCATTATTAAATAGTTTGTCTCTATATGTTCTATAAATTTGAAACTACAGAAATAGATAATTCAAGAATATGAGACAGATTCCTTGAATATGACGTAATCAAATTTATTTGGATTTAGCTATTAATGTTATCCCAGATGGCACTGCTTTTACTGTCATTTCCAAGAGAAAATAAAATTGACTTTTTCACATGGAAAATTTAAGAATTTTAGCACAAAATAACATATGTATTTTGTTAATAATACTAAATGTCTTAATGCCATGGAACAATAAATGTGACTCCTTATATGCTTAGTTTATGGTGAAAATTACTCAGACTTAATAGAAGGTAGTACGGGATAAGTGAATGCACAGAGCACAGTGAGCTGATATTAAAATGCACAGTATCATTTCTAGAAGTACTATTGATATCCCAAGGGAAATTTTCTAACTAATGGTTTCAGTTAAGCTCCACTCAGCAAATGTTGACTCTCTGTTTTACACTGAAGATTGTAATAAGGAATAAAAAGATAATAAAAACAGAATTACTACCCTCAAGGAACATATAGTCTAATGAGAGCCACAGAGTCCAAACAATTTATAAGTAGATATCTTACGTACAATAAAGTATGGGCAAATTCCAAAAGTAGTACAAAGAAAGAATTAACTCAGTTTAAGGAAATTAGAAGACATAGTGTATGAACTGGCCCTGGTAAGACGAATAGGAGTTCAATGGGTAGACAAGGCAAGAAACGAAGTGTCAGGTGGTCCAGGCCTGTAAAACAACCTGCACTCTTCAAAGAACTACACGTAATTTAATGCTGAAGGAAGGGGAAGAAAAAGGTATGGGAGGAAAAAGAAGAAATAAAAAGGAGGGGAGGGGAGAAAGACAAAAGGGAGAAAGAGAAAGTAAGAAGTTGAGACTGGAGAAGTAGGCTTGGACCTGATTATGAAGGAATTTGTTGAGTTTGAACTTCATTCTCTAAGCATCAGGGAGTCACTGAAGAAACTCATCTGGGGAAAGACATGGTTTTGTCTTTTAAAAAAAAAAAGATTTGCAATTTGGAAAGGTCATTCTTGTAACAGTATGGAAAAAAGATCACAGAGGCAAGTCTAGAACCAGGAATATGGAACAGTCCCCTATTATGCAGGCTGGAGATGAACAGTGCTTGCACTCCAAGGCCATTGGTGATGCTGTAGAAGAAAGGCTTGTGATAAAACAACTGCTGACCAACTGGCTGTTGGAGGTGAGAGAACAGAGGAAGTACCAGGTAGCTTAGAGTTTTCTGGACTTCGGAGAGAGGTCGTAGCATGTCACTAATGCAAACAGTGAAAAGAGAAAGCAGAGTAGTTGCAGAGTGAAGAGAGGGAAGCCAAATTGCTCAGCTCTGAATACGTTGACTGTGGGAATTATAAGATCTCCGGCTGAAGAGAAATACTTGTATTTAGGATTATTAGTATTTGAATAATAATTTAAGACTCAGAAATGGATAATGTTATGCAGCAAGAGAATATAATGAGAAGAAGACTAAAAACCCTGGGGAAAACCAAGCTTAATACATACTTTGAGTAAGTGGTACTCTAAAGAAAATGTCACAAAAGTAGAAGCAAATCCAGAAGAGCGTGATGTCATGGAACTCAAAAGTTTCAAGAACTCATCTTATTGGAGTGGGATGACAATTCAAAGTTGAATACCTCGGTGTAAAAAATTTGCTATCTTGTTTATAAATGGTACCAGAGGAATTTGTCTATGAGCAGCAGAAGAGGACTGCTTAAAGTTGCAGGCAGCAGGGTCAGGTGGGAGGTGGGGGATGAAATGAATAGTAATGTGAATAAACCAGAGAAATAAGAATAAGTTGCAAATAGGAATGTAAAATAAGAGAAAAATTAAGGGGAAAAAATTGACTGTATCAGTAATATGCTCAATGTCAATGGACCACTACATTGAAAGTCCATTAAAAGAGTCAGTCATATTGGATTAAAAAAGAAACAAAGAAAAAAGAAAATTACTTAAAATAAAGTAATCAGATACCTGAAAATTTTTTAAAATAGGCAAAAATACCAGGCAAATGAAAGCAATTTTTAAAAAGGAATTTCGATATTAACATAAAATAATATAGATTACAAGGGAAAAGCACTAAACTAGATAAGAGAAATCATATCATATTAAAGAACACAGTGCATAAAGAAAATGCCGTGTGTACATGTACCAATCAATACAGGTGCTAACTGTATGAAGCAAAAGTTATTATGAAGAAAGAAGAATCTGATTAAAAATACAGTTATAGTGGGAGACTTAAATATGTCTTTTTTCAAATCAGACACAGAGACCTGGTAGCAAAAGAAGAAAAAAAAAGAGAGAGAGAGAAATAGAAAGGTCTAACCAACAAGCTCAATTTAAAAATAGACAAAGAACTTTATAGCTTATAATTCTTAAATGGAAAATTGAATATCTAAGTCTATGCAAATATTTAAATCCATGCAGCATTACTAAACTTAAACATATACTTGGCCACAAAAAATCTTTCAAAATATTTTTTTAAAGATTTCATAAATCATTTCATTTCTAATTATAATATAGTATTATAATAGATAAATAATAAAGTAGTGACTAAAATATTATTACTACTTATAAATTTTAAAAAATACTCTTTTTACTAACTATTGGATCAAAGTGGATTTCAAAACTGAAGTGGAAAGCAGTCAAAAAAGCAACAAATAGAACATATTACAATCATGATAAACGCTATACAACACCCAACAAAAACTGTACTCAAAGGAAAATTTATATCCTTAAATTATTATTAAATAAGAAAGATAATTAAAGGATCTTAACATTGACCTTAAAAAATAAAATGAATAAAAAAATTAAATAAGGAAAAGAGAATTTATGAAAATAAAAGCTGAAAGTAATGAAGTGAAAAACAAATGTAAAAAGGATAGATACATTTAAAAGCTAGTTATTTGAAAAGACCAATAGACTAAATAAATATTTGTAATTCTCACTAAAGGAAGAAAAAAAGAGAAATAGCAAAATGTCCAAGACTGAGAATAAGGAATAGAAAAGGAGACAATGGTAAATATAGGAGAGAGTAAAAGAATTATAAGAATATAACCCATGCAATTTGATTGCAGCAAATTTGAAAATCTAAAGTAAGTGGTTGGTTTCCTAGCAAAATTTAAAAGTTTGAAATTAATTCAAGAAATGGAAAACATCAAGACACTAATCACCAAAGAAGATATTAGAAAATTGTTTAAAGACTTATTATTGAATAAATCACTAGTCCCAGATGGGTTCACAGCTGAATTTTATCTAATCTTTTATGAACAAATAATTCCAGTGTGATTTAAACCATTCTAGACCTCAGAAAGGATTAAATCCTCCCAATTAATGTTAATTAATATTACAAAATTATCACACTCTTAAATATTAAAATATGATAAAAATAGTATAAAAATTCTAATCTCACCTATAAATATATATTCAAAAATTTTAATACTAGCAAATACTACCACCAAGTGTAATTCTATTGCAGAAATGAAGGTGTTTAATATCAAGAAATGTAGCAACATAATCTAGCACCTAATAATTAAATAGAGAAAATATTTTGATTATATCAATAAATACTGAAAAGTAGTCAGTGGAGTTCAGCAGCCATTTCTAAGAAAAGCACTAATAAAATTAGGAATAGAAGTATACTACTTAAAAAGAAGTTACCTATGAAAAAGCCCACATCAAATATTATTAAATTGCCAAACACTAAAACCATTTTAATTGAAATCAGAAATTAAAGAGGGATGCTATCACATCACTATAGAATATTGACATGGAATGTGTAGCAATATGTGAATACTAATAACAATAAAATTACTAATTTTAACAGTATAAAAAAGATAAATTTTTTGAAGATTGAATTGTTTATCTAAAAATGAAGTCTCTACAAAAACAAAATAAAAAAGAAGCACTACTGACTTCTGGTCAAGATGGTGGAATAGATGGTCTGCAGCGTCAATCTCTCCCACAAATCAACCAATTACAACTACAAAAAGCAATGACAGCCAAGCTGGGGCTTCTAGAGCTCGGGAAGAGGAGGAGAGACCTACAGAGCACATGGAGGCAGAAGAAGCCACGATGAGAAAAAGAAAAAACTGCTCTGACCATTTCGAATCCTGGCTGCTTCCAGGTTGGAGCTGGTGAGCACTCGGAGCAGGAGCTGGCAAAAGCCACAGCCATGCTCTTCAGATGAAGTTGCTTGGAGGAGACAAGGGAGAAGAGGGCCTTGGTGGTCCTAAGGCCAGCAAGACCACTAATAGGATTTCTGTGGACCCACGTAGGAGCAAGGAGCCACAACAACTGAAAAAAGGAGTGACCCAAAGGCTAGTGAGTCATCGCAAGGGACTGGAGCACAGCCTGTCCCATGGGAAGTGTTTGAAGCACAGGGAGTTGGGGAGAAAGGCCACTGGGGGAACACTGGGGCACAGCAAGGACAGCTGATCTGCCCCCAATCAGTGTAGGACCGTTCAAAGGAGACTGGTCAGGAATATAGAATTGCATGGGGTGCAGTTTGATGAAAAGACTCAGGCCCAGCACAGAGTTTCTACACACACCAGGTGCACCAGGTCTCTGGAGAGCCGGAAGTACCTATAAAGTCAACCATTAAAACCTGAGCTGGGGCCGACCCCGTGGCATACTTGGGAGAGTGCGACGCTGGGAGCGCAGCGACGCTCCCGCCGCGGGTTCGGATCCTATATAGGAATGGCCGGTGCGCTCACTGGCTGAGTACCGGTCACAAAAAAGACAAAAAAAAAAAAAAACCTGAGCTGCACAAAAAGCCTTCCCTAGGGAATCAGCAGCAAAGCAGAAATTTAGCTCAAACACATGGCTCAAGTACTGGTCCCCACAGGAAGATCCCCCATTTTAGAAGTAAGCAAAGGACAAAAAATTAGTTGCAGACCAGGCACACTGCCAGTGCCTCTGGGCCCACCCAGGGATCTGAGGCACAGAGTGGGGACCAGACCCCCCTCCCAGAACCAGGCACACTGCCAGCACCAAGGAACATGCCAAAAACATCACCTCCATGTGGGTGGCCCACCATAGCCACCACAATAACCACAGCTGCCACAAAAGCAGCTAGACATCACAACCACCACTCAGATGGTCCACCAGTCAGTGGAGTGTATTAACACAAGGAAAGTCACCAGCAGAGACCAAAGAAAAGAAGAGGATGTCTCTCTCCACAAAGCCCATTCCAGAGTGACAGAAGAAGCATCTGCTCGACTATAATATTGGGGGACCTGAACATACCTCTCAGCATTGGACAGATCATCCAGGCAACAAATCAACAGAGTAACCATTACTCTTTCAGAAGGAGAGAAGATATCTAGGGTAATTAGAGGGGGAAGGGAGAGGGGGGTGGTGAGAGATTGGACAAGGGGCATAAAGAATAAGTACGATTTGTAACAATATATATACTAGTAATATTGATTTGATCAACTTATGCCAACATTGAACCCCAAAAATATGTATAAACAATTATGATTGAATAAAAATTTTTAAAAAAAATTTTGCCACTCAGGTCACAAATGTACACTACCTATGATATACAAAGAGTTCTTACAAATTGACAATAAATTGATTAGCAAAAATTTTAAAACACAATGAATGAGTAAAAATATGAATATGCAATTATAAAAGAGCAAATCATATAGATAACAAGCATCTAAGAAAATTGCTCACTAGCAGTCAAGAATATGCAAATTGAATTAGGAAAGAGACAGCTCTTTACAACACTTACCCTGATAAAAATTGTGCCAGATCTTAGAGGAAAAGCCTTAACTTTTGTCCTTTCAGTATGATTTAGCTGTGGGTTTGTCATATATGCCCTTTATTGTATTAAGATACATTTCTTTTATACCTAATTTGTTGAGTGTTTTTATCATGAAGGGGTGTTGATTGAATTATATCAAATACTTTTTCCATGTATTGAAATGTTCATAGGATTTTTTTCCCTTCATTCTGTTGATATGATTATCATTTTTATTGATTTGTGTATGTTGAACAATCATTGCATCACTAGGATAAATCCCACTTGATCATGGGGATCTTTATTTAATGTGTTGTGGGATTTGGTTTGCTGGTATTCGTTGTTAAGTATTTTTCAGCATCTGTGTTCATTAGGGATATTGGTCTGCAGTTTTTTTGTTATTTTATCTTTTTCTAGTTTTGGTATGAGGGTAATGCTGGCCTTGTAGAATGAGCTGGGAAGTGTTCTCTCCTCTTCAATTTTTTCAGAGTTTGGGAGGAATTGGTATTTGTTATTCTTTAAATGTTTTGTAGAATCCAGTGCTGAAGTCATATGGCCCTGGGATTTTCTTTGTTGGGAGATTTTTTTGTTACTGCTTCAATATCATTATTGGTCTGTCTAGGTTTTCTAGTTCCTTGTGACTCAGTCTTGGTGAATTGTATGTATCCAGGAATTTATCCATTTCTTCTAGGTTTTCCAGTTTGTTCCCATATAATTCTTTGTAGTAATTTCTTATGATCCTTTGTAGTTCTTTGGTATCAGTTGTAACATCTCCTTTTTCATTTTTGATTTTATTTATTTGAGTCTTCTCTCTTTTTTCTTCATAGTCTAGCTTAATGTTCATTAATTTTGTTTATCTTTTTGAAGAATCAATTCTTTATTTCATCAGTCTTTTATACTTTTTAAGTCTCTAATCAATTATTTTTTCTCTGATCTTCATCTCTCTCCTTCTACTGATTTAGGATTTGGTTTGTTCTTGTTTTTCTAGCTCCTTGAGGTGTAATGTTAGGTCATTTATTAGAAATCTTTCTTTTTTGATGTAGGCATTTTTGCTAATAACTCCCCTCTTAGAACTGCTTTTGCTGTATCCCATATGTTCTGGTATGGTGTGTTTTCATTTTCATTTGTCTCCAGGGATTTTTTCATTTCCTTTTTGATTTCCTCTTTGACCCATTCATTGTTTAGGAGCATGTTGTTTAATTTCCATATATTTGTATAGTTTCCAGTGTTTCTTTTGTTGTTGATTTCTAGTTTTATTCCACCGTTGTCAGACAAGATAGTTAATGTGATTTCAATTTTTTTAAAATTTGTTGAGACTCATTTTGTGACCTAACATATGGTCTATTCTAGAGAATGTTCCATGTACTGCTGAAACGAATGTGTATTCTGCAGCTGTTGGATGAAATGCTCTATAAATGTTTGTTAGATCCAATCGTCCTGGAGTAGGGATTAATTCTAATGTTTCTTGGTTAATTTTCTGTCTGGATGATCTGTCCTTCACTGAAAGTTATTGTGTTTGAGTCTTTATCTCTCAGTAGGTCTGATAGTAATTGCTTTATATATCTGGGTGCCCTAGTGTTGGGTGCCTATATATATAGAATTGTTTTATACTCTTGTTGAATTGATTTCTTTATCATTATGTAATGAACTTCCTTTTTTTTTTTTTTTTTTTACTTTCCTTGGCTTTATGTCTATTTTATCTGATATAAGTATAGTTACTTCCGCTTTTTGTTTGTTTGTTTGTTTGTTTGCATGAAATATCTTTTTTCATTTCTTCCCTTTCAGATGATGTGTATCTTTATAGATGAAATTAATTTCTTGCATGCAGCATATTGTTGGTTCATGTTTTATAATCCATTGTGCCACTCTGTCTTTTAACTGGGGAATATAATCTACTACTTACATTTAGAGTTATTATTGATATATAGAGATTTGTTACTGCCATTGTGTTACTTTTTTCCTCGTTGTTTTGAAGATCTTTTTTCCTTTTTTTCTGGTCTCACTGTCTTCCTTTGTGGTTGAGTGGTTTTTCTCTAGCAGTATATTTTTATTTCTTGCTATTTATTTTTAGTATGTCTCATAAGTTTTTGTGTTATAGTTACCATGAGGCTTACAAAAAATATGTTGTAGTTATAACAGATTATTTTAGACTAATAACAGCTTACTTTGATGTTTAAGAAAAGAGAAAAAACCAAAGCCAACTTTATGCTTTGATGTCATTCCCTGACCCCTTCCCCTCAACCCACATACTTTTTGAAATTTTGTTGTTTCAAGTCGTCTTTTAATATTGCCTATCTCTTATATGGTTATCATATATGTTAGTGTCTTGTTAGGTTTGTCCTTTAGTCTTTATAGTAAGGATATAAGTGGTTTATTCACCCTTAGTATATTGGGGTATTCTGAGGTTGTCTAGGTACTTACTTTACTAGTGAGTTATTCACCTTCAAATGTTTTTTTGCTACTCTTTAGCATCAACTTCTTTCAAATTGAAGAACTCCTTTCAGCATTTCTTGTATGGCAAGTCTAGTACTGATGAATCCCTTAGTTTTTGTTTGTCTGGGAAAAACTTTACTCCTCCTTCATATTTGAAGGTTAGTTTTGGTGGATACAGAATTCTTGGTTGACAGTCTTTTGCCTTCAGTGCTATGAATGTATTGTCCCATTCTCTTCTGACCTGCAGGGCTCTACTGAGAAATCTGCTGAGAGATGTATTGGGGATCTGTTGAATGTTATATGTTTCTTTTCTCTTGTGCTTTCAGTATTCTTTCTTTGTCTTTTGTTTCTAATAATTTGATTATGTTGTGCCTTGGGGTGTTACTCTTTAGACTGAGTTTGATTGGTGGCCTCTGAGCTTCTTGTATTTGGATGCTGTCATCTTTCTCCACACCTGGGAAATTTTCAGTCATTATTTTTTTGAATATGCTTTCTATGTCTCTTCCATTTTCATCTCCTTTGGGTATGCCAATTATGGGACTTGAGGGAGTCCCATAATTGCTGCGTTTCTATTTCATTTTTTCTTTTGTTTTCTTTTCTTTTTTTTTTTTTACTCCTCTGATTGGACAATTTCATACGTTCCATCTTATTTTCTAAGAGCTCACTGATTCTTTCCTCTGTTTGATAAAGTCTGCTGTTGGAGACTTCTGTTGAGTATTTCAGTTCAGATAATGTATTCTTTATCTCAAGAATTTCAATTTGATTTTTTAAATTGATTCTATTCCTTTGTCAAGTTTCTGATTCTGCTCCTGAATTGTTTCCCAGATATACTTTAACTCTGTATCTGTATTTTCTGTGACTCTCTGAACATACTTAAGAAAATTATTCTGAACAGCAGATTTTTCATAAATCCACTGTTCTTCTGGGTCCATTGTTGGTGGTTTTTGTTTCCTTTGTTGGTGTCACATTTTTCTGTTCTTTCTTGATTTTTGTGTCTTTATGTTGGTACCTGGACATTTTAGGAGACAGATTCCTCTTCCAGATTTTATCTGTTTTTTGGTGGTGGTAGATCTTTACTGGTTAATATCAGAGCTCTGTCTCTGGTCTGTTTGTTTGTTTGTTTGTTTGTTTGTTTGTTTGTTTGTTTTTCCATTCTATAGTGGATTACTAGCTACCATCACCACTTAAACTCTGGACTGGAACTAACTTGTTGTCCTGTGGTTAATGTCTGAATTGGGGCAATTTCCTGTGGGAACTGGAACTTGAGCTCTGTGCTTGAGCTAATTGCTGCTTTGCTGCTGTTTCTGAAACTAGGGAATACTTTTTGTGTGGATCAAATTTTAGTTGTCAGCCTTTTAGTCACTTTTGGGTCTTGTGGGGTCACCATAGACACAACTGGGCTGTGTAGAAATTCTGGCCTGGGACTGAATCTTCCACAAACTGTGCTCCCTACAGTTCTACTGCCCTGACTAATACCAACTGTGTTGTGTCCATGCCAATTAGAGGACAGATCAGCTGCCTACACTGTGCCCCAATGCTCCCCTGCTGAGTCAGCCTCTCCCAGGACACTCCAAACATTTCCCCTGGGGCAGGTCCACACAAGCCCCCCAGCAAAGACTCACTGAACCCTGGATAGTTCCTTCCTCTCCTCAGCTTGCTAGTGGCTTTGCTGGCCTGGGAGATGATATGATGCACCCTTCTCCCCTACAGACTCCAAGCAGCTTCACACAAAGTGTGCTGCTGCAACTTTGCCATCTCCTGGTAGCTGCTTTACATGTTAGCAGCTGCTGCTCCTTGCCTTGTACCACACAGGCCCCATAAGTGACCAGGGTTTGGAATGGTCAGAGTGGTCCCTCTTTCCTCCCGCTGTGGCCTTACAGGCCTTCACAAACTCTGCAAGTCTCTCCTCCTCTACCCCCAAGCTCCAGCAATCTCGAGATGACAGTTTTGCATTTTAATGGTTGTAAGTTGATCAGTTGTTGGGGGAAATGACGCTAGGGATTATTATTCTGTCATCTTGATGACATCACTCAAAATGCATATAATTTTGACCTTCAATTCTATCCTGGGAATATGACCCATAGGAAGAAAAGGCACAAGTGCATAAGTATGTACATGTATATTCTGTAGTGTATAAACACCGCAGCATTATTTTCAGTGACAAAAAAATGGAAATGAGATAATTTCCTATCAAAGGGAATGATTAAATAAAATAGCAATATATACTATAAAACATTAAAACACTTAAGAGAAACTTAATTAGAACTATGCCAAATATCTTGGAGGGATTTTCATGAGACATTATCAAGTCCAAACAGTAAGCAGATAAGTGGTACGTATGCTATGACTCCGTCTTTGTAAGTTCATGACAAGAAAATTCTCTATATCTGTATATGCATATGTAAATATACGTATATGTTTTCTATGTATATATGAGTATAAATAATTGGTATAGCTTAAGTTATTAGTATGGATTTCCTTGGTAGGGCAAATGGAAGGGTGTCTAAAGAAATGAAGAATTAATGAAATAAGAGGAAGATAAAAAAATTAAAGACTCAATTATAGGGCAAAAGACATATTTTACATGACCTTATTATTATTATTATTTTTTATTTTTATTTTTATTTTTTAAAGATGACCAGTAAGGGGATCTTAACCCTTGGCTTGGTGGTGTCAGCACCACGCTCTCCCAAGTGAGCTAACCGGCCATCCCTATATGGGATCCGAACCCATAGCCTTGGTGTTATCAGCACCACACTCTCCCGGGTGAGCCACGGGCCGGCCCCCTTATTATTCATTTATATAAATTTTATATACGTGTTTAAATATATGCCTGAAAATAATTTAATATCAAATTTTATTTATCTACTTTTTAAATTTTACTTCTCAAAATACATTGTAGTTGATTTTCATGCCCCTTTACTGTTCTTCTCCACCCCTCCCCCCCAATCTTATCTGTTCACTTAAATAGTTCAAGGAATTTTTTTGGTTATTCTGTCTTCTCCACCCCCTTATTTGTTTGTGTGTTTATTTATTTATTTTTAGCTCCTACAAATAAGTGAGAACATATGGCATTTCTCTTTCTATGCCTGACTTGTTTCACTTAATATAATTTTTTACACGTCCATTCATGTTGTTGCAAATGGTAGTATTTCATTCTTTTTTATAGCAGAGTAGTATTCCACTGTGTAGATGTACCACAGTTTCCTTATCTACTCATCAGATGATGGACATTTGGGCTGGTTCCAGCTCTTAGCTATTGTAAATAGAGCTGCAATAAACATTGGAGAACAGGTATCCCTTCGGCATGATGATTTCCATTCCTCTGGGTATATTCCCAGCAGTGGAATAGCTGGGTCATATGGTAGATCTCTCTGTAATTGTTTGAGAAACCTCCATATCATTTTCCATAAAGGCTGCACTATTTTGTAGCCCCAACAACAGGGAATGAGGGTTCCTTTTTCTCTGCAACCTCTCTGCCACTTATCATTCTCAGTCTTTTGGATGTTAGCCATCCTAACTGGAGTGAGATGGTATCTCAGTGTGGTTTTGATTTGCATTTCCCAGACGCTGAGTGATGTTGAGCATTTTTTCATGTGTCTGTTGGCCATTCGTATATCTTCCTTTGAGAAATGCCTATTTAGCTCCTTTGCCCATTTTTTAATTGGGTTATTTGATTTTTTGCTGTAAAGTGGCTTGAGTTCCTTGTATATTCTGGTTATTAATCCTTTGTCAGATGTATATTTTGCAAATACTTTCTCCCACTCTGTTGGTTGTTTTTTTACTCTGTTGATTGTTTCTTTTGCTGTGCAGAAGCTTTTTAGTTTGATATAATCCCATTTGTTTATTTTGCCTTTAGTTGCCTGTGCTTTTTGGGTCCTATTCATGAATTCTGTTACCACTCCTACTTCCTGGGGTGTTTCCCCTATGTGTTCTTTAAGGAGTTCTATTGCTTCAGGATGTATATTTAATTCTTTAATCCATTTTGAGTTGATTTTAGTATATGGTGAAAGGTATGGATCTAGTTTCATTCTCCTACATGTGAGTATCCAGTTTTCCCAGCAACATTTGCTGAAGAGTCAGTCTCTTCCCCAGTGTATAGGCTGCCTTTGTCAAAGATCAGATGGCTGTAGGCATGTGGATTGATTTCTGGGTTCTCTATTCTATTCCTTTGATCCATGTGTCTATTTTTATGCCAGTACCATGCTGTTTTGGTTATTATAACTTTGTAATATAGTTTAAAGTCAGGTAGTGTTATGCCTCCAGCTTTATTTTTTATTTTTTTGCTCGGGATTGCTTTGGCTATGTGTGGTCTTTTGTTGCTCCATATAAATGTCTTGATAGCTTTTTCCATCTCAGAGAAAAATGTCATTGGAATTTTCATGGGGATTGCATTGAATCTGTGGATCACTTTGGGTAATATGAGTATTTTCACAATGTTAATTCTTCTAATCCAAGAGCATGGGATATCTTTCCATCTTCTTGTGTCCTCTTTAATTTCTCTTAACAGTGGTTTATAATTCTCTTCATAGAGATTTTTCACATCCTTGGCCAGCTTTATTCCTAAGTATTTTATTTTTTGGTGACTATTGTAAATGGGCTAGCTTTCTTGATTTCTTTTTCTGCATGTTCACTGTTGGAGTATAGAAATGCTACTGATTTTTGTTGATTTCGTACTCTGCAACTTTGCTGAAATCATTTATTAACTCTAGGAGTTTTTTTATAGAAGCTTTAGGCTGTTCAATATATAGGATCATATCATTCTTAAAAAGGGACAGCTTGACTTTCAGCTTTTCCCTGTTCAGGATGATATTGGCAGGGCGCTTATCATATATGGCTTTAATTATGTTGAGATACTTTCCATCTATGCCTAACTTATAGAGAGTCCTTATCATGAAAGGATGTTGAATTTTGTCAAATGCTTTTTCAGCATCAATAGAGATGATCATGTGGTTTTTGTCTTTGCTTTTATTAACGTGGTGTATCACATTTATTGATTTGCATATGTTGAACCAGGCTTGCATCCCTGGGATGAATCCCACTTGATCATGGTGTGTAATTGTCTGTATGTGTTGCTGTATTCTGTTAGCTAGTATTTTTTTGAGGATTTTTGCATCTATATTCATCAAGGATATTGGCCTGTAGTTTTCTATTTTTGATGCATCTTTGGCTGGTTTGGGTATCAGGGTGATGTTTGCCTCATAGAATGAGTTTGGGAGAATGGCCTCTGTTTCAATCTTTTGTAACAGTTTGCAGAGATTTGGTATTGGTTCCTCTTTGAAGATTTGGTAAATGCTCCAATGAACCCATCTGGTCCTGGGCTTTTCTTTGTTGGGAGCCTTCTGATAACAACTTCAATCTCTTTTATTGTTATTGGTCTGTTCAGATATTCTATATCTTCTTGGCTCAGTTTTGTTAATTTGTATGCATCCAGAAATTTGTTCATTTCCTCCAGATTTTCAAATTTGTTGGCATATAGATGTTTATAGTAGTCTCTAATGATTCCTTGTATTTATGAGGTTTCAGTTGTAATATCACCTTTTTCAGTTCTAATTTTTGTTATTTGGGTTTTCTCTCTTCTTTTCTTAGTTAATCTTGCTAAAGGTTTGTTGATTTTATTTATCTTTTCAAAAACCAACTTTTTGTTTCATTGATCTTTTGCATTGTTTTTTGTGTTCCTATTTGATTTAGTTCTGCTCTGATCTTAATTATTTCTTTCTGTCTACTAACTTTAGGTTTGGATTATTCTTGTTTTTCTAGATCTTTAAGGTGAAATGTTAGGTTATTTATTTGCCATCTTTCCATTCTTCTGAAGTAAGCATTTAATGTGATAAATTTCCCCCTTAATACTGCTTTTGCAGTATTCCACAGGTTTTGGTATGATGTGTCATTGTTTTCAATAGTTTCAAAAATTTTTTTGATTTCCTGTTTAATTTCTTCTTGGACCCATACATCATTAAGTAGAAGGAAGATAAAAAAAATTAAAGACTAAATTATAGGGCAAAAGACATATTTTACATGACCTTATTATTCATTTATGTAAATTTTATATACATGTTTAAATATATGCCTGAAAATAATTTAAAATCAAATTTTAAAATATTGGAACTGCATTCCCCAAACTGTATTCCTTAGGACATTAACATTCCAGGAGATATTCGCATTTATCCTTAATAAATGGCTTGCCCCATCAGAAACTCAGGAAGCTCTGTGAGAGACCACCTGATCCACAAACACAATGGCCAGTGGCTTCATGCTCTGTCTGCAGCTGAGACAGCACTTACCAGTTTGTCCTGTCATGTATTCAGTGACCATGCATGCTGTATACCTTGTCTAATTGCAACATGTATGTGGAATCATTCAGGATTTACTGTATAAAAGAAGTGTGAATCCAAAAAGAAAGACTCTATGACTAGTAGGACTATAAGGATTTGTGAATAAAGGAACTAGGTATCACAGAATGACAAGATGTTAGAACTAGGAAAAGTATCCCAAATGACTAGTTTAGCCTTCTAATTTAAGAAGGGAGCAGTGGGGCTTGAAGAGGAGGGAGTGACTTCCCAGAGTCACACAGCTTACGACTAGTGGAGTGAACACTTGAACCTGGGATTCATGGCCCAGGGCTTTTTATATGACACCTTTGGATGGCATCTTGGACCTTAATCTTCCTTTCTGTAAAATGCACCTGTTTCTTAGGATTGTTATGAGGAGTCAATAAGCTTTAACTTACAAGGTGCTTATCTCTATGCCTGGAACATAGTAAGCCCTGGCACTACTGCTACTGTCCCCATACCATATCCATCACTCTATATTCTACCTCAATACAGTCCCACCTGTGGCAGAAATGAGCCTGTGGGAATGGCCAAGCACCTCTCTCTGGCAGCCTAAGGCAGGAGGAAGAGAGGGGAGGGAGAGACAAAGAGGAAGAGGGGGGGAAAGTGAGAAAAAGAGAAAGAGAGAGAGAAGAGGTAAAAGAACAAGGAAATGGCGAAGAAGAAATGGGGGGGGGGAATAAACCAAAACATGTCCTTACCTCTCTATGGTCTCTGTGTAATGAACAGTGTGGCACATTGGATTGAATGAATATAGTTTTGGAGTTGTGTTTCCAAAGGTAATAGTATTTAGCATTGAGGCCAATTTGTCTGCCTATTTATCACACGGAAAACAAAGAAAACATTGACGTGATATATGCAATGGTACTTTATTTAGATTTTCTTATTCTGCACAGTCATTAAATTCTTTTCCTGGAAAAGCTATTATTAACAATGCTAATTGTAGTTCAGCACAACAGCTCTCAATGGCTGTCATGTTTAGAAGGGTGTTTTTCAGTAGGCTTTGGAAAGCCCTAATTAATGGAAAAGACTAGACTTTCATTGCTTCTTAGATAAATGCTTAAAGTACAAAAGATACTTGATGAAACCATACTACCAAATGATCAAAATGGATTTTATCCAATCAAATAAATGTGTTTTATAAAACCACAAAGCCTATGTAAGACAGTAAATGGGCTAAAATACTCACTATATCTAAAAACATGAATGCTTTCATCAGACTATCTTAATTCCTTTTTCCCCATTTGTCAAAAAGAAACAAGTAGTTTTGATTATTATACTCCTTAAATTTCATTGTATTTAGGTATTTATTTTTAAAAATTTTATTGTGAAAATTTTAAAATATTTATAAGCTAAAAGAATTTTACAGTGAAAACCTAGACACTCAGCATCTAGATTCTACCACTAACATTTTACTCTTACCTCTTTTTATCCATTAATCCATCTTGGGATTTTTTTATGCACTTCAAAGTGAATTGGATCATCAGTCCACTTTTTCCTCAGTACCTCAACAGACATTAGTTGTTTGTTTTTTGACATGGACACCAGACATTTATCTCCATTGCAGGACACAGCAGGATATAGGCGCGTGTATTTGGTGTAGGAGCGAGGTTTCTGAATATACTACTTTCTACCCATGTCTCAGAGAAATTGCTAAGTCATATCTGGAAGGTCCCAGTGAAATCTTGGAGAGATTATAAATAACCCTGCATTTCTGAGATGCAGAGGAAGGGAAGTAAGTGTGTTTTTCTTAGAGTCCTTCTTCCTATAAACCTATCACAGACTCCTATAAACACAAGCCAAATCCTCTGATTTCTCAATGAGGAAAAGAATGTTTAAAAATTCTGTTACTTCTTTGAGCAATAGAGAAAAGTATAAAGAAGAAACAAAAAACACTTGAAACCTATCACTGTTAATGGTTTGGTAGCTATCCTTACCCACTCATCTCCATTCACTTATTCATTCATTCCTTCATTCAGCAACTAATTTTTGAGTGCCTACTGTATGCCATGGGACACACAGTCTGTATCATCAAGGTGCTAGTCCAGAAGTCAAATCATACGTCAGGTGGTAAGAGGTGCTATGAAGAAAAGTGAGGAAGCACATAAGTGTTAGAGAGGAAAGAAGATCTTATCTTAAATAGGATCATCAGGGAAATCCTCTCTGATGAGGTAACATTTGGGTCAGAGATGTGGGAGTGACGGCAGGAAGATGGGGCTATCTGGACAAAGGGACGGCAAGGGTTGAAGTCATGAGGCAAGATCAGATCGTGTTCAGGATGTTTGGAACATAGCAAGGAGGCCAGTGTGGCTGGAGGGTACTGAGGGAAGGAGAGAGGAGCATGACATGAGGTCAGGGAAGTTACAGGGCCAGACCTTACCGGAATGAGATGGAAAGCTGGGGGAGGGGGCATTGATCAGAGGAGGATCATGATCTGATTTAATTTTTCAAAAAACCACTCTGGCTGCTGCATGGAGGGTGGACTGTAAGAAGGCAAGGGTGGAAGAGGAAAATCAGAGAGAAGACACCAGTAGATCTCCAGGTGAGAGCTGATAGTGCCAGGACTAGGGCGGGGGCAGCAGAGATATTACATGCAGATACGTGGATAGCCGTATACCTACACTATTTTACATGAATGAGATTATAATACATGCCATGTCTGTTGTTCAAACTTTTCTTATTTACTCCTTTTTCTTTTGCTTATCTCCCCCACTCCCTGGTCCTCCTTTCCATACCCCTCTCCTTTCTTTCAGGAACTAATATAAAAAGCCATCCAGGTATGCCACCTTTCACATTTCTCTCCGTTTTCATAAACCATCTGTGGAGGGCTTTTCTTTTAAAAAAAAAAAAAAAAAAAAAAGCTTTACTTTACAAAAATTAAGTCATATTCTCATACTTCATTGTGTGAATTTTTTTGCTAGTTTTTTTATTTGGTTGTCTTTTTGTTACTTTGTAGGCACATTGTAGGTATTGATTTTTGTGTGTGTCATGTGTTACAAATGTTCTTTCCCAATTGATTATGTGTATTCTGACTTTATTTATGGTCTTATGGTATTTTTCCATACTTTTAAAATATTCTTCATAATCAATTATGTCTATGTATCTCATAGCTTTGGGGTTTTCTGTCTTTAAATCATCTCCCCTAAGCCATACATATATTCCAAAATTTCTTCTAAAATTTTCTATTTGTTTTTGCTGATTACAGTGTGAAATACAAATCCAATTAGTATGTGACTTAATTATTTATGCAAACTCCATTTGAATACCTTAAACTTCTCATTTTCTAACTATCATGCCATGGAAATTGCAGTACCAAAGTCAGCAATTTTTATTCTAGAAAGTGTTGATTTCTCCTGTATTGAGGCTATCTGTGGGCATGCCTCTTGGCCTCTTGTTGAATATAAGCCCCTTGAGGACAGATGCCTGCCATCCGTCTTTCTGCTCTTGTGCTTGTCCTCAGCTTGTTTGCTCATAGGTCCATTTCTCACCTTCTGCTGTGAGTCTGAGAGATGATGCCGGGGGAAGGGGGCAGAAGCCTGTTGCCTGCACTTCCCCTGCTCCCTCACCAACTGCCTCCAGCTGGGTTCAATTCATAGGAGACACTAGTTGGAAATTGAAGAGTGGGAGGAAAGGAGTCAGGCATTCCTCATCCTTCTGAGTCAGCCAGCAACTCTGGACACAGCTGACTCTCCTCCGTGATCCCAGTTCCTGCACAGTACACCCAGCCCTATTGCCAGGATGTGCCTGTAACCCTGCCCCTTAAGCTCCTCCACAATGACCTCCTCCCTTTGTACCCAGGATGGCAGTGGCTTCCTGGTGTTGCTAATCTCTGGTTAGCTTCACTGCTCCCTCTCTGGCTTCTCAGCTCTCCCATCCTCAAAGTAACCCAATTCCCTGCTTTACATTCCCCATATTTTCTTGGTTGGGCCCTGACACACTCTCCAACAGTATCTGGTCCTGTGCCTTTGTCAGGGAAAAGGCTCAAATAAAAATTTTCTTATGCAGTGAATATCATGGCCTTCCACACTTTAGCACAATTACTGGGAACTGCTCATCCTTACCTATTCAACACTATATGCAATATAATTGACCCAAATTGCTGGTGTCGTGTAATCACCACCTCCAAAATTATAGCATCCGGTTTCCCCATCAGCAGAGTTATGATACTACCCCCAGGAGCAGATTCTATAGACTCTGGATTTGGTTCAGAGTTTCTCTGATCTTCACTGCCATTCAGCAACATCTTCTCATCCATGTTTCCATTAAATGTACAGATTATTAAAATTTTTCCCCTTTAGGCCTCCATGTTCTCTACTATCCAAATTGATCTGTCAACATTTATTGACTCGGAAAATATTTATTGAGAGCCTAATATCTACCAAGCAATACGCAAAGCAGAAGCTGCAAGGGTCACCAAGATATAGTCTCTCTGGGATCTCAGTCAGCTGTAATTATAATGCAGTGTTATAAAGGATATTGCAGTAGGCAGAATTCTGAGATAGCCTCCACAATCCCCTACCCGTGGTATACACACTCTGCATAATCTCTTTCCCTTAAGTGTGAGTGGAACTTATGAACATGTAGGATAGTTACTCCCTTGATTAAGTTATATAATAAGGCAAATGTAACAGATAGTCACTCCCATGATTATCAGAATCTGAGAAGAGATTTTCCTGCTACCCTCGAAGAAGCAAATTTCCATGTTGTAGAAAGTACCTGTGACAAGGACCTGAAGGGAGAGTGGGCCCTTGCCAACAGCTATCAAGAGAACAGGGACCTCAGTCCTACAGCTGCAAGCAAACGAATTCTGCAAACAACCTGGGGAGGTTGGAAGCCAAATTTTGCCTAGTTGAGCCTCCAGATAAGAACACAGCCAGCAACACAACATCTTGATTTTAGCCTTCTAAGATGTTGAGCAGAGCATAACCAAAGCATCCTGGACTCCTGAACCACAGCAATAGAAAAAGAAACAGATTTGATAGGGGAAAGCAGAGACTATTACTAGGACACACAGGAAAAGACCTAAGCCATCCTGTATGGTCAGAGATGACTTCATGAAGGAAGACCCAAAGCTGAAACCTGAAGATTCTTCATGGCTTATTCTAGCAGGGGTAGGGGAGATGGGGATGGGGAGAGGAGGGAGAGAGGTACTCCAAAAAGAGGACCCTTGAAGTGTGTGCTTATAAGAGAAAGAAAGAGAGAGAAAGAACCAGATCATGAACTCCTCCTCTTCAGATCTCTAGTAGTTTGCTATTTACTTCTAGTTCTAAGCTATGCTTAAACCATATACTTTAGTACTCTTCAGCCTATGCTCCTACTCTGTCCAACCACTCTCACCTCATTCTATCATCTCACCCAATACTCTAGCCAACAACCTTCATTTCTGTTAGGAAAGATCTGTGTTTTTCTTACATTGCAACTCCTATCCCAGAAATTTTGCCAGAAGTATTCTAGATGCAGGGAACAGCTTCTTTGATTCCCAGTAGGTCTTCCCCATCTGTTTCATGTACAACCATTAGATCATGTCCAAAATACTGTTCTGAAGAACTTCCTCTTAGTCTGCAGCCCTCTTCCAGAATGCCATGCCTCAACCCCCACAGTGCATTCGTGTAATGACTGTGTCCACCTCTGCTCCTGGTATCCCTGGCTAGCTTGTCCCTTCCTTGGCTTCTTGAAGGCTAGGACCATGTCTAGTTAATGTTCTGTCTTGTTTTACTTTCTATTATTGTATCATACATAAACATATGCTCTCTAGCTGCTTTATTTTCTTGCAAGTAAGGCTCAATGAGAGGCTGGGCTTTTTAAAGCAGAAAGCAAACCTCTCTCACCCCTAACCCCCAGACTACCCATTAAGATCTTCTTTTCTTATGGGATACTGTGGGGTTTGGAGAAATAGGCAATGGGCTGGGAATTTCATTTTTGTCTTTATTACCAATCAAGTGTATGTATAGAGAAGCTTTTTTGAATGCATATTATGTGCTCAGTATTGTGCAAAGCACTTTACAAGGATGACCTTATCCCATCCTTACTGCAAACCTATGGACATATGTAGTAATATATTTCTCATTATACAGCAAGGAAACTAATGCTTAGAGAGATGTAGTAAGTAGCAAAGAAGGGAGACCAGCACCAGCAGTCTATGCCTAGAGCCCATGCTCTTAATCACTGTAGTCTCTTTGGGTATAGGAAGAACCTGGTCATTACTCCAACCAGAAAGTCCTCCCTGATCAAGGCTATAACCAAACAATGTTGGGCCTTGGAAGAAGTCTCCTCCTTGGGGGATTTCACATTCCAGCACAGTGCTGGTGTTTGGATTGAGACTCCTTGGATTTTAATCACAGTTCCGCCGTTTATCAACTTTGTGATCATAACCCCTCAACCTCAATTACTTCACCTGTAGAAGAGGGATAACAATATCTACCTCATAGGGTAGCCGTGAGAACTAAATGAGATAATGCATGTAAAGTGTTTATTCAGGGATTAGCAGCTAGTAAGCACTCAAGAAATGTATGATTGTCATTATTCTGAGCCTCAAGTGAGCTGAAACAGGTACATGTACTTAGAGTAATGCACTTCCTACCATTAAAAGAGGAAATTCCTCTTGAGTCAAGCATTCCTTTCCAGGCATTAAAATGATAAATGGCAGGTATGTTGAAAGTTGACATGTTCCTTTGAAACATTATCTTAAAGGTACTTTTAATATGATTTATAGGAATCAGAAGGGGAAAGGGCTATTAGTGAGTATTTTTACCTTTGTGATTTTTAATGGTGTACTTTAAATAACATTGTTGTCAACTAAGAGATACTTCAGCTGATTCCAAAATCCACAAAAAATTTGCAACAAAGTAGAGAGGATGGTGTTCAGGGGAGATGCTCAGAGAAGCTGTAGCCCCAGCACTTCAGAGAGGGAGCAGTACATTTGCGCCTGGAAGTCGTGTTGGCTGGCTCTTTCATTATTTTTGATGTAGCTTATGAAGGGCAAACCTCAAAATTCTCAGAACTCTAGCACTTTTCCGATAAACAACGGAAATGGTGAGTATAATTCACGTTAGGGACTGAGATCCTTTGATACACAGATGTGGAGAGAAAATTTCAACATTTTAATCCTTTCTAAATATGATCTCCTTGAAACACAGTGGGAAAGGTCTTGACTGGAGCCAAGAGATGTGGGCTCCAGTGCTGGCTCTGCCTCTACTAGCTGTGTGGCCTTGGCAATGTGCACCGTTTCACTGGGCTTAGCATCCTTATCTTCACAAATGAGAGGATCAGGAGCCTGAATGGAGGACCCCACAAGTTCCTTCCAACTTTACTATCCAGTGTAATAAACAACTTGGTATCTTCTATTTATTTACTTTTGGTATCCTTTATTTTAAAAGTGGACAATCACCTTTAAAATATGTAGCTGTATTACATGAAAGCTAAACTTTAAAAGCAAGGGTTTAAAGCATCTTAGAAAGGCATGTTGATGGCCACTGACTGGAGGAAAATAGACTGTAATTAGAAGCTGTAGTCAATACAAAATTAAGCCACATGGCAGGAGTGTTCAAATATTTTCCTAGGCACAGAAATGGAACTTTCAGGATAATCATTTTTAAAATTATAACTCTATTTCAAAATATTTAATAACCATTTGAAAAAATTAAACACGACGTATTATAAATGATTAGATGTAAACGATCTACATATAAATTGTAAAAAGCAAAGCCTTCCTATGAATTTTTTTAAACATTCAAATTAGATTTTAATTCATAACAGCCAAAATTTTCAGTGAGCTTATATATATTGATATAAAACTAATATATGTGAATTATTGCAAATAGGCTTAGTGAATTTCAAAGCATCATGCATTTTTTTTAAAAGCAGTCTTCTGTAAAAGTACTTCTTTAACACATTCTTGCTTCAGAGAACTGTGCAAGCTGGGGAGACATGTTAATCCTTTATGTCTCAGTTTCATCACATCCACAGTGGGAATACAGTAACACTGTGTTCCCCTAAATCTTCATAGAAGACTGTATGTTCCACCACGATGAGGTGGGAGTAGAAATTAGGAGTGCTTGCAATGGTCTAACAGCTAATGGAGTCATTTCTAAACTAGCATTCAAAAGAATGGCATTTCCATTGACAACTCACATAATTTTATGGCCTCCTCCAAAAATCTGACTGACCGCTGATTTATGAGTCGAGTTTTGAGATTCTGTTCCTCTTGTTGGTATTGCAATTGGTCTTGTTTTATTTTTGTTTTGGCTTTCCCTCTCCCAGGAACACTTATTAGCAAATGTATTCACGTGTAGGCATATTTTGAAACTTCATCTTTCTAATCACTTTCTACTTTCTGTCAGAAGATTATGTAAACCCAGATCCAAATTGTAATCCAAAAACCCAATCCTATTCCTATTCCGGTGAAATTAAACAGCGTGGATATATCTCTCAAATTCATTCTCTGTCCTCTGCATTCCTCAAGACATAAATTAACTTGCTCGACCTCTCTCTGGAGAGCTGATAAACAGTGAACTGAAGGAAGTTACCTCAGCAAGTGAGACAAACACATGAAAGAAATAATTCTGCATGTTGAGCATGCACACGCACCTGCACACACACGTATACACACATACACATACACACACGTACATGTGTACACACCCACACACATGCACACACAGATGCTTACCTATGTTTTGACTAAATGCCATATTTAGGAAATTTTAGAGAAAATGTATACAGGCTACATACGTATTAAGAATAAGATTACTATAAATAAGAATAATTCTGCAATTACAATTTACTAATTAACATTAGCAATAACATATTTAAGCATTAGTTAGTGGTAATTGTGTGTCTTCTAGGTGGTCTTAACACAATTCTTCTCCTCCAAAAGGAAGGAGCTATGTTCCAACATGCGCGATCTGCTACTTCTGAGCATTTTACTTTGGTTGCTCTGGGACTTTTAACGGTCATTTAATCAACTTAAAGTACTCGCTGAACAAGCTCTAACTAAACATTGTGATTTAAGTGCTGAAATTAGTGAGATGTTGCTCCAGGGAAATTGATATTTTGGGTGTTTCCAGGGCAACAGTTAATCTCTCTCAGCAGCAAGTCTGTTAGAAAATAAGGGGATGGGAACATTGAAACCGTTTTAGATTAAAGGAAGCACTACGTTTAAAGATTAAGGTCGATGAAGAGACGTAATCAAACGCATACTGACTCAGAAGAGCGTGCTGTTTAAGTAAAGACATAGTTACTCAGAAAAGCAAAAATCAAGAAAATGTCACCTGATTAAGCAGTTTTGGGGGGGGGTAATTTTGGTTTTGTCTTGTTTTGCATGTTACTTTCTGTGTTCCTCAGTACATTTTATCTGCTGATCTGCTTAAAGGTTTAGCCTCAGGAGAATCTGACTATAATTGTGTAGCCCTGACAACAGCAGAGATAAATCTATGTGCAGAGCTGTAAATTAGTTAGGCAAAGGCAGAAGAGAACAAAGGAGACCATTTATTTGCCTTTCTTTTTTCCAAGTTTCCTAAAATCCTAATCCTGCCGTTCTCCTTAGAACTACCTTTCCTCTCTATTATTTAATCTCCATTATTAATAAAGCTGGAAAACAGAGATTCTTCTTTAACAGAATATTCTCAAAATCCAAACTCCAGTATTTTTAAAATCTGCAATGGGTTGTATCTTTTATATCTTTTTCCTCTCATTCACGGAGAACAAGAGGGTTGGGAAATGGCAGACACAAGTAGTCTGGATTTATTTACCCTATTGCGTACAGGAAGGAAGGCTTTCCATCTTTGGGAGTCACATTGCATAATGCAGATCAAACTGTTACCAGCTGACACAGTATTTCGCTAATTGATGACACTCAGAGAAGCAGAAATTCAAAAGACATTACCGAATAATGGAGAAGGCTACAGAAGAAAATCTGGTAGGAAAGTTAAAGGGGAACAAAATCACATATGTAGCAAAACCTGCCAACCACCAGATTAGTAATCTCCATGGGCAGGTTGGTTGTGTGTTTTGGTGGGAAGAGTACAGTTCTAAGTATCCAAGATACTCAATTCAAGTACAGAAGAAAAGCGCACTGAACACTTAATAAAGCGCAAAGCACCATGCTTTACACTACGGCGACCTTCAAGGACAAGGAGCTCCTCGGAAAGTCTGTATCCAGTCGAAAACGTAGGCTCAGAGGTCTTCAGGTGGTGGCGGTACTCACCAGTTGAGTGCACCAGCTTATCTCCTCTTCTTTCTTTCTAAACAAGTACATGTTATATCACAGTCTCCTTCCAACATCCACGAAAAACCAAAAGCCTTGTTCTTTTTTACCTAAGTAGCTACATAGGAAGGTGCTTTATTTTATGTATTAGGGTAATTTGAAAAACAGTTTCCTGAAAAATCAGAGTCTAATCTCAACATACACAGAAACTAAAATAGGAGTAAACAGAAATTCCTCCACAGTGCATTGTGTGACTCTGGCTGACCTCTGTAAGATGTGTATTTGCTTTTCTTTTGAACAAGCATGCTATTATTTTAACACCTACTTACAAATGAGAGCTATTAGTGCTTCAAACTGACAAACAGCTAATGCCGAAGGATTAGGAAAAACAGGGATGATAATTTCCTTGTAAATGGAGAGAAAATTATCACTATGATGAGTTTAAAGGCAGCCCTTCGGCCAGTGGTCTGAAGTCTTTGGGGAAGGGAGAGTTCCCAGTGCTCTACAAAATAAAATTGTCAATATCAGTGCACTCAGCTTGCTTAATCTGCCTGAGCCCCTTTTGAAACCCAAGAAAGAGAAATGACATTTTTTGCAGTGATCTCTGATCCAATTATTTTGAGAACTACCTTTCCTCTTCATTATTCGACAGTAATAATGTTAGAGCAAACAAAAATAGAAGATAAGAGAGGACTGGAAAGTTAAAAAATATAAGCACTTCTTTTTAAAGCAGACTTGGTAAAGATGACCTGATTATGTGTTCTTTGGCAAATCTATTTCTTGGCTATACCTACAAAAAAATCACAACAAAAAAGATCTGCGTTAGAGTACACTTATCATGAAAGCATTCCTTATCAGCTTGCCAATTAAAAAAAAATCTCAAGCGGCAATGAATTTAGTCAGCACAGAACTTCTGAGTACCCGTCTTGAGCTGCTGAAAGGAATAAATGAAGTTATGAAACTATTACTTGTAACTTTCGAATCTGGCAGATTAAGCAAACAACTAAGTCCCTTTTCCCTAAATTATTAATGTTTCCAGGTAGATTGGGATTATTCAGAGTTTTCTGTTTTTTTAATTCCCCAAGCTCTGGCATAGGCTTGGCAAAGTCCCTGTAATGTTGTTTTCATTTAAAGGGTAGTGTTGAAGGAGAAAAATAAAATCATTTTAGTTATGTGTTGTAAACAGTCTATCTGGCAAAGAGCTTTCATAAGGATATTTGTTCTGAAATAAATTGGCATTGATGTAGAGGAACTAATTTGAAGGAAAAGTATGACAAAGAGGAAACAACGGAGGAATATAATTAAAAAGTAGTAAAGGAAGAGGCTTAGAAACTGGCAGTAAAAAGTTTAAGTAATTTATTAATATTATACTTCCAACAACAACATGCTATAAGTAATACTAAAATCTTCATATATTTTAGAGGTACATTCAATATCTGTCTCAAAGTCTTGAGGAACTGTTCACTGGATTTAATATACTTTTTAAATGTATTTTATGTAAGATTCTAAATATAGTAAATGTAGTAAAATTTGCTTACTCTTATCTCTATTATGTTTTCACTTCCTCTTTATAGGTATTTGGAAGATCATATGGCAGAGCGTTTGAGGTTCCATGTCTGCATTTGGTAACTAATTTGACAAACTCTTATGTTATGAGGATTGTTCTTACTGTCCATACAAAAATAGTCTTATCAGTGTTCTGGAGCTGGCTCATCCTGCTTTGTGAGAGCCAAATGGTAAACTTGCAGGAGTTTTCCAAACCAGTTAACATCCCATTGGTAGTTTGAAATTGGCATCGTGGGAGTTTTTACACCATGTTAATTGTCAGATGCTATGAATCAGGACGTTTCCCAACCCCACTCTTTCTAAACCAATAGACATTTACCAGCACACCATTGGTCAGAGCTATTCTTGACTTTCTCATAAAATACCAAAAGAAATAAAATCCATTATGTAATTTAGCTTTGACCAAAAAAATTTTAAAATACTGTATTTTTTTAATCAATAATTTAAGAATTTCTAGAATTAGTGCTATTAAATTTAAAGAATATAGGCCAATCAAATCATGTTAGATTGGGCTTTGTTGTAAATAATCCCATTTATTTTAAAATTGGAAATTATGTTCTTCAAAGATATGTATTCACTTTGTTCAGAAACATTAGTAAGTCTCTCCATGCAACTCCAATCTCCCCTTGCTATCCTCCTGTTTTGAAGATTTAGCTCTATTGATTCAGTAATTTGACATCCAGAGAATATATTTATCTTACAAGTAACTTTATATGTAAAAAATATATACATTAATAGCCATTCAGCATTATAGCACTGAAGTAAGACAAAAATGTTAGATGACAATGGCATAGACTTGACATGCCATTAAGTGCTAACTCTGTAAGCACATGTGATGACCGTATTCCAAATGCAAAATACATTTCCAGCATCTCCAGTGTCCAGAGCACCCAACAGCTACCATAAAATGTTATTTAGGCCAAATCCATGCCCTGGTCAATCATGCTACTTCTTCAGTCCCAACTTGAGCTTTACATTGGAAGCTATATTTTCCATTTCTCCACACTTCTAAGTTTCGATATAACTAAAAATTTTTGCACGTCCATCATTCAGGCTGTGAGCTCCTTATGGGCAATGACTATCAAATATTTAACTTTGACACCCCCCCCAATGACTAACAGCCTGATTCTTTTGAATATTTATTTAATAAATTGATAGAAATTAGTATAGTCATAAATGTCCAGTTATATTAAGATATTAATACTGGTTGCCCATAAACCTATTAAAATTTTGTTTGACTAAATTGTTATAGGAAAAACAAGGTTATTTTGACTTCAGTTTCATGTTTGGGCAAAGCACAAAGCTTGTAAAGACACCTTCTGTAGTTTTTCTGGTGAAAAATAGGCCATGGTTCTCTGCATAGTAACTACTCGGAGCCTTTGTGTCAGTGTTCAGTTTAAGCCAGATTATAAGTGTCTTCTATGTCTAAACATGGGAAGGGTTCACAGTGAGGTGAGCAATCTTAAAGTTTTCTTTTTTCCTGGGTTTGGCTTTTGCTCAGTATCCCTCAGGAAATGAGCTGTTAAAGGATGTGCTGCCACATCAAAATTCTGAAAGAAGATACCTTAAAACCACCAAAGTAAACCTTCCTCTGTGGATAATTTAGCAGGCTGAGTATAGCACATTTCATCACTGACCAACAGAACAGAAATAACTAAAGCTGAAGGCTCGTTCCAGAAACATTTCTGAACAAACAATTTTCTCGAGCTCCAGCTCCGCAGTATCATATTTAGTCACTTCAGCATCTTGCTGGTTAAACAACTCTGATATGAAATGTGAATCCGAGAAAGTGTTGTTTCATCCCAAACAGTTGGAAAATTGGTAATTCTTTTTTTCCCTGCCACTTGTTACAGATTCAAAAGGATCATTTCAAATCCCCACTATTTATTCTGTTCATTCAACTGTCTTGTTCTGTGGTTTCTCAGAAAATTTAAACAGAAGTCCTAGTATCTCTTTGGAAATGTCTCACTTTAGATGGCTACTTTAAACAGATAAGCTAAGCTCAGAACCCGATTTATGGCAGCAGATTCAGTCTGGAGACCTCATGAACACTGGTATCTATACTCCACATAACACAGAACAGTTTTCTAGGTCAGACAGGGTGAGGCCTCCAGATTAGTAAACTCTTGCTTCTTTTCTGATGGCATCATCACCATTATTTACAATTTCTCTCTAAACTGGTTCTTTTTCTATCTTTTTTTTTCAAATAAATCAGGTACTTGTGCAAAACTGTAGACATTGTAACACTATTTTCTTTCATTTGTTAAAATCCTACTTCATACTTTAACTCTGAAAAGTTATAAATGGCAAGCGGCTTTATCTTAGTGCATACAAGATACCAGAAACATTGCTGCTTTCTGTGCACCGGGGATGTTCATGATTTTGATCAATGAGTAATCATTGAAGAATCCATTAAGAGACGCCACAAGGCAGTCAGTGTGAATCTGGCTATGTCCACCACTTTGTATCCTCTGTGAGGGCAGAGGCTAAGTGTCAAGAACCCCTGCTGAATTCTCTGCAGGGAACATCAGGTGCCCAGAGGTGGACTCAAATGCAAGGGTGCCCTGCCCATGCACCACTGATTCTGAATAACTTGAGTCCATGTATTATAACTCTAATGCCTCAGAGTATCCAGGTACGAGGTGGTCTAGCCCAGACTGAATCCTTAACAAGTGAATCTCTGAGTGGGCCAAGCAGAATTAGCCCTTTCCCAGGGGGATGAGAGCCTTGGAAAGTGCTCTCTCTGTCTTTGTCTCTGTCTGTTTTTGTCTCTGTCCATCTATGTCTCTTTCTGTATTTCTGTCTCTCTGATCTCCAGACTCATTTTTAAACTGCTGGGAAACTTCGGATAGATTGCATATCTGCATGGAACCACATATCGACATAATCATTCTCTGGGTATGTTTGGATTCTTCACTCTAAAAAAGCCATCACAGATCCCACATAACC
Organism: Cynocephalus volans; assembly: GCF_027409185.1. Lineage (NCBI taxonomy): Eukaryota > Metazoa > Chordata > Mammalia > Dermoptera > Cynocephalidae > Cynocephalus > Cynocephalus volans. Next base: position 104,696,627 of record NC_084468.1, on the reverse strand, counting down.
ACCTGTTTCCAGGGTGGCCCCCTGTTAGTTTCCAAGAATTTTACGTATGCAGGTGAAGAGGCCCCTTACAGTTGGTCTTACCTCCTGATGCAGGCATGTTCCTTCTAGATACCTCATAGATCTAACCTACAGTGAGTCTCTTAAACGTTATATGATGCAGAGTCCTTCAGTGACATTTTAGGTACTGAGAATAAGTCTGGATTTTTTTTCCCTCCTGATGTATTTCATATTTTAGCAGTAAATTAAAATCATGATATTGATGTCCTGTACTGCTTAGCCAATGCCAGTGAGTTTTCACTGTCAACGTTTTGCATCACTATTTACCTCAATGTTTTTCTCTGGATGTGCCCCTGAACCAAGTAAAGAAAGGTACTCTGCCTGTTTTCCATTTTCCTTCTCCATCTCGCTGTCCTTTGGGCTGCTATTTTGTAGAACACTCAAATTTATAAAGGAATAATCTCTCAGAAGTGATGAAATACAGGAATTTTAAATGCTTTAATTGCTATGTTTGTTTCAAATCTTACAACACCAGATTCTAATTTAGTGCTCCACATTCCAAACTAACATTCCAATCATTCTTTTATCTAGCAGTGATATAAAATTTCAAGTTGCAAGTCAGTCACAAGAAGACATAACATTATTTCCACACAGTTTACAGTTTATTTTATTTTGTGTTCAGATACCTGAAAGAACACTCAGAAAAGAATGTTTTCCATTTTCCGATAACTTCAGTTTCTATCATGGAATATATAACCAATTAAACAGAATTTTTAGCATTCTTTTCATTATCTACTAGATTCTCATTTAGGGAGCTAGAATGTATATGAATATGTCAGGTTATGTCTGATTTTTCCCAAATTTATGATAATGTGTTTTTAAGTTACAGGCTAAACATGGAAAAGAGTCCCAGACATTGTTTCTGTTTGCTTTTGCCTGACTAATGGTGGTTGTATAACATGACCTTTGCCAGTGCTTGGAGAAAGCTGCCAAGTACACACACGACAGCCAAACGTCACTAAAGATAAGCAGGTTACAGCACATGGTCTGTGATGGTACCAGATACCTGCGTGAAGTCATTCCTCACAATCAAAGAAATTCACTTAAGGGAAGGAGAGTTTACATTAATAAATTCTCCTCTGCTAATAGATATCTTCTTATGAAATTCCAAAAATATTCTCCTGGATATACATGATTGTTTGGGAAGCTTCTCAGTTAAAGTGCTCAGTTGATTCATATGAGGACCAAGAGTCACAAGGAGACTCAGACCTCCCTCTGTCCAGCACAAAAACAACTAGAAAACCTTGATTAATGTCTTGCTTTCAAACTAATGCTCCATGTTGTTACATTAACTTGGTAATAAATTAAAAGCTTGTTAAGAATTAATAGAGAGTTTTTTCAAAATAACCAGGCTTTAGCTGAATAAACTGAGCTGAAGAACTGTGGCTATAATTACAGTAACAATTAATCTGAAGGAGTTGACAACATAATAAAGGTAGATGAGATTTGCATCAAAGCATTTTGACAAAATATTCTTTGCCACTTTTATGTAGTTTGTTTAAAAATATGCTAATTCAGTCTTTGGAATTTTAAAACATATTTTAATGTCTTCTATATATAATTATTTAAATGGCATTAGCATGGACTTACCAGACTCTTTCTAAGGTTAGAGCTATGAATTGAAATTATTGTTTTAATCAGTTGAGTTGAGAGGATCTCTACTTGAGTCAAAGGAGAGGGAATGGCAATGCAATAGAGAGTGGACCGACATGAGCGTTGACATGTCTGGTTGATGCTAATTGAAAAGCACCTCTTGACTCCATCGTCTTTCTCCACCCCACTGTCACTGTCTCAGTTCCAGCTTCATTATTTCTAGCATGGCCTGGGACAGTATCCTCATCTCTATCGTCTGGGCCTCCGGTCTCCCTCTCCCCAGTCCACCTTCTACTCTGCAGAAGTGTGGCCACTTGACTGACTTCCTTAAAGTTTTGGCCATTGTTCAATTGCTTATAATCCTCAAAGTTCTAATTCCTGATATGATAAACCAATTTCTTCACAATTCATCCCCAGCCATCTCATATGCACTTTCCAATACTCTAAACTCTAATTTTTATCACAATGGCTAATAACACAAGCCGTGTAATCAGACTGTCTGGATTCTGATCCTAGTAGTGCCACCTTCTAGACATGTGAGCTAGAGACAAAGTACTTACATTCTCTAAATTACAGTTTTCCTATCTGCAAAATGTAGAGCGAAAGGCTTGTTGTGAATGTTATATGTTATATACGAATACTCAGTAAAGAGTAGCTAGTATTAATCACAGCCAATAAACACTTCATTCATTCTTATTTCCATGCATTTACCCAAAGTTGTTTGCCTAATGTGTCCCCCCCACCTCCCAGCAACTTGGCATCCTTTTCTTCCTGATGAATTCCCATTGGTCCCTCAAAGCCTGGTTCAAACAGCAGCTGCCTTGAAAACTTTCCTTTACCATCTCACCCAGAAAAGGGTAGTTGCCCCACTGCAGTACTCTAACAGCATTTTGTGCATATTTAACTATTATTACCTGCATCTTCATGAATCTACATATACACCTTCTCTATACTATAAGATCTGCATGGGAAACAATAATATCTTTGCATCCTTGTACTGTTATGGGTTGAATTAAGACCCCCCCAAGGAGACATGTTGAAGTCCTTATACCCAGTACCTCAAAGTGTGACTTTGTTTGGAAATAGGGTTATTGAAAATGTAATTAGTTAAAATGAGATCATACTTGAGTAGTATGGGCCTCTAATCCAATATGACTAATGTTCTTTGAAGAAGAGAGCCATGTGAAGACAAATAGACACAGAGACACAGAGAGAATGTCATATGAAGGTAAAGGTAGAGCTTACAGTGATATAACTACAAACCAAGGGATGCCAAGGATTGTGGCCAGAAGCTAGGACAAGAAAAGGAAGGATCTTCCCTAAAGCCTTCAGAGGGAGCACAGCCCTGCTAGCACTTTGATTTCAGACTTCTATCCTCTAGAACTGTGAGACAACAAATTTCCTCTGTTTTGTTATGACAGCCCTAGGAAATTAATACATATTCCCACATTCAGGAAGAAAACTCAAATGTATTTGTGTTGAAGAAAAAAATGACTTTAAGAACTTCAGTTAATCAATTTGGAAACATAAAGGAACAGCATGAAATTGTTAAATTAAACCATCAAAAGTTCTGACTCTAACAGTCTATGACTGCGTGAGTTTATACATAATGTCATATTTCAACTTACCGCCCCATCTAATTTGAGATGACTCTTCGGACTTACAAAATTTATATTCCTCCTTGCCCTGTAACCTACACTGATTGCTCATAAAATGAAAATTATTTTTAATCATCAAGGCTGTGATGTTAAGTTTTTCAACATATGATTCATAAAAGGACACAATTGTTCATCTCTATATGTGATTTGTAATCTAAGGATATTGTGTCTGAGATTCTAGAAAAATTTTTCAAAGCATTTTCACTTATGACATGTTTGTTCTTAATGTGCTATCAATCTGTTACAATGTAGTTATGCTGATACATGTCTTACCTACAAACAATAATTTACACAAGAATGACAATGTAAAGGATAAAACTAACGTTATGTTCTAGGCCAGAATCACAGTCTACTCCCTATTTCAGTAATTGTAGCTAAGAAAAGGAGAAAATTTCTAGGAGAATTTGGAAAGAGAAATGGAATTTCAGTCATTGTGGTTAGAAGGGACATTCATTGTATAATTAAAAATTCCAAAGTATACAGGGAAGGCAGAATGCCATACTATTCGGTGCCTAAAATAACACATTATTACACAGTAAGGCAATTCTATTTTTGCAGCATGGGATCTCTAAGACTATGAAAAGTGTGCTTTCTGAGATCTGAATGAGCCTTAACTCCAAGAATGTGCAGTGAAGGTGCAAAATCTGTTGTGAAATAGAAAACTCTGCCTTCCCTGAGCCAAACATCCAGTTTTATGATGCTTATACTTAACATTGGCCCTAAAGTGATGTCTCATCTTCTATTGTTTAGATCTGCAAGCACCAGGCCCCATCTGAAAAAGTGTAATCGCAGTCTAGTTCCCTAGCTTGTGGAACTGCTCCAAGTGCACATGTTCCATAGATAATTACTCAATAATCATGGGTTGTGTTTTATCCTAGGTCCACCACTGATTTTCTGTGATAGCTTTGGATAAGTTATTTTTCTCTCAAGCTCAGTTTCCTCATTTATAAGTTAGGGTAATGATAGTATCTGCTTTCTAGGACGGTTGTAAGGATTAAATGAGAAGGCACAGAGTGCTTAGCATAGAACCTGGGGATAATAAATACCCAATAAAAGTTCATCGTTACCTTTGTCATTACTATCATTGGGGGTAATGGAAGTAGTAAACAAATTGAAGGTAAGACGTTGCCTATTTCTTAATGAATACCTCATACTAATACTCTAGCCCAGAAACTGACAAACTAAAGCTCACAGGACAAATCCAGCCCAGCACCTGCTTCTGCACATAAACTTTTATTGAACAGCCACTCCTGTTCTTTTCCATGCTGTCTGTGTCTGCTTTTCTCCTGAAGATTTGAGTCATTGAAAGAAAGACTGGATAGTCCACAGATCATAAAACACTTGTTATTTGGTCCTTTTAAAGAGCAAGTTTGCAGACCCTGCACTAGGCCCTAAACAACTGAAAAGTGCTGCCCTCAGGCCAGCACCATCAGCATCAGCTCAGAGCTCATTGGAAGTGCAGACACTCAGGCTCCCACTCAGACCTCCTGATTCAGAATCTGTATTTTCACAAGATCCCTGAATGATTCATATTCAAATTAAACACTGAGAAGCATTGGTCTAGGCTGTCTAGGTTAGGAGTCAGCAAACTTTTCCTGTAAGGAGCCAGATTGTAATTATTTTGAACTTTGAGGCAATAAGCCTCTGTTGCAACTATTCAACTCTGCCTTCACGACTCAAAAGTAGCCATAGACAATACGTAAATAAATGGGCATGGTTCTGTCCCAATAAAACTATATATGGTACACTATATATGTACTTTTCATGTTACAAAATATTACTACTTTTTTTTTTCCAACCATTTAAAAATGCAAAGACCTTTCTTAGTTTGCAAGCCATACAAAACAAGCAACAGGCTAGATTTGGCACACAGCCATAGTTTGCAGAGTCCTAGTCTAGGCTACTGCAATGTCACTGCTTAGCCAATGCTTCACCTCCCCATTTACTCTCCCCAAGACTCTAAACACCTACTTTATATTTTCTAGCACGTGTTACTTTAGAGAGGTTACCAGTCACTTGTCTAACTTATCTTAGAATACATTTCTGTTCCTCCTGTATAATAAACACACACACACACACACACACACACACACACACACACACACACAATCTGCTTCTGAAAGAACAGGAAACTAATCATAACAAAGAACTCTTTTGGCCCCAAATTCAAACCAACTGTATAATTACGCAGGCACAGTTCAAGTCTCTTCAACTGATATAAAAGCTTTATGATATACAGAGCTTATGAACAAATCAGTTTCATAACAGAAGTTTAATTCATAGAAACCTTTAGTTCAAACATTATCAAAGCTAAAGCTCAGAGACACAAAATAGAGACCTGTCACTACTGATGGGTAGATGAGTGGACTTTGTTGAATTAACACATTAATAGTTTAGGCTGAGCAATTTAAGAAACATGAAAACTCAAGATTCATCAGAAGCACGATCTATATGAACTATATGAGCAATCTTAAAGGAAACATTTATATAGATATTGACAATATATATTTAAAATTTTTTTATTGTGCATATACATAATTTTATTACCTCAGTGATTCTGTTTTATCTTTCTACCATCATCCAACTTTCTCTTTCCTTTCTAGGATAATTTATTCTGTGGGATATGAGTCCTTCCTACTAAATCTTACAAATTCTTTAATTGTAGATCATTCACTAATGAAGTATTTCCCTCGGTGTGTCAATTAGGAAGATTTCAGCTATAAGAAACAGAAAATCCTGGCCTAACTAGCTGAAGCATATGGCATTTATTACTTTGTATAAGAAATTCTGAGGTTAGGTAGCTCCAGGGTTACTTACTTGCAATGCCTGAAGGATCTTTTCATTTTTCCATATTGCATTCTTCAGGATATAGGCTGATCTTCAAGCTAACTACTTTTTATCATAACCAGACAAGGTAAAAATCCATAATAAAAATACACTTTTTCTGTGTCTCTTTTTAATTATGACAGCATTTTTCCCTAAGCCCCTAGTAGATTCCTCTTCATGGCTCATTGACCAGAAATGCACTATACTTATTGCTAAAGTATGAACTGGCAAGAAGCATAGGATTACCATGATTGGATTTGGGAAGCACATGGCCATGTGAAAGAAGTTTACTTGAATTAAAAACAGTGTTCTGTTTGAAAGGAGGAAGGGGTATGGGAGTTATTATTGAGTAGTAAAACAATATTCAATACTACAACCAGAATTAGTATTTAGCAAATTGCCACTAATAAAATGTATCCCATTCATCAGCCAGGGTTAGTCTGAAGGCACCTAGTTCATTTTCAGGTTGTTGATAGCACTGAGAGGTTCTAACTGTGACCATACAACCTAAGTACTAAAGGTCCATAGATCTGAAAAAGCAGAAACATAATTACAGAAATTGAGGCACATACCACAATTAGAGAAGAGCTACAAAAGTTGGCAAAACATAACCTTAACACCTTTGAGCAGAGCAATATCTATCATGTGATTCAGGCAGATGGAATTTGCAGCCTCCCATCCCGGCTCCAGTCCACTTTCTCTCGAATAGGATCAGTTCCAAGTAATATAATTGCTGGCCAGTTAGAATCTGCATTCTGTTTAGGTCCTTTTGTACAGCTCAAAATGCTTGTCATTTTAATAACATTTCATTGGCTCCTGCATTTCTCTCACATTTTCATTGTCTTACTAGCTCTCTTATTGGTCACAGCTCTATAGTCATTCTAATTTCCACTATTTGTACTTGTCAATAGCAACCAACATTCGCCCTCACAGTGGGGGATATTAAGGTGTGGTAGAGACTGTGGAAAACGGAGAGCATATTCTCCACCTAAAAGTCCAGCTGTTTCTCCCTTTAGCTGACTGATACTAGTAAAAATGTGGGCACAGAATGGTGAGATTTCCCAATTATTCAGGAGAAATCATAACTCTGGATGTTTATGTCGTGATCTCCCAATTTGTCAGTGTTGGCAACTACTGGGTATCAATCACAAAAATGTTCATTTTGTGAAAACTCCACTGAACACTTTGATTTGTGTATTATTCCACGTTAAAGTGTAACATATACTTCAATACAAAGTTTACATTCAGATTAGAAAAAAAACCTAAAAAAACAAATAAGTTAAAAAGAAAAAAAAGAACACTTCAGTGTGACCTGGAGACTCTCAATTTGTGACTATTAGTGATGCTTCATTTCAGGTGCTGCAGGAGGGAAGGAACAAGGCTTGGTGATTCAGTGACTGATGGGCGACAGAGGACTAAAATAAGAAGAGAACTGTGTACATTCTTCTCTTTCCATCTCTCACTGTCCACCCTCAGTGTCTACCTAGCAGCAGAAGGTACAGAAAACTTGATGAGGACAAAACACTGCTTCTGTGACCCAGCTGGTGGAGGGGAAGGGCAGACAATTACTAGTTCTTTTTTACAACTATTTCCTCTAGCTGGGAAACAAAACCTATTCTAAATATAACCCATTTTAAAACTCTTCTAAATTTTCTAATTATAACATAGAAAGCATTTCAAACAAATTTCCTTTTTGTAATTTAAAAGTCTATGTTAGAAATTGACTGCTGTGTTTAAAGACAGTTATTTATCTTGTCTTCCTATTATGTTTTGTTCCTTTTTAATTACTGTAGCTACACAGTGAGTGATTTAGGATGGAATTATCTTTTAGTGGGCTTCACAACAAGTAGTTTTGTTGGAGACTGATTCCTTTTAAATATTTTACTGCTAAAAATGTGACAGAGTATTCTTCCATTCTTTCCATTAATGTTTTGAGGACATGTTTAAACATTTTGACCCATGAGAATGTGCTTACTTCCTCTGCAGAATATTTACAAAAGAGAAAGTTATTATTTGAACAGGAAAGAATAAGGCACTTAAACATGACTAAATATCTAGAAATAAAATAGTACACTCCCTGAGAAACTGAAAAATCACAACACGAGTATGTTATAAACGAACAGCTCAGAAATGTAGTATAAGCAAATAGGAACATACGTGATCTTATTAAAGTAAGCATATTATAATAATCAAAACGGCACAAGATTAATTCTACTGTTTTTTTTCCAAATAGAATAGAAAGGAAAATGTAAAGACAAGAATCAGTGGTAGTAAATTTTATCATCTTTTCAACTTAAGAGTGAGTCACAGCTTGAGAATTTTCTAAAGATTTAATTAATAATTATTTCCCTTTAAAGCCAAAATTACTCCTTAATAACTTTTTGGAGAACCACCTGATCCTTGACAATACTCAATCTTGGCTTAGGAATAAGGCAAAAATAATTTACAAGTGATGGATTCTTTTATGTATGGATGTATGGATGTGTGTGTGTGTGTGTGTGTGTGTGTACATGCATGCATATAGTGTTCATAATGAAAACTCATCCAGAGTAAGGACAAAATTATTGATTGGGTTCTTAAATGGCATAACTACTACCTCAGAGCCTTGGGAAAACTATTGCTCAGAAGCTACCAGAATTCCAACAAATCAACCAGGAAGTCTAAGAGAAAATGTGGGGAAATTTTAATTAAAAGTTCACTGTCTAAGGTAATTTGAGTGCTCCTATAGATGTTTATGAGATTTTATCATATACCATTAAGGTTCATGAAACACATCATTTATACACACAATAACCATATGGGTCAAACCCTCTAAACTTTCAAGTTATCATCTAGCTCAAAAAAGCCATTACTTACTTTGACTCAGTACATAGCTCTGGATTCTACCTGGGTAGGAAAGACTAAGTATTGCAAAAGTAGCTAAAGCCACAACCAACCTACTGACCTTTTTCCTTTCTCTATAAAAGGCATTTTTACAATGCTCATATTTTTCAGTCAGGTAAGATGTTGGTTTGTGTATATTTTTATTTACGCAAGGTGTTAAGACCTTGAAATCTGAAAGAGCATTCTGGTCTTTCTAAAAATGAGTGAGAAGTGAGAAAGTGCGTTGCCCGTAGGTTTGCTTTACCCAGTTACTCCTGCTGCCCTGGCTTTCAGGAATGAAAGGTGAGATCCTGTTGCAGACCAGACCCCTCTTCTTACCTAGCTCATGTCTTGAAGGCACTTCCAATCCTTGAAGTCCATGATTCCATGAAGACTTGGCCAGACACTGACCACAGCAGATTCAAATTGCCCTGTAACAAGTTGCCCTTTGGATGATAGTGACTCTTGCAGTCAGCCTGAATTTTACTCAGAAACAAAAGCAGAGTAGGAAAGTTTCCAAGATCTCACTCTATGCCCTTACCTTAGCTACCTTACAATTACTTGTAAATTTAACTATTTGCCTTAGTGACATTTCCCCTTGTTCTGTATGTCAGCATGATAAGGAAGTATTAAAGAGCTGAACCAGGACTGTGGGTTTCTCATGACCTGGGTCTTTCTCTCATTGGCTTTGCCAGGCATGACTTCTGCTCCTTCCACATCTGTGACCCTCCCAGGTGCTGAGAGTTGACTTGTTCCTTCAACCAGCACCCACACCCACTGCAATGTGCCAGGCCTGTGCTAGGCTCCTGGTATAATTTGCAAAACAAACATAACCCCTGCCCACATGGAGCTTCCACTTTAGTAGGGAAGAGAGATATTAGTCAAATAATCACAAAAATAAACTCACAATTAAAAATTGTATTGAATGCTGAGAGGCAAAGTATACAGGTGAGAGGCAAGGTATACAGGACTATAGGATGTGTACCTGGGATAAGGAGTGGGGCAATTGCGGGGGTTCCAGGCAGAGGGTATAGTTAGACTAGTCAGATATTTTATAAAGCTACTGCAACTTAAATGTCAGGGCCCCTCAATTTCTCAGGCCCCTGCCAAGGTTCTGTAACTAATCATGTATTCATAATTAGGTGGTTTTTTATTGTTATTGTTGTTTAAAAAAATGCCTCTAAAATTGAATAAGTTTCCTTAAAACCTGGACTCACCTGAGGTGCGGTATGTACAAAGGTCTTATGACGACAGGGAATGTGGTACATTCAAGGAAATGTTAAAAGTCCAGTGTGGATAGAGTGTAAAGAGAGTGGTGTAAGAAAGGGCTGGAAATCAAGTAGATGACAGGTTATCCTTGTACAGCATAGCAAGGATTTCATTCTTTATGTCATACACAATGTCTACCCACCAATACTCTTTTTAATTGAAGTTTTTATTGAGATAATTGTAGATATACATGCAATTGTTAAAAAGTCATATTTTAAAAATCTGTGTACCCTTTACCCATTTCCCCCAGTGGTAATATTCTGCAAAGCTGTGGTACAATATTACAACCAGGATATTGACATTGATACAATATACCCATTCTATTCAGATTTCCCAGTTTTGTTTGTGCCAGTTTGAGTGTGTGTTTGTGGATTTAGCTAATTTTGTCATGTGCATAGTTTCATGTATTCACCACCTCAGTGCGGATACTGAACAGTTTCATCATCACAAGAATCCCTCATGTTGCCCTTTTATAACCACATCCTTCTCCCTTCTGCCCCTCCCCCACCGTTGTCACCAGCCCCTGTCAACCACTAATCTGTTCTGTTTCTAAATTTTTTTTTCTTAAGTAGGTGATCAGTAAATATTTATTGCACCCCTAAATAGGAGCTAAAAGGAAGGAAGGAAGGATCACAATAATACATTAAACTTTCACACACAAAAAAGAGAGAACAGAACTGTGGTCATTACAGGTGGAAAAGGGGGAGGGGGAGAGGGATGGCGAGAAACTAGTTAAGAGTCACAAAGATTGATTATGTTTTGTAAACGCGAGTATAGTAATTACGTAATTGGAATCATAGAGTGTGTAACCTCTTGGGATTGACTTATTTCACTCAGCATAATTCCCTGGAAATTCACCCGAGTTGTTGCATGTATCAGTAGCTCACTCCTCTGTGTCACTGAAGAGCGTTGCTGAGAGTGTCTGGGCCACCGCTTGTTCAACTGTTCTCCTGCTGAGGAACATCTGGGCTCTTTCCAGGTTTTTTTTTTTTTTTTTTTTTTTTCACTATTTGGAATAAAGCTTCTATGACCATTCGTGTACAGAGTTTTGTGCCAACATACGTTTTCATTTTTCTGAGATAAATGCCCACGAGTACAATTGTTAGGTTCTACAGTAATTACATGCTTAATTTTATAAGAAACCGCCAAACTGTTTTTCAGAGTGGCGGTACTATTTTGCATTCCCATCAGCAAAGTGTAAGTGATCCCATTTTTCCCCATTCTTCCCAGCATATCTTTTTTATGTGCTTATTTACTGTGCGTATATCCTCTTTAATGAAATGTCTGTCCCTGTCTTTTTCCCATCTTCTAATTGGACTATTTGGTGTTTGCAATGCTGATTTTTTTTTTCCAGTTCTTTATATAGTCTAGATACCAGCCCTTCTTTGGATATGTGGTTTGAAAATGTTTTTTTCTAAGTCTGTAGCTTGTCTTCTTCACATGGGTTTTCACACAGCAAACATTTTTAATTCTGATGAGGTCTGATACATCAATTTTTCCTTTTATAGACTGTGCTTTTGGTGTTAAGTCTATGAACTTTTCATCTAGCCCCAGATTAATAAGAGAACATTTTATTTTATTTTTCCTAAAGCCTTATAGATTTACATGTTTTAGACAGAGAAAGCAACATGATCAAATTTGCATTTTGAAAAAAAAAAATTATTTCAGCTGTAGAACACAAATGGATTGTGTGTGCTGTGCCGGAGGAGCAGTTGGGAGGCTCCTGCAGTGCTCCAGGCACTCAGGTGGTAGTAGCAGAGACAGGGTGAAGAAAGAGTGAAACTGTCAGAGGGACTGGCTGTATAAGGTGAGGAGTATGGAGGTCTCAGAGGTTATTTTCAGGTTCTGGTGTTGAAAATAGATGTCTAATGATACTATTTGCTAAATCAGGAGACTCTGGAAAGGGAAAGATTTGAGAGTTTTTTTTTTTTTCCTTATTTATTAAAATATAATTTATGTACAATAATGTAAACCAATTTTAATGATAATTTTGATGATTTTTGATAAATATATATACCTAGGCAACCATAACCACAATCTATAAGGCTCTTCAAAAGTTCATGGAAAGATTTTATTACCTTTTAATTCTATTTTTCCATGAACTTTTTGAAGTACTCTTGTATATAAAACATTTCCATCAACATCAACATTCCATTGTGCTTCTTCCCAGTCAGTTTCCCACCCACCTATCATTCCAGGCAACCACTGTTCTGCTTTCTGTCATTGTAGGTTAGGTTTTCAGTTTAATGTAAATGAAATCATAGAAACATGTTATTTTTCATCTCTCTACTTTCAATCAGCATAATGTTTTTGAGATTTATCCATGTTGTTGAAAGTATTAGTAATTTGTTCTCTTTATAGATTAGATGTATTTCATTGCATGAATGTATTACAATTTGTTCATTCATTCACCAGTGGATGAATATTTGTATTGTTTCTAATTTAGGGCAATTTGTGAATAAAGCACTATAAACAATCATATACAGGTCTTCGTGTGGAGATGTTTTCATCTCTTTTGGGTAATTACCCAAGAAGAGAGTTGCTGGGTTGCTGATATGAACTGCCAAAGCATTTTCAAAAATGATGGTACCATTTTACATTCCTACCAGCAATGCATGAGCATTCCAGTTGCTTCTCGTCCTCACAATACTTGGTATTGGCAATCTTTTTAATTTAAGCCATTCTAATGGGTGTGTAGTGGCATCTCTCGTGGTGTTGATTGCATTTCCCTGAAGACTAATTATGTTGAGCATCTTTTTATTTACTTATTAGATAAAGTGAAGAGTCTGTTCAAAGCATTTGAGTATTTTCTATTGGGTTATTTACCTTAATGTTATTGACTTATTATAGTTCTTCCTAAATACCAGATACAAGTCCTTTGTCAGGTACAACTTTTGTAAATATTTTTTCCTAGCCTGTGGTTTGAATTTTCATTTTCTTTATGGTCCTGTTGGAGAGCAAAAGTTTTTAATTTTTATAAACTCCAATTTATTATTTTTTTTATTTTGTGGTTCTGGCTTTTATTTTTGAATTTGGTTCTTGCTTTTGGTATCCTAATAAATCTTTCCTACTCCAAGGTCACATAGATTTTCTTTAATATTTTCTACTAGAAATTTTACAATTAGTTTAAAGTTTAGATCTGTGATTCATCTTGAGTCGATTTTTGAGTGTGATGTGAAGTAAGGATTGAGATTAATTTTTTTTTCCATAAGGATATTCTGTTTTTCCAGCAGTGTTTGTTAAAAAGACTTTCATTCCCGATTGAATTAATTTGGCATCTATGTCAAAAAACCAATCAACTTTATATCTCTCCTTTTTCTGGTATCACACTTTATTATAAGCTTTAAAAGATATCTCAAAATCTGATAATGTAAGTCCTCCAACTTAATTACTTTTCAGAATAGTAGGCAATTCTGGAGCCTCTACATTTTCATATGAATTTGGAATCATCTTGTCACATTCTACACATAAAGAAATTGCCCATTTTATACACTAATTTTAGTAGTAGTTATACAGTTATAATTCAGGGTACTTCAAAAAGTTCATGGAAAGATTGTGTTATATCTTCATTTTATTCTTCTATGGAATTTTTTAAGTAACCTCATATATTTGTCAAAATTCAATAGTTTGGCATGGAAGCTATTAATCAATTTGAGGAAAATTGCCATTGTAAACATATTGAGTCTTATACTCCAAGAACATGATATATCTCTCCATTTATTGAACTTTTCTTTTTCTTTGTAATGTTTTATAATTGTCACTATACTAGTGATGCACAACAAAGTATTTCATTTGTAAATGCTGTAGATAGTATTGTTTGATGTTAATTTGTAACTGTTCATTTCTAGTAAAGAGGCATGCAACTTATTTTTATATATTAGCTTTGTATCACGCAAAGTTGCTAAACTCATTTGGTTCTGGTAACTTTTTTTAATAGATTCTTCAGGATTTTCCACGTAAACAATTATATTATCTGCCACAATTTTCTTTCTTTTCAACTTTCATGCCTTGTGATTCTTCTTGCCATATCGCACCGCCTACTGCCCTTTAGAACAACATTTAATAAAAGTTGTGAAAAAAAAATTCAGTCTTTTGCTATTAAATATGATGTGATGTTGTCTATAGGGTTCATAGGTGCCCTTCAGGTTGAGGAAGCTTGCCCCAATTGCTGGTTTTCTGAGTTATTTTTATCATGAATATCCTTTCTTTTATTCCTAAAAATGATAAATTGTGGGGTTTTTCACTTGATAAGTCTAGCTAGCGATTGATCAATTTCATGGATTTTTTTCTAAAGAACCAGCTTTTGTTTTTATTGATTTTTGTTTTCCAACTAATTCTTTTATGCCTTTATTTTTATTATTCCTTTCCTTCTATTTGCTTGCTTTTATTTCTTTTATTTTTCTTCTTTTCTATTTTAAGGTGGAAGGGAAGGTCATTGATCTTTACTAAGCAATTGAACCATAATTTTCCCTGTAAGCACTGATTTAGCTGCACCTAACAAATGTTTACATATTGTGCTTTTATTTTCATTCAATCGTAAACATTTTGTAATTTCCCTTGTGATTACTTCTTTGAGGGGCTGATTATGTAGAAGTGTGTTATTCACATATGCAATCATTTTTGACTCAATGCTGTACATTGTGGCTTCATATTTTGGGGTTCTGCATTTTGTCATATCTTTTAGGGTGGATCTAGATTATCTTTGCTTGTTTATTCCCACTTTTAAGGTGAGGCTCTTTTGGGGTCTCTACTGAATACACTATATATTCATGAAGGTCTCTTCACTTTGGCTTAAGGAATTTGAATGATTTCCAGACATTCGTAAGCTTCAGGAATTATTCAGTTTACAACTCTCTTATAATTGTTCTTTCCTCTGAAATTGTCCATGTCCAATGCTGTATTTATAGATTGATATTTAGCCGGAGATTCAATGGGATTCCTATGAAGGTGCCTGGGACACTTCTGCATAGCTCTTTTCTCCTCAGTAGTCTGCTCCATAAATTCTAGTTCCCTTGGCTTCCCCCAGTGTTGATTTCTGTCTCCTCAACTCACTGACACAGCCAAGCTTTGCTGCTATGGAAATTATCTCCAGGCAGAAAGCCTGGGCAATGGTACAGCTTGCCTCAACTGTTTCTCTTTCAAGGATTATAGTCCTGTGCTACCAACAAGTATCACAAAATGGTTTATTTCCTAAACTTTGTCCAGTTTTCTAGTTGTATACAAATAGAGGATAATTACATATCCTCATTATCTCTCATGGACAAATTCTGATGTCATTTAGAATGGAGTTTGGTTTTAGAAAATCCTATAGTACCTTTAGAATATTATAATAAAATTGAAATGTACATTCAGATGTAAAAAGAAAAAAAGTAACTGTCTTTATTTTCTGATCTCACATATTCTCTGGAATCCAATTCCATCTACTAGCAGGAAAAATAAATAAATAAAGTTAGCCAAATAAAATTAACTGAGCTTCTTTGGGCTTTAAAATATTTGTGGGGTTGGGGGGAATTCAGTCAAGTTAAATTAGTCACAGCTGTTTCTTCCCTATTACAGAGCCTCGTGCAACTCTTTCCTGTGTGACTGGCACCTGGGCCCAGGCCAGCATGGTGGGGAAGAGGGAGGTCTTTGGTCCACACGCTGTCTTCTGCTGGAATTTTCCCTTCCCTCCCTCATCATGGTGTTGAGGTGTCATCTATTGTTGATGGCTCTGGATCTCGTCATGATCCTAAGATCCCCATAGTTACTCTTGTCTGTTCTACTGATTGTCTAAAATCTGTGACCCTTGTAGGACATCCAAGAGCCATCAAGAGCCATGGTGATTTTGCTCACCATGCCGCATGTTGGGAAACAGAATAATTGATCAGGTTCCCTCACCTTGGAGCCAGTTTGGTGTGGTTCAATAAACATTGTATGTGTGTGGGTGGAGTAAGTGCGCCTGTATAGCGGCACCACTTTGGCTGGTGTTTTACTGCCTTGGGTGTCTACCCTGCGTGGCCATGCTTTTCCAGACCTGCTGCTTCCAAGGACCATGTGGCTGGTTACCTAGCTTATAGACCTGCGTGAAGGGGTCTGGTGACCCAGCCTGGCATGGAGGGGTATGGTGACCCAGCCTGGTGTATGAAGGGTTTGTGACCCAGTTGTGAATGGGCTTGAGGGGTCTGGGAGCTCCAGACCCAGACCCAGCTCAACAATCGGCCCAGTTGGTGCAGGATTACTGGCAGGTAAAAGGGCCCAACAACTGGCATGGTAGCCTAGCTTTACAATTGGTGTCACGAACAGGATTAAGAGCTAGACAATTGGCACTGTGAGGATTCCAGGCCTTAACCTTAGCCTCACGGTAGCCAGACAAATTGGCATAGTCAGGCATGATTAAGCCACATTTGGCGTAGCCTGCGATGGGACTCTGAGCAGGTATAGGAGCTAAAAGCCCCTTGGAAGAAGGGGGAAATGTGGCTATTTGCGAGTATGCTGTGCCCTATGGCCTCCTTCCTGTTGACTGGGACCTGGTTGCTGCACACTGTACTGCAAGGCAGCATAGACCAGGTACTACAACACAAAACCCCTTGGGAGGGGGAGGAAATGTGGCTGTCTTTGAGCGTTTGGTGTCTGGTGGCCACTTTTCTGCTGACCGGAGCCTGGCTGCTGCTCACTCTGCTGCAAGTTGATCAAAATTTGAAGCGGAAAGCAGAGTTGTTGGTGGATGATGTGGAGCTACTGGCAGATTCAAGGCAGAAAGCAGAGTTGTTGGAAGCACAGATAGATGTCCTGGAGGATGACGTGTGGCAACTGGCCACTCCTGCCCCTCACACCAGGGAAGACGACCAACCCAGTGATGAGTTGGGGGAAACTGTGCATCTCCAGGCATGACCTGTTGTGCACAAGAAATTGAGACATGAGCAGCCTATGGGACCAGATGGACAACCAGTGGGCAATCCACAGGTGACCCAGTTCACCACCTCTGTACCATATACCCAGGTTGAACTGGTTGACTTGGGGAGACAGTTCAGGCAGAAACATGGGGAGACCCTGGCTGCTTGGCTGTTGTGGTTATGGGAACTAGGGGTGGATAGTGTAATGTGCTCTGGTGAGGAGGTGGAGAAATTGGGCTTCATCACCATGCACTCATCTCTGAGGCAGTGGCTGCAGAATAGCCACAGGTATGCACCCAGGTGAGGTAATCACTCCTTGATGGACTGGGTGAATGCAGCTGCCCAAACCATGTGGACAAATGCTGGAGAACTGCCCAAAATTGTTAGTACATGGCAAACGTATGCTGAGCTGGTCCAAATCATTCGAGAGCTGGGGATGCAGCAGCTCATGTTTAATGTGAACACTCATGGCCCGGACAATGAAAACTTTACAGGCAGCATGAGAGACATAGTGCTGCAAAATGCCCCATCAACATCCTTTGGGTCACTGATGGCCATACTGGACCCATACATTGGTCATCCTATACATGAGGTAACGACCATGATAGCCAGCTTGGGTGAAGTGGAGAATAGGAGACAAGCAAAAGGGGTCCAAAAGGTGGCTAAGACCAAACCCTCTAGAAATGCTCGGGATTTTATCCCAAAGGGACCAAGCAAGACTAGCCGTAAGCAGATGTGGCCTGTCTTGCTTGCAGCAGGGGTTGATAAAAAGAAAATTGACCAGCAGCCAAATGCGGTTCTGTTTGCTCTGTGACAGCAGTTGTGCCCTGAAGAGCATTTCACCAAACGTCCAGAAACAGGTAGCAAGGTACGCTCAGTGGATTTAAAAGACTTTTTGGCTGCTCCTGAGGAGGCGGATGAACTGTTCCATTTTGATTAGAGAGCAAGCCAAGGTGCTCGTCTTTTGGGGGCAGGCAAGGACCGGAGGCATCATGTTGAATTGGCAATACATTGGTCGAGGACAAATGTGCAGCGTTTTTTGGCATTGGTGGATACAGGTGCAGAATGCAGCCTTATATATAGCGATCCAGATAAGTTTCCAGGGGCCACAGTTCATATAGATGGCTATGGAGGACATATTGCTGAGGTCAAAGCTGTTTCATTGCCATTGGGCATAGGAAGATTACCTCCTTGTGTATATACTGTATATAATCTCCCATAGCTGAATACATCTTGGGTATGTATATACTTTATGGTTTGCATCTGCAAACAACAGTTGGAGAGTTTCAGCTGCAAATGTGGACAGTACAGCCTGTGTTACGAGGATATGCTAAACATGACCCACAGGTGTTACCCAATCCAAGACATGTAGTTAATGTAAAGCAGTATCGCCTACCAGGAAGACATGCAGAGATAAGTGCTACTATATTGGAATTAGAGAAAGTTGGCATTATTTGTCCAGCTCAGAGCCAATTTAATGCTCCAGTATGGCCAGTGAAAAATCCTGATGGTATCTGGAGAATGGCTGTAGATTATCGAGAACTGAACAAAGGAGTGCCTCCTTTGCATGCAGCTGTGCCTTCAGTTCATGATGATGGATCAGCTGACGACTGAGCTGAGGAATTATCATTATGCATTGGACCTTGCAAATGCTTTTTTCTCCATTCCAATCTCGGCTGATAGCCAAGATCAGTTCGCCTTCACATGGGAAGGAAGACAGTGGACCTTTCAAGTATTGTCCCAAGGTTATCTGCATAGCTCTACCATCTGTCATGGTTTGTTGGCTGGGGACCTAGCCAAGTGGACTAGGCCCAGCACAGTTACAATGTTTCACTACATTGCTGATGTGTTACTGACCTCTGATTCTTTTGCAGATTTAACCCAGATAGCTCCAACACTGCTAAGTCATTTGGAACAATGTGGGTGGGCCGTGAACACAGCCAAAGTGCAAGGACCTGGGCTGTCAGTCAGATTCCTGGGAGTGGTCTGGTTGGGTAAGATGAGGGTCATTCCAGAAGCTATTATAGATAAGAAACAGGCATACCCTTGACCCACAACAGTAGCTCAGCTACAGACATATTTGGGACTTTTGAGGTATTGGAGAGCTTTTGTACCCCATATGGCCCAAATGGCATGCCCACTATATGCATTAACAAAAAAAGGAGCCCTCTGGGATTGGACTGAGGAAGTAGAACAAGCTTATCAGGTTACAAAAAGGGCAATACAGCAAGTACAAGCTTTACAAGTGGCTGACCCAACTAAGCCATTTGAGTTAGATGTACATACAACCCAGGAGGGGTTAGGATGGGGTTTGTGGCAGAGACAAGACTGATTCTGCACATCTGTAGGATTCTGGTCTCAGCTCTGGAAGGGTGCTGAGGTGCATTATACCCTAATAGAAAAGCAGTTAGCAACTGTGTATTCTGCCTTGATAGCCACTGAAGCTATCACAGGAACTACCAAAGTCCTAGTAAGGATGACATACCCCACAATAGGTTGGCTGTGCATGTGGGAAACCAACCCTAAAACAGGTATAGCTCAGACTCCCACTGTCTAAATGGGGAGCATATATAGAACTAAGGAGCACTGTGTCAACGAGTCCTAGGTCCAAAGAGTTGCAAACTGTGCTAAGCCCAGTAGAGGTTATGGACGAAACTTTGACACAACCCTTACCCACGGAGGTGGAGGCTACACCTTTCCATGAGGGACAGGGACCTATCAAAGAGCAAGCTTGGTATACCGATGGCTCTAGCATGGGATCTTCAGCATCGTGGACAGCAGTTGCTGTCCAGCCCTCAACAAATACCATGTGGTATGAAAATGGTACAGGGCAAAGCAATCAATGGGCTGAATTAAGAGCAGTATGGATGGTGATAAAAAATGAGCCTGGGCCATTAACTATCTGTACTGATAGCTAGGCTGTGTACAAAGATTTAACCCTTTGGATTTCTACTTGGAAGTATCAACTGTGGATGGTAGGCCACCAACCCCTGTTGGGACAAACCATGTGCTAAGAGTTATGGGAATTGGGACATGAGAAAGAAGTAACTCTTTCTCATGTCACAGGATACTTCCCCTTAGCCAGCCCAGGAAATTATGAAGCCGATGCCTTGGCTAAGGTAAGACAGCTGGAGAAAGCCCCAGCTACTGATCTAGCCCAGTGGTTACATCGATGAATGCAGCATGCTGGCAGTAAAACTATGTGGATGGCAGCTCAAAGATGGGCCTTGCCTATAAAATGGGAAGATGTAGTGAATGCCTGTCATGCATGCCCAGTATGTGGTCAAGACAGTCCACACCCCCGGCGGATGCCCCATACAGATGGGCAAATAACTTGAGGAAGCGTGCCCCTGACTTGAAGGCAGGTGGACTTTGTCAGACCACTGCCAAGGTCAGAGAATTTCAGATACATCTTCACAGCTGTTAATACAGCTACTGGTCTTCTGTTTGTATGGCCTTGTAAGGCCCAAGACCAGTAAACACTGTGAAGGCATTAAATAGCCTTACTGCTATGTATGGCCGGCCTGTAGTTATAGAAAGTGATAATGGAACCCATTTTACTGGACATGGGGTTCAGGGGTGGGCCTCCCAGTTGTCCATTCAGTGAAAGTTACATGTGCCATATCATCCCCAGGCGGCGGGAATGATTGAATGGTACGATGACCTTTTAAAAAAGGGACTAAGGCTATCTACCCAACCCCCATCCCTGAAGGATGGCGATTATGGCCGACAGTCAGAATTCTAAATGAGAGACCCTGCAAGGGCAGACCCTCTCTAGTGGAAGCTCTGTTGCATAGGGCTGCAGCACCTATACAGCTGCAAATCACTACTAAAGATAAGCTTCTGATGCCAGGATATGGTAAGAATGGAAATATTCTCTTACCGGCCCCAACCTGTTTGCAACAGGGACAGACAGTACAATGGGAGTGGCCTTGGAGAATAAAGGCCCCCCATGTACACTAGGTAGGTTTAATAGGGCCTTGGGGAAAAGGATTAGAGGAAGGCCTGCAAGTTTCACCTTGGGTGACAAGTACCTGGCCTCCTTGAGTAAAGGTAACATGGCCTGGAACAGATGAGCACTCTATTCCAAAGGACACGTTTGTATTATCATTATGGCCAATTACAAGTTCCCCTATACTGTTACATGTAGAACCTACCAATCCAACAGTGTTAGCAGATAAAGTATGGTATCATAAACCAGGTAAGATACCTATTCCTGCAACCATCCTTTCTCAGGATAGTAAACTGGCATGTATCTTACCAGAGGGGCAAGAACTTCTCCTATTGGTACCAATAACTCTTCTGGTTTTTTTTGCTCATAGTGTTCTGGCTGCAGGCACTGCACCAGAGTCACATGATCGATGTGTCAGCCTGCTGAATATGCATTGAACTTCCCATCAGTATGACTGCGGGATTAGCATGGAGGATCACACCAATGGTGACTACTAACTGTACATATGCAGCTGACAGTTAAAAGGACAGACCTGCAGGCCTTAAGGCATACTGAATGTAAGGTTATGTAAGTGTAAGAGTCATTTATCCTCACTAAAGGAACATTGCAGAAGATTCTGAATGGGTAGATTGTATGGTGAGGGACCCTGAAGGGGTGGATTGTTGGGAAAATGGAATAATTGATCAGGCTCCCTCACCTCAGAGCCGGTTGGGGGTGATTCAGTAAACATTGTATGTGTGTGGGTGGAGTAAGTGCGCCTGCACAGCGGCACCACTTTGGCTGATGTTTTACTGCCTCAGGCGCCCACCCTGCGTGGCCATGCTTTTCCAGACCTGCAGCTTCCAAGAACCATGTGGCCCGTTACCTAGCTTATAGACCTGCGTGAAGGGGTCTGGTGACCCAGCCTGGTGTATGAAGGGTTTGTGACTCAGTCTGTGAATGGGTTTGAGGGGTCCAGCAGCTCCAGACCCAGCCCTAGCTCAACAATTGGCCCAGTCAGGGCAGGATTACTGGCAGGTAAGAGTCCAGCAACTAGTGTGGTCACTAGCTTTACAATTGGCATCACAAACAGTTTTAAGAGCTAGACAATTGGCGCTGTGAGGATTCCAGGCCTTAGCCTTAGCCTCATAGTAGCCAGACACCACCGTATACAGAATTTTTTGAGGAAGACTTCAAACATTTCCTCAGACATTGCTCTCCTGCCTGGAGACCACATATCACCAATACCAGTCTGAATGCAGGGCTTTGCCAAAGAGCTGACAATATTGCCCCTTCCCTCTCTTGAGGGCACTAGTACGCAGGTAGGTGAGTCAGGTCACTCATATCTATACTCTCCCACTTCTCTTTCTCTACTTTCCAAATCCTACTCTTCTTGTTGAAAGGGAATTCTGCTTCCTGTCATAAGGAAACTTCCTTTACAACATAGATTCTGCTCTCTTCACGCTACGGTTTCTTGTAAACACAATACTCTTTAACACTTGAGTGAACCAGACACAGACTTCAGGATGTAAAGGACAGCTTCTGAAATTTATAAACCACTTTTGTTCTTACACAAAGTATGGCTTTAAACTACTGTAGTCATAAGACTACAGTCTTGCAATTGATTCAAAAATGTCAGCCTGAGAACTCAAATAAGAATAAAAGGACTCTTTGTTCTGTATCTACCCTCACCCTGAAGTAATAAATGCCATTCAACAGATGATTGATTCAACAGATGGGGCAGCTACTACACACCTAGAAACTAGGGAAGATCAAATAAAACACTGATTTAATACCTGAAAAATATTATCCCTTTTACTTCCTCTATAATAAATCTTTGCATGAGGACTGACTTTCATCATATCTTTCTCCTTCCTTCTATCAGTCATGTGGCCCAGTCATAATAAATAGTAAGATCTAAAGTGGATAGATTCTATAAGGTATGTCATGCTCTGCTCTAAGTGCTTTCCTTTAAACTCACTTAATCTCTGTAATAATCCTGTGCAGTATGCATTATCATTACCCCAGTTTACAGAAAAGAAAGCTGAGGCACAAAGAGGTTTTAAGTAAGTTGCCCAGGATCACACTTTATCATGGATACATTACTTTAATTCTCAGCATTTTAGCTATAAAGTGAGGATAACAATTGTAATAATATAAATGCAGCATTATGTATTGTAATTAAGCAAAAGTTTCACAGATTCAGACTGCCTGAGTTCGAATTCCATGTTTCTGAGTTTCTGTTTAGTAACATTGGGTTTCTTGAGCTCTCTGTACCTCAGTTCCCTCAGTTATAAGGCAGGAGGGGTGATGAGTATAACTGCCTCTGAGGATTACTGTGAGGATAAAATAAGTTAACATAAGTAGATACTTGAATCAAAACCTGGCACATAGCAAGTGCTCAGTAAATGTCAGCTCTTTTCAAAAGTCCACTCTATCTTATCTGAAATCCTGAAGGCAAGGTGGATTTTGGAATTTGGAGACTTTCATAAGGTAGAATGGCAATATGGAGCATTACCCCAGTGGGGTCAGAGAAAACACCCATGCCCAAACATTATGATTTCTACCTCAAAATGCATGAAAATCTACTATAAGTGACATAAAGACTGAAAACAGCCTTGTGGTCAGGTTTTGTTACCAAATCAATTGTTGCAAAATGTTAGTTTTCAGAGATTTTTTATTTCAGAATTTCAGATGAGGTATTATGGACTGTATTCTTTCATATCATGCGAATTAAAGAAGATGATCTGTGTAAGCTAAGCTAGGCACAATACCTTGGCACATAATAAGCTCTCCATAAATGTTCATTTGTCATTGAAATGAATACTATTAGGATTATTACTGTACTAAATCCATAAAATATCTATAGCTCGAAAAGCATCTTCATAGTTCCTTTACAGAGTCTCCTAGACATTCTCACAGATAACTTCCTGTGAAGTTCCCAGATTTCCTTTTCTATCATATTTAATGCCTGGGCATAAAACTCATCTATCCCCTTTATCTTCTCCACCTTCCCTGGTGAACATTCTCTGATCCACCAGCCTTGTCTCTGTGAGGTGATTGGTCACAATGAAGGAAAGAACACAGTCTCATAGTAAAAAGGAGAAGGGAAGAATAAGATAAAGGCCATCACTTATTGTGTGTTTGCTCTGGGATCTGTGCTAGATACTTTATATAATTACCTCATTTAATTCTCCCAACTGCTTTGTGGAATAGGTATTGTCATTCTCATTTTACCTAGTGAGAAACTGAGACACAGAAAGGTTAGATGATTTGCCCAAGGACTTTAGAAAGAAGTCCTCAAAATTTTTTATATGCTTTTTAACCCCAATGCCTGGGAAGGAATCATAGTTTATTTGCATTTTCTAAGGGATACAAACTGTTCCAAGGTTTAAGAACCACTGAGATTATAGATATTATAAAAATACTACATATTTGGACTAATGAGTGCTATCAGATTCCAGATTCAGGTGGCATTTATTTTCAAGTCCCCATCAGACCGGGTAGTAAACATCAGTCACTCAGCAAGGATGGGGATTAAAGATATCCCCAACAATAACCCTTCTGTTACTGGAAACAAAGGCTGCAGAGTTCCCCTCCTATCTCACCTCCAGCATTTTCCCAGCCTCTGTTTTGTTCTCTCCCTAAACTTCATTTGTGTACTCCCTCCAGTCCATCACCCTCACCAGATCAAAATCTCCTTTTGAAGCAGAGGGCATGTCTAATTCCTCTTCCTATCCATCCCCAAACTACAGTGCTTTATACATTGTGACTTCTTAATACGCCTTTGATGAAACAGAAACTAGAGAAATAGCTCAAGGGATATCTCAGACCAGTATTTCAACTTCAATTGCATCCTTATTTTACACCTAAGTCAGACTACAAATCAGCTACAGCCCTTACTTCCTTTGAGTTCCCAGAAACCGAGGAATCTGGATGTCTTGTCAAATAACTATAAAAGAAAATTTAAATATTATAATAAATATTTCTCCAGGCTAATATCTACTTGATCACGCCTATCCTCCAGTCTCTGAAATTAGAAAGTGTACACTGCTTTTCCTCCAGTCCCTACACGTGTAAAGTTTAGATGTGCAGAAGTAGGTGGTAGATAGAAACCCTCAAAATTTAAGCCCATGCCAATTCAAGAATTAAAAAAAAAAAAAAAACTTCTTATCACTTCCTTATTTTCCAGTAGAACAGTATAACTTTCCTATAACACATACATATTAAAAATGATAAAATAAACGCTTAATTTTAATGATATGACTTCATCTCAATCATCTAGGAACATGGAACATGTGCTATGTAGCCATTCACTTTGAGTCTTTCTATTCTCTGGAAAATGGTCTTTGTCCCTTTTCCTTTAATAAGGAGTTTGCATAACAGTTTGGGTTTTTATGGAATACTGGCACTATTCTTTTCATTTTCTTCTAAGACAATGAACACGCAAATAAATTTATGTTTCTCTTTTTCCTCAAGTATTTGCTGGAGTCAGCAGGTTCACATGGTGGGATTTAGGGACAGCACAAAGCAGGAGGTGGGGAAGTTCACCGCATTAGTCTGTTTCCATTGCTTATAACAAAATAGAACTGGGTAATTTGTAAGAAAATGAAATTTATTGCTTACAGTTTCTGAGGGTGGAAAGTCCAAAGTCCAAGGAACACCTCTAATGAGAGCTTTGGTGGCGGTGACAGTGACAGCAGAGTATCACATTGTGAAAATGGCAGAGCGGAGAGAGCAAGAGACCAACTTCCTCATTCACTCTCCTTTTAAAGCCCTCAGAATCACACCCCTGACCACCTTTATTAATCCATTCACTACTGAAGAGTCCTACAACCAAATCACCTCTTCAAGGCCCCACCTTTCAATCACCATAGTAAGATTTGCCACCCTCACCAGTTACAATGGGGATTAAGCTTCCAATACAAGAATCTTGGGAGACACAATTCAATCAATCCACAGCATTCATGGACTTGTTTTACTAGTTTTTACTTAGATTACAAATCACAGATCAATGAAAATAAAAACATTTCAAAAGATAACTTTCATATAATTGAGAAAATGGCAATTGTCTCGATGAAAATAAATATTCATAGTATTAAATCTTGTGGAGGCAGCTGGAAAAAGAGGCCCCCAAGCCTCTCTTTGGTGTTACCACTATTTATATGCTGCTTTATGTGTCAAGCCACACGGCCCCTCCATTGAAAAACATGAGTAGATTTTGATTTTTTAGTTAATAAGCATTGAGAAATGGAAAGCATTCCTTTTCATTCTTTCTTTTTTCTATTATTTTTCAAAACCATATCCATTCACCCCACTTCATATTCTTGTAACACAAAGATACAAGAGATTTTAGGATAGAAAATGTATGCCTAGTGCTAATGTTGGCTCACAAAATGCCTCAAATTGCATCCTGTATCTCCTGTCAAATGAATCCATTGAAATGGGAATATTAATTTAATCATATATGGTTTTCGTTTTTATAATAAGATAGTCTCAAGGAATGTATTTGAGAAAATTCTTAGTTTTTTCATTATCCAAAAACCCATTTTATAACAATAATCAGTAGGTACTGACATTTTAATTCATTTCCAAATAAAAAACTGAGGTTTGGAGAGGGCAAATCAATTACCTAAAGTCACTCAACAAAGAACAAAAGTTTTGGAGAATAAAGAGTTTCTTTTCACCTTATAAGTAGTAAGTCCAAAGTAACTGAATAAGTTAAAGAATTTTTTTTAAATGTAATATAGAGTTTAGTTTTGGTTTCATCTTGTGTGCAGTAAACATTAAATTTTAATTTTGATAGAGTCTCTAAATGTTTTAAATAGACAAATGACATCTATCAATGTTAAATAGTCAGATGATTATTATGCATTTCTGGTTTGCATAACCAAGTTTAAATTAAAATTTTGTCACAAAGCTAATAAAAAAGAATTGGTGAGACATTCTACAGCTTCTCAGTTGAAAGGAACAGCACTTCCTTTTCTCATGATACCAAAAGTTCCCTGGATGCTTGGACCACCTAGGATTAAAATGTTTCTCCCATCAGTAGAGCAGTTATGTTGCTTTTCCCAGCAACTGATTGGGTCAGTCCTCTTCAGGGCACTCAGCTGACTCCCAAGCTATGACATTCCCAAGGCTGAAGACTCTCCTTTTTTCTCCAGTACTCAAAGCATCATTTCTCTCTTTAAAAACTCAGTCTCCTTCCTCTGAGAGGAAATACAAAAAAAATTGCTAAATTATGTCTCTTTCAAACTGGACTCTGTCTTCTTTAATTCTTGGAGAGTAAAGGGAGAAATATGATTAATCTCTTATGTAACTTTGAAACCTATTTTCTCAGTTAATGGAATGGACGTTTAAAATTTTTTGCACTGAAAAAAAATGCTAGACAGTTATTATAGTTTAGTCTTCACTTCAAGAAGACAAGGACTGGATTGAAAATTGCAAGTAACATTGGGTGATAAAAGAAACATTGAACAGGAATTAGGTCATCAACCTACTTTATTTTTAATACAACAGACTCTATGAAGGAAAGATATTCTCCTCTAGCTTACTGGAATGAATGAAGGTGTGTATGGTGAGGGATTATTTTTGTGGCTTACAGCTCTGGAAGGATTTTTTTTGTAGCCTGTGTAGCCAGATTGGAGAAATGGAGCTGAAGGTACTTTGATGTCTAAATTCCACTGATACCTTCTAAGCAAAAAATAACAGTAGAGCTAGTTGTGAAAATAGAAGTGGAAGAGAGAGGATGTTTCAAGAAAAATATTCACACAATTGTTTAACATAAGGCTGATCAAACAAAATAAGATTGCAAGCCATTTTTTTCTAAGGAAGAAAAAAGGATGTTTACATTCTTAAGTTTTCTTTTCATCTGAGTCCAAGTATGAAGAATCTAAAAGTCTAAGGCTGGCTGAATCTTCCAGTAATTCTCCTTCAGAGAAGACTTAGGAATTAAGAAAATATTAGGGAAAGGAAGCTGTTTTAATAAGAAGGTGGAAAACTGGGGAGAAGAGGACAGACGGATAAAATAACAAAGTCAAAAAGGGAAATACCTCCAAAAATTTAAATTTCTTCTCCTTTGCTAGCCATTTCCACCTCTGACTCAACTATGATAAATTTAGGGCAGTGGCTCTTAACTAGGATTAAGCATTGGTATTACTCATGGAGCTTTTGCATCACACAGCTGCCAAGATGCCACCCTAGGCTAACTCAGAATCCCTGGAAGTGGGACACAGGCATCAGTCTTTTCTAAAAAGCCCTGTCCATTATTCCAAAGCACACTTCAGTTTAAGAACAACTTTTCTAGTCTAATCCCCATTTCTCCCAGACATCACCACCCTGTGTTTACGAACAGAAGCACAGTAACAGTTCTAGCTCAAATCTCATGGCCCTCCATGTGTCATTGCAGAGTGTCATCCACCTATTTCTGTAGTCCCCAGATTCACAGAGCAGAGCTGGCAAGCACTCTTCCCAGGCCTTTCTTCCTGGCATCCCTTGTTGAGGCCCTGGCTAGCAGAGGCACTTGAGAGTGGCACTTAACACTGGCTCCCTGTCCAGAGCGCCAGCTCCTATCCTGGTTCTCCCAAATGCAAACCCTCAAGCCCAAACAGCCTTTATAGTTTCAGAACCAGGCTGCTAAGTCTAGATACGGTGAAAGTGATGCTCTTCCCTAACCTGTGTTCTGCTTCCTCACCTTGGCCCCTAAGCCACATGACAGGTGCCTCTGTGCCAGTGAAAACTGACCCCTCATATTCTTCCTGAAGCCCCTGTCTCCATTAGCTTACAGACGAAGTCCAGGAGACCTATCAACAAGAGAGACAGGCCCCTTTCCGTCTCTGTCCCCAGACACCCTCCTCTTTCAAGACACTTTCCTACTATATAAATTATTTCACCTAAAAAGCCTCTGAGCTTTTAGCTGTATCTTTTTATCAAACTAACACCAAAATTCTAAATTCCAGTTCACATTGAGGTGAGATCCCCATTATTCTAGTAATTCCTCTAAGACAATGCCCTTTCTCTCGAGTTACCTAAAATATAAGTCTAAAGGGATCGCAAGGTCTTAGATGAAGTGAGTTGCTAAATGTCAACCTCTACTGCTGTCCAGAAAATGTAGTTAACATCTGAATTTTCAAACGCAAAGCCCAAGCACCATTTGAATTGCCACATGGATAAGGGGCAGGAAGAGGATGGAGGGTAGAATATTTGGCAGAATACGTATTCTCAGATATCCAAACCAAAAAAACTATTTGAAGAACTCCTTGTATCATGTCAGCAGTTCATATCTCCCTGCTCCAGCACTTATCCTCCGCTCCCTGCCTCATGCCCACGTCCCAAGTCTTGTCACGGTTTTTCATCTTTGCGAGTGGCAACACCATCCAGCTAGTTCCTCGTGCCAGAAACTGCTTCTCAAATTTGGCTCTTTCCTCTCCTTCCCCTCACCTCCTACAACAAATCTATCAGCAAGTCCCATCAGTTCTATACTCTAAATTTACACTGATTTTATTAATTCCCTCTCTTCAACTCCACCATCTCTAATTCAGGCTGACATTATAACTTGCTGACACTAATGCAATAAGCCACAACTGATTTTCTCACATCTACTTTTGAACCCTGCAAACTTTTTCTACAGTACAATCAGAGTAATTTTTTAAATGTCTGCTTCCTCTGCTCTTAAAAATCTTAAAATCTTCCTAAAATCCTCTGTCTGTCTTCAACTATAAGTTGAAGATAACAATTTCTGCATTGATGGTTATTGTAAGAATTTCAGAGAATATAAAATATATGCGTATAAAAAGCCTAATACTTTACTTGGCATATGTTAGAAATTATTATTCTTTTTTTTTTTTTTTACTTTAAAGATGTTTGTATCGTATATACATGTCCTATTAGTGTTATTATTATTTTTATCTTTTAAGTCTATTTTTTTCTTTTTTTATTTTATTTTTTATTTATCATTACACAATGTAATCGATTTCATGGCCCTTTACCAATTCTTCCCTTTCTCCCTCCCTCTCCCCATTTCCCACCCCCAATAACCTCAGTTTTGTTCTCCTCTCTTAAAAAGTTCAACAAATTATTGTGATTGTTGTATCTTTTTTTGTTGTTTGTTTATTTATTTATTTTCATTAGCTCCCACATGTAAGTGAGAACATGCAGTATTTCTTTTTCTGTGCCTGGCTAATTTCACTTAACATAATTTTCTTTAAGTTTATCCATGTTGCTGCAAATGGCAGAATTTCATTCTTTTTTATACCAGAATACTGGCAATTGAGGACATTGGATTAAATGAAGAAACAAAAGTCCCTTCTAGCTCTAAACTCCTATGAATGTAGGTCACTAAAAGAAGCTGAGATGTACCTAAATTTTAAACTTGATGCCAGATTCTTTTGATTTTCTATTGGTAATAAAATACTGAACCTGATGGACACTAGCATGACTCATACGAGGCTCTGCCCTTGTCTCCGTGCTACAATTTGCAAGCCCCAGCTCTGTCATCTTTATTCTGCTGGGTCATGGGTTGCTCAGACTGGGGAGTCAAGAGGAGAGAGTTCAAGCATCAAATAAGCCAAGCTTTGAAACAAACTGAAATAAGATATTTCATATAATCACTACTCATCTCGTCTTTGCCTCACTATTTTTGGAAATGGAAAGGGGGGTTTCTAAAGGTGGAAGTGGTGGGTCGTGTTTTTCAAGTTGACCCTGAAAAAGGGAAAGAAGAACAATTAGAGAGAGGTATAACAGATGGTCTTCTGAGAAAGATAATAATTTTAATTGTATTGAATTGAATCGAAGGAGCCTCAGGGGTTCTCCTCCACAGGAATCTCAGGATCAAGACACTGGGAATGAGAAATTTATAGTATTTCCTCAAGTTGCTAGAATTATTTTGTGTCTCCTGGACATGTACATACATGTGTATATATATGATACCCAGTGAAAGGACTGGTTTCTGAACATGGAAGGGAGAATGGAATTACTGGAAAAGGGAGAATGAAGAATAAAGAATGCAGAAGGAAAATAGTGTCTCTTGGTGCCTTTAGATTCAAAATGAAGATGTGAAACTCACGTGTATATGTACGTATATACAGCACCTTCTTCCAAATGCATGTATCGGTGCTCTATTCTTTCCCTGATCCTCTTCTCTGGATTCTAAGTTTCTGCTCCATCATCCCACTCTTGAAAGGGAGACTTTGGCTTGTTGACCAGTCACATGCTGAATCATCCCTAGAGTTTCCACAGATGTGAGAATCACACACCATTTCCTCTTCTACCTGTAATACATAAACATATCTCTCTCAATCAATAAAGCATAAGTTTACTTGCATCTTTAAGATAAATGAATGAATGAAGTTTGAGAACTCTTTACAAGGTTAGTTTCTACAGCTTCAATCTTAGAGTCTTCATCTGTAAATTGTGGGTAGAACGCCTATCTTCTTGGTGGTTATGAGAGACTGAGAGAGATAAATGAAAATCTGTATACTTTAGTTGGCACAGAGTCAGCAGTTATCTTTTCCCTTAAAATAGTTAAACGATGTCCCAAATTTGGAAATTAAAATTGTAGGCATATCTTCAGATATGCATCATAAGGATGTTTCAAATAGTTCATAGCTCATGGTCCCAATACATATGTTTAAAAATGTCATATAATTGATGAGCATTTTCATCTACCCATTAGACTTCTAAGGACATATTTGGCTTTCCATTATGAATTCCAATACTTGAAAGCCTTGGGAGAAAGACTTCTGTAATATAAAATGTCAAATACAAGCTTTGTTTTTGCTTATTTATACTAAATAGCCTCTAACCCCCAGTCCACTATGCTGTACAAGATTTATTTACAAAGCCTTCAGCCAGAGCTAGAGTTCCATGAGTTCTGAGTATATGTGAACTTCCCTCCAGCAAATTATTTTGGGTCAGTTTTTCTGATGTGACTTTGATTTCAGCATGTTTGTCCATTACATTTAGAAAAATACATAGTTGTGAACAATTTTTTTCCACTGAGAATTATTTTCATTTGAGTATACTATTTGGAACTAAAACTAAATTTATTGAATATATTCTCACATGGATTATAAATTAAATTCTGTAGACAGTGACATGATTTTAAATCCTAAGCAAGTTAGAAAGTTATATAATTTTCAAAATGTTTAGTGAGCCCAGCAGACCCATATTTTGAAGAGCATTCAAATTGCTCCCCAGGGAATAACATAACCACATACAAATCTACATTTACCTAATTTTTCTATCTTCTAAAATGTAGAAAAACTCAAATTCCTTTTGCTAAGTAAATTACATGTTATTCTTCAAAATATTGTCATATTACTATTTATACAGCTATCTAAACCTGTGTTCTCACCAAAAGACAATGTTATTTGAAAGGAAACTTTTTTTATATGAGGTGTGGGGAAAGGGATTCTAAAAGTATAAAAATCCCCATCCAAATCTTCAGTATTTTACTAGGTTTTTTCAGCACATTAGTAAATCTAAAACACAAGTTTAGCTTATTTGAAAGTAACATTCATTCTTCAAATTTACTTTGATAGTATTAAATAAAATTCTATCAAGTGAAAAAGCTACTTCCTGCAGAAATCTGACTGAACTATAGACTTAGTGATAAGCTAAGACATTGACTTATTTTGAGACTATCAGCTGTGCCTAATAAGTATATAACCATAAACACTTGGAGAACACTTAACACCATTTTAAATGCTTTTGCATACATTCTCATTTATCATTTAACCACAAATAGTTATAAACTTCAATAAATTCTTTTAGATTGGTCAAAATGCAGGAAAAAACTATATCCACATCTCAAATAACTTTTATTAGCATTTTCTTGATAAGGAAATAGGGCATTTTTTTTTTTTTTTTTTTTTGGTCTTTTTCGTGACCGGCACTCAGCCAGTGAGTGCACTGGCCATTCCTATATAGGATCCGAACCCGCAGCGTCGCAGCGCTCCCAGCGCCGCACTCTCCCAAGTGCGCCACGGGCTCGGCCCGGAAATAGGGCATTTTATCAGAAGAAATACATATAGGCTTTTCATTTGAAGATAAAAATGCATATAGCAAGGCTACAATCTTATTTAATTCTTTCTTTTAAATATATAACTGCATTATAACGTGAATGAGGTTGACCAGGGCACTGGCCAAACACTGCAAAGCCTGGGGACCAGATCCTGACATGTTAAAGCTAGTTTAGGGATTCAACAAGAAGCCAAAACCCAGAAGGGGAATGGAGGGTCCAAACCACTGGTCTTAAAAAGTATAAAAGTCATAGCTGGAGAAACCAAGTATGAATAACACAACTGCAGCCTGGAGCAGGGTAATCCAAGGAGCAAATCCAAGGAGAGGCTAATCCAAGGAGCAAAAAACAGATACAAATGGAACAGACTGGGAACATTTGGAGAGTCCTGGGATTACTGAGTGTGGAAGTGTAGCATGAGTGGCACACTCTCATCAGTCAGCTGGTACCAAGGCATAGGAGGGTGGACCTTACTTAAAGGCACATGTCAGAAAAGAGAGAGAATATAGAACAAATCTTGTTCATTTTAACTACATTCACAATGCAATTCTACATGGAGATTTGATTTCTTATCCAGAATGCTTTAATAAGAGGAGTCATGCAATTGCTGACTCCTCCTTATTGTTTTGAAATACTATTCAGACTAAATTATTAGGAATCATATTTTCTAATTAACATTTATAAGTAATTATATATTCATAAAGATACTTAGAATGATTATTAGATAGCTACTAAATTCTAAATAGAATTACTTATGTGTCATTTTGTAATCCTGATAGACAAGAAGTATTTTATAAAAACATTGGACCTGACAGTTTGACTGCTGTATGATAGATACTCAAAATTATTTGTTGATTGAGCACTGAACTATTTTTGGGTTGTTCCAATTTGGGGTGGCTTCTTTAATAGTCTTATCATTGGACTTTTAGGAAGTAAAAAAATGTTTACTTTTTTTACTTTTTTGTTTCAGTCGTTTTTTGTTGTTTTCCTGCCTTTTATCTGCATGTGATGATATAATTCTGGCAGAGACATTTACATGATTCTGAATTCTGATGTTAACTGTACACATAGGGTCTTTTTAAACTAATAACTGTGCTTAATTGTCCCTCCTTTTTGTTTTCACAAACGATGTTTCTGCCTCATGTTAGTTTTGATTTGTAATACATACATTTTTCTGAGCTATCAAACTGTGTTTTATGAGGTTAAGGGAAATAACTCTTCATTAGAGGATGTTGGTTGATGCAGGAAAAATAACATGGTAAAATAGATGCTGGAAGGTATGTTTTCAAAATGCACATCTCTATTGACCCAGTGTGAATTTGCTTGATCCACAAAACCAAACTCTAGAACTGGTGGTAAGAAAAGAAACTGAAGAGCATTAGAAAAAGAACAGAAATACACTAAGGTCTCAGGGGAATTTCAGGAATAAAGGATAACACTTCTAAGGGCCTAAAAAATTCAAAAGTTGTACTTTACTGCAATTTGACACCAATAAGTGCCTTAAATTAAATATTTGAAATAGCATTTTATTCAGAAACAAGTATATAAATTAAAAAAGTAGAATTCCCACAACTAATACCAATATAGAAAATCTATTTTCTTCTCCTTTTCTCTTGAACCCTAGCCCACGTTAGAGACTTGACCTTCACTATTTATTGGCCCAGGAAATCACACTTGGCCCCAGAGTTTGACCTGGTCAGATTAGGAAGCCGTTCTTCTAAGAAACACAAGGCATTCATGAGTCTCTTGACACTTGCACCTACAGTTTTCCTTCAGGTTTCCTTCTTTCAGATGCTGTTTTTCTATGCTCTGAAAACCAGTTTGAAGAGAGGGGCTTTTCCCTTCATAGAGGTGAGAGATTGGGGGGACATGGTGATGTTGATTCAATTAAAGTCTAATAATCAAGAACAGGTTTGGGGAACTAGATTTCCTTTCTGTACCCATAACAATACATTTTAGCACTCTTCCGTTACTCTGTAAACATAATGGAAATTTAAGGTAAGTCGTGTGTTTTTGTGTGTGCAGCTAAGTATTTTCCAGTATCCTGAGAGATTGCTGAAAAGTACACACACACACACACACACACACACACACACACACACTGCTGTATAGGAACTACATCTCTACAATCCTTAATATCTTCCAGATTGGTCCTACATGTGTCTTTCTCCTGCTCTTTCCTCAGAGCAGAGAGTCAAGATTCTAGCATATGTACACACAAACACATGGGCAACCTCCTAAATATTCATTTGGCTAACAGTCCAGCAAATTCCAGTACTCTCAGGATTAACTAGTTACTTTATTTCTTTTGGAAGGCTCTGCTATAACTGAAGTCCAACAATTTGTTTACCTTTCATGTTTTATCTTCTAAGGAACAGGCTCAAATGCACTCATCCTGACAAAGTACCTGCTGTGCAAATACATTTTAAAATTGTGAGATATGAAGGCTTTTTAGAAGAGGCGTTATTACCTAATTTTTAAAATGTTTTGATCCTTTGTAGAAGTGGGCAAAATATCAGATTCTTAGAGATTTTAAACAAACTTAACTTTATTTAAATAATGTTTTTAGCCCTTCTTTAGCATATAAAGTTGAGCAGCTCCATCTTTATGGTAAATGGATATTGGAAACATAAACATAAACAAATTTAATTGTTTTGATCTCTTCTTCCTGCCAACAACACTTTTTGGAGAACTGCTAGAGAATAGTAAAAGAAAGACTTGTGTTTCAGAGCTCTTTATTTCCCCTGGTCACACAGTAGTGTGGGTTCTAATGAGTAATGCACAGATGCAGTGGCAGGAAGCCAAAGAGAGAATAAGGAAAAGCAAAGATGAGATTAAAAAAAAAACTCCACAAACTCCCCCATTAATACTTGAATGAAATTTGATTATCAGTGAGCTTTTTTTTTTTTTTGTCATTGTTCCAATTATTGACTAGAGAAAGGGGGCTTTACAAAGTATTCTAAGGACTGATAGAAAGTCAGTAGGTTGCCTTGGGTTGAATGTCTCCCCAAAACTTAATCCCCACTGTAACTGTTGAGTGTGAGAAATCCTTTTATGGTAATTGAAAGGCAGAGCCCTGAAGAAGTGATTAAGTTGGTGGTTTAATGGTGGTCATGGGTGTGGCTCTGAGGGCTTTAAAAGGAGAGCAGGTAAGAGTCTCTCTGCTCCACCAAATTCACCATGTGATACCCTGAGTCACTGTAGTCACCACCAGGACAAAGCCCTCGCCAGATGTATTCCCTGTCCTTTGGACTTTGCAGCCTCCAAAACTGTAAGCAATAAATTTCATTTTCTTTATAAATTACCCAGTTCCAGGTAGTTTGTTATAAGCAACAGAAATGGACTAAAACAGAGGCTCTCTCAAAATTCCTAAGTCCCTATTTTTTCCCTGAAGTAGATGTCAACACTAGAAGTGTTTAAAGTAATACATTGAGAAAAAAAGATTGTAAGATTTTAGTTTCTTCTCTAAATATATTTCATGAAAGCAAATAGGAACTAAGGGAACCCAGTGACTTTATTGCTTTTCTCAAAGGCTAGATTTTTGGCATTTAAACATAAACGAATAATTCTAACGTGATGTAAGTGCTATATTCAAAATACATGTTATGAGAAAACAGATAATAAATTATATCAATGGCAGTTAGATATTTTTAATCTTTTTTCGACCCACATTTTATTCAATTAACATTCAGCGTTCAACACATCTTTATTGATCACATATTATATGTCAGATATTTACATTTTAACAATGTTAGCTATTATTTCAAATTCTCTTTTCAGACAAAGATTACTAAATAAGAGGTGATTATGGGGAGAGCCAATGACTTGTCTTGGGAACATGAGAAGGAGAAAGAATTTGGAGACCTAGCTAGGATGGGAGGTGTGTTGTTAAATGTTTAACAACTGATTCCCAAGGGTTGGGGAAAAAAAAGCCTGAGGCCTGATACTTAGAGTTTGCCAATTCACATGGTGTAAATAGGAACACCATGTCTGATTTCAAGCTACCAACCTGATATTACTAAACATGGAGTTGGAAAGAGATGGGCACAACCCATTCTCCTGATCCATTATGAGCCCCCTCTAGTACATCACTGTTACATGCATTGACAATGGCTGTCTAGGGCCACCCAAGAGCCTATTTATGAATACATAACAGGCAGGTCTGGAAATTAAAGAACTTTGCAGAATGACTCATAGTTGTTCATAGGTATATTTATATATGCCTCCATTATCTTTATCTCTTTTCTTCTTAGGATTTTAGAGCATCCACTCTCATACCCTGTCTCTCTTTAGCTCTCTGCTACACTGAACACCTGACCTCTGCTACCAGAAAGAGAAAAAGTGCTTCTGCTTTGGGAAGCTGGCAATAACTTTGAGCTACTTCAGCAAAATGTTTCACCTTTTTTGTCACACAAAATATCAAAAAGATGTGTACTCAGGGTTGAGATTTAATAAAAATAATATATGTTTTTGCTTCATCAAGGATATTCATTTAAAAAGCTTACAGTTTTCACTAAGAATACGTTGAGATAAAGAATTTAATAACTGCAAGCACAGTTTAGCGCCTCAGCCTTGATTGGAGCTAAATCTTCAGAACTATGGCTTTTGTGCCACCAGTGCAGATGTCAAAACAGTTTAAAGGGTGAGTATGTCTTAGCATTATTACAGAAAATAATTTTTACCCTGCAGCTCCCATAAAAGGATTTCTAGGACCTTCAGGGGTTCACAGACAACACTTTGGGAACTACTCCCTAGTCCAAAGACACAAATGTCTGTTGGTTTGGTTATTGCCAATAGACTCCTAACCAGGTTCCCCACATCCATTTTGACAACTTTGAAATTGATTTACCAACAAACAGCCAAAGTGAACTTTTAATAAGGCAATTCTAATCATGTCCCTTCTGATTCAAAACACTTTTATGGTTTTCCGTTATTCTTAGGATAAGATTAAAATCCTTCCCGTGGCTGACAGCCCTTACAATCTGGTCCCCTGCCTGCCACTACAGCTCATCTCCCTTGCTTCTCCTCTTCAATCTATTTTCAACAGCCACACTAGATTCTTTCTGTTCCCCAAACATGATAGATTCATTCTTGCCCCCAGGATCTTTGCACATGCTCTTCTTTGTTCCTGTAATCCTTTCTCCATGCTTCATTTACCTGATTAACTTGACCCATTTCACAGCTATCAATGAAATCTCACTCTCAGAGGCTTTTCTTACCTGTACCCCCCACTAGATCAGGTCTCCCTGTCATATGCTCTTACAAACACTCATAAAATACACAACTAGTGTAGTACTTATATTTGAGGTCTGCCTCCTCCATCAGACTATAACTGCTCTCAAGGAAGAGATTCTCTAACTTGCTCTCCAATGTATCCCCAATGCTTGGCACAGATTAAGGGCTTTTAATGTTGTCTGATTTTATTAAAGGCTGTCACCTAAAATGAAAAAGAAGGAATTGGAAGCTTGTCTACATGTAAATATCATTCTGTCTGCTCCTTTGAATGTGTACTACTCTGACCCTGTGGCCTCAATCGAAGGAACAGAAAAGCACCTTAATCTAGCTCCAAAGTACATCACAAAGACTTGTATTTTATTTTACTTATTTTTAATTGGCATATATTGATCAGATGTATTTTGGGGTGCAGAGTCATATTTCAATACATATAAACAATGTGTGGTGATCAAATCAGGGTAATTAGCATATCCATCATGGCAAAACTTTATCATTTCTTTACGATAAGAACATTTAAGCTCGCCTCTTCTAGCCACTTAAGAACATACTATAAATTATTTTTAATTATAGATGCCTAGCACTACAGTAGACCACTAAAACACAAAGACTTTTATATCTCTCTCTCTTTTTTTTTTTTTTTTTTTTTTTTGATAAAGCAAACTGGTGGTACAGAGAACACATCTCTCATCCCCACAAAAATCATGTTTTAGATCATGGAAGCCAGATCAGCATGACTGTACTCAGAAATGAAACTCAGCCCTAATAATGAAGCTTTTGTTACAGGGATAAACTTGTTGTACCCAAATCTCTTTTTTAAGATGATGAATCTCCAAGGAGTTTCCTAAATTCTTCATTCAAATAGACTTCAAACAATCTGTAGACATGTCCAGCAAATATCTAAACTCTAGCAGTAGGCACAGCTTAGCCCCAGGAATGGACTTCCATTACACTTTATCTGCTCATTTTATTTCTTCATCTTTCCTCCATTCCAGTAAAAATATTGAAGTCTTGTACTAGCTCTGAGTCAAGTCTGTAATTTCTTGACTTTCTGGAAAAAATTATCAAGCTTAACACCACAGTAAGTCTTTCACCTCTAGAAAAATATTGTCGCTCTCCTTCTATTAAATAAAAATGTGCAGAAATTACATAATTCCAGGAAGGCTCAAAGTTCTTCTTTAGATTATGCTCGTTATGGCTTGCACATACCTTATGCCAGGTGATGAGCAGCAGGTGACTGGATACAGTAGCCTAAGAAAGTATCATTAGAAATTATAATCTTTAATATTTATTTTTTGCTCAGTTCAAACTAAGACACCAAGATGATTCAGGCCTCTCTGAATTACTGCTGTAAATATCCTCCATTAATTCTACTCAAGATGGAATTGATGCATCTTATACAATGCAGTGTATGAATTACTCAATAGTGAGTTATAAAACTCAGAGTTGCTTGGTTGTGAAAAATGAAAGTTTGGGTTAAATGGCTAAATACTTGATCTTAAATGTCTCAACCACATTTAGAAGCATATATGAGACATTGTTTCCTGCAGTATTTCTCCCAAAGCTAGAAAAGTTTGTTTTAAAAAGACAAAGGTTAAACACTGCAGTGAACACTGGTGTGCAAACAGCTTTTTCTTTTTGCTTGTCCTTTTGAATTTTTGAATTCTAATAGTTATTACATTGTGTTTGAAAAAGAAAAAGATTAAAATGCAGCTTGAAAAAGAGAAGATGGTGACTGGAAGAGTTGTAATTATAATGACCTACCATAACTGAGCCAGAAAGAGGGTAGGAATGAATGCATTTATAATGGAAGGGGGAACTTTTCGGGAACACAGCTGACACCATGTCATTGCCTTAGAAACCCAATTGAATGTAATCAGTAATTTTTTTTAAAGTTTAGGTTTAACAAAGGAATCCCAGATGGAAAAGTTCAGACTAGGAGGTTAGTATCTAGGGAGAAAGAGCTAGTGGTTGTGTTTGGAAACTTAGAAATCAAGAGACTACTAAAAAGGGCTGATTGCTGATTGCTGAAAGAAAGAAAGCACCAAGTATTCCAATCTTGTAAGTGTGGGAGCATCAAAGACAAATTCAGTCCTCTGCAGAGTCAAATGACATTGTCATTCAACAGTTTGGAATTTGTCTATGTCTTTTTATATATGCTATTTCTAATTTCTTTTTCTATGTGTGGTACTTGATTTCAGGCTAAACACCTAATCGATGAGTCACATAGTACTCCATAGTACTATTACACCTTCTTTAAGAAAAGTTTCACTCAACAAAAATTATAAAATTAAATTATTCATCTATGACGGGTTGTAAGCAACTTTCTTGATGACATGAAGGCCGATGGTGTAATTTGCACATTAACCTGCTTCGTGCTTTTGCTTTCTTTCTTGCTTCTTTTAGGCTTGCTTTACTCATGGTAACCCACCAGTTACCCTAAAGCCAAGGAAAGAAATTAAAAGTTATAATTTTCTATGTGCTGAATATAAAACACAGATGGAGTTGCTACACTCTAGCATCCTTCACCCTTCAGAATGGATTGGTAAGAATATGAGAACTGAAAAACTGTCAGAAATATAGACATTATCAAACTTAAGACCAAAACTAAAATTACTGTAGCCAGGAGACAGTCACCTAATATTCTCACTTTTCCTGACAACTGTATCATTTTCAGTGGGATCAAAATGTATCATTTACAGTGTTAGCTGTATGGGAAGAGAATTTTACATAAACTGTATATTACACTCATACACATGAATTTTTCCAGGAAGCCTTGAAGGGCACCACAACTTTGAAGGTTTTTGGAAATTTATGTCTTGGAATAGATTCACCAACCAAGACAACCCAGAAGAGCTTAATGTCATCAGTGACTAATGTACAACTTCACAAACCTGTCTCCTCTGACACAGAGAATGAAATGTTTCCACAATCAGGCCTGAAGGTAACAGTGTTGGAGCACTGAATGGCTTTCTAACAAATTTAGACTTGACAGTTATTTTGTCTTTCTCTTGTCTTAGTGAATTAGTCCACAAGAACACTGCATATTCTCTGTCAACTCAGGTAATACACGCCAACATATCTGCCTGCCAGACAGGGTGGGTGCCCTGCATATCTGGCTGCAGGGTTATACCCATGACAATTGTTTGACAAAACAGAGGAAGGATGTCCAGAGGAGATTGTGGGTGAACGCTAGGCCAAATGTCTCAACTTCTCATTGGTCCCCTTTTATAGACTTGAAAGCTAACCACATGCAGTTGCATGGTTTGATGAAAATGAATCATAGAAATGGTTATAAATGAATTATCTGGCATACATTTTAGGCTCATTTCTTTAGACAATGAATGTAAACAGTTGTCTTTTATGGGGCAGTAATGTCTAGCAGGTATTTTTAAAGAATTTATATTTTATCTAATAATACGATATAAACTATGTCATTTTCAGGTAAAACCATCTAAATATTGGTATTTTATTGCCACTAACCTGTAAAATCAACTAGAAAACTGTGCTTTATTTTCTAGAGCCTAAACTTTCCTGCTTATAAAACCAGCAATAACAAAAGTCATCTTTCTATTTCTTGTGTTAACAGGAAAGCTATTGCACATATAATCTAGAATATCACTTTGGTGTGAATTTAGGCCTTAATGATGTGAGCCTGAGCAAAAAGAGAACAAGACCTTACAGGGTGCCTGCCTTCTCGGGAGCCAAATTTAAAAGGCTAATCTATCTTCCTACCCTTGTTCCTCCTTTAGCTTTTTTAACTTGTTATATTGCATGGATTTTTGCAAGATACCTGCCAAAAATTATTTTGGAATAAATAACCAAATTTAGTGAAAAAGTATAGTCATTAGTTGGGTTTTCTTGAGCACGCACTAGGTGATTAGGGGATGATGAAACAAGAGAACAGTAGAAAATCCTAGTTCATTGTTTAGGAGCACCAAATTGTTAATCACTTAAAATGTATAAGTCACAAGTAACAGGGTCGTTCTTAATATTGGGGAGAAATTTTAAAATAAAAAAATGCTGGAAATGAGAATTAAATATTTATTAACACCCTTATACGTAACATACCGTATGCCAGACACTGTTCCAGCTGCTTTATGCATATCCATTTGGGCAATCCTTTTAGCAATTCTCAGATATATGTTCTACTATTGCCACCATCCCCATTTTACAAATAAGGAATTGAGGATCAGAGTGGCCTAAAGTCACACTGGCAGAAAGTGGCATCAGGATTTAAAGCCAGACATGTTGGCTTTGGCGTCTGTTACACCGCTATGCAGCATTACCTCTCCAGACAGCAGAAGACAATTGTGTGAACGGCTCTGTGGTTCTTAACTCTGCGGGCTCAGTAGCGTCACTGGGAAGGGGATAGGGCAGGTTAAAACCATATTCTGAGTCTGGCCTCACTTGGCTGTTGTCATCTATATTTTCTAAAAGCTCCACAGGTGATGATTCTATTCTTGCACCCTGGATTAAGAACCACTGAAATAGATGAACTATGGATTTCAATTCATAAACTAAAGAGCAGCAGGGACTTTGGAGAGATATTCTATATTCTGAGCAGACTCTTCAAAATCTTTGGATTTTTTTTTTTTAATCATAAAAATGATTAAACTGAAGGCAGTGTCATAATGATAAAACAGTTATGAGAATAGCAAATCATGACCCCAAGAAACCAAGCCGTATAGACCCTGAACTGCCACTCTCCTGTCAATAAAACACACCCCATGTGCAGCAGTAGGGAGTTATCACCTGTGCTCCAGAGAACACAGAAATTGGCCAGAAGCAAATGCAGGCAGACCAAGTGCTATGGTTTGAAAGTATCCCACAAAGTTCATGTGTTCAAAATTTAACCCCCAATGCAACAGTGCTGAGAGATGCGACATTTAAGTGGTGATTAGGTACTAAGGGCTCTGCCCTCACAAATGAATTAATGCCTTTATCGAAGCAGTAGGTTCCTGATAGAAGGATGTGTTCGGTCCCCTCCCTCCTCCCACATCTCACACACAGGAGTGCTCTCTTGCACTTCCACCTTCCACCAAGGGAAGGCACAGCAAAAAAGCCTTTGCTAGATGTGGGCCCTGTGATCTTGAACTTCTCATCTTCCATAATTGTAAGAAATAAATCTCTGTTATTTATAAATTAACCAGTGTCAGGAATACTGTTATAGCAGCACAAAATGGACTAAGACGCCAAGCAATACCTCTTTTACAAGCATCTGCAGTTTACACTTTTCATTAGTAAAAATGGAAAGAAAGGAATTGTAAGACCTCTACCCACTTAGTTAAAGTACAGCTGCATTTTCTGTTTTTACTACATAAAAAAGAATGTCCTTTTAAGGCAATTTTTTGCAGTCAAAACTATGCAAAATATCTTTAACAGCTTTAATTTGTGATAGAAGATCACAGAGATTGAAGATACTAAAATAATTTGCCCTATACTCAAAGTAAGACTTTATTTGGAGGAGGGGGAGCAAGAAAGTAAAGGAGCAAGAAAAAGATTAAGTGAAAGAGGCTAAACAAGTATTACCAAGTAATAAATTAAAACTAAAGTGTATTTCCTCTGAGGGTGTTGATTACACATAAAGACGTATGATGCTGTGCCTTTTAATGTAAACCTTCCCAACACTTCCAATTATTTTAGTTCCTGGTGTTTTCTGAAAGCCCAAAATATTTAACAAACTACAGGAAGCACATATGTGAGTTATTCCCTGGACTGCTTTGTGTTCCTCATTCTTATCCACACTGCTATATGCAAATGTGTTAGGTGCCAAATTCCTGGGGGAAAAGGTTGTCCTATTCTCAATAATGGCTTAGATGCTGTGAATCCTTTGTGGCATGATGGAGATATAAAAAACTAAATTGCAATTA
Source organism: Cynocephalus volans (assembly GCF_027409185.1). Lineage (NCBI taxonomy): Eukaryota > Metazoa > Chordata > Mammalia > Dermoptera > Cynocephalidae > Cynocephalus > Cynocephalus volans. The sequence continues at coordinate 104,652,435 of NC_084468.1, read as the reverse complement.
TACGTCCTCAAAATCTGCCCATGTTTATTTCTGCTGTAACATCAAACTGATCTGCTTAATAAGGTGACTTCATAAAGCAGTAGTTCCTTATGTTTCACGCTAGGCTCTTAACTTTAGAGGGTAAGCTGCTGTTTGTGCTCAGAAACTCACTCTTTCACCTAATTTTACCGTGACTACCACATGATGTATAGCTCTTAGCCCTTATGTGGCTAATTTTTTCTTTCTTTCTTTTTGGGCTTTGCAGTTTTATAAGGCAGTTTTACCATTTGGAACTGTGAAATAACTCCTTAAGACTTTGGAGAACTAGCTCTATAGAAATTTGAATAAGCAAGAGCAACAGTGTTCTGTACAATCCTCCAAGGACTTTGATTTCTGAGGTGTTATGTGAAGTTGTTAGATGACAAGGGAGAAATCTACCAAACATTAAGGAAAGTGATAAACCAAAAATAATAATAATAATATGGAATTATGATAATTTGGGCAAGTACTAGGTTGATATTTTCCCTGATAGGACATAAATAGTTGAAAGAGGCAGGTTAAACAAATGAATGCTCTAGGTGAGATTACAGAGCAAATCGTATTTAAAATGAGTATAAAAGCATCTGCTGATCTACAGGGCATCCTTTCAGGGGAGTGGCCTGGGGAGGGTCATTGTACTGAAGTCATGAGGGCTCTTCTATCTCCCTTGAACTGCATTCTTCAGTGTCTGAGTTTGCCAGGCAGGCCTGGTTTCCTCTGAGGGGCAGGCGGGGCAGGTGTAGTGGAGTCAGCTATTCAGAACCAATTCTACCCATGGAGAGGCTCCAAGGTCTCAATCTGAAGGCTATTACAGAATGCTGCCACTTTAGCCTCAGGTCCATCTGCATTTTCTAGTCCGTTACGCCACTTATCTTTTCTTCAGCACTTGTGTTTTCTTTCCAACACTTAGACCTCAGAGAAGAGGTGATTCATCGACTCCTAACTTTCAATGACCATCTTAGGCAAGTTGCTTCACCTTTCTAAATTTTTCATATAAAAAATAAGGAGACTGATCACTACTAAAGTCGTTCCAGCTATTTCATTTGCAACTTTCCTAGGTAACACATTTTTTTAAAAGCCAGATTCAACTGGTTATAATCAAAAGTAGCCAAACGTGCATTTCTTTAGAAACATGATAATTATGTCCAGGTCTTCAACAGAGGTTTGTCCAAATTTGTGACATTTTACATACAGAAATTAAAAATACAAAATAAATTTTCATCTATACTGTTTCTCTGTACTCCTTTAAGATAGTAAATCAGTTTCTTCATTCCCATTAAAGGAATTTTACTAACATCTTTATTATGTTCTTATCCCATTTGGGATACAAGTTCCATCTGGAAAATTCAAAAGGAAAAAAAAATGGTATGAAAAGACATATGAACCCAACATGTATTTATAAAGTAAATATCCCGCAACCTATCTTCTCCAAAGCCAGATTGCTTTGACATATTTTTGCCTGAAAAATGGAAAAAGATGGAAAAGAGAAGGGAGTTCATCTTTTGAACATCCAGATGTGCTAAATATTATGTTAGAGACATTTATATACCTATGTAATTTAAATCCTTGCAATGGTTTTGTGGTGCAGTTATTTTTATTCCCATTACTACCAAGAAGTCAGTTGAAGTTCAGAGAGATTGAATCTCTTGCTCAAGAACACATTGTTAGTAAAAGCTAGCATTTAAATTTTTATCTGAGGACCCCAGAACCCAAGTCTTTTCCAGACCACTCCTACCATGCTGCCATGGGCTACCCTGGGTGGTGGAGATAGGAAGTGTGTGAAGCTATCCACAGCACACTGCAATGACAGGGTAGTTTTTCACTTCTGACAGGATAAGCTTCTTTTATGCTCCCATCATCTGGGCTCTTTTTCAAACAGCATCTGTTCAGATCTAAGCCTCACATCCTCAGGAAGCGAGTGTTCCATCATTATTAGCGGACCTTTGTTTCCTTAAATGTTAGATGGAATGAAGTCGCACATCAAGCCCAGGGTGACGGGTCTTTGTTTCATGTTTGATAACACGTTTGTCTTAAGGTCAGAACTTTACTAAAACATAAAAGGCAAACAGAAAAGCGACAAAAAGCAGGGTCAGGCCAGAACTACAGAAAGAATACAGAATGAATTTTATACAGAAAAGGCAAAACCTGGAGACAAAAAAAAAAAAAAAAAAGTAGTAGAAATGTATTTTACAAGTGTCTTAAAATGTGTTCAAAAAACAGATTTCAGTTATGCAAAGTGGAGGAATGAGATCAAGAAAATTGTTTGTTCTTTGCTCTAGGGGAGAAGAACAACATTGAAAACAGAGACCTTAAATAATTATACTCATTCACATATATTTTACTTTTTATTTTAAAAAAACATACACGAAGGAAAGTGGATGCATTATGCCTACATATACATAAGTATACAACCCATGGAATTTTCACGAGGCAAACACACCTAGGAAACCACCACACAGGTCAAGGAGTACATTTCTGGTCCCGCAGACGTCTTCCTCAGGCCCCTGTCAGTCGCTACCCCCTCCTCTCCAAAAGTAACCATCCTGACTTCTAACACTGTAGATCAGCTTTGCCTGTTTTTGACCTTCCTATAAACAGAATCACACAATGTACCCTTCTTTGTGTCCAACTTCCATTGCTTGACATATTTATGAGATTCACTCATATTGTTGAATGTAGCAGTTGTTTGTTCATGTTCGTTGCTGAATAGTATGTCATTGAACGAATAAAGCACAATTTATTTATCAAATCTAGTTTATGGACATTTGTATTGTTCCCAGTTTTGACTTTTATGAATGTTTAAGAGTATGCATATTCATGTACTTGACTTTCTGTTGTTCACATACCTGTTACATATATACCTAGAAATGGAATTGCTGAGTCATTGGCTGTGCATTTGTTCAGCTGTAATATTCAGTGTCAAAAGATTTTCCCAAGTTCCTGTACCAATTTACAATCCTACTAACAGCGTATGAGAGTACCAGGTGCTCTAGACCAATGCTTGAGTTTGGTATTGCCAATCTTTTAAATTTTAGCCATTCTGAAGGGTATGGGGTGGTATCTTATTGTGGTTTTAATTTGTATTGCCCTGATGACAAATGAGGTTGAAAACATTTTTGTATGCCTCCTGCAATATGAATATGGTTTTTTGTGAAGTGCCCATTCAAATCTTTTGCAGCATTGTCTGTTATGTTTTCTATCTTTTTCTTACTGATTTGTTGGAATTTATTTTCCTTTTTTTGGTTTGTAAGCTACGTATTCTTTGTTGTTTTATGTGTTGCAAATATCTTCTCCCATTTTGTTGTTTGCCTTTTTACTTTCTTAATATTATATTTTTATCAACAGAAATTTTAATATAGTACAATTTATCAATCTTTTCCTTTAAGATTAGTGGTTTCTGTATCCTGCTTAAGAAGACTTTCACTATTCCAAGTTCATAAAGATACTCTCCTGGGTTATCTCTGTAAACTTTATCATTTTATCTTTCATATTTGGATCTCAATACCCCTTTGAACTGATTTCTGTGTATGGCAGGATTTTTCTTTATCTTTTTGAAAAATATCAGTTCTAGTCAATTCCCCAGGACAAGAGATAGAAAGATAGAAAATCACTCCAAAATGAGAAAAATGATTTAATTGCAAAGCAGTCTGAAAATATATATGTTTGGATTCCTTGGGCTAGAAGATGGAATTCTTATTTACAAGATATATCGAGAGCTGTCACTACAGTGTCAGCAACTTTATTCTGAAAGGATAAGAAAGACAAATAGAGCAACTTTTTTGGACACTAGAGAATATAAAACCTTTAGTTTTTTATTGTGGCAAGGGGGTAGGCAAATTTCTATTCAGAATGAGTTCAGGAGCTCTAGCAAGGATTTTGGAGTCAAAAATAACTGGTTTCATATCCCCGCTCCGTCTCCTACTAGCTGTTATTACTGCAGTTACTTAACTCACTGTGTTCTCATCTGTAAAATGAAAATAATACCCATCTCACTGGGTTAAAGTAAGAAAGCAGTTAGACACCATTTCTGTTTAGTTTATTATCGTGTCTCCAGCACTTAACAATAGTATATGTCATATAGTAGGAGCTCAACACTGTGTTCCCATCTGTCTTATGCTTTTATTACTAGTTATTTATTCCAATTAGAATGAATTTACATGCTTCATTGACAGGAAAAGGCAAGAGATCATGAGGTAACTTAGAAACCAGAAAAACAAAAGACTGTCTACTTTCACAGTTTTGTGAAAGCAAAATTAGATGAAACAGCTTAATGTTAATACCCAAGAAGAAAGTAGAACATTATCATTTTGAATGTCCTTGAAGATCCAGAAATAGAGCATGCATCTACAAGCCCAAATAGTGCTAAAAAAAAAACAATTTAATTTCCTTTCCTGCTATATGGTAAACTAATGTTGATAAAGGGAAAACTGTACACTTAACTCTCTTTATTCGTCAACAAGGGCTTGAAATTCATCCCACCTAACATTCATTCTTGGGAATACTGGATTCTCAGGCTTCTCAAAGTGTGGGCCTTGGCCTAGGACCGGCAGCATCAGCATCACCTGGGAGCTTGTTAGGAACACGGCCTCTCAGACAGGCCTCCTGAGTCAGAACCTGCATTTTAGCAAAATCCCCAAGGTGAATCTTATGCACATTAATTTTGAGAACTGCTAAACCAGTCAATTAAAATATCCACTGATCTGATAACCCACATTTTAAAAATAAAATTAAGAGTAAGAGCAAGGATAGATGGGGGGTGTCAAACTTCAGAAATGACAACCAGCCTCTCCCAGGTTTAATTTACTTGCATTTTGACTGCACAGCCAAGATCTGAGAACCCAATGCTCTCTGCCTGGCTTATTTATCTTTTCAATTATCTCTATTTTGTGGCTCTTTTCTCCATAGCCTTAAATAAAAATCATAATGATTGTATCTTACTTCTACTTTGGTTTCTATCTTAGCTCAAAGAGTTCTGCAAACAAGCTGAAGGAAGATGAAGGTAAAGGAAAGGAGGGAGGCAAAAATCACTAAATTGTAGCTGACATACTGTCTTGATCTCATTCAGTCACGGATTTAGCTCAAAACCATTCTTTTTCTCTGCCTCCAACTTCGAGTCCTAAACTCTCTATCTATGCCTTCTACGCACTCCCTCTGAAGAGAAAACCGTCACAAATAGACTGGGCTACAGACTTCCTAAAAAGTATAAGTGGTCTTCAAAAAGTTCATGGAAAAATGCCTATTATCTTTTACTTTTCCACAAACTTTTTGAAGTTCCCTCATCTTTTTTGTCACTTGGTTTGTGGTAGTAAACTCCAGTGAGTTAAATAAATGAAATGTGTATCTCAAATCACTGTAGTGATCTGTGAACTTAAAAATTTGTGAATTGCTAGATGGTTAGATCCATTCTGTTAAGTGTGTTCCCCAAAGACTTCTTATTTATGGTTGACTGTCTTTATTAGAGAATGTTTGTAAAATAACGATAATAATAACCATCACCAACATGTGTGGTTTGATGAATATATGCCAGGCACCTAGATACATTTCCACGTTTAGTTTTCTCGATAATATAGTTAGGTGATTTAGGGAGACCATTTATTAGTATTCATTTACTGTGTCCCAGTGGTTAAGAGGAAAATAAAAGTCACTATAACACAGAATATTCACTCATGGCTTCCCACTCAAACAAGCATCATTTAATGTGAGCATCTATCCCAGTGCAGAAGCCAGAGTTTTTGTCCTTTAGTTTTTTGTTAATTGTATCAAACAGCTAGCAATAGAGTGAAAACCAATAGGAAAGAACAGTTATAGATTTTGGGAAAGACACAGATTTCATGAAGTTGATAAAAAAAAAATATGTTCAAATCTCAGGCAAAAGCAGTAACAAATGAGAATCTGGCAGAGATTAGAGTAGCTAACAACTCGGTTGACAGTATATATTCTTCAAAAAGTATAATTTAAATATCCAAAAATTACACTCCTGCTTTAAATGCCAGGTCTCAAGTAAGGATTGTGTATCATGCCATCATTTAATTTTATCCCCCAAAAAATCAAGGAAAAAATTAATATTTGAGGTATTATTTATATATGCTGAGAAATAGAATACCTCTAGGCTGTTAAATATAAATTAGAAAGAATTTGTTTTCATATAGTTTAGCTTGAATTTTTCAAGATGAATTGCCAAACTTTTTATAATTCGCTATTAAATTTTTATGCTAGTTGAAATAGATTCATTTTAAGTGGGTTTTTCTTTCAGTAGCTCAGGTAAGGAGTTTTTTGTTATTTTATTATTACCCGTTTTATATATATGAGGTTTCACATGGCTCCATAATTTGACCAGGATCACAGCCGGGCATGTAGTCTGCAAGATCTAGTCTTGGTCCTAGAAAGTATTGCTTACAAAATTAGTGTTCTAAAAGCATTCTAATAATAACATTTTGAACAATGAATTCAACAAGATGAAAGAGGGAAACTTTAAATCCCTGACTTCTAAAGTTGTTGAAAGTAATGTGGAACTCACTGAATTTATTAATTGGGGACCAGGGTGCCTCTTCCTCTGTAGAAAAATTAAATGCAATTGGCACTGAAAGAAAAAGTTTTCTAAAAGTATATTTAATGGATTATTTCATACAAAGCAAATTTGAAAGATTAGAGAACATCTGGAACCATGAAACCATGTCATTCAAACCCAATGCTACACTCTGTTCAAGTTTATGGACTATGGTATGTGATTGATTACACATACACATTCAAATAAGTGATGCAGAACTGGTGGGAACTCTGGATACAACCTTCTATTTACAGATGCACCTGTAAGGCCTAGTTTTGCAGGTGTACATGCTAATTGCAGCAATGACAAGTTCCTTCATGACATAAACTGCATGATAAATGTGATGTTTGCTGGTCTTCACTTCTTTTAGTTCCAGTTCCTAAAACACATAGCTTTGTCCATTTCTCCTCGGCATACATCTGAGAAATAATAATCTTTCTCAAATTGTTAGTTGTATGTGCCTACTATGCCTAACATCCTTGCCAGCCAGGGTAGGGGGAGAGGGTGATGGAGAAAAGACTATTTTTTATGATCCATTATCCGTGGCACAAATTAAATGCAATTTTGTTAGAAATACAAATATCAAAAACAAGAAATTTCACTGGGGAGAAAGATAGACTTGAATTGAGGAAGTTAGTTGATTGTTAGTCAGTTAGTCTAGAGAATCAACTAAGAATATCAGCCCCCTTCTTAGGAAAAATCAGTGTTAACAGAGAAATTTCATAAACAAAATAAACTATTTTATAATCAAAATGTATTAGCCAGGACCAGTGAGTAAGAAATAGTGACCATCCATCACTGAATAGACATACTTAAGCTAATAACTCCCAAGCATTTACCATGTTTTATGAATTATTCTTTCACAGACATAATTTGCTTTACTCCCTTTCTCTCATGTAGAAATATGAATGCTTCTTACTTCTGAATTCTAGGACAAAATTAAAATAATTGTGTATAGTTGGTAAAGTTAATTATATGGTGATTAATGCTTAGTTGTGCACATTTCCAAGGGTGATGGTACATTATTTAAGCTGAATGTTCAACTATGCACACTCATAAGGATAAAGTTATAATAGTTAAGCTAAGATATCTAAGGTAAGGTTGTGTAGAATGGGTGGATTAGCTTATACACAACTACACAAACACACAATACTTTGAAAGAAAGGTCAAAGAGGTTTTTGAGGAGATAATGTTTTAATGTTTTAATAATAATAGTAATGAAAATTGCAGGCATACCACTGTGGCTCCAGAGTGAGTAAAGAGTGGATGAATGAATGAAACATTTAGTCAACGACTAGGCTACAAGCCTCCAAACGAAACTGAGAAATGCTTAAAGTGTATGAACATAAGAAGATCTTTGAATGAATATTTACGTAAGCATGGAAAACAATGAGCAAACACTTTATCAGAATACATGTGGATGTGCCAACAGAAGTCACCCAAAAGCCCCAACGCTGCAGAAAATGACCTGCAGCATCTGGCCGTGTCTTATCAGCATGGGGAATCCACCTGGGAAAATCATTCTTGTCATTTTTTGTGGAAACTGGAATAATCCTCTCCTCAGCTAGAGACTGGAGTGCTGGCCACAATCACAGTCACTTCATTTGTGAGACTCAACCAAGGAAATGTATGCGTAATACAAATAGCACCTATAGCAAATGTCACTCCACCCTACCACATGTTCAAATTCTAAAACTTACTACAAATGCTGACCACTACGTTAGGCAGCAGAAAGGAATCTATAGTATGTTTATTAAGCTTTCACGTAATACTGAAGTGGGCAGGTTAAGTACGGACAAAACAAGGTAAGAGTTAATTGCCAGGAAAAACTGGCTAATAACTTGGGGGAAAAATAGTCTAAAGGGACTATAAATTAAATGTGTTATTCCTATCATTAACCATATCCACTCATACAATGCTTACAGGTAGGAAAGATGGGAAGATGGAAGCTAGAAAGGTTTTTTCCTCAAAATTAACATGAGTCAAATCTTAATTAAGAGGTTTGCACTTGGGGGCTTTATATTGCCAAAAAATTAAGATATAAGAGAGAATCTTAGGAAGAATAAGAAATAATTTAAAATATGATGACCCCTAGGAAACATTAAAGATGTTTAGGTAAGATAAAGGACAGTACTGTCTTCTGAGATGTTTAACTCCCATTTATTTCAGCATAATATAAAATGAAATACTAGTTTACTGATTTTAGATAGAATAGGCCTCTTTATAACCCTTTTATGGGAGAATGATGTCAAACCCTATGTGACCACAATAAGATACCATTTCACACTCTCTAAGATGGTAAAAGAGATGCACAATAACAAGTTTTGTGAGGATGCAGAGAAACCGGAACCCTCGTACACTGCACCGCTTGTGAGAACTTAAAATGGTCCAGCTGCTTTGGAAAACGATTTGGCAGTTTCGCAAAATTTTAAACATAGAGTTATCACATGACCTAGCAACTCTACCTCTAAATATATACATGAAAGGAGGATACAACAATCACAGTAATACATTGAACTTTCCAAAAAAGAGAACAGAACTGAGGTTACTAGAGGTGCAAAAGGGGGAAGGAGAGAGGGGGTAAGGGAGGAATTAGTAAAAGGCCACGAAAAATGATTACATGGTATAATATTGAATACATTGCTTACCCTGATTTGAGCATCACATATTGCACACAGGTATTGATATTCAACCCTGTGCCCCACAGATATGTACCATCAACTATATTTCAATAAAAAAAGAGAATTAAAGGCATACGTCCACACAAAAACTTGTACATGAATATTCATAGAAGCATTATTCATAATAGCCAAAAAATGGAAAAACCCAAATGCCCATCAACTGAAGAATGGACAAACAAAATGTATATCCTTATAATGGAATATTACTCAGTAATAAAAATGAATGATACGTGCGGCAACATGGATGAATCTTGCAAACATTATGTTAAGTAGACATAAAAGGTTGCAATTTCATTTATATTAAATGTCCAGAGCAGGCAAACCTATAAGACAGAAAGTAGGTTAGTTGGCCTGGAGGGAGTTGGAGATGGGGAATGATGGCTCATGGGCTCAGAATTTCTTTTGAGGGTAATGAAAATATTCTGGAATCAGATAGTGGTGATGGTTGCACAACATTGTGAATATACTAAAAACCACTGAATTGTATACTTTAAAAGGGTGAATTTTATGATATGAGAACTATATTTCAATTTTTTAAAAAACCTGTTTAAATGAGGAGTAACTAAGATGAGGAAAATAGCTATTATGTTTTAGGGAAAGAAATTTTGTCTTATAATGTAAACTTCTACAGTTTATAAAATATTCATTAAAAGGATAGTGTACATTAGCTGTTCCCTGTTCTTTACAAAAGAGGAAATAAGAATGAAAAGAGGAAATTTATGAGATGAATAATACATGGTCTCCGCTGCATGGATTTCCCTGGCCAGTGGAGTAGGCAGGCATGCAGACAAATAATGACACTGCATGAAATACGTGGAAATAGAGAGGAGAGAGGATCTAAATCCAGGTAGTAGGATTAGGGTTTAAGGAGCATCAAAGATAGTATATTTCGTCTGAGTCTTGATGGAAGAATGCATATTCACCATACATGCAGGTGACGGCAGAGCATTTCAAGTTGTAGAAACACATAGAATGACAGAGATCTAAGGGAGCATGTCAGCTTCAGAGATCTGCAAGTCATCCTGATGGGCCAGACTTAAGAGCTTTTGCAGAAGAGCTGATGAGGCTTAAGAAGTTTTGTTCTAACAATGAGAGAAACCATGAGGTCTATTGCATGGTAGATGGGGAATCATCAGTGATGACTGATATTGTCAGTCAGACAGATATTGTTCAAGTAAGTGAAATACTCAGATTTCAATTTAGGTAGATCATGCTGGCAGAAATGTGGGGTAGGGATTGGAGAAATCCAAGACTGGAGACCGGTAGATCCGTAGAGAATAAATGGTCAAGACTGGTAAACAATGAAGCAGTATTAGAGAAGTGGAGATAAGGAGACTAGTTAGAGATACTTAGAAAGGCATCGTGAGCCGAGGGAAGAAGAGGAATTGAGAATGACCCATCTCTTGCTTAGGCAGGAAGAACACCAAGTTTCGTTTGTGTTGTCTGCATTTCTAACAAAATTGTGTTCAAATTGTGATATTGAATTTGAAGTGTCTGTTCCAAATATAGAAATCTAGAAGGTAGAGATTTGAGTTTGCAGTTTGGGGGAGAAAGTCTGGGCTGGAGATGTGAATTGAAGGGGTCATGAGAACATTCCTGAAGTCATGGGAATGAATGAGATTGCCCAAGAAAAACAGATAGAAAAAAAGAGGGAAAGACCAGAAAACATATAAAGCCCAGATTATGGATAAGACAGCATAGCACTCGCATGTGTTTATCACTTTGTCAAGTGAATAAACAAATAAACAATATTTGGTCCCAAGGATAGCCAGTAGGGTGAGGGGGTTAAAATGGGATCAAGGAAGAAAGATGTTACAGAATCTTCTTTTCTAATCATTTGTATATCACAACGAGAAATAAAAATCTTACACAGCATTGTCTGGGCATGCCACTTTTGGAGTTTTCAGCTCAGAGATAACATTGCCAAGGAAATGAGTATGAGTACAGAAGGGACCTGAAGACTGAGTCCTGGTCAGGAAGAGGAGGCAGACAGATCCAGCAACAAAGAGAGAGAAGGCAGCCAGAGTAAAAGGGCTAAGAGCAGACCAGTGTAGTGTTTTGAAAACCAAGTGAAGAAGACGGCAAAGAGATGGTCAGCTGTGCCAAATGCTGCTGCTGTGTCGAGTGAGATGAGGACTGAGAATTTTATGCTGGATACGGCAAAGCAGAGGTCATTTGTGACCTTAATGAGTACTTTTCTGTGGAGTAGAAAGGGAAGAAAGCCAAACTGCAGTGAGTTCAATAGAGAGTTCTGTGAGGGGGTGGAAGAGTTGGGTTCAAGAGAAAGATCCAGGCAGAGAATGAGGAAGTGAAGAACAGAAAACAGACATGGAGTTCTACAATAAAGGGGAGCAGGAATGGGCAGAGCTGGGAAGGGATGTGGAGTCAAGGGAATGATACACACACACACGCACACACACACACACACACACACACACACACACACACACACACGATGAAAGACGTTACAGCATGTTTCTATGCTTTGGGGATGATTTAGTACAGAAATAAAAATGATGAGGCAAAAGGGAAAAGGGATCAGCACGGTTTCACAGAAATCAAGGAGGAACAGGACCTGGTACACAAGCAGAGGGGTAAGAGCCACACGTATCCCCTGGAATAGCAGGAAAGGCAGAGCATGTAGGTCCAGATGCAGGAAGGGTGAGAGATTTGGTGGAATTTAATTTTTCAGATAAGGGGGAAAAAAGAGTAAAAGGCAACTTCCCAAGAACCAGAATAGCTAATTTAATTTCTGCCTAAAAATTAATGTGACATATTCTAAATGCTGACTTAAATGGGACATAGTATTATTATGTAAAAATAATGGCATTATTTTTGTAAAGTAGTTCTAGTCTCTTAGTAAGTGTAAGAACAAAATGCTATAAAATTTGAATATAGGAAGTAGTTGGTTTTTACAAGTACATATCAAATAATATGAAAGCATTTACATTGGAATCCATGTGAAGGAACTTTTAATACAACTGGAAGATTTCTACGGTCAGTTGACTAGCCTGACATTAAACAGGAAGCCATCATTGCAATATTTACTTTAGGAATACATATCCAAACCAAACAAGCTCAGAGGGATACATTTCCTTGCAAAATGAATGGAAAATAAATGGCCTAATAGCTATCTTCCCAGTAATAGTATATTTTCTCAAGTCGCTTTTAAATAAATAATTACAATTTATTTTATATAGGAGGCATTCAAAATTCCTTGTCGACGAATACACGAATGGATGAATAAACTTTGAAGAAATATTAAGGAACTTTCTGGATCCTATGAATGGTTGAATTATTCTTCCATACATAATTTACCTCCCCTTCTAGATTGCCTGTTTGGGTCCTAAAGCAGCAAAAACAGTTTTATAAACTCTACATCCTTTAGCTTTTGTAGAAAAAAATATATATAAAGGATATATTGATCTGAATAGAGTCACATTTTTACTAGATACTGGAAAAAGGTTTGAGCAGGCAAGGCGATAGAGATTTCAAAAGGCATTTAGAAGATATTTTATTTTCTAAATTTAACACTGAATGAATGATGGATAATGATGGTGTCATTGTCACTCTTCGTGTTTTCACTGACTAGTTTTGCAACTAGATTTTTTTTTACAGTTAGTGATTAGGTTTTCTATACTCTAAACAAGGAAGTCGGGGTACTATTTCTACCTTATGAGGTGATGATGTTGCTTAAATGACTTGGATTTTTATGCCCAATAGGGAAAGTAATATTTAAATATAGTCCTTTGTACATAGTGATAGTCGATAAATATTTGTGGATTTGGTTTAAAGATTGTAGCTATTTCACGTGAAGTAATAAGTGTTTAACATACTAAACTATCAATAAAAGAATGAGTTGGAAAATAGTTGCTATAAGATCAATTGGGGACAATACTATGATTATCTATGAACAAATTCTGACCAATGGATCAGATATCTTACTACTTATTCAATTTTTTAGAAAAATAGAATTATTTTTTATTCTAATAAATGCAAAAATATTAAGAAAAAAAATATCTCTGGGATTCCAAAAGCCTATATTCTAGCTTATATAAGAGCTGGATCCATTTTTACCCCTTGACTCCAAATAAATGTGTCATAAATGTTAGTTGGAAGGAAAACAAGCAAACTTAAGAAATAATCTTTCCTTACCCTCAGACATAAAAAGTAATTGCTTTTTTTTTAACAGGTAGTCACTTGATTATAGGCCATAATCATTTAACAAATAAAACCTTTTAAATTTTTGTAGTAAATTTAAGTCCTATTTTATACTTGAGAACATGTTTATTGAAGTCATGAACTTACTTTTGGAATTTGAGTATAAGCAAAAAGATAATCCATAAATTGCTAATTATTCTTTCCTGCTAGGTCTTTGAACAAAATGGACACATTATTTTAGATTAATTGCTTAAAATAGTCTCAATCTGAAACCCCATACTGATAGTTATACGGTCATTTAAATACAGAATGTTTAGGGCCGGCCCGTGGCTCACCTGGGAGAGCGTGGTGCTGACAACACCAAGTCAAGAGTTAAGATGCCCTTACCAGTCATCTTTAGGAAAAAAAATAATAATAAATAAATAAATAAAGAATGTTCTTCTTAAAAATTATGTATATTGCCATCCTCTACTCAAGGGCTAAATGTTGTTTTTAATATTTTTTTTTTTTTTTTTTTTTTTTTTGTCGTTTTATTGTGACCGGCACTCAGCCAGTGAGTGCACTGGTCATTCCTATATAGGATCCGAACCCGCGGCGGGAGCGTCGCCGCGCTCCCAGTGCAGCACTCTACCGAGTGCACCACGGGCTCGGCCCATAAATGTTGTTTTTAAAATAAAAAGTACAATTACTTGAAACAAATCTTAGTGACTCTGATTCTGGTGGTCCTCTTCAAATGCACTTAAAAAGTCATTTGTGGCTTTGGCTTAATTTGCTGGATTTTTAAAATGTTAAGCTTTTTTTAAAAATTGTAATCATTTCACAGGGTGTTAAAATATGAAGAGTTTGCACAGGAATTCATGCCAAATTATATACCCGTCTTCACTCTTCACTTTCCTTCGCCAGGTAAATTATTACTTGGCCTTCTTGCTATCACAGGTAATGTATATTTTCACATAACATACAATGTACCATGTTAGAGAACTGGAACTTGATGACTTCAGATGAATAGGGGTATCTGAACTGTTCAAATGAATGGGGATGTTTGAATTGGCAAGTTTTTAAACTAATGTAGTCCTTACACGGTGTGTATTTGGCTTGGCAGGTTCCTATGTGTAGACTTCTGGGTTTGCGTAACAGTTCTATCCTTTTGATACCATGAGCAAGGACTGTCTTTTTTACTTGTTTTATTGACTCAACACCAAAATTATATTTACAACAGAACTATTGATCGGAATAAAATGTGGATGGTGTATCAGAATACTTTCAGCTGAAAGTAACAGAAAGCCCAACTCAAACTAGCTTAAACAATCAGGTATTTATTGGCTCAATTAACTGGAAGAAGAGAAGGGGGGCAGGCCTTAGGGTGAGTTTATTCTGAGGCTCTCACTCATTTCCCTGCTCTTAACAGAAGCTCATCTTCAGGGTAATAGCAAAACAGCTGCAGAAGAATCCTGAAAACATTCAAAGAGGGTTACTCTGAAAATGTAACCTCTTCTTACAATGATGAATCTTTTCTCAGAGGCTCATTGAAAAGCCCTCCTCACGTTAACCGGGTCATGCATTGTCTTCTTCACTAATCACTGGCTCTAGGGATGGGCTTGGCCTTAGATACACCAGAGCCATCCCTGGAGCCAGCAGTGAGGTCAGGTCTTCTTGAGGCCCATGCAGTGTGAGACAGTGAAAGGTGTTTGCACAAGGTCCGAGTATTGTTAGAAGACGGAAGGGAGAGGTGAATGCCTTTGCAAATGGCGATTGGTGGTCATGTATAAAACACAGCCCTCCAGAAAGCAAAAGCAAATTTAAAAATGGGCATGACAACACTCTTATTTTGTAGCTTTAGAATTTTTCAGAGTCGGGAGATTTTTGCAATCCTGTCTTTCATATTTGTGATGCATGTTCAAACTTTTTGTTGAAAGAAAGGGGTTATATACCAGGTTGATCATTCTGTAAGCTGCTATTTTTTTAAAAAGTTTGTAACTTTGGAAATGATATCAAACATTCTCTTAACCTCCCCTATTTGTTACTGTGTATTTCAGATTATGTATTTGCTAACCTTTTATTCAACCAAATATTAACAAGCACTTCCCAAGTGCTGTTTATACTTTTATCATACATTCTTGGCACACATATAGTTCAGATAATTGGTGGAGGAAGCAGAGATGTGCTGGGCTACTTGCTAATAGGAGTGAGTGATTAATTGTGACAAAATAAGATATACACAAACTGTTGTTCTATTACACCTTATACTTATATCTTGATTTTGTTCCTACACTAGCTAGGTTCAAACTTCAAACTAATATTCATGCTTCACTTGCCACTTGATTTAAGTGTAATCTTAACTGATGCTTCTGAAACCAATAATATGTTAGATATCCATCTTACGACCACCTAAAAGAAGTTCTTGAGCTCTATGAACTTATTTCTTCACTGATAAAAAGGAAAAAGAACTATCTCACTGAATTGTGGGAAGGTTTAAATGAGATGAGCTATGTAAAATCCTAGAGTAATGTCTGACATAAAGTAGTCCCTCAATAAAGGTTAAGCAACTCTTGCGAAATGCCTGTTGATGGAGACTCCCAATTAAAGAAGCGATCATTCTAAGGAGATATCCTTTAGTTTTATGGTATTACAAGACTGTGTGTGTGTGTGTGTGTGTGTGTGTGTGTGTGTGTGTGTGTGTGTGTGTGTGTGTGTGTGTGTGTGTGTGTTTATTAAGGGCAAGAGTAAACAATATAGAAACTGATATAGTTTATTAGTTTACAAAGTTTAGTAGGCTAGAAATCCTTTTTGCAAATTTTCTACCACAAAATAAATATCATGTGTAGCTAGTATGACCTGCTCCACAAACCCAGTGAATAAGAACAATTACTCACATGTCTTATTTTGTCCTAATTAATCATTCAGTCAAAACAAACCTTATTACTAGATAGTCTAGCATATCCTCTTAGCATATCCACCCATCTCCATCCCCCGTCTCCATTTACAGAGAACCTCCAGGGATTGCTCAATCCCAAATTGGTCAATCCTTGCCCAGAGACCAAAGAGAGAGTCAGCCTACTGTCCCCATTGTTTCTCATAGCCACAAAGTGTCACTGTTGAAATTCATTCCCCATAGTTCCTCAGGTCCCTGTTAACTAACCCTTGCTGGGCTGGTCCAAGCCCCTGAACTGGCTTCAGGGATGCCTCTCACTTGGATTTCTAGAGTAGAATTCTCTTTATTCACAATACCCTGCTCAGTCTTTATTCCCTAAAAATATTATACCACATCTGGGCAGCTGGGTCTTGAGAGGCTTCTAACCTAAACCTCAAGCAGGACAACACTAGTCCTCCCTCACAGCAGCACTTAGAATTTTATCCTGAGCCTCGATGAGCCAAGACCTTCTCCTTTCCAAAGGAAACTTTGTTCCCAGGCATCCCATTGCCCTTCTCTGTTGCTGCGTCTTGGTCGGAATCACCTAGTCTTTCCCGACATACCCCTCTAACTCCACATTTCTGAGAGTATGTCTTGGTCCCAATCTCACTGAGGCTCCTCATGCAAACTGCACATCAGGGTTTTTAAAGAGTGATAATATGGAGCGAGTATCAAAAGGACTCAATCCTGGACCACTGGTGCCTGCTCACCCTATATGCACATAAGTAGGGGAACCACTTTTAGTAGTTTGATATGGCTGCTGTAAAAAATTGCCACCAATTTATTGGCTTAAAACAACATGAATTTATTCTCATATAATTCTGGAGATCAAGGGTCCAAATTGAGTCTCACAGGGCTAAAAACAGCATGCCTGCAGGGCTGGTTCCTTCTGGAGGATTCATTCCTTCCCTCTTCCAATTTCCAGAGGTTGCTGGCATTCCTTGGCTCGTGGCCACATCCAATCTTTAATCCACATCCAATAACATCTATACCCAGTCTCGATTTCCGTAATCACATCCCCTACTCCTAACTTTAGCCCTCCTGCCTCCTTCTTATAAGGACCCTTGTGATGCATTGGAACCTCCTGGATATTACAAGCTAATGACCCCATTGCAAAATGCTAAACATAATTACATCTGTAAAATCCTGTTTATCAGGTATGGTAACATATTCACAGGTGCTGGGGATTGGGATGTGGACATCTTTGGGGCCACTCTTCTGTTTACTACACACTCAAGTAATTCTTCAGACAATAAAGTTCTAGTTCAGAGGGACTTTCTGTTTCTGACCTATGCATAGTGAAAGGAAGCAGAATTCTTAAATCTGTGTCTCAATGGGCATTCCCCTTAAAATCCACATTAACCAGCATCCTTACTTGCATCTTCTCAGTTGCATGGTACAGTTAGAAAATACATTAAAACCTTGGTGTTTCTTTATCCAATAGGTTACTAAATAATATACTAGAGGGAGATATGGTCAAAGGTGATTTGAATATAAAATTCAAAACTTGCAGTTGCCAAAGTCTATCCTGAGCCTCTCCTACTAATTGCTGGACTTTCCTGAAACCCAACAATCAGATTGTCCCTTATAGTTCTCTGCTTGGGTTCAAGCCTGTCTACCTTTGAAAGACAAACTGTCATGTAGGTAAAACTGTTTCAGCTGGGCACCAAAGGACACTGCCATGAGCTGTATCAAGCAACATGCCTACCTCAAAGGTTTTACTGACTTTATTTTCTTTCTAACTTTGTTTTTAATTCAACAAATAAAAATCAGACATATTTATTATGTACAACATAATTTTTTGAAATATGTGTACATTGTGGAATGGCTAAGTAAAGCTAATTAATGTATGTGACTTTATATTTTTATCTTGACTCATCTCTGAACAACAAAAATGATGAATGTAATCCAGTTGCAATATCCACTCCACTTAAGTATTTAACTGCAAAAATTCCCAACTATAAAATAAGGGGGAGTATCATTTTTAGTCATCTAATATGAGCAGTTTATCCATTAGTAACTTCATCAAAAAGTAACAAGAATACCAGATTGAACTTGATGACATTGCCAATAATTGTCTAGTATTTTACATATAAAAATGGTAATTTTATATGGTTCAACATAATATAAAGTCTGTTAATGGTAACATTACAAACTCCAGCAGCATTCACCTGAAGCTGTACAAGGGACGACTGGTGACCTTCCAGGGCACATTCCTCCTTGCTCACCCCCACCCCCAGTATATGTTGGTGTGTTGAATATCTTCTGTTTGCCTGACCACACTCATTGTCCACCCTACTCTGTGATCCTGGGGTGTTGACCTGCATGGATTGGTCTGGCCCTATGGCATTCAGTTGGGTTAAAAAAGCAGATCAGAGGCAGGAGGATAGTGAGATAGAGGTGTTTATCCACCTCCTCCTACTCCACTAGCCATCCCTGGTTATCTGAATCCCTCCCTAATGGCCACAGCTCTTGTCAGACACTCTACAAATAGCTGCCCTCAGAGTTCTGGCAACTTCTCTTTCCCTGCTCCTTCAGTCCTGGGAGAGGTGATGGCAGTCTGCTGCTGCTAGTTCTGGGGTTCTACCTAATCTCTTATTTTTGGTTTCTTTAAACCTTTCCACACTCTTATAAATAATCCTTTTATACAATTTGAGCATACTCTCAGTTTTCTTCAGAAATACTGACTAAAACACTTAATTACTCAAGCCAGGTTCTCCAAAGTAGTAATTCTCACACATGAAACTGCATTTCATTTTGTGGGTAGCACTTCTCCAAGCACCCCTGGAACCAGATAGAGGGTGAGGGGTTGGGAAGGGTATTCCAGGGTGCAGACCTAGCTGAGCCCACATATGAGTGAATGGGCTTCAGGTGAGCCCAACCCCCAGCCTTCAAGTCTTCCACCTGAGAGCCTAGATATAGTGGGTTAGAGACCCTGCTGTACCCTATCTGGGTTCCTGACCCACAGAAACCATGAGAGATGAAAACTTACTACTGTTGCTTTAAGCCACTAAATTTTGAGGTAATTTGTTACATAGCAACAGCAACTACTATGCTTGTCCTTCCTCGTGTCTATCATCTGAGGACCTCTCAACTGCCTCCTCTCTACATCATCTTGGACACCTGTGAGAAGAGGCACCAGCATTCACTGAGCCCAGGCTCACATAGGACCAGGGTGACTCATTTCTCCTGTTTTCTAGATCTTTCCTGGCAAGACTTAACAGTATAACACAGTGGTAAAGAGAGCAAACTTTGTAGCTAAGCTATATGGCTTTGAGCACTGGCTCTGCCACTTACTAGCTGTGAGACCTTGGGCCAATTATGCAATCTCTACACGCTCAGTGTCCTCATCTGTAAAATGGTGATAACAATAACATATGTCTGACAGGGTTATCAGGAGGAGTAAATGAGGTATTATTTTTAAAACTCTTAGAAGAGTGCCTAGAATAGAGAAAGTGTGACATACTGTTAAATAAGATAATGCAGCTTGCATGCAGTGTGCCAGAAAATGACCATTTTCCTCACAAGCAAAGCAAAAGAATTGGTTAGACTCACTGAATCCAGAAAACCTTATGGATGGCCTTAGAAATCTAGTCTATCCTAAAGTGTTTCATTTAGTATAACACATTAACTGCTTGATATAAGCACGTGATTTAAGTATATAAAAATGTTGTTTTTGGTACGGTGGCTTTTTCTGTGGCTTTCTGAAGTATAATTTTGAATCTCTTTACATTGACTCTAGCTTCCTTCTCTGCTCCCTCATACTTCTTGAGGAAAGTATATGAGGTCTGGTGTATCAGGCAGGATCCCATAGGAAACATACAGCACTCTCCAACTGGGTGACAGGGGAGAGTTTACTTGGGGGGCTATTTTTAAAAGGTGGACAAGATTGAAGACAGCCAGTAGCAAAGGCAAGTACAGCTAGCAATGGGATGACCTCCCACAGGCTGGAAGGCAGGAGCAGCTCCGTGGAGAGGGCTGACTTAAAGTAACTTCAGTAGAAGGACAGCCAACTGGGGATGACCCAGCTGGGAGGTTGCCAAGTATCTGGTTATTTGTTGCTGTGTAAAAACCACCCCCAAACTTTATTAGTATAAAACAATAACCACGTATTATGCTCACAATTGTGTGGGTCAGCAATTCTGCAGGGCCCAGCGGGGGGATGATTGTCTCTGCTCCAGGATACCTTTGCCTCAGCTGGGTGGGTTTGAACAGCTGGAGATGTCTGGGACAGCTTGACAGGCCTCTTGGGCCTTGATTCTGCTGTTGGCTGGCTTCCTTGGTTCTTCTCCATGATACATCTGCCAGGGTTGGAATGTCCTCTAAGACTGAGTCTTCACTCACATATTTGCCTGGGAGGGCTGGAGCAGCGTGGGGATGGCTGGCATTGCTCTCTCTGCACAGTCTCTGCCTAGGGCTGGCTTCGTATGGCTCCCTCTGGAGGGCAGTCACAGAGCAGTCAGACTTCTCTCATGGCAGCCCAGAGCTCCAAGAGTGAGTGCTCCAAGTGACCTGACTAGTGGGGACTGTAAGGTTCTTTGCGATGACCTAGCTTCAGAAGTCCCAAAATGTCACTTCCACTGCACTCACTTGCTCAATCAAGCAAGTCACTTAGACCAGTCCAGTTTGAAGGGGATAGCAAAACTAGACTCCCCCTCTCAATAGGAGTAATAGCAAAGCATTTGCTACCATGTTTAGTCTATGACATCAAGTTAATAAAGATTCTGAGCTCACTCTCCTCCTGCCCTAACATCTCTTGCTGATGCTCCCCATATTAGTCTGTTACTGTTGCTTATAACAAAGTACCTAGAACTGGGTAATTTATTAAAACATGAATTTTTTGGCTTATAATTTCAGGGGCTAGGAAGTCCAAAGTCCAGGGACCACATCTGGTGAGGGTCTTTTCTGGTGGTGTCTTTACAGCAATGCAGGGGTCTCACATGGCAGAAAATGGTGGAGCAGAGAGAGAGAGCTCCTTGTACACTCTCCTTTTAAAGCCCTCAGAACCACGCCCACAACCACCATTGAATGAGTAACCTGACCTCCTCACCAAGGACCCCCTTTCAATGATCACAAAAGGACTTCCCACCCTCACCAGTTACAGTGGGGGCCAAGTTTTAATACCATAAACCTTGGGGTACATAACTTAAGCTTCAGTGAGTTTGGAGGAGACATTCAATCCACAGCATTCTGCCCCTGCCCCCTGCAAATTCATGTCCTTTTCACATACAAATATATTCATTTCATCCCAAAAATCTTTTTTTTTTTTTTTGCCACAAAAAGTCTTAATACATTTTAAAAGACTAGGATAATAGAGAATATGTTGTCCAACCACAATAACAGAAAGAAATTTAGAAAATTCACAAATGTGTGGAAATTAAACGCTCTCCTAAAGAAACAATGGGTAAAAAGAAAAATCACAGGGAAATCACATGTGGTGGTGAACTCCTGCAGTTTTTGTTTGTCTGGAATATACATTATTTTTCCCTCATTTCTGAAGGATAGCCTTGGCTGGCAGTTTTTTTCTTTTAGTATTTTGAATATATCATCCCTAAGCCTGTGGGCCTGTAATGGAAGATGCAGCCTCCAAGATCTCTCAAATGCCTTCGAGGTTTTTTTACCTTCTCTTGATAATCCCTTTCTTTTGTACTAATCTCCTTAGCAAAATGGTTGCTGGGCTGCACCATTCCATGCTCTCTGCTTCTCTATCACATGGCCAGGCTGCAAATTTTCTAAATCTTTATGCTCAGCTTCCCTTTTAAATTCTGGCTTTATATCATGCCTTTGCCACCATCACTCAATATAAGCTGTTACAAGTAGCCATGTAGCTTCCTGAATGTTTTGTTGCTTAGAAATTTCTTCCACCAAATATCCTGGGTAAGTACTTTGAAGTTCCATATTCCATAAAACTTTGGGGCATGAACAGAACGCAGCCAAGTTCCTCGCAAGTCCATAGCAAGGATGATCTTTGCCCCAGTTTCCAATAAACTCCTTCTTATTTCTAAGACCTCCTTAGAATGGTCTTTACAGTCCATATTTCTAATAGCATTCTTGTCACCACCATTTAGCCAGTCTCTAAAACATTCCAAACCTTCCCTGGTTTTCTTGTCTTCTAAACTTCCACCAACATCTAGGCTTTTTCTAGCCTGACCCTCCAAATTCTTCTAGACTCTCCTCAATACCCATTTCCAAAGTCATTTCCACATTTTCAAGTATTTCTTATAAGCAACACTATACTTCTCTGGTACCAATTTTCTGTATTAGTCCATTTTTATGTTGCCATAATAGAATATCTGAAACTGGGTAATTTATAAAGAAAAGAGGTTTACTTTGCTCATGATTCTGGGACAGCTGTATCTGGTGTGGGCCTCAGGCTGCTTCTACTCATGGTGGAAAGTGGCAGGCAGCTGGCGGTGCAAGATCACATGGCGAGAGGAAGTGAGAGAGGGAAGGGGAGGTGCCAGGGTCCTTTAGACAACCAGCTCTCTCAAGAACTAATAGAACAAGAACTCACTCACACACTCTCTGCCCGCCCCCCCCGCCCCCGCCCTGGGTGCTATTCATGAGAGATCAGACCCCATGATCCAAACCACTCTCAACATTGCAAAGTTGGGGATCAGATTTTGACATGAGCTCTGTGGGACTGGGGGGGACAACATATCCAAACTCTATCATTCCCTGTTAACCAAGCCAGCCAACAGTCAGATGGCAAAGGAGCTGGTTGATGTTGTCCTTATAGATCAGCCTTCTGGGGAGTAGCGTAGGATGTGGAGAGACAAATAGAATATATTGAGCATATCCAGTGACTCTCCTAATCCTCAAATGCTTGTCTTAGGGCTTTCAAACATTGTGTCAGATTATGAAGCAGTATGTTCTTGATAACAGGAACGACCACCTGGAGAGAATGGCACAAGCTCTCCGTTATATACAGTTGTATTCCCATGATGGTACCTTTCACTCTTGCAGTTTTAATCAGTATTTATATAGAGCTTTCATTTGGGCTAGAATTTCATTCCCAGAATGTACCCACCATTTCTTGTACTTCAGTTTCCCAACTACAAAAAATCACTTTTCCCAACATGTCAGTCTCTATCAGCGAGCATGCTGAGGCTTGGGACGCAGTGCTCGTGTACCTGAGGAGACTAGCAACATCAAATACAGCATGTCTACATCCACTGTGAGCTCAGTTTAAAATTAATAAATTTAAAATATATGTATATATTTTTGGTGGGAGGAGGAGAACGGTAGAGTCTCAGGTGAAGGACTTAAAAGTCATACTCTATGTCCTCTTCTTTTTGGTTTATCTTAGGGATGAAATAGTTAACACCTTCTGCTAGCAAAGTCTAGTAAAAGTAACATCACATTCTACTTTTTTAGAATCTTTTGCTAACAGTTGAATATTTGCCCAATGATTTAAGACATCTTGTAGTCACATTTGAAACAAAGTTGCATCACAGTTTTCTTGATTCCCCAAACCTGATAGAGTTTGTTTTTCCTGAACTATCCACATACTTCTGACAATAGGTGATGCAGAGCACATTCATATTGCAATAGAACTTCGGCCTCTCCTTGTCCTGGGACTAGGTGATTCTAAATAGTGGGCAGTGGGAATATCCTCGTGTAGGAGAGAAAAATTAATTATTTTTCTTCATCCATCACAAGGATCATAGCTGACACTCCTATAATAAAAGAAAAGCATAACAAATTTATTAACGAGGTTTTACATGACACGAGAGCCTTCAGAAATGAAGAACAAAGACCCAGAGATAACTGCATTTTTATGCCAAGTCTCATGAAGGAAGTGGATGGCTGTGGAGAAACACAACTGAACTGAAGGGGGATGCTCTAACGGTAGTAAACTGAGGGGGAGCCCAGCAAAGCCTATCTGTTCGGATTCCTCTTTGTCTCTCTGTATAGCATTTCTTTCCTCCAGGTATAAGGTAGGCGCCTGTCACATGAGGGTTTTATGGCCTATGTTCAGGGGAAGTAGATCAGAGAGTGACCTTTCTGGCCAGCTCTCACACAGAAAGCCAGAGGAAGGTCAGAATGGCCTTCTTGTTTCTGAGGCCCTCCCAATCTCCTTCAGTTCAAAGTACTTGGGGGTAGCATTTTCTGAGCCCCAACACTTGTGAGTCCTGCACCAGGGTAGCTACCAAAAACTTAATGATAAACAGAATGGGCTCTGAACCAGATAAAGATATCCTACTGACACCAAACTAAGTATATCCTTAACTCAACTTCCCCTTAGATGGATCCTCCAAATGCCTGTTATTACTAGAGAAGTCTGAGGAAGTGTTGAGGTTGAGTCAGTTGTCTTAATCAATCAGCAGTTAAATGCACACAACCATATAGCCACATTGCTAGGGACCTGCCCAGAGACTCCGAAAGGGTCTTGCAAGTGAAGGATTCTCACAACTTCTACAGCTTTCAGGTAAATCCACCTAAGCCCTTTTTGCTGATAATTTTCCTCAAGGGAGCCACTGCTCTTCTCTGCTTATGTGTCTAGGTTAGGGACACCTTGATTCAACTTGACAGATCTGCCCCCCCCCCACCCCCATGCTAAATCATGGGGAATAAGGACACCTGCTTTAGTTCCTCTCCTCTAGAGGTTCAAGGATCTTTATGCAGATTAATCCAACTTCACCTCAGGGTCCTTCCTTTTCTCACCAGGGGCCTCAGGGAGTGGCAACCTTTTTTTCAACCACAATTCCCTTCTTCAAATGAGGGAAATTTTCCTAATTCTACATCTATATAACTAAAGTTAGAATATTGTCAAAAAACAAAATTTCAACAACTTAGTTTAAAGGTTTAATTGGCTTTTATTAGCAGTTCACGAATTGGGCAGCATCCCATATAAAAATTTAGAAAAGTGTTCCAATGAGCTGGGCAGAGGAGGTGGACTTTATAGATAGAAGAAGGCAGAAAGCAGAAATAAGACAAAAAGATCAGTCATTACAAAGTTACTTTCCTTATAGAGTTACAACAGTGGGGACTTCCTTATTAAGCCAGCTCAGGTAAACTGGGGCCCTTCTGATTGGTTGCTGTGAATCTCCTGTTTTTTGTTTTTGTTTTTGTTTTCGAAAACTGGCCTGTTTGAGGATTTTCCAGTTTTTTAAAAGTTTTAGTTTGATTGTGTGGCACTTAGCGTGAGTGACTCTATTTTGGTTTGGTCAGTTGGGGCCTAGTGCAGGAGCTTAGTCCAAAACACTTGGCCTCCCATAAATTTTACTTAACAATATAATGTTCAGAATTGACAAATGCTATGAATAAAAATAAAGCTGCATTTTGCAAAGGTGTGACTGTATGTCCTATTTCCTTATGTGATCTAAAAGACCTCTCTGAGATGATATATGAGCAGAGACCCAAATTAAGTTAGAGGATAAGCTATATAACTATTTGGGAGGAGATATAGGTTTTTCCAAGGCAGAGAGGACAGGTGTGAAAGCCCTAATTTTGGAGAATCAAATTACAAAATTCTTAATAACAATAAAAGTTGTTAATGAGTCACAAGAACAGCAAATAAGACTTTAAAAACATTGTTTATTCATGCATTCAATAAATAATTAGTGAGTCCTATTATGTTCCTAGGGATACTGCTATGAACACAAGGTCCTAGAGGCACACAACTAAGACTAGCATGAATAAGACACACTGCCTGCCCTGCAGAAGCTCATGGACTGATATAGAAATAAATTTCAAATAAATAGGGGATTGTAATACAGTGTAATGTGTGAGCGAGTGTTGCAAGATTACCTAAGAGGGACACCTATGTAAGCCTTGGGTAGGAGGGGGGGCCATGTAGGGGGCTTGGGAGGGTGAGCTTCCTGGAGCATCTAACCTCTAAATTGAATCCAGAGGAAACAGTAGGAGTCAGCCAGAAGCCAGGGTGACAGAGCAAATTTCAGCCATGTACAAAGTCCTGGAGAAGAAACAGTGTGCTGCACTTAAAGAATGTGGCACTGTCGCCTCTGTGGTAAGCCAGAATCAAATAGCAAATGGCTTTGCAGGTCCTGCTGAGAAGTTTGTCCTATACCCAGAGGTCAATGTGGAGACACTAATGAGTTTTAGTGGGGAAGTAACTCCATGAGGCTTGCGCTTTAGAAAGATCCCTCTTCCTGCAGCATTGAGAAGACATGGGTTCACAGTTTTGGCGGTGGAATGGAGAAAAGGGGACAGATTTAAAAGTCATGATGTGAGGTCAATCTTCAGGATTCCATGATTGGTCGGAAAGAGAGAATTACAAAATGAATTATTCATACCAAAGAGAGAGAGCTGACTTCAGAGGATGAGTTTGGAGTCTCTTTTGAATGATATCCTTGAAGAGTTTGACAAGGAGAGGGCTACAAGTCCCTCCATATAGTTATTCTCTGACTAAGACTTATTGAGTGCCAACCATGTGCTGGGCACCGTAATTGCTACTGTGCATTTATTATATCACTTAACAGTCATGACAAGCCAATGTGGGCTATTGTCATTCCTGTTACAGAGAAGCAAACAGGCATTGAGCAGGTGAGTAAATTGCCCATGGTCACACAGCTAGAAATAGAAGGACAATATAAATTTCCAATCTAAAAAACAGTCCCATTATTTTATAACCCTTCCTTATTTTACCAAAAAATAAGTCCCATTACTTTATAACCTTTTTTTATTTTACCAAAAAAGAAATATATTTACCACCATACCATAGGTGGAATGACTTTTGGCTATTTAAAATAAAAAAATAAATTCACTGTCAGCATAAAATAAATAAACCAGAATGTTGTCACTACAGACAAGATGCAAAAAGACTGATGCAGATTCTGAAAGCATTCCGAAGAGGAATTTCCCAAAATGTTTTCAGCAAAGGCAACATAGTTTGTAAAAAATACATGGCCTTCTAAGGTAACTATTTTAAAGAGAAAATCACTAGCATTAATAAATTGTAGCGTTTGAAGACATAGGACATTACTGAAATGTTTTTCTGCTTCACAGGAAACTATTAGCCATAATACGAAAGTGACTATGCAGGCCTTACTGTCATGCTGGAATGGCTTGTGTAACATTTCTAATTCATGCATTACCTCAGTGATTTGATAGCCAAGGGAGAATAAAAACAAATGAACTTGAAGGAATTGGGGCCTGTTCTGTGGATGTAGTTCCTTCTTTCTATTGATTTATTGACTGCACTTCTTGGGAGTGCCATCATTTAAAGACAACATTTTCTGTAAGCACAGCTGGATTTTTTATTCTGGAACTCCCAGATTGGAATGGGTGCAAGTTATTCCCTTTCAGTATCTTCTTAAGTTTCCTATAAGGAAGGGATGAGAAAATTGAATCGCTATGACTGTATCTATAAAGAATGAAGTTTTGGCTTCAACCAGCTCTCCATACAGCCTTTGGTTTATTTTTAAAATGTAGTATTTTCAAGACATGTATCAAAGTTGAGGCAAAATTTTTGCACAACTTGTAGGGTACCTAATTTTGGGGTCTTGCTTGAGTTTTAATTGATTTTATTAAATTGTAAAATGCTGATTTTTTAAAAAAGAATTGATTCAAAGAAGTTTACAAAGGCTACTCCTAAATGATAAAAATTAACTCCAGTTGTGAAGTTCATTCTTTCTCTCTGGTATGATAATTAAATCACACTTTTCCCTACATATTTGGGAGGCGGGCTCCATAATTATGTCTAGAAAGCTATTTGATACTTTTGAAATGAGACTCTGAGCATCAGCTAAAATTTTTTTACCTATACTTTATAAAGGAAAGGCAACTATCTTTAAACTAGAAATTCAATATCAGCAAACCTGTGTTTCTGGAAATTTTCTTTTAAAAACACACATCTTTGTTCCTTCAATTTTTAAAGAGTCTATTTTAAATGACCTACTTTTAAACTGGTTTTTAGTTAAGTGTGTCACACCTTGATGCATTTGACTTAAAAGTGTTCCACTCCTTGCTATTTCTCTCTAAACTCATTATTTTATTTTTAGTCATACTGACCAGTGTAGGATATTTTGTCTAGAGAATGGAATCTCTTCTTCAATAGAAAAGTGGATGGATGAGAGGAATATAGATTTGTTCTGGCCATGAGTGTTTTTTAATGTTATTTTATGTTTCTGTGAGTGGTTAATATTATTTATCAATAAAAACAACATAACTCCTCTGTTTAACATACTCTCCACGTGCAGGTGAAAAGGCAGCGAGGCATTTTGAGAGCTCCTTAGATTGATCTGCTTCTTAGATAGGACATCAAAGCATTATCAACAGATGGCTGTCCACCCCATTTGTAAAAGTCTCTAGGGAAAATCCTGCAGTTGTTTACATCCCTTTGTCAGAAAAATGTCTCTAGTATTTGTCCAAAACCCCTCATATTTTAATGTAAGTTTATTTCCTTTCTCTGTGACCTTTGCTGATATGAAGAGCAGCTGCTTACCACCCTCTGTGTAATGTCTTTTCACATGGATCAGCCTTTGTATATCAAACTGAATTTCCAGCTGCTACTTGGGTAGAAAACCCTATGTTTGATTTGGGACAGGGAATGCTGTGTACTCACTGGAATCAGTGCACTATTAACACAATGTTATTATTTATAAGTTGGCTCTGTCCTTTAAATTGAGAATCAGTATCTGATTTAAGCTCACACATTTAAAATATTAGGCTGATCCCTACTGTGCAACAACTTGAAATAAGTACTCCAGTACTATCAGCAGAAAACTGCCCTTTCAAATGAGCTTAGCTCTGCTAAGTATAAAAGGTTATCTTACTAACTGTGATGGCTTACACAGACCACTAAAAGAAACAACTCTTCCTAAAAGATTAGTTACTAATCTTTAGGAAGAAATATGTAATCATATTTACATACAATACACAGAAGTACTATCAAGATACTTTAGGAGAACATCCACAGTTCTTTTTAAGTTGGCCCAACAAATATCTACTGAACACATGCCATGTCCCAGTCCTTGTGCCTTATTACAAGGTGTTATTCTAGAGGTACTCTTAAGATGGCCTCCATGATTCCCATCTCCTGATGTCCACATCCCAGTGTGATTCCCTTTCCTTGTGTGACTGGCTTCCAAAAAATAGAGCATGGCAAAGGTGACAGGACATACGTGATTACGTGTGCACTATCATGTGATTATATGACATTAGCTTGTAGTCCCTGTTACACTTCTCACCATGTAACGGAGACAAAAAAAGGATTACTCAAAGCACCATGAATGCGATGAGAAGCCCAAAGGAACTGCACCTCAGCAACTCCTCTGTTAGAAGGAGAAAACTGGGGTACAGCAATCATTCAAAGTTAGCTTCTGTTTTTTATTGCAAAGACAAGGAAGTTTCACAAGAAAAATCAGTTGGTTCAATTATTACAAAAGGACACAAAGACATGGCAGTGTTACAAAAGTTATCTATGGCTAAGTATAGCTTAAACAATGGAAACTAGTAACATCAGTAAAATTAATGATGTGACATTCCAAAGTACAATTTGTGAAAAGCTAAGTTGGTCAAACTGCGATCATTATGTAAGTATAACCTCTCCTTAAGTGATATAAGCAAAAGTTGCATTCTTAAGATAAAATCTAAGTATTATTATCTCTAAAGTTTCCACCAACAGACAACTTGCCCCTAGCAAACATTTTTTCACATCTTTACCTTCAGCAATTTTTAAAATCTCTCAACAGGATTGGTATGACAACTATCTGTTAGCTCTAGAATCATTAATGCATACAATCCCATACCTAAGTAGTGATTAGAGTTGATTAGATGGGTTGTTGCCACGCTATCTGTGGGCTGTGGCCCCCTGACCAGAGACTTTTGTCCCATACATGAATTACCTAAAAACCCTATTCTAAAAATCAAATGAGAATCAAGATTTCTAACCTTCTACAGTGCTGGTCTTGCTGGAGTCTCTCTCCCCTGCTGGCTTTGAGGAAGCTAGCAACCATGTTGGGAACTCCACGTAGCAAGGAATTGCAAGTGGTTTCCCGCAGCTGAAAGCAGCCTCCAGCCAATAGTTTGTAAAGGTCTCCAGCCACCACCCAACAAAAAAGAGAATCCCTCAATTCTACAATAGCAAGGAACTGAATTCTGCCAACAGAATGAGTGAGCTCAGAAGTGGATCTTCCCCAGTTAAGCCTCAGAGACCGCAATCTGGCTGACACCTATTGAAGCATTGTGAGAACCCCCCTGAGCAGAGGACCCAGCTAAGCCACACTTGGACTCCTGATTCACAGAAACTAGGAGATAATAAGTGTGTGTTGCTTTAAGCCACTTAGATTGGGGTAATATTGTCACATAGCAATAAATAACTAATACACAGCTTCTCCACCTCTTTTTGTCTTTCTTGTCCCTGAAATTTTGGAAGCACACAGGCTAGTTATTTTATAGAAAGTTCTTCAATCTGGGTATATTCGAAGTTTTCTCATGATTACGTTCAGATTATACATTTTTCACGGGAATAACACAGAAGTGATGTTGCATCCATCTCAGTGTATTCTATTAAAAGGTATATACTTTGGGATTGTCCCAATATAAGTCATATTAAATTGATCACTTTGTTAGGATGGTATCCACAAAGTCTCTGCATTGTAAAGCTGCTATTTCCCCATGGTAACTTGTGAGGAAATACTTTAAGACTATGTTAATATCCCATTCATTGTCAAATTCTCACCTATTAGTTTTAGCAGCCTTTAGTGATTTTTCTAAACTGCATGATTCTTTTTATATTCATTAGTCAGCATTCTACCGTAAGGAGGTGCTAACGTTCGTGTACTGGAAACTTAATCTCTAGTGCAACAGTGTTGATAGGTGGGAACTTTAAGAGGTGATGAGGTCATGACGGCTCTGCTCTCATCAGTGAATTCATGCTGCGATGGTGGGAATGGGTTAGTTATCGCAGGAGTGGTTTCCTGATATGAGGAAGAGTTCTGGCCTTCTTTCTCTCCTGTGAGCACGTGTGCTCTCTTGCCCTTCCGTCTTTTGCCATGGGATGATGAAACATTTGATCATCCATGATTTTGTTTGTTTTTTTCTAGTTGTATGACCAAAATCTTTAACAGTAAAAGTAGGTAAAAAACAAATAATGTAGAACCTTGTAAGCCTTGTTAGAAGAGAATTTGAGTTTTATTTTACAACAATGGTAATACTTTGGAGGTCTTTATGTTAAGTCATTGCATATTTATTTGTTATAAATAGCATTTTCAAATTATTCCCTGACAATGTTTATTATTTGCTTATTCTTCAACTCATTCCAAAACAAGATTTAAGCAATCTGTCCCAATGTAAAAGATAAAATAATTGAGCAAATTGGGATAAAGAATAAAATGGAGCTGGAAAACAAGAGGTCAGGGTGAGGTAAATTCAAAATATGCTTACCTTGAAGTACTTTAAAGTTAGAAGAGATATTGTCACAAATTTTATCTGAGCTTCCTAGAGACTAGAACAGTTTGAAACACTCCTGCCCCTCATACCCTTGTGATATGTTCCTCAGGTAACTGGCCATCACAGTAATTACCATCCACCATCTATACAACAATTAAGATTCACTGATGGGAGAATCCATGGCTTGTTCTTCTTGCAGCAATTTTTCAGAAACCTTCCTGGTTTCTGATAATTTAACCATTTTGGGTTAGGAGAGAAAAAGGAAATTTAGATATTGCCTGTTCCCTTAGTCGATTTGCTCTGCTATAACAAAATACTAGAGACTGGGTAATTTATAAACAATAGAAGTTCATTTCTCACAGTTCTAAAAGCTGGGAAGTCCAAGGTCAATGCACCAGCAAATTCAGTGTCTGGTGAGGGATGCTCTCTAGTTCCAAGATGACACCTAGTTGCTGCATCCTCTGCAGGGGCCAATGCTGTGTCCTCACAGGATGGAAGGGACAGAAGGGAAGAACTTGCCCCTTCAAGCCCTTTTATAAGGCACTAATCCATTCATGAGGGCAGAGCCCTCATGGTCCAATTACCTCCTGAAGGCCCAGATTCTTAATACTGTTGCACTGGGGATTAAGTTTCAACATGAATTTTGGAGGTAACCCAAACATTCAAACCATCGCACCTGTTTAATCAAGGTAGCTAGCCAAAGCAAACAATCCAAGCCAAAAATACGTTCCGTCTTTAGTAGGTAAGTAGAGTTTTAAATTATAATTGACCTCCTGTTGGGAGGAATCCATGAATTTCCACAGGAAAAAACCGAGCACAGAGGAGAAAGTCTATTTCGTGAGCACTGTAATCACTATCATAGTAACAAATTAGGAGAGAACTCTCATTTTAAAATCTTATATAATTTATCATGCATTATTTCACTCTCTACTGCTTTGCTTTATATTGGTTGTAGTTATTTGCATACAATTGTAAAGTTTCAGAGAAACTAAAGTTATAAAAGGACAATTATTCAATGCAGGAAAGATAATCCATTGCACTGGGGGATTGGATGATATTTTTAAAAGTTCCCATATTATCAATTTAATTATGTGTTTCTATGTAGTGAGTAATGCCTTACATTCTTGCCAAGAATATTTTGAAGGGAATTTGTTAAAAGTATGTCAGCTAAATCACGTTTGCATATCACTGCTGATGGTGTCATTCACACATTTTACAACATACAATTCCAGATTTAATTCTGCCAAAAAAAAAAAAAAATGAGGTCATTGCAAAATGTCATATTAAAACTGTAAATTTATCACAGGGAGATGGGGATGAGGATAAAAGAAAGGAAGACACCAACTCCTTTCTTCAAAGCATGATAGGGATAGGACAAAATAGGGTAGGAAGGCTGAGCCCTTTTAAAAGGATACTTTGGGGAGAATATTAATTCCAGTTAAATAAAAAATGATACATCACTTTAAAATTGGGCTAACTGGTTGCTCTCGACTGTACCCGGGTAGTGCTAGCGCTCTCAAATTAACCTAATTGTACAGAAGTGCCCTTGTTTTCTAACTTCATACACAAAACACCCGTGATGATTTCAGTTTGCTTTTTTCTTTTTCCAGAAAATGTTTTTTTTTTTTTCCAGTTATGAAAAGGGGGTGTTTGATTCAATGGCTACAGGCACGTAATTTATAATTATTGTTGTTATTAACATTAAACACGGGTACGGCTTTGTTGGAAGCTACCCTACACCCGCAAATCCGTCTTGTTGGCACACGCCCCAATTCTCGGCTCTGCCGGGGCTGGGCTCCAGGGAGGTAGGTCGGTCCCCGCCCCTTCCAGACACCAGCGTTGGGCTGGAGAAGATCGAGGCGGGATGGTCATTGTACTTCCAGGCCCGAGGAAAAGCGCCCACGGTAGCACCATCTCTCACTTTCGTGGGAAAATTCCCCTAGGTGCTGCCTTCTCGGCTGGGGATGGGTCCCCCACATCCGAGCTTACCCTTCCTAGAGTGGGACACTCTGCAAACACACCCTCAGTCACCTTTGCGAGCTTCCCAGAAGCCGGCTTGGCACACAGCGCACCCCAGCGGCTGTGTGTTCTCCTTCTAGCCACAGCCACTTGGCTTCCGGAGAACTCCCCGGTCGCCACGGCCGCCGCCTTGGATCCAAGGGACTCGAGAGCCTGCGAGAGCCGATCTCGGCCAGGCCCCAGGGAGGGCGCGGAAGTGCGCCCTGCCACGCCCGCCACACCTGGGAGCAGTGAGGACCTGGAGGGGCGGGGCAGGGCGGGGCAGGAGGCCGGCCCGGCGCCAGGACAGCTTCGCAGAGAGCCAGCCCGACTGCAGAGAGGCGAAGGGGGAAAGTCTCGAGGCACAGTCCTGCTCCTCCTAGGGAGGGACCCCAGCCAGCACCCGCGAGCCGCAGGGACGCGCGCCGCCGACCATGGAGCTGGCCGGCCCCAGCTCCGGACGGCCGCAGCAGCAGCGGGACCAGGACTCGGTCGAAGCGTGGCTGGACGATCACTGGGACTTTGCCTTTTCTTACTTTGTTAGAAAAGCCACCAGGTAAGAAGAGGACCCACGGAAGACCCGTCCGGGGCATGGAGCGTGACGTGGGGCTGATCTCTCTCCCCTGTTGAGTTTTGCCCTTCGTTCACTAGGACACAACCCCTGTTCCCAGGCCCTTTGCTTTTGAAATAGATCCTCGGTCCTGTTACGAGGTGGAGACCTCGACTTTAAGCCAGCGCAGTCGAAAAACTCAAGCGTCGGATTCGAGCTAACTTGCTCACAAAGTAAAAAAACAACAATGTCCGTGCGGATCCCCCGCCCCCCCGCCTCCCCCCGTGCCCCCCCAGAGCGCGATTATTTTCCTACATCCGCGCTCACGGGCCTTCGTCCAGCCCCTCTCCAGCCTCCTGGTTCCCCCAAATCCTCTCAGCAAAACCAAAACAGTGTCTAAACCCCTTCCCTGCGGCTCCGGAAGCACCATTTCCAACTCGGTCCCAGTGACTCCGCTCCTCCCCCGTCCCCCTCGCTCTGGCCCTAGCGGGGCGGGGAAGCCGGGGGTAGGGATGAGACCACGAGGAAGCCCGAAGGCAGCAACATGCCGGAGCCTTCCCAAAGTGAGTGCGGTCGCCTCCAGTGCCCCGATTGTCCCGCGCGCCTCCTTTCACTCGCTTTTTCGCCAAAGTCTGGGCCGCCGAAAGGAGGACTCTGCCGTGGGGCTTGCGGCGCGCACACAAAGGGCGCAGGGGAAGGTCCCGTGCGGCCCGCGGAGACCCCCAGAGGCCGGCTCTTCCTGGTCGGGAGCCAAACGCCCCGGCGGCCGCTGAGGAGGGCGGGGAGGAGGGAGCTCGTCCTTTTGCTGGCGGCTGCGCCCCGGGCAGACGGGAGCGCGTGGGAAACGCTCGTGCGAGAGTTGGGGAGGAATTGAGACTGGACAGAGGGACAAGAAGGGAGAGTGCGTGGCGGGCGGGTCCCGTAGCCTGAGGAGTTGGTGTGAAGTCGGGGCGCGGCAGGGCTCCTGCGCGCGGACTCGGGCTCACTCCGGGGCGCACTCCTTTGGAGAAGGGGCCCGAGCCCCGCCGCCTTGGCCGGCTCAGGGCAGCGACCGTCGTGCAGCCGGTGCTGGCCGCCTTGGCCGGGACGGCTGCGCACGCGGGACGGTGATGGTGGAGGAGCCGGCCGGAGCTCGACGCCGGGCTCCCACTCGCCGGCGCGCGGCCGCGGTTCTGCCCGGCGCTTCCCGCCAGGGGGCGGCGCAGCGCGGGGCGAGCGGGAGGCCACGGGTGGCGGCGCGGCGGCGGGGGCCGTAGGGGAGCTGGCCCCGAGTCGCAGACCTCACCTGGGCACGGCAGCCATCCCTGCCTCCCCCCGGGCTCCTGGAGACCCGGATCCGCGGAGTGAGAAAACGAACTTCCCACGTTGGCTATGTTGCCTTTTGGAGACAAAACCAGGTATTCCCTTCAGCATCCCTCCTTCCCACTTTCCCTGGGGGCAGGGATGACCCGGTCACACTGGCTGGGTGATGCCTCGCTGAAAAATGGACTGTGTGACCTTTTCGTTTTTCTTTGTTCTCTCGCAGATGTAATTACTTTGGGGTCTTAGATGGTACCCTTTTAAAAATCCTGTTTTTCCTCAAGAACGTTCAGAGTTGACGTTAGTTTAATCACTTTCGGAGTTCTTAAACAGAGGCAACGGCTCCGGAACAAATCTGATCTCTTCTGTTGAATTACCCATCCCTCCTCTCGAAGTCTTCTTCCCCGCTTTCGTCTTCTTCCTTCAGAATCTTAAATCTGGCGGCCAGAGGATAACCCTGAAAGGAAAGTGGTTTCTTTTTAAAGGGCACTTTTCTGCGAATTTGGGGCGAGGTACTAAGGCCGAGTAGGTCTAGAAGTATCGATTGCTGTGGGCCTGACCGTTTTGAGGGGTCACCTGCTCCTCTGAGGCCATCTGTCCTCGGTTTCCTTTCACTCTTGCACACTCCCTTCTGCTCTCATTAAATTATAGCGCATAGAATGGGCTGAGAGTAGGAGAACTAGGATGATTTTTAAAGTGTGTCTTGAGGTGTTCTTTAGGCAGATTATTAACAGTTTAAACAAAACAGTTATTTGTCTAATAAATCAGCATAAATTTCCTTCTAAACTTGCGATGGTCTGGTGGTAATCTTTGACTGGTTATAGTTAAGAACACTTCACTTTAAGAGCCTGCCAAAATTTTGAAACTGTAGCAACGTTTTCTTGGAAAACAAGTTGAAGTAGCTAAGTTGCATTTCTTTTCTTATTACTTTTTCTCCCGAGTAGTATAGGATTAAAATCCTAATTCTCAAAATCACAGTGCTCACTGTGAAATTTAGGTCATCTGAGATTCTAAAAGTCTTTTTCACCAGTTAGGGTTTTAAAATTATAGTTGATGTTGGCAATAAGCTGAACACTTTCTATGATAAACACGTGTGTATATCTATTCTAAGGAGTTTGTGTTGAGTATCAGTGGAAAAACGAAAGTGTAAAATATGTAAGAGTAGTGCAGGCCCTCAATTTTAGGAGTTATAAAGTGCTGAGAGTATAAAGAATATAATGTGAGAATGTGTGTGTAGCCAGAGGTCCCTTATTAAACAGTATTCCAGTTTGACTTTACATTTGGTGGCACTACTAACTGGAGACTTCTAAAATAAGAATAAGAGATTGAACATTAGTTGATTATAAAAATACCAAACTAGTAAGCCCAGTGTGGTTCACATTATTGTGGTAAAAAACTTACTGCATGCATTTTTAACTTTGCAGCTAAGTTTTATTGTTGTTTTTGTTTTGTTTTGTTTTTTAAACTAGAAACTCACATCATTTTGCTTTTTCCCTTTTGTTGGACTTTGTAAGTGTAAAATGAATTCTGTGTGTGATTCAGGAAACCCATGAAAAAGAATAATTCTGTAGAGGCATGAGGCATGTTTTAAGATTTAAAATAAATTTAGATTCACTCAGATTGTGCATGTGCACCAGTAATCAGGCTTACTGATGGAACTATTTCTACCTTGTTTAATTGTCATTTGACACCCATGCATGCTTCTCTATCCTGTCCACAGGCTGAATGATCTGCACTCACTGGTAGTAAATTGAACAGAATAAAGCTTCTGGCATAACTAAATTCTCAAATACTTGTGAATTTTGGTTGACTTTGAAAGCAGTTATGCTGCTGTGTTATGTTATTTCCTATAACTGTCTTCATGTTCAGGTCTAAGCACCTCATTAAAAGCTATAGTTTGCACCACTGGAATAGATGCTTTTTAGTAATCGCAGCCTATTGATGTGAATTTGAGGGTTTGAGTCGAACAATTCATAACATAACCTATTGGCATAAAAATTAATTTGAGACTAGTAAGCTACATCTGGAAAACTAACACCCTCACTATTCTAGACAACTCGCAGTCCTATAGGCCTGAGATAGTGTGTTAATTGAGGGCTCCAATGTGTATGCATTTACACATGAAACCTTCCTGGTGCTAATGCCTCTTCACAGCTGTTGTTATTCTTGACAGCGTGTGAGAATAATGTTACCTTTCATTAGTTACTAATCACCTCTGTGATTGTGGGTGATGTTTTAGGTCATTGAGTATTGTAGGGATGATATGATTGACTTTTTATTGCTTTGTTTTGTACTAGGCAAAAGCTTGAGAGTATTTGGCCTATACTGGAAATAGGAGATATTAAGTGAGGACAAGTTTTTATGACAGCTTGGATCAAAGTCCAGAAACAGAAGTTTTATACTCCCATGTAGCTTTCTCTGATAGGCTTTTTATTTGACACTGCAAAGCTGTGCTGAATTAGTTGAGGTTCCAGGTCCTACATTTGGGATTCTTTCTTTGTAATTCTTTTCTCATTTCTAAAAGCTGTAGTATTTTCATTTGCAAGGTATCTACATGAAAGTCAGATGATGGATATAAAATAAATATTGCTATGTATTCTGAAAAAAGTATTGTTTCTATACTTATATAGGAATATAAACTTTTTCCCAATTTTCAGGCAAATGATTTGTTAAGCATGTTTTGTTAGGCATTTGCTAGTGTTGAAGATAATAAAATCCTCTAGGCATTAACCCAGTCTGCCTTTGATATTACTCATAATATTTTATGATATTAATTCTGGTGCAATAATAACGTTTTTTCCTCATACTGTTTAGATTGTGTCCATATAGCCAGCTCCAAACTACCTTTTAGTGCCCTGGAAGAACTCTTGTGGATTCATTTATTTCCTCCTGGAGAAATCTGTAAGAAGCCCCTGAAATGGTGTTTCTCATTGCCTTTTTATGTCTAGTGTTATCAAAGTTTCAACTTCAGACCCATTTTAGGGCCTGAACTACATGATCATGATTCCTAAAATGATGGTAGAATTAATGTAATGGCAATTATTCTTAGATGAGTGTCTTGAAATGTCAGTTTGCTTACTATAGCACAAAGTTAAACAGGCTTGTTGTAAAATTCAGCAGCTTTTTTTTCTGTTTGCGATCTGAAGATCTATAGAAATAGC
This sequence comes from Cynocephalus volans, assembly GCF_027409185.1. Classification (NCBI taxonomy): domain Eukaryota; kingdom Metazoa; phylum Chordata; class Mammalia; order Dermoptera; family Cynocephalidae; genus Cynocephalus; species Cynocephalus volans. Next base: position 104,613,752 of record NC_084468.1, on the reverse strand, counting down.
CAATATTTTCATGAGACCATATCCTCAGCACCTCAAGATTAGGAATTTTTTTTAGCATTTTGATTATGCTATGCAACAAAATTTCCTTTTGAAATAATTCTGCCTAAATAGATGATTTGACTCATTTCTTTTAAAGTATTCGAAACTCCTTTCAAGTTGTAGGTAACGTTTGTACCTTCACCTTATCTAATTACAGAAAATGTGTCTTACTAAGATGCACCCCTTCTAGATTTGAAGACAGGAATTAACTTAGACCTTTGCTTGAACTGCCTAGTATGTTTTAATGATGCTTGGGAAAGATTTATTTTGTAATTGAAAAGACTAAACAGAACTGCTTGGTATTTATTAGTTTATCTGCCAGACACTTTGCAACCTAATAATTTATTAGATGTGTAACTGCTGTGTCGAGTTATATTTGTTCTTTGTTTTCAGAGCTGGTTATAACCTCTTCCTGGGATAAAAAGCCTTTAGTAAGGACTGTGGGAAAATTAAATAAATCAATGAGTTGATTGGTAGTGGAGGGTTGAAAAATGACTAATTTCTGAATTTAGGATGCAGACTAGATATACTGACTTTGCAGGACTTCCGATGAAATTAGTTTAGCTGCACAGATGTAGATTCAGTTGACCAGTGTTACAGCTGATTGATGTGGCTTGGAAATATCTGTTATATCAGGTTCTCAGGAAAAGTGCCCATGAGCTACATACCTAGGAATAAAAATTGAAGAAAGTCTTTCCACATGAGTCATTCATTTGATATTTAGCTCTATAATCTTATTTACTGACTTGGTATTCACATTTTATTTTGAATTGTATGTATGTTTTTTTCTGATGTAAGTGCTTTGTTCATTTTCCTTGAATGGTAGGAATTTATATTTATTGCCAACCAAATGTTTAAGGTAGATAAAGCAAACTGAGTGTTAAGTTCATAAGAATCATTTTGATAAGTATTCTAAAAAGTTTATTAAAAGCCTTTAAAGATATATATTTTTTTGTTTTTAGTTTGTAGTGCATATACTCTTTAAAGCCTTCTGGGCCATTGTTATCTTCTTCATTCTTCCAGAGAGAGGAGATTTTCCCCTTGATTCTGAATTGTAAAGTAAAATGAACTTTTTGCAAATTAACCTCTGAATTTTATTACACCTAAACTTAGAAGAGAAAAGATTCCTGTCTGATATCAGTGGTAACTATAAAATGTAAGAATCATCATCTCTAGTCTCTGTTAATTCCTATTCTGGTTATATAAGATTCTGATCTTTTCTAAATAATCAAAACACACATGCACACGCGTACACACATACATACACAGTATCATTGAACTTTACAGTTAGAGGGGATCCAGTTTCTCAAACTTAAGTAACATATCCCTGTTAAAGAAAGATATTCATATTGATATCCTGTATATTGGTTAAAAAGTTTTTGGTCACAGGAGACAGAAACTCAACTTTATGTGATACAAAATTGACTCATATAATGGAAGTGCCCAGGGATTGGTTTAGGTGTGAATTCAGCTGATCAGATAATCTCGTCAAGTTTCTCTCTGTCTCTATCTTTGTGTCTGTACCTGTGTATCCATCTTTCTACCCATGTACCTATTTCTGTATATCAGTCTAATTTATCTGTCTGCCCTTTTCTCCCTCCATCCATCCATCATCTATCCATCTGTCCATTTGTCTATCATCCTTGCACAGTTGGCTTTATTCTCTTGCATGCTTTCTGTAATTTGCTGGAAAAGTTTCTTTTTGATAAGGGTTTGTGGGTCTAAACTTCTGGCATTAGAGGGGTACCTTCTGTCCGCATCAGTCCTCCCAAAATCACTGTTGCCTTATTTGGGTCACATGCCTGTGCTGGAGCAATCATTGCTTCCAGGAGAGTAAGGTTGTCTGATTACTTTCCTGAGAGCAGGTAGCCCATAGTATGCTATGTCAGAGAAGAAAAGGAATTCCCAAAAGAAGTGTTGTGGGCAGACCCACAAGTTCCAGATATCTACCATTGACTGTTGACTTCCTTTTTTTTTAATGCTAGTTAAACACAGAGTTCTTAAAAGTAGAATAAGTGAAAGCATATATAATTTAATCATAATTATAGCACTTATGCAGCTGTAATGCCAAAATAAATTTTCAGTTAATTATGAACAAAATGATAAAATCACAGCCAAATGCAAATTGACAGCATTCCTTAAATCACCCTTGCATGGTTTCTATGGCCTGGACTGCTAAAAGATGGTGTGGTGAGGTCAGCTGGCCCTTGCTGCAGTTGCCCTGTGATGACTCACTGCTCTCACTGGGTCTCTTTGTTTGAACAGTCGTGAAACTTTTATTCCCATAGCACAGCATATCAGCTTTTCATTTTTACTTGGTGTGAAAGCATATTTGCATATTAAATTTACCTTTTTTATTTTCTCATTATCATAAATATAAACCTGAGAGCTAAAATGCAGCACAGTACTTGGTTATGAGATGGTCAACCTGGTAATTTAAAGCATACTTCTTTCACCTTTTTTTGTTTCAAATACGATCAGCATGAAAACACAAAATTAAGACTTTTTCATAGAAAATGTACAGATCTTCAAAACGTATTTGTTTTGAATTCTTGGTGTACAGATTGAGAAATGCCAATCTTGTCCAGTCTCTTCCATATCTATATTGTAAAGCACATCTATTTGCATATTTACTGCATAGATTTCAGATATTCTTTTTTTCTTTCAGATGTAGTAGGTTTTCCTTTAAACAACATCTTTCATACTGTGTAATTGTGAATGCATGAAAAATTATAAAACATTATATCCCTTCCAACTTTCAGTCAAATTTTAATGTAAAACCAGATGAAGCCATTCTGCATTTTATTTATATTTGGTCCCAGTAAGCTTCTCAAATGTTTTCATAGCTGGAGAAAACTTGGAAACACTAAGTAACTTTAGGCAGAGAATTCATTTCCCTGCCATGTGAGACCCAAGTGAATGTCTCACTGTAACATCACAGTAGAGATTATTGGAGGTTATCACTTGGGGGTGCCACAAATCTCCCATTTTGTTTAATACCCTGTTATAGTCTGTTCTTCTATTCATCCAAACCAGTGCTTCTCAGAGGAGGATGTTGGTATTTTGTTGTTGTGAGAGGCTGTCAGTTCATTGTAGGGCATTTTATATCCCTGGACTCCAGGCACTAAATGTCAGCAGCACTCCCATGATTGTGATAGTAAATCTGTTCCCACACATTCCAAGTGCCCCCCAGGGGCTGGCAGCACTACTTGGTTGGGAGTCACTGTTCTGAACCATTTAAATTTTATTTTTGTTTATGGTGAATAATGGCCATAGACAGGACAGACTTAGGCTTCAACCCCAGAACCACCTTTCTAAGAGTATTACCCTAGGTACATTATTTACTCTCTGTAAAATGGAGATAATGGTATTTACCTCACAGGGTTCTTAAGAAAATTAAAGGAAATAATGCATATGTCCTTATATTATTTAGTAGTTGATTTTCAGTTTACCATTTTACGTTGAGAATCATCAGTGCCTTAAATATAATCACAAACTTTGATAGTCATTCCCTTATTCTGAAAAATGGAAATTAAAACAACAGAACAGTGATTTTAGAGACTTTAAGTGTCTTTCTCATTTTTTTAGATGAATTTTTATTAATGGTTTGAACAGACCTTTTGTGGGATTGTGGAAAGTGCTGGAAAAAGAATTAGAATGGGTGTCCAGACCCCAGATTTTGTTGCCAGCTTTGCTATTAACTAACTCTGTGACTGAACCAAGTTAATGAACCTAAGCTTTAAGATGGGCGGTGAGAGGGGGTGAGGAATCCAGGCAGAGAGCTTCATAAATGAGCTTAAAAATCTCTTTAGTTCTAAGAGTTCTTGATTCTCATCAGGAGAGAAGAGCATCAACTTGTCAGATTGAATAGTTTCATTCTTTAAGTATTTTTCCAAATCCATATAGTGGATTCAGGTCAAATTATGCAAACAACGTAACAAAACTGTATAAAATAAGGATCCAAGAGCAGGAAAAATATCCAACATTATTTTTTATGTGAGTTATTTTTGTTTTTCCTACAGATAATTTTAACAGATTTCCATACAAGTTTTCAACCATCCTTTCCAGTCAGAAAATTTAGTACACTCTGTAATTTTAGTGTTAGTGATTAATTCACATAACTGATGAAAAAAGCATTGAAAAGAAAGGAAAAAAGATGACATTTTAATAGTAGGCTTGCAAACATGAAAATGCGTTGTGTTTTATGGGTTATTCAAGAGCCTGAAACTTTTCCCTCTCTTTTTTTTGTGACACCCTGCATATCTCCCCCAAAAGTTACTGCTGAAGGGATTTGCTAAATGGCCATCCTTGTGACCCACTGGTGGCATCTTCTACTTTTGGCATTTCACCAAGTAAGCTCCCCTGGATAAGAACTAAAATGGCCAATTTTAATACCGAAATTGCCTATAGCAGAGTGTTAGAGCATTGTTTTATCAAGTATTAAAACTATGCTCCAGTTTAGAATTACGGTTATTATAAAATATTGCTATGGTTTTCATCATAGGTAATTGTATACTTTCTTCACATTTCTGGTCAAACAGTTTTATCCTTGATATTTTGAAAAAAAAAAATAGTCCCCAAATCTATAACTTATTTTTGGAAAAAAATCAGTTTCTAAGTAGTAATGGAAAAACAACAATACATTCTTGCATTTATTTTTCTCAATTTAATGTTCAGTTCCTAATCTTTATGTAGAATTCAGAAAATTATGTCATGTGTAAGTGTAGTTATTACTCTGGGGAGGTCATGTTTTTTCAGTTTTAATTTGAAAAAATACTAACATTAAAACAAGTTTTTTTTTCATATGAAGTGTTTCTATAGAGAAATTAGTGCTTTTAAATTAGGGGCTTAAAAAGAAGCAATAGCTAACATCTAGTTATTCTATTAGCCCATTGAATAAATTCTCTTTATTTAAAAAAACTGAAAAATCAGTTTTAAAAATATGCTCCATTTAATGCTCAATTGACTTAAAAACAATAACTGTCATGTATTAACACTATCAGACGCCATGCTATGCACTTTATATGCATCATTTCCTTTAATTTTCTTAAGAACCCAATGAGATAAATGCCATGACTTCCATTTTAGAGAGAGGAAATAAAGTACCACTTAACCACCGTGTATCCTGAAGTTCATTGTCAGTATTAGTGGAAGCAAAGCAAAGACTCATAGATTTAATGTCATGAGGAATCTAACTCAGGAAGATGTTAAAGTTTCTCTCTTAGTGTGCGAGCACATTACTTAAAATGATGTGCCTAGAGGCTTGGCCTAAGTGAGTTTAGTTTCCATATATAATTTTAGAGTATAAAAAGTGGGAAATCTCAAATGACATTTTAAAATAGAGTGGCTGAAAATTAGGTACTAGGTCATTACAACTATATTTTTAGTATAGGAACACAAATACACCAAGTACAGTATATTTTCAAAGAATTTTTATCCTTTGATGCACTGTTTTAGGCAAGAATGCAAAACACATTAAGCTGGTTGCTCTACAAGTAAGTTTCATCTAATTTTATTTTTAACTCGAGGGTTATTATGTTTATATCCAAATTTTACTTTGCTTTGTAAATTCTTCTTTTCTTTTCTTTGCTTTTCTAGAAACCAAGAAAGATTCTATAAAACCTAGACAAAATATTTTAATTATTTTTCCCTTTCAAGACATTTGGAATATTGAACATATAGTTTAAGGTATTTATGTCTTTTTCACTAGTCATTTTGTAAGATGAGCAAGTGGCAGTTTAACTTTGGTAGGAAGTAAAGTTATTGCTGCACAGAGACCCTTACGGAGATAGGCATTTGTGTGTGTGTGTGTGTGTGTGTGTGTGTGCGTGTGTGTGTGTGTGTGTGTATGTGTGTGAAGTAAAGTTATTGCTGCACAGAGACCCTTACGGAGATAGGCGTGTGTGTGTGTGTGTGTCTGTGTGTGTGTGTGTCTGTGTGTGTGTGTGTGTGTGTGTGTGTGTACCTTTTGCTAATCTTATTTGAAATGCTGTGCAAGAGCTTGCATCCTTCTGTCCTGTCAATAAGTTTTACATATCCTGTTTAATACTTGATATTGTAGGCATAATACTAGATATTGTAGGCATTTGGAAGAAGCTATGACTTGTCTTGATTAGTGGAAACTTTCCAAATTACAAACTGTAAATTGTAGTTTTCTTTCCTGTGACAGGATTATGATAATCTTAAGTGGAATGGGAAATTGGAAAGGGGGGAAAGTCTTGGTTCTTCACAGAGTTTGTGCCAGCCAGTGACTTTCATTTTTTTCAATGAGTATTACTAACTAATTGATAAAATTTTTAGAGAATATGAGGTGAAGCGTACCCAATATACAAAACTTAAACCTATTTAAATATCCATAAAAAGGGTATTACTAGTTTGGCTTCATTTAATTTAATTATTAACTTAATTGAGTCTTTTAAGACTGCTGCTCTTTTCATTTACTTTAAAAATATGAGGATGTGTAGAATGAAATATATAACATTTTATTTTTGCCATGTGTATAATTTTGATAAAATAAACATGGTTAAAACCATTCTAAAAAATTGAAGACAATTTGTCTTCTAAGCTTCCTACCCCCCAGAATTCCTTTGTTCATTTTTTATCATTCACAAATGAATTTATTCATCCCTTTGTATTACTAAAGTCCCCAAATGTGTGACACTGGAAATGTCAAGTTCGGCTTTTTCCTGCAGCAGCTGCTGGAACCAGGCTAGTGGGTGAACTCATTAGTTTTGCTCTGAGCTCTACCTGCACTGTAACATCATCTTGTAGGATGCAGTGCTGTTAATGCTGTAAAGAAGACTTGTGAAGTCAAAATGTGTTAAACATTATTCTTAATGAGATTGATTTTTATATTAAGTCATTATTACATAAGCAGTTTGAACTGTAAGGGTCTTCCCTAAAGTAGACTATTAGGACAGTAAACTAACAATGGGATTCAGTGTTTTAAAAGATTTGAGATTTAAGTTACATTTATGACAAGAACTCGTGGCAAGTTTTTGGCAACTTACATCTGGTTTTATTTCCTACCATCTGCAGGTTCTTTGCTTGCTCATTGTGGGAAAGAGTACTTTAGTGAGCTCTAAACATCATGAGTGGTATATGTACAAGTTTGAAACCACAGGTGATATTCGTATTAGTGTCACCTGAGAGGAGTACCTCCCAGCATTGGTTTTGGTACCATCTCCAGTTATTTTAAGAAATATTGTACATGTTTAAAAACAAAATTAAATTTACCCATTTAAAGAGGGTGTATAATACAATTGATTTATGAGGTAAGAATTTTTGCATGTAGTAAGATGCGGTAAGAATAAATGACTGGAGAAAAATAAAACGGATTTTAGTGAGGAGCGGGAAAGATTTGAACGGGATGTTAAACATCAGGATCTTGTCATCAATTATAAATTCTCAGCATCAATCGTCACTGCATTTCCTTTGGCTTTCTTTCGAGTGTCTAGAGCCTGTTTTCTTTCATTAATAGCCTTGTAAAAGTTAAATCAACAAAGACTCCCAGGTTTTCAGGGCGGTTAGCAAGAGCACACTTATACATAAAAGTGGAAAGTCTTTAAATTACTAGTGCTTGTAGCTAAGGTTAAAAATACCTCAGTGGAACTTGTTTCTGTTTTGTTTTTTGCTCGCAAAGTTATGATGTAATTTAAACTCTCTCTCTCTCTCTTTTTTAAAAAAATTTTTAACAGTGGGATTCTGTAAAGAATGGCTTTCTGAAGTATCTGCTTTAGCCAAGGACTTTGAGTGTTCATGGTGCATGTAGCTAGCCTATATCCAGACCCCAGTAGGCCCCCTCTGCCTGTGGGCTTGTACCTCCAGGAACACAACCTTTTACCCTCATCCTTTTTCTGATTCTCTTGGCTGAACTTTATGAGGAAATCAACAGCTATTCTCCTTACCCCAGCCCTTCATCTCCACTGCAATGAGTACAAGGGTGTAGGAGACAGCAAAATCTTATGTATGTGGAAGAGATTTTGAATTGCTTTTACAGGCCCATTTTCTAATTTCACTTGTACATCAACCCTATGTGTGGGTAGACGAGTCAGGAGCTGTTTCTCCTATTTAAAATTGAGGAAGTTAAGTGACCCAGGGACCATCTCATGGTCCTGCTGATAATGTAAGCTGTAGTGGGGGTTCTTAATGGCCTTTTAATACAGCAGCCCATTTTTACCACTGAAGAACTTGAACTCCAGAGAAAATGAACTGCAGAGAAGTTGTAATCGGTTCAACATCACATCTGTTTGGTGTTGTAGCTGGAACTAGAATTATCTCGTGATTGCTAGTTTGGTATTATTGACTTTAACCCTGGCGAAGACAGTTAGCACCTTACACTTCATAAAGAGGTCAGAACTGGTGATATTTTACCCTGTTCTGTCGAGGATGAAATTAAAACTCAGAGGAAGAAAATTGCTTACCACAAGTCACACATCCCATTCATAGCAAATGCTAAGATCAGAACCCAGGACTTATGGCTGAAAACATAGCCTCTTAATGCTCTGTACTCAAAAGAATTTTTAGCAATTAGTAAATCTCCCTCTCATAAGTAGATTGCAGTTTGTTTTTTCCTTATGAAATATTTTATATGGTGTGGTTTGAGAGCAAAATAAAAGAGCTTGACTTGAGGAATTTTATGCTCCAGTTTTACCACAAATTTTTAAGCTAAGAGCTTTCAAAAGGGTCAATTATCATACACGGGATCACAGTTGGTAGTCCTTTGTGCTTCCTTCAGTGATAAAGTTAGTGATTTCATAGCCTGGAACTCAGTATGCTGCATAGAACTTACCTTTTCTTTGATGTCTGTCCACCAACAATTTCAGTTAGGAAAAGAAATATAGAATGACTAGAGTGGCCAGTTAAAATGCAGGACACCCAGTTAACTTTGAATTTCAGATACTGCTTAAACTCAAAAATTATTCATTGTTTATCTGAAACTCAATTTTAGCTGGGTGTCCTGTATTTTTATTTGCTAAATCTAGCAACTCAAGAATGACTTTTCTCTTGAATGCATTTGTTATACATTCTGAACATTCTATACATTTTTGAACACATTTATTATACAGAAAAGTGTATTGCCTTGGATTTATAAAACATGATTTGTTTTCAGAGAAACGTAGACATGATGGGATTCAGTTAGATTTTTTTTAAGGATACTATCCTTAAGAATCCTTGTTCTCTGCATCCTCTGAGGTACTGTTTTTACCACAGTGGTACAGTGTGCTGTCCTTTTAAGATCTGGATATGAAGGATTGAGTTAGAGAATGTGTTACTGTAAGTGATCTTATTCTCTCTGCTTTCTCTGCTTGATTTTGATTTTGATTTTGATTTTGATTTTTACTTTCAGATTCAGCTAGACCTTATGGAGTGTCTTCCTCATGCCAAGCATTGATGCTCTGGGAATTTCTTTATTTTTATAGGCCATAGTACCTAGAATAGGAGGCCTGTATTTGATTCCAGGTTTTGCCACTGTTTTAGTCCATTTCTGTTGCTTATAACATAAATATCTGAAACTGAATAGTTTGTAAAGAAACAATATTTATTCCTTACAGTTTCAGAGGCTGGGAAGTCCAAAGTCCAGGGAACTTATTTGGTGAGGGCCTTGTTTGGTGGGTGGTGACAGCAACGCAGGGTGTCACATGGCATATGGCTGAGCAGAGAGCGGGCTAACCTCCTCATTGGCTCTCCTTTTAAAGTCCTCAGAACCATGCCCATGACCACCATTAAACCATCAATGGATTAATCCATTTACTAGGGCATGGTCCTCACAATGTAATCACCTCTTCAAGACCGCACCTTTCAATTACCATAATAGAATTTGCCAACCTCACCAGTTGCACTGAGGATTAAGCTTCAATGAGTTTTGGGGAACATTCAATCTACAGCAGCCACCAAATAGTAGAATGGGTTTGGTTCAGCCATTTAATGTAGCTTTGTAATTTAGGAAGTAAGATTGTTAATGTCTACCTTACCAGGTTCAAATAAAATGATGCTTTTGTTTTTAGTATCACTAATGTGCATATTTTTCAAAATGCCTTAGAATCAAGAAAGAGAAGGGGAAGTCCATAGACATGATTTGCCCAGTCAGAACTACCACCCGGGCCCATTTGTTACTTTATATCAGACATGTTCACCGTCATCTTTTCCATTTCTATTTATTTATGTACACTTATACTTAACTTCAGTATGCCAGTAAAATCCAATATGTGTATAATTTAACTTCTGAACACACTGTAAACCCCACATTTGGGAGGAGAGGTCACTTAATGATTTGTCTGGGTTTGCTCATTACTGTATTTCTGGCATCCGGCATAGTGCCTTATGGGAATAATTCATTTCAGAAGAAAGGACACTTAAAGTGAATCTTATCAAAATGGAAAATTTAAAAAAAAAAAATCAGTAAAAAGCTTTTAATTGGAACTTTATCTTGAAAAATATAACCATAGATTATGGAAGTAAATTTATTTTGATCTAATAAAATTTAGATTATAATGAAAATCCCATGCTAATTCTTAGAATAATCAATTTCCAGACCAAACTGTAACCATAAACATTATCTTCACTTCATGTTTGGCTTTTGCAGCAGGATGATAAAGAGAATTTTTTTTCTCAAAAATGCTTTTTTGAATTAAAATTTAAAGGCTTTTTCAGTTTTTTCAGGACCTTTCTTAATCCAGAATGCAGTTATTTGAATGTGGTTCTCTTTTCAAGTATCTGTTATGTCATTATATTTGCTGATTGTTTCTTCATATTTTAGCTGGTCTTTAACTGGGCATAACCCTTAATTGTCATTGGCTTTGTGTAATATTAGAAGGGTTCTCCAACATCACTTTTATCTACTTCTGTAAAATCTGTATTGTCTTGGTCTGTATGACAAAATTCCTTAGACTGGGTAATTTATAAACTACAGAAATTTATAGCTCACATTTCCAGAGGCAGGGCAGTGCAAGATCAAGGTGTCAGCAGGTTTAGTGTCTGGTGAGGGCCTGTTCCTCACAGATGGTGTCTTTAATGTGTCCTCACGTGGCGGAAGGTCAGGCTCCTTTTATGAGGGCACTAATCTATTCATGAGTACAGAGCCCTCCCAAAGGCCCCTTCTCTTAATACCTTCACCATGGGGTTAGGTTTCAACATATGAATTTTGGGGCGACACACACATTCAGACTATAGCATATATCTTTGAAAAGAATTTTAATTTGAATTTGCAGGTTATTTGTATTTGCATAGAGGCTGAAGTATTAAAAAATCAACAGAAGAAGATAGATAGTAGTCTTAAGGGGAAAGGCCCACTTCATAGCAGCCACACAGGTCATGCACTGTAAGACTTACTGGGATGCCTGAAGAAAGAGAAGTGTGTGAGAGATGATTTAATTGTATCAAATTAAAGTTAACAGTTTGGTTGGTTTATAAGTGATTGTTTTGATGTTATATGTCTTCCTGTGCAAGCATGTAATTACAGGGACTCAGATAGTTAATAATGTGATCATGAGAACTCCCCTTCCCCCCAGTTACTGGTGGTTAATGAGGATTGTTGATTGAATGACCAATTTTCATTTCAGGAGATCTTTTCCTGTGTCATTTAATATTACATTAATCTCTCCATGAAAATATCTAGAGATAAAACACTTATGAGACAATTAAATACAGTAATCAAAAACACATAACAGAATTTTTAAGCACTGACTTTGCTTAAGAGATACACTAGGCACTGCAGGGTATATGAGGATAAATTAGCCATGGTCAGTTTTGAGGCTTACATCTGAGGCAACACAGTGTTGATTTTCTGTAACAAATATACCAGCATTCAGATATTTAAAAGACTGTTGACCCTTTTGATGCTTTAAGAGCCTTCATCTATTCATTCATTCACTTCACTCAATAAATACTTATTGAGGACCTATTATGTGATAGTCATGGATCTAAGTGCAGGAGATGCAGCAGTGAGCAAGGCAGACAAGTAGCTCTGATGGAATTTACATCTAGTCAGAGGAGACAGTATATCTACAGACTGACAAACAAGTAAAGTAGCAGGTGGTGAGAATTCAGGTAGAGTGTGGGGAGAACATGATATGTTGGGGCCACTTTATGTGGAGTGATCAGGGAAGACCTGTCTGAGCAGGGGTTGTAGAAGCTTACCAGCCATGCACAGGTGAGGGGAGAGTGTTCCAGACAAGGGCCAGTTAGAACTTGGTGTGCTTGAGGAGCCCAAGGAGGCCAACAAGGCGAGAGGAACTTGTGTGGAAGGGGATTACAACAGTTCAGGTTTTATTCTCAGTTCAGTAAGAAGCCAAGTAAGGTGGTTAAGATGTTAAGATTTACTTTGTTAAAAGATTACTGTGGCTGCTGTGTGGAGAATGGATTAAAAGGGGGCAAGTATAACATCCAAGAGACCAGTTAGGGAGCTATGGCCTTAGTCCAGGTGGGAGACTGCAGGGCTTGTACCAGGGTGGTGGTAGTAATGGAGATGGATGGACAGATTGGGATACAGGCAGGGTTTTGGAAGTCAAGGTGACAGAAGTTTTACGGCTTGGCTGAATGTGAAGTTGAAGGAAATAGAAATTTAGAGTGATTTCTAGGTGTTTGGTTTGAGTAACTGGGGAGGTGATGGTGCTATTTATTAATATGAGGAAAACTGTCAGAGAGGGAGATTGGAGCAAGGTGTTGGGCATTCGGAATTCTGTTTTCACTGTTTTCCATAGTGTATTTAGACATTCACATGGAGTTGTCAAGTGGACAGTTTGATTAAAAAATTTAAAAGGAACATCTCCATTTTCCATTAAGAAGATAAGAAATAAGTTAGGGCTAAGTTTTAGGTTTGTAGCTGAAATAGTTAAAATGCCTGTTTTTATACTGATTGAACAACTTAGTTAAATGTTCATATTTAAAATTACATCAGATACATGAATTTAGATGTATTGATTTTTTTCCTATCTTACATTTTACAAAACAGTTTTATTCAAAAGCTTCCTGTACATTTTTGACTGCTTCACATGCATTTTTAACATCAGTGGCTTTGGCACTATTAGTCAGATTTTTGGGGTTAAATAAACATTTCCCAGAACATGTCACCCTTATTTCTAAGTTTTTGAGATACAACATTGTTTTAATCAGTGTATGTTGTTCTCTCTGGAAATTTTGTACTAAGCCACAGTGAGCATTTATTAAATATTAGGATAATTATATTGTTAAAAAATCTGTGTAAGTATGTGCTCGTGATCTGTACAATATACCTACCTACTTCACTTTTTTTCTTCTTAGTTCATATTTGTAAGACCTCTTTATTATAAAGTAAGTCAATTCATAATACCAGTGAGGATATTTTTAAAATTACGTATTGGATTGTTTGAAATTTACTTTTTAACTGACAAAAACTGTATATATTTTGGTGTACAGCATTATTTTTTTGATATATGTATACATTGTAGACTGCTTAAATTAAGCTAATTAACATACGTGTTACCTCGTAAACTTACTTTTTTTTGAAGTGAAAACACTTAAAATCTACTGTCTTAGCAATTTTCAAGTATATAGTACATTGTAATTAACTATAGTCGCCACTTTGTGTAATGGATTTCTTGAACTCATTTCTCTTCTCTAATTGAAATTTTGTATCCTTTGACTGCACTTTTTACAGAGATATAGGGATATTTAAAGGCTTTCATAACTGTATCTAACACTTGAAATTATGAGGTAAGATCTTTGTTGTCTTTTTATTTTAACTCAGTTCATTTAAGACTCCTATCATTTCAGAGTAAAAATATATTTAAGAAATAATGCGTCATTGTTCAAAATAAAATAATTAAGGGAACATCCCACACATGAAAGGCTTACAGACTAAGAAATAAAGCAATTTCTTTTCCTCTTTTGCATCTTCTTTTTTCACTTAATAAATTGTGGAGATTATTCATATCAGTACATATAACCAGTTTTTAATGTCTGCCTAGTGTTCTGTTGTATAAATGTGCCATGATGTATTTAGTCAGCCTTCTACTGGTGGTATTAAGTTGCTTCTGTCTTTGCTATAACAAATAGTACTGCAGTAAATACCCTTCTATTTCCTTTGCCACATGTGTAAAATCTCTGGAACAAAGGATAGATGCATTTTAAAAATTGCTATTCATTATCTGCTTGCCCTCCAAAGAGGTGATATCAATTTTTACGACAGCCAAAAAGATTGAAGACTGTCTATGTATATTCCTATACTCTCTCCAAAATAGTACATTGTCAAGCTTTTCTTATCCTGGTTAGTTGTTTGGTGAGAACCATCAATTATGTCATTGCAGATTGGAGATTGCATTGCTCTTATTATAGGCAGATTCTTTTAAATATCCTAGTGGTAGCAAGTTTTTGTCTTTTGAAGGTAAAGGCAAGTCTTATCAAAAGATGGATAATTAAGTTAGCCGTTACCCTAGGTTTTTATGTTTTTTGTCTTATTTGTTTGTTCCTTTTGAGAGGAAGAGGGGTTAGTGAAAAATAAGATCTGAATTTTAGATGAAACTAGTATTCTTGTTTGGATTATAATTTGTCTCAGAAGTTCATTTTAAAAGAAGAGTTCCAAAAATGTCTAAAGTAATGGCACTATTAATTGGTATAAGATTCCTTTCTAAGGGGAATTATTTGAATTGAACAACACTTATTTGGATTGTATATGATCTGGTATGTTTGTTTAAAAAATCACCCACGGTGAAGGCTTTAGCTCAAAATAGGTTTCTCTTTTTTTTTTTTTTATAGCAGGGTACATTAAAAACATAAATACCTTCAGTTTTCTTGGGCTGCATTTTTTAACTTAGGTAATGTCTACTTTTAAATTTTCTTTCTTTACACAAAGGGTAAATAGTCTAGAAGAAGACATCATTTTTGCCATTATTGAGTAAATATTTGGTGGATAATATTTGTAGAAGTCTATATTTTTTCTCCACAGTAGATTAAATTATTTATATTCTCCATTTCCCCTTTAAATTTTATCTATTTTGACATTATGGATATAACTATCCAAAATTATGGATATTAGCAAGCCAAATTTAGATAAATATTGGTTTTTAATTTTCAAATATTTAACTTCAGAAAAAGTTGTGTGTTTTAAACATTAAATTATCTTCTGTATTTGTTTTCCTAACACTATTGTCAAGTTTAGTGTCTTTCACTTTACTATGAACTAATTTTGAGAGAAGCAGACTTGATGCTTGATGTTGCAAATCAGATATCTAAAATTATATATGTAGAAGTCAGACTTTAAGGTATTCATTGAAACAGTTGCCCTGTATAGTTTTTCAGAATAAAATTATCTGTCTTAAATAAACAGTCTTGTATTTATTTCCTTTGACAAATCAGATGATTATCTGATCGATTTACCTTGAGAGATCTTTAGCAGCTTTCAGGGGTAGCACCATTCCTCCTCAAATTTCTAACATGTGTATATGTTGTGTTCTGCAGAGAAATGGTCAATGCATGGTTTGCTGAGAGAGTTCACACCATCCCTGCGTGCAAGGAAGGCATCAGAAGCCACACTGAATCTTGCTCTTGCCCCTTGCAGCAGAGTCCTCGGTCAGATAACAGTGCCCCTGCGACACCAACCAGGAAAATCTCCGCCTCTGAATTTGACCGGCCTCTTAGACCCATTGTTGTCAAGGATTCTGAGGGAACTGTGAGTTTCCTTTCTGACTCAGAAAAGAAGGAACAGATGCCTCTAACCCCCCCACGGTTTGATAATGATGAAGGGGACCAGTGCTCAAGACTCTTGGAATTAGTGAAAGATATTTCTAGTCATTTGGATGTCACAGCCTTATGTCACAAAATTTTCTTGCATATCCATGGACTCATCTCTGCTGACCGCTATTCCCTGTTCCTTGTCTGTGAGGACAGCTCCAATGATAAGTTTCTTATCAGCCGCCTCTTTGATGTTGCTGAAGGTTCAACACTGGAAGAAGCTTCAAATAACTGCATCCGCTTAGAATGGAACAAAGGCATTGTGGGGCATGTGGCAGCACTGGGTGAGCCCCTGAACATCAAAGATGCATATGAGGTAAATAGGGGACCATCAGAGCAGAGGCGGGTGGTGGGAGCAGAATATGGCTGGGGCATTGGACAGCAATTGTGAATGGTGGGGCTATACCAGAGATGTAATAATTTGCATACTTATTTAAAACTGGAATGTATAGTAAGAACTTTCCCATCTTTCAAATGCTAGTTTCTTCATTGTTGGTTCAGTCAAGGATCTGGGCCTGAGAGAAATCTTTTCTTGTTTTTCTCCTTAGTGATAATTTAAGATAGCTCATCTCATAGTTGTATTCTCTCATCTTTTTATCCGATAACTATACATATCCCTATTTATGTTATCTCTGTGTGAACTTCTGAGGATTTTACTGATATTCTAAAATGATGGGTCCAAAAATTGTCAAAAAAAAAAAAAATACCAACCCATGGTCTTTTTTCATTCCTTCATTCATTTATTCAGTCAATCATATTCAGTCATTCAAAGTCCCATTGATACCGAAGTCTGATTTTCTTTTCTTCCTTCCTCTCATTCTTTTTTTTTTTTAAGCATACAAACATTGGATATCTTCAGAAAATGGAAGTTTTTGCTCTAAAATATTTTGATGGAGGTATTTGATGTTTCTTCCACTTTTGCTGCAGCTATGCCCAGGTCTTTAATTATGGACTTAAATATTATACTGTAAGAATCTTCAAATTTCCCATTTAAAATGATTCTTTTTATTAGTAGAAATACAGTTTTTAAACAAAGCATCTTAATTGGCTGACAATTTGTATGTTTACGAGGTATTTTATAGCACCTCGATAGAGAAGTTTTTCCATCTAGCTACTATGTGGTACACCATAAAAATTCAGTGGTAATTTTCTATCGCTTTATATAATTTGAAGAGTCATAGCTGTTTTATTCACCTCTGTATTCCTGGTGCCTGATACAGTGCCTGGCTCATAATTAGGTCTTAATAAATATTGGATGAATGAAAATAATAATAGATGCTATAGATAAAGGCAATAGAAAGCAGATCATAATAGATGCCAGAGATAATGTGACAGATTTCAGAGAAGCAAGATATGACATCTAGTTGGAAAGATGGTAAAAAGATTCTTTGAGGAAGCAGTGTTTGATATGGACCCTGGGAAATATATAAGATACATATATTAAAGATATATATATTAAATATATATAAACTGAGATGTATACATGGGGAGATCCAGATGTAAAGAGGAGTTTGAAGAAGTCACAGGGAAATATGTAGTTAATAGTCAGGACAGACATTCAGTAGCTGTGGGAGCAGGGTCAGGAAATTACTGAGGTGTTGAATGCCAGGCTGAGGAATATATATTCATTCAGAGCCATAAGGAGTAATTGAAGGTGTTTTGAAAGAGGGACCAGTATGATTTAAACTGCTTTAGAAAAATGAATTTTACAGTAGAAGCTGGGAGGCTAGAAGATTATTTTAGTCTAAGTATGAGGAAGTAAGCACCTGAACAGGGCGCTGGCCATAAAGATCAAAAGGAGAGAATGGACTTCAGGTGAAAAGTAGACAATCTGCTGAACTTGGCAGCTAATAGAAGATGGAAGTGAGGGGAAAAGAGGAGTCGAGATGACTCAGGTCTTGAAGTTAGGTGAATGAATAATGGTCCTGGTGAGGAATACTGATGGCAGGGATTTGGGATATGATAGGTCAGGTAGGTTAAACCTGAGATATTTTTTCAGAATTCATTCTATATGAGCAATTTATTCAATTCTGATTCTCTTTAAACAATTGACCAGTCTTTTTGGAGCTATCTCCATGACCTCTTTGAGCTCTGTGGTAACATCACACTGTAACAGACTCCAGGAAGGGTATTAAGGACACAGCTGAAGGATTGCTGCCAAAATTGCAGAATTCCCTTCCAGTCTTAGGTGACAGCTGGGTTTCCACTTTTCAATGGCACTATAGTCCCAAGTACAGTAGGACCATAAATATTCTTCAGCTTTGCTGAGAAAGCCTTCATTTGTCTGCATGGTCCTGAATGTCTCCAGTCTGGAGAAGTTTTCATTTATATGAATTTTATTTAATCTGCTTACCATCTTTAAGTTTTCAACAATGTAGTTTTTGTTTTACAGTCAATAGTAATAACTCTTGTACTGCTGTCCAGCTAGTGTCCTTGATTTGCACTGCTCCCAGCATGAAGCCCCACAGCCTGTGGATTCCTCATGTTGCTGCTTCACCCTTGGGACCCTGGATCTGTGTTCATAGTGGCTTTGCAGAAGTTATTTTGTGTCCCAAGAATGTCATTAGAAGTTGTGGGGGGTTGATCTGTGATCTAATTTGCATTGTTATTAGCTGTGGAAGTCAGTTGGCTAATGGATAATTTATTCATTACTCAGCCTCACCCATAAAATGATTAGTCAAAATACTGTCTCATAGCTTTTTGTGAAAGTAGTCAGAATATTCAAATGAAAACACATTCTAATGTTTTCTGAGTCCTACTTCTTTAAATGTGAATCTGTAAAAATGATTCTCTGTAGTAGTATTTCTTAAGCTTATTTGACCACAGAACAGTTTAAAGGTTGTAATGTAGCAGTGGAAAATCAAGAGGTGGCCATGAAATGTAATAATGCTCATATTGAAGCTAAGAATTAAAAGAAAAAATAATTTCATAGATAAATTAATTGTAAGAAATTATGAATATTTGATTCACTTTTTAAAACTTTGTAACAGAAAATGATATAGAATGATACAAATATGAAAGTTCAACTATTTTACTACTAATAAAATAACATTTATGTATTTAAAATATGACACAAGATTCACAGCTTAGTCTAGTGATTATCAGTTAGACTACAGGTTCCAGTGAAAGGATTAGTTGGTCAATGCTGCTCTTACAGTACTTTGATGTTTAGTCACTCATCATCTCCTGCATCAGCCGATCATTCATGCAACTTCCTTGAATGTGGCACAGCATTTATTTATTTATTTATTTATTTCTTAATTTTATTTTGTCGATATACAATGTGGCCCATTACCGAAACCTCCCTCCCTCCTCCCTCTCCCCACTCCCTCCCAACAATGTCCTTTCTGTTTGCTTGTCGTATCAACTTCAAGAAATTATAGTTGTTATGTCCCCCCCCCGCCCCGGTTTGTGTGTGTGTGTGTGTGTGTGTGTGTGTGTGTGAATTTATTTATTTATTTTTAGCTCCCACCAATAAGTGAGAACATGCGGTATTTCTCTTTCTGTGCCTGACTTGTTTCACTTAATATAATTCTCTCAAGGTCCATCCATGTTGTTGCAAATGGCAGTATTTCATTCATTTTTATAGCTGAGTAGTATTCCATTGTGTAGATGTACCACATTTTCCGTATCCACTCATCTGATGATGGACATTTGGGCTGGTTTCAACTCTTGGCTATTGTAAAGAGTGCTGCGATGAACATTGGGGAACAGGTATACCTTCGACTTGATGATTTCCATTCCTCTGGGTATATTCCCAGCAGTGGGATAGCTGGGTCATATGACAGATCTATCTGCAATTGTTTGAGGAACCTCCATACCATATTTCATAGAGGCTGTACCATTTTGCAGTCCCACCAACAATGTATGAGAGTTCCTTTTTCTCCGCTGGTGAGGTTGTGGCACAGCATTTATTAATAAGAAGATATTAACACATTTATTAATAAGATGAGAAGGTGTTAACACTTATATTAAGAAGATTAACTTATTAATAAGAAGAAGATATATAGTTAGAACAACTATATAAATGTTTGGTGTTTTCGTTATGTATAAAAACTAGATATAATCCAATACCTATGCTGGGTTGCCTTGAACCCCTGTTCCATGTCCCAGTGAAATCTTAGCCTCCCCAAGATTTCCTATGTCTTAAGGATGTACATTGTCAAAACACCTCTGTTTCTCCCAAGTCAACTCAGACTTCTGCTTCCACCAGACAGCCATTCCATGTGTACCATGCTGTCTAGGGAGAACACTTGGAAGGTACTGGGGAAGGGTCACATTGCCACTTGTGTGTGGCCTTCACCATGTTGTTGATATTCCTCCCACTGCCACTTTATTATCCCTCCCTTTCTTTCTTTCTCCAGAGAAGCACACTTTCACCTTCTCTCACCCTGCAGATCTTACTTCATTATATTCCTAAAGAACTATAAATTCTCCCAAGTGAATTTCTTATGAGTAAAATTGTTTCCAAAATGGATTTTAGAAGAAAAAAAAAACAGTAGCTACTGTCTTAATATAAATAAATCTACTAATCTCTCATGGCGTAATTGTGCCCTAGGAGACAGTTTCAGAATGGCTGTCTGTGCTCGTTCAATGTTCTAATCACTTTTAGGCCATTATCTTAAAAATGCCACTCTGTGGAAGAAAACCGGCCTTATAATTTGGCAAGTCCTCTGTGTTCTTTCCTTTTTTTGTTTTCTATTATTTTTATTTTATATAATTTCAAACTCACAGAAAACTTGTAAGAACAGTATAATAAACTTCCATATACCCTTTATCCAGATTCTCCAGTTGTTTATCTCTTGCCCCATTTGCTTTATCATTTCTTCTTGTTTTCTCTCTATATATAATCCATGTAATATGAGTATATGCGTATTATTTTTCTGAACCATTTAATAACTTGGAGACATATTTTTACTAAATATTTCAGTGTATATTTTCTAATAAGAATATTCTTTTACACAGCCATAATAAAATTATGAAAATCAGGACATTTTACATTGATACAATACTATTGTCTAATCTGATACAATACTACTATTTAACAGTCCATAGTCAAAATTTTGTCAATTGTCTCATTAATAATCTTTATGGTTATTTTTCCCCCTGATCCAGGATCTAATCCAGGATCACATATTGCACATAGTTGTCATGTCTCTTTAGCCTCCTTTCAGTCTGGAACAATTTATCAGCATTTCTTTATCTTTCTTAGCTTAGATATTTTTGAAGGGTACAGACCAGGTATTTTGCAGAATGTTCTTCATGAGTAGATTCAATCTAGGCCCTTTTGGCAGGAATACCATAAATGTTAATGTTGAGACTTTGTTTGGTTTTCCGAATAATAATAACCAATTCACCAGTTCTCTGACACCAGCTGGGTGTCCTACAATCCAATTCAATTCTGACTCTAAGTATCTGGAATTAGCACAGACCCTGCATGGTAAAGGCTCAATCCCACAAGACTGCCCCCACTTCAGACACTGGCCACAATGGGATCCCCAGGATCCTTCTTTCAGGATGACTACCAATACAGGGGTTATAATGTCCCCCTCCTTAGGTTCAATAATTTGACAGAATGACTCACAGAATTCATGAAAGCACTATACTTAAGATTACAGTTTTACTATAAAAGTTACAACTCAGGAACAGCCAAATGGAAGAGATTCATAGGGCAAGGTTTGGGGGGTGGGGGACACAGAGCTTCCATACCCTTTCTAGTACAGCACCATCCCAGCACAGCAATATGGTCACCAACTCAGATGCTCACCCAGAACTCGTTCTGAGGTTTTTTTATTGAGGTTTCATTACATAGGCATGATTGATTAAGTCACTGGCCATCGATGACTGAACTCAACCTCCAGTCCCTCTTCCCTCCCCAGAGGCTGGGATGGGAATGAAAGTTCTAACCCTCTTGTATTAGTCTGTTTTGTGCTGTTATAAAAGAAATACCTGAGACTGGGTAATTTATAAAGAACAGAGGTTTATTTGGCTCATGATTCTGGGACAGCTGCATCTGGCACAGGCCTCAGGCTGCTTCTGCTCATGGCAGAAAGTGGCAGGCAGCCTGTGGGTACAAGTGAGAGAGAGAGGGGAGGTGCCAGGGTCTTTTAAACAACCAGCTCTCACGGGAACTAATAGT
The DNA here is from genome assembly GCF_027409185.1 of Cynocephalus volans. Taxonomy (NCBI): domain Eukaryota; kingdom Metazoa; phylum Chordata; class Mammalia; order Dermoptera; family Cynocephalidae; genus Cynocephalus; species Cynocephalus volans. The sequence goes on along the minus strand of NC_084468.1, from coordinate 104,591,866 downwards.
GTAAGAACTAACTCATTAATCCCACCACCTAGGGAGAGCATTAATCCATTCATGAGGATCTGCCCCCATGACTCAGCTGCCAACCCTGCCACTTTGGAGATCAGATTTCCACGTGCGTTTTGGTGGGGACAACACATCCAAACTCCCATCACCTCTAGTTATGTGGTTGGGTTTTCTGGTGTCCAGCTCCCATCCTAAAGTGTTCTAGGACTCTCTCCCCCCCACCAATAAGTCACCTCATTAACATGAACTCAGGTATGGTTGAAAGGGGCTTGTTATAAATATCAAAAATACACTCCCATCACTCAAGAAATTCCATGGGTTTTAGGAGGTCTGTGCCAGGAATTGGGAACAAAGACCAAATACATTTTTTATTATACCACAGACCTTCTCAGTGTATGTTATCAGAAGGCATATGATGTAAGTTTACCTCAGTACATATAGTAGCTTGATTTATGATCCAACATACCTTATATATTTACTAGCTGGCATTCTAATGTAAGGAAGAGTTTTGCCTTCTCCTTTATTCATTTATTCATTCATTCATTTATATCAGTATGGACCAATGGATTTTTTAACTTAATGAATTATGATTTCTTATTATTTTCATTTATTCTGATACTCAAATTATATCAGATTTGCTGACTCTTGTGTCTTTTTGATACATCCTCATCACTTTTTTGGGTGTTTTCTAACTTTCTGGCCTATTAAAATGTTTGAGGCTTATCTTATACTTTCCCTGCCCTAGCCCTGGAACCATTCTTTTTCCAAGGAGCCCTAGTTCCTGTTGGTGGAAGGAATGGTGTTTAGAAGCCAAGATGGGGCACTAGGTGTGCTCATTGCTTCTGGTTTACACTCATTGTTGCTGCTATATCAGCAGACAAAGCTAGAAAAAGATATACAAATATACGTGCACACCTATATTTTATTTATTTCCAGATCTATTTTCTTACTATACTAAAAACAATGAATTCATACTGATACCTCCAATTTCAGTTCAGCACCTCAAGATGCACTATTTTTCTTCCTGTTTTCTCTGTTGGGTGTTTCCTTTTCCACAATTGAAGCACCAGGCTTCCTTATTCTATGTATATTTACTTGTGCTCAAGCCAACTTCTTAGCTCTTTATTCTGTAGGTTCTAGTGTCCTTCCCATCAGACTGCAGAACTTCCTTTAGCACTTCTCATAATACATCTGGTGGTGACAAATTCTCTCAGTTTTGTTTTATCTGAAAATGCCTTTATCTTGTTTATTGGATAAACAATTCTCAGTTGATAGCAGTTTTCTCCCAACATTTTAAAAGAGTTTGCCCATTCTTTTCTGCTCTTCATTTTTCTCATGAGAGGTCAGCCATCCTTTGCATTGTTTTCACCTTGTATGTTTCACCCCCTATAACATTTTCATACCAGGTGTATAAGTTAAGTTTTTGTCAGCTTTGGGAAATTTTTGGTCACATATTTTAAAATATATTTTGGCTCTATTCTCTTTAGGACTCTTATTATATACATATTAAATCACTTGATATTGTTCCAGAAAACATCAAGACTTTGTTAATTTTTATAGTTTTTTTTCCTCTTAGTCCTTATAAATAGATAATTTCTGTTGATCTGTGGCAGGTTCACTGATCCTTTCTTCTGTTGTTTCCAGTCTGCTGTTAAACCCATCAATGAACTTTTTGTTTTACACATTATACTTTTCAGTTCTAGAATTTCCATTTGGCTATTTTAAAAGTTCTTTGTTTCTTTGCAGAGATTCCTATCTCTTCATTATTGCCATGCTTTCCTTTATGTTCTTAAATACACTTATAATAACAGCTTTAAAGTCCTTGTCTGTTAATTCCAACATCTGAATCATCTTGGGGTCATTTTCTATTGACTACTTTTTCTTTTCTCTATGGGTTGCATTTTCCATTTCTTCACATGTGTAGTAGTTTGTTATTGTATGCTAGAAATTGCGTGTGTTTCACTACAGAGCATTTAGATTGTATCCTCTTCCTTTAAAATAGGGATGAGGTTTGTTCTGGGAGGCAGTAAAATTATTGGCAGATCCTTTTGATCCTGTCAGGCTTGGTCTTATAATTTACTAGGGTGGACCTATTACTAGTTTTGGATTTAGTTTTAGGGAGTACCTGGACCAGAGGGTGTAGTCCTTAATCTTAAAGAGTGGCCTTTCCCTGCCTCAATTGAATGCCTGAGTTGCTTAGTGAATTCTCTACTCTGGCTGGGCTGGAACTCCAGTGCCTCCAAACACTTCCTTAACTCGTATTATTATTCAGCTTTCAGCCTTCAGTAGGTAATTTTTGCTAGTCTTTTATGTGCCCAAAGTGAATAGCCACTCCATCTTCTTTACTCTACTCCTCTTTACCCTCTCCCCCACCCATACAGCCGAGCCCCTCTACTTTGCTTTACAAATTCCAGCCACTTCAGAAATTTGGAACTTCTTTCAGTTCTGTTTGGAACTGTTGGTTGGCTTGGGTAGCACCTGCCTTCGCCAGAGCAGGAGAATGCTCCGAGGCAGAAAGCCAGAATACTGCATGGCAGTGGTGTGTCTTTCCCTCTGCATTGTCTGTGGCTTTGTTGTCTCATATTTTGTGTTTTTTCATACTGTCATGTTCTCATAAACAGTGAAAGGAATAATCACAATAATAATAGTGTTCCATTTTTTTCTTTTATTTCCTGGACCTACAGGGGTTAGATGTCCTCTATTTATATTGTCTTTGCACTGAGCATATTGTTACAGGAACACTCTTCAATGTGCCAGGAGATTGGAACTTCACTTGATTAAAGTTAATTAAAATGGAGACCAAGGATCCCTTAGCAGACAAAACCATTTAGGCCTCATAAGTGACCTCAACCTTGCTTGATTTGCAGAAATAAGCAAAACTTAACTCTAACTATTTCTTTTAAATGCTCGTATTAAAGAAAAATAGAACTTAAGCTCAACCAATCAGAAGTAGCCAGCAAACTTATAATTATGTTACTAGGGACGTTCCAATGGGATAGACCAAATAAGGCAACTGTATAATTGCAACCAATCAAATAATTTCTTTATTTTGCTTCCTCATTTACCCCATAAATGACAATTTTTTATTGGAACACTAAACCTCTTTCGGCCTGGTGTTCCCCAATTCATGACTTGCTACTTACTTCAGTAAACTCTTTAAAGTATTATTCTATCTCAGATTTTTCTTTTACAACGTAAAGTGAATTTGAAGGATGTATGATTCCCACCCACTTTAAAGAAGAGTGAAATCTAGGACTGCTGTTGATTTTAAATTAACAATAGACACAAAACTGTGAAGTCCTACTAATTAACGTTTGTCAAACTCTACTGCTTTGATTGGATAGTTGGGTAGATCCTCTTCTTTATAATTGTCTTATAATTCAAATATTCTTTAACAAAATCATTGCTGAGGATGCACTTAACATTTTAATTATTAGTTTGTAAAATAATATGGTAATAATACAACAATGTCAGTATCTTGTCTGCTTTCTTTAGATAACTTTAATATCTAAAGGTAAAAATAAGACCTGTTTTATTAGAAACATTCAACTAAGGTTTTTTCTGTCTTAATTAATATAACTTTGAGCATGTTTGCAGAAAAAGAAAAAAATGTAGTAGTGTTTATTTATAACGTAAAGTAGTTATATTGATTTTCCACCATTTTGTAACTTTTCTTCTGAAATGATCTTTAAAGCCTAGTTTGGCCCTCTCTGGAGAAAGTTGGCCTCGTTTCTGACCCCAATTGATGAAATCTAGTGTAATCACCTACTTCTTTTACAGCTTTGGCTTGGCATGACTTTAGACTAATTTTTTTAAAAAATAGAAATGACCTTCCAGAGATGAGGATTTTCCAGTGCGAATATTCCATATTCCCTGAAGGGAATTCCAAATACAGAGCTTTTTAGAGCAGTGATGTTATTATTAGGTTAAACATGTAACTTCCTGAGGTTATTGCTATGAAGGGAACAACACTCATTCAGATGTTTATGTTCTGGAATATTTGTTTCCATTCCAATCTTACCTCGTGTAGTTGTATCTGTCCATTCCTCTACTATGGTTTCCAATAAGATTTGCTTTAAATTATAATAAGCTAAAAATGATCACATTTGATAATTGTAGTATCAGTTGTTAATGAAGTTTTTCATTTGTTTAATAAATGCTTTTGAGTTCCTGTGCTAAGTATTGGGAGTATAGTAACAAACCAAAATAATAAAATAAAAGCCCTCACGGAGTTTATGGCCTAATTTTAGATCTTCTCTATCTAAAGTTTAATGGAAAATTAAACTTTTTTTTCTTTAATTCACATTTAGGACTTTTGCACCTCTCAAATCTGTTGCGATTATTGAATATGCATACTTGTAATGTGTTTTATAAAGAGGAAAGAGATTCAAAAGATTAAGGAATTGTTTATAAGCCAACTGAGTCATGCATTTTTTATATATATACCAAAAATTTAAGTTCTTATGCATACTTGAGATAGAAGTACAGAATACTGAGGAAATGTAAAAACAACCATTGCAAGGGAAATAAGGTCATTTATTAGAAAGGTCATTTCGGAGGTGATATGTTTTTAGAAAAAGTTTTAGAGCAGAGATGCTTTTCTTTGGATGACACAGTAGAACACTGGTGAGATGAAGACAGCCAAATTGTATTACAGAGGTAGAGAGATGCCACTTTTTTCTGAATTTAAGTAAGACTATCCAATATATTGAATTTTCTGTATTTTTGAACCTTGGTTCAGGTCTGTATTTTTTTGTTTCTCATAAACAATAGCTGCTAAAAAAAAAACCACTTAAATTTATCTTGTACGAAGATTTATACTTACATGATTTGATGCCTTCTACAGCAATAAAATTATTACTCATAGTTAACAAGGTAAGTCAAAGGTTAGATTTCTCTAATCTAATATATCAGAAAATCAAATCAGTCTTTGAACAGATCAGTCATTAAATTGAATTTCTTTTTCCTTACTAGGATCCTCGGTTCAATGCAGAAGTTGACCAAATTACAGGCTACAAGACACAAAGTATTCTTTGTATGCCAATTAAGAATCATAGGGAAGAGGTAAGCAAATTTTCCATCTTATAAAAGGTCATTTGGAACATTTTTATTTAAAAAAATTTTTTTTTACTTTGCACTTATATGAAAAATACTAGCATGACAAATTAGCTATAAAGAACTTAAACATTCTGCTTGGTATTTTTTATTTAGACTATAATTATAGGATTGAATACTGATAAAGTCTTTACTATGGCTTTTGACTTAAAATACATTTTATATGTCATTTCCTGCCTCCCCTCTTCCCCCAAAGACTTTATTTTATCTTAAGTTATATAATTATGGTTGTGATTGGAATAAATTTATTTCATATTATATTTCAAGTGTCTAATAACACTCATTTTGTAGATGGTCATCCAGTTGAAGTGGTCATTACCTGATTTCTTTGGATTCAAATTCAGGTTTTGAAAAAATGGAAATTGTAGCTAATTTCAGTTATGTAAATTTCAATGTGAAATTATAACAAGCAAATGAAATTATGTTGGTTTATATGAGGGGACTTCAAAAACTTTGTAGAAATGGAATTAAAAGCTAAAAATAAAAAACAAACTTTGTTTCTTAACATAAACTCCATCAAGATCAAGACACTTTTGTAGGTGATGATGCCAGCCATTTGTTCTTCCCTAAATAACTGAGGGTCCTGGAAATTTAACCATGTCAATGCAGTCTTTTTTACATTATTAACCAAAGAAAAATAGGGGCTCTTTAAAGATTTTTTAAGGTTAGGAAACGAAAAGAAGTCAGAAGGAGCCAAATCAGTACTGTAGGGTAGATGCCTAATGATTTTCCCATTGAAACTCTCACAGATTGTTCTTGTTTAATGAGAGGAATGAGCAGGAGCGTAGTTGTGGTGGAAAAGAACTCTCTGGTGAAGCTTTCCCAGGCATTTTCTGTTAAAGCTTTGGCTAACTTTCTCGAAACACTCTCATAATATGCAGATGTTATTCTTTGGCCCTCCAGAAAGTCAACAGCAAAATGCTTTGAGCATCCCCAAAACTGTAGCCATGACCTTTGTTCTTTCACTTTTGCTTTGACTAGACCACTTTCACCTCTTGGTAGCCATGGCTTTGATTTTGCTTTGTCTTCAGGATCTTACTGGTAAAGCTATAGTTCATCTCCTGTTACAATTCATTGAAGAAATGCTTCAGGATCTTGATTCCACTTGTTTAAAATTTCCATTAGAAGTTCTGATTTAAGGAAAAGTTTCAGTTTTTCCCCATTAAGGATGATTTTGGCAGTGGGTTTGTCATATATGGCTTTTATTATGTTGTGATATTTTCCTTCTATACTTAATTTGTTGAGGGTCTTTATCATGAAAGGATTCTAAAATTTTGTTAAATGCTTTTTCTGTGTCTGTTGAGATAATCATATGGTTTTTGTCCTTGATTTTGTTGATGTGGTGTGTCACGTTTATTGATTTGCATATGTTGAACCATCCTTACATCCCTGGGATGAATACCACTAGATCATGGTGTATAATCTTTCTGATGTGCTATTGTATTGCTTGCTAATATCTTGTTGAGGATTTTTGCATCTAAGTTCATCAAGGATATTGGCCTGTAGCTTTCTTTTTTTGTTGTGTCTTTGTCTGGTTTTGGTATCAGGGTGATGCTGGCCTCATAGAATGAATTTTAGAATATAGCCTCTTGTTTCAATTTTTTGGAATAGTTTGAGAAACACTGGTGTTAATTCTTCTTTAAATGGTTGGTAGAATTCAGCAGTGAAGCTGTCTGGTCCAGAGCTTTTCTTTGTTGGGAGACTGCTGATTACTGCATCAGTCTTGTTGCTTGTTATCAGTCTGTTCAGGTTTTGTATTTCTTCTAGGTTCAGTCTTTGTAGTTTGTATGTGTCCAAAAACTTATCCATTTCCTCCAGGTTTTTGAATTTGTTGGCATATAGTTCATAATCATCTGTAATGATTCTTTGTATTACTGTGTTATCAGTTGTAATGTCTCCTTTTTCATTTCTGATTTTTGTTATTTGGGTCTTCTCAATTCTTTTTTTAGTTAGTCTGGCCAGTAGCTTCTTTGTTTTATTTATCCTCTCAAAACCCCAACTTTTGTTTCATTGATTTTTTTTTGTATCATTCTTTTGGTCTCTATTTTAGTTCTGCTAATTAAGATGTATTTCCACCTGCTAGTTTTGGGATTAGATTGGTCTTGTTTTTCTAGTTCTTTGAGATTTAATGTTAGTTGTTTACTGGAAGTCTTTCTATTCTTTTGATGTAAACAAGATGAGGATGCTCACTCTCACCATTCCTATTAAACATAGTATTGGAAGTATTAGCCAGAGCAATCAGGCAAGAGAAGGAAATAAAGGGCATCTGAATTGGAAAAGATGAATTCAGATTGTCACTGTTGGCAGATGACATGATCCTATATATAGAAAAACCCATAATCTCTACCAAAAAACTCCTAGAGTTGATAAACAAATTCAGTGAAGATGCAGGATACAGAATAAATACACAAAAATCACTACCATTCTTATACACCAACAATGAACTATCAGAAGAAAAAAAATAAAGCAAGCAAGCCCATTTACAATATCTACTAAAAGAATAAAATACCTAGAAATAAATTTAATCAAAGAAGTGAAAGATCTCTACAACAAGAACTACAAAATTCTGCTGAAAGAAATTAAAGAGGACACCAAAACATGGGAAGACATTTCTTGTTCATGGACTGGAAGAATTAACATTGTGAAAATACTACCCAAAGTGATCTACAGATTCAATGCAATCCCCATCAAAATACCAATGACATTCTTCGAAGAAATAGAAATAAGTATCCTAACATTCATATGGAACACCAAAAGACCCCAAATAGCCAAAGCAATTCTGAGCAAAAAAATAAAATAAAACTGGAGGCATTGCAGTACTTGACTTCAAATTATACTACAAAGCTGTAGTAACCAAAACTGCGTGGTACCGTCATAAAAACAGACACATGGACTACTGGAACAGAATAGAAAACCCAGAAATCAACCCAGGTACTACAGCCAACTGATCTTTGACAAAGTCATCAAGAACACACATTAGGTAGGGAAAAGACAGCTCCTTCCATGAATGGTGCTGAGAAAACTGGATATCCATGTGGAAAAGAATGAAACTAGACCCATACCTCTCACCATATACCAAAATCAACTCAAAATGGATTAAAGACTTAAGTAATAAGACCTGAAACTATAAAACTCTTAGAAGAAAACATAGGGGAAACACTTCAGGACATAGGACTGGGCAAAGACTTTAAGAATAAGACCCCAAATGCCTGAGCAAGAAAAGAAAAAATAAACAAATGGGATTATATCAAAAAAGCTTATGCATGGCAAAGGAAACAATCAACAGAGTGAAAAGACAATCTACGGAATGCAAGAAAACATTTGCAAACTACAAATCCAACAAGGAATTAATATCCAAAATATACAAGGAACGCAAACAACTTCAAAGTGAAAAAAAACAAATAATCCAATTAAAAAATGGGCAAAAGAAATGAATAGACATTTTTTGAAGGAAGACATACAAATGGCCAACAGGTACATGAAAAAATGCTCAGCATCACTAATCATCAGGGAAATGCAAATCAAAACCACATTGAGAGATCATTTCACCCCAGCTAGACTGGCTATTATCAAAAAGACTAAGAATAACAAATTCTCGTGAGGATGTGGAGAAACGGGAACTCTTCTACGCTGTAGGTGGGACTGTAAATTAGTACAGCCATTGTGGAAAACAGTATGGAGTTTTCTCAAACAACTGCAGATAGAACTGCCATGAGATCCAGCAGTTCCACTTCTTGGTATATATCCAAAAGAATGGAAATCATCATGTCAGGAGGATACCTGCACTCCCATGTTCATTGCAACTCTATTTACAATAGCCAAGATATGGAGCTAACCTAAATGTCAGACAACTGGATAAGGAAAATGTGGTATATATACACTATGGAATACTATTCAGACATAAAAAAAGAATGAAATTCTGGCATTTGCAGCAACATAGATGAAAGCTATGTTAAGTGACATAAGCCTGGCACAGAAAGAGAAATACTTCATGTTCTCCTAAGTGGGAGCTAAGAAACAGAGAAAGAAAGATCATAATAAAACACTGAACTTTCAGAAGGAGAGAATAGACCTATAGTTACTAGAGATGGGAAAGGGGGAGGGGGAGGGAAGATAGGGAGTAACTGGGGAAGGGACACAAAAAGTAATTACAATTTGTAATGATGAACATGCTAATAATATTGATTTGATCACATACTGTACACAAATATGGATAGTCAACTCTGCACCCTATAAATATATATAAATAAATTAATAACTAAAAGCTCTGCTTTTGTCTGCAGCTGATCTGCATGCAATAGTTTTGGCATGCAATGTGCAGAGCAGAGTTGGGTCAACTGTAATTTTTCAGTAAGAGTTGTGTAAGCTGAACCAATTGAGATGTCTGTGGTGTTGGCTATTGTTTCTACTGTTAATCGTCAGTCCTCCTCAATTAGGGCATAAACAATATTCATTTTTCCCTGACAAATTGATGTGGATGGTCTGCTGCTATGGGCTTTATTTTCAATGTCATCTCATTACTTCTTACATTGAGTTATCCATCTTAAACTGCTGATTTCTCTGGGTCATTGACCCCTAAACTTTTCATAAAGCATCAGTGATTTCACTTTTCTTCTACCCAAGCTTCACCATAAATTTGATGTTTGTTCTTTCTTCAATTTTAGCAGAATTCATGTTGCTCTGATAGGGGCTGTTTTCAGACTGTCTTATTCTTCTTAGTAGCTCAAACTAGATCCTGCTTAGACATGTTATGACAAATTAATGTCCATTTACTTTGGTGCAAAAAAATTTTTTCAGTCCGTTAATAATTTTTTTCATAATATGTATTTTCTTGAACTTTTTGAAGACCCCTTGTATTTCACCTAATTGGAAGGTTTGGATTCTGATAGCATTGAATTCCATATTCATTTTACATTTATTTGAAAAAAAAAGTTAATAAATTATCAATTAAACTGAATGTTTTGATTGAGCATTCTCAGCCCTGGCTGCACATTATAAGCAACTGGGGAATTCTAAAAGATTACCAATTGTATTTATTGGTCAGGATTTTTCAAAGAAACAGAAACAATAGGATATATTTAGATCTATAAGAGGGGATTTATTATGGGAATCGTTCAGGTGATTATGGAGGCCATGCTGTGCCATCTTCAAGCCGGAGAACCAGGAATGCCAGTGGCGTAATTCAGTCTGAATCCTAACACCTGAGATATGGGGTAGGGGATGCTGATATGAGTTCCACAGTCCAAAGGTTGGAGAACCTGGAGTTCTGATGTCTAAGAGCAGGAGCAGATGGACATCCCAGCTCCAGAAGAGAGAGCGAACTTTGTCCTTCCTCCACCTTTTTGTTATATCTGGGCCCTGAAAGGATTGGATGATGCTCACCTGTATTTGGTGAGGGAGGATCGTCTTTACTCAGTCTCTTGATTTAGATGCTAATCTCTTCTGCAGACATTCTCACAGGCACACCTGGGTATAGCATTTAAATAATGTCAAATATGCCAACTATTCTGATTTGATCATCACTTTTTTTTTTTTTTTTAAAGATGACCAGTAAGGGGATCTCAACCCTTGGCTTGGTGTTGTCAGCACCACGCTCAGCCAGTGAGCCAACCCTCCATCCCTATATAGGATCCGAACCCGTGCTCTTGGTGTTATCAGCACCACATTCTCCCACGTGAGCCACAGGCCGGCCCTTGATCATCACATTTTGATAGTAAACTCTCTACCCTACAAATATGTATAATCAATTATGTTTAACGAAAATAAATGAAATAAAAAGTTACTAAATAAAAAGTGATAATAATAAAATAAAATAAAAATTCTAATGTCCAGGCTTTTCTCTGAATCAGTCTCTGGAATTGTGACCCAAGTATCAGTATTTTTTAAAGCTCCCAAGTGATTACAATGTGCCTCCAAGGTTGTGAGCCACTGCCAATCATATTAGAAGTATTGATGCTTCTACTTGATTTATATTCAAATTCTGACATCTTTCTTTTCCCTCCTCCATTGAGTCTGTTACCAAGTCCCACTGATTTTTTTTCTGTCAGTGTTTCTCATTTCAATTCCTTTCTTTTCATTCTTGCTACTTATACCAAAAATCAGATCTCGAAGTAATGCCGTCACTTTTTAAATGTTCTTGTAAGGAGTTTCTCTACAGCAGTCAATTTCTCTTCAGTCCATTCTGCATATCGCCAGCCTGGGAATTTTCCCAGAACACAGCTTTCTAAAATCATGATTCTCAAACTTTATTGTGTGTAGGAATCACCTTGTAATCTTAAAATGCAAATTCTGAATTCAGTAGGTCTAGGTGGAACCTGAGGGGTTTTTTTTAACAGGTAGCAACTTGATGATGCCCTGGCTCTACAGATCACAATTTGATTACCAAGGTTTTAAGTCAGTTACTTCTCAGTAAGTCATTCTCAGTACCTTAGAGTTGCTACATGCTTTCTCAAGAGGGTGGTTCCAGCCATTTTTACTAAACATACCTGCAGCTATGACATGAATCTGCGATTAATTAGTTAATCAATTAAGTATGTGAATGATTAATAAAGTTGAAAAGGCCATAAATGTACTGATGATTATAGTGTTGTAAGTAGGGTTGCCAGATATAGCGAATAAAAAACGTGGCCCATGCAGTATTTGGGACATTGTTATACTAAAAAATAATTTGCCATTTTTCTTTTTTTTTTTTTTTTTGCCTTTTTTTTTTCGTGACCAGCACTCAGCCAGTGAGCGCACCAGCCATTCCCATACAGGATCCGCACCCGCAGCGGGAGCATAGCTGCGCTCCCAGCACCGCACTCTCCCAAGTGCGCCACGGCTCGGCCCCCATTTTTCTGAACTCAAATTTGATTCAGATTTTTTTCTGACATCCTTAGTAGTATATACCAAGGGCTATGATTCTGCGCACTTAAGAAGACAATGTTTAGCTTTTAGATAGTAAGTATACTTTAAAATTGTGGCCTAAAAAACAACTGTGCAACAAAATCACTAGGGTGAAGTGAATGGGACTTGCCCTTCTATAAGAAAGCATCCTCAGGGGCCGACCCTGTGGTGCACTCGGGAGAGTGCGACGCTGGTAGCGCAGCGACGCTCCCGCCGCGGGTTCGGATCCTATATAGGAATGGCCGGTGCGCTCACTGGCTGAGTACCGGTCACGAAAAAGACAAAAAAAAAAAAAAAAAAGAAAGAAAGCATCCTCAGGATACACAGTCTTCCTCTTTATGATTACCAGGGAGGATGATTTAAATTAAAATAAACAAACAGCAATAATAACAGTAACAAAAAACCCTCAGCTATATAGAGATATAGTTCACATGCAGTAAAATTCACGCATTTTTAAGTGTACAATTTGATGAATTTTGACAAATGTATGTATAGTCATATAACCACCACTACAATTAAAATATAGAATGTTTCTGTCACCTCAGATATTCCTGTGTACCCCTTTTCAGTTCATCTCCTCCACAACCCCCAACCCCTGACAATCACTGATCTGCTTTTTGTCACTATTGTTTAGCCTGTTTTAGACTGTCATCTAATGGAATCATACAGGATGTGGTCTTTTGTGTCTAGCTTCTTTTACTTAGTGTAATGATTGTGAGATTCATCGTGTCATTGCAAGTATCAGTAGTTTGTTCCTTTTCATTGCTGAGTGATTTGTTCCAGGTGTGGTAAACCTCAATTTGCACCAGTTGACGGACACTTGAGTTGTTTCCAGTTTTTGTCTACTGTGAAAACTGCCGTCAGTGTCTACAACAGGTCTGCGTGGACATGTTTTCATTTCTCTTGGCTAAATATATAGGAGAGAAATTGCTAGGTCCCATGATTAGTTGTATGTTTAATTTTATAAGAAAATTCCAAACCCTCTTCCAAAGTGGCTGTACTGTATTGCATTCTTACCAGCAATGTGTATGAGTTCCAGTTACTTCAAATCCTTAGCAACATGTGGTATGTCAGTCTTTTTAATTCTGGCCATTTTAGTGGGGGATAATGTAAATCTGATTACATAAATATATAACCCCACTCTCAAATCAGGGCCCACTGCTTGCTTGCAGATCTGATAGAAGTGGGTTCAGCCCCAGATTCCCAGATGATCCGAAGCTGACCCTCAGATTTCTGCCGAGTTCCCGAGCTTCCTCCTGTCCCTCTCTGTGCTCCCACGTCCTGCTGGTCTCTGTTTTACCCTGTGATAACTGGAAATGAAGCTTGGGCTCTTCACTCCTTTCCAAAAACGTTCACTCACACCAAGCATTTTCTGAGATAAATAGCCTTCTGTAACTTCACTAGAGACGTAGTAACTTTACATAAAGGAGAGTTTCCAAAACATGGCTTCCTGAATGTGTTGCTGACCTTCCCCATTCTCTACCCTCTCCCTGCTGCCCATTTTCCTCCCAGATTTGTACTGCCCAGTTCAATATTATTTCCTCTAAGAATTAATTCTTCAGAGAAAAGGAGTGAGAAGAAACAGTCAGATGAATGGACATACTCCGAATCTGGCTGCTGTAGTATAAAAAGGTAATCTGGCTGACCAGGAATCAAGGCCACTAACAAAATGCAGTAATATATGATTCCAGTATTATCTTTAAATTTGGAACTGTGTAAACAAACTCAGGGCCATGTTTGCTTTTGTGTGAACTACTCTTTCTTGCTCTTGAAATTTCCGAAGTCAAAATGGAGAGTTGCAGTGAGGCTTTTCGGAATAATTGTTAAGATTGTTTGCTCTGGGCTTGAATTCCATCTTTACTACTTACTTGATGACTAACCAGGATGTAACTGGTTAATCCCTTTGAGTTTTCAGTTTTCTCATCTGCAAAATGGGGGTAATGAAAGGACCTGCCTCAAAGGGTAACACTGCATTCACACGCTGAAGTTCCTGGCACAGTGGAAGTGATCCATAAATGTCAGCTATTATTTTTTTCATTTCTCTTGGGTAAATGTATAGGAGGGGAATTGCAGGGTCACATGGTAGGTGGATGTTACTGTATTCTTAGCAGCAATGTATGAGAGTTCCAGTTACTTCACACCCTTGGCACCAAGTGCTGTGTCAGTCTTTTGGAACTAATAGAGCTTTTAAGAAACAAGGAATGAGAGAGTTGTTATGAAGACACCACATAGTAATCAGCCAGCTGGGAACAAATGGTAACCAGCACAGCCCCTGTCTTAACTAGTCTATATATTACCTCCCAACAAACTTTAAGCTTAAAAGAAAAGTGCTTTTGGCTGTTTTTCCTAAATGAGGCAAAACGAATTTTGTGTCTTCTCTTTGTGTAAGACCAACTGTATTGAGTAAGCCAATAACTCATTCCAGCTATTACTAAGGAACCTAAAAGGAAGTGTGGTTATTGAATTACTGTTTATTGATTGTTTATAAAATGTCCTGATAACTTTTTGTGACACTGGTTTTTAAAGGCATAGGTACCAACTCTGGAAAGCTGTTTGAATGGAGCAGTTGAATATTGACTACTAAAGTCTGAACTATAACATAGGCCAGAAAATTCAGGAAGATTTTTGATATTCACTAAAATAACTAAGTTCTTCATTTTCTTCTTCTTCTTGTGAAGTATTTGAACTAATAAAATTTTCAAGCATTCTTTTCATTAATGTTATAATCTTAAATGTAATATACAGCAGTGCTTTTTTAGAAATAAAGATCATAGATATTTCTAAACTTCTGTGACAGTAGTTTTTGAAAAAAAAAAAATCATGGAGGATACGTTTTTGCAATCTTTCCCTCTCCCTACTCCATTCTAAAAGAATAAGGTTAGTGGGAAAAGTGGAAAAACAAACAAAACAAAACAAAAAACTGGAGAAGCTTGAGGAGGCCAAACTAATTTATTTTGGAAAGGTCAGAGCTACTGGCCAGAGAAAATGAATAAAGGCAAAAAGAAAAAGCAGTCAAGGGGGAGAAGACAGTCCAGGCTGTATATGAGGGAGTTGTTTGAGCAGTATGGAGTGGGACTTTGGATAGGACTTTGAAAATAACTGCCTTATGTGTAGGAGACAATTAACATGGGATATTTATTGAGCAAATTCTGTGGAAACTGTCCTAAGGACCTGGCATAACAACCCTAGGAGGTAGTCATGGTCTTATTCCCACTTAACAGATAAGGAAACTGAGACATGGAATATTTAGGGAACTTGCTCAAAGTCACATAACTAAAAACTGGCAAAGCTGAGATTTAAACCCAGGCAATCTGACCACAGAGTCCTGATTTGGAAAAGAGAGTTCTTAAAACCTCTTTAAACCATCTGCTGTGGATGGTGACTACTCCCTATTTCCCTCCCAGTTGGTGTTTCTTGAGACACTGCAGTAAATATTTAAAATACTGTTGATTTTGTTAGGGTGGGGAGTAGGAGGTACACTGATGTGTTTAACGTGGGCCTGTGCAGAAGCAGGACTTGAAGGTGGCAACAAGGAGACCTGGCTATAGTCTGATGGCCTTTCAACGTTAGTGCTTAAACCACTCTGCAGCCAGACTCTTTTTTAAATGAAAAAGGAGAGGGAGAGGGGGAGAGAGTGAGAAAAAAAAAAGAGAGAGAGAGAGAGAAAACTTGATCATAGTCACATCCTCTATAGTACCATAAGAGGAATCTATGAGGAAATTTTTACCAGGGATGAAAGAGTTACAGGAGCATGTTTCATATGAATCTAGGCCAGTGTGCTCCAGAAAAGATCCATGATCGCACATGAAGCACAGTGAAAAAAAATTGTAGCAAATATGTGAATTTTTAGGGCTGCTGTTAAATTTCTTTTAGACTTAATTCTGGATTTTTCAGACCTGAGCACTTGGACGATTTTTATTTTCATCACTTATATCCGTAATTTCTATAACCAGACAGAATTCTTTTATGTTTAGTAAAGAAGTGCAGGGAAATTGAACTCTTTTCCCTGTAGCTCAGATGACCTATTTCTGAAATACTGCCCTCCCCTGAGGCATTGCTTGTGATGACATGGTGGAGATGAGTGTTCTTTTTCATTTATAGGAGCTGCATCAATGTAACCCACCCTATATATTAACTCTTATTCACAGCCCTATTTGTCACTCAGGGCCTACTGGTTTTTTTCTCTGTAGATCATTTGGGGAGGAGGGAGTACGTGGTAAAAGGCAGGACATCATGAAATAATGCAAGCTCTGTGAACATTTCTTATTGATTTGAGCTGGAAATTACATCCAAAAATGTCTTTCAGGCTAGGCCGAAATGCCATACTTGAATGTCAACTCCAGTTATTAAGCAGAAATTCAACTTGGAATCAGAGCTTTTTTCTCCTTCTCTATTTTTATCTTATTTTGATTTTATTTTATCATAGTGCTGATATACTTGCAATTCTTTGCAAATGTGAGTTACAGTAGAGAATTTATGACAGTTCTTTACAGTGTGATAAAGGAGCATTTAGCAAAATATCTAGTTATTTATATCTTCCTTTTTTAAAAAAGCCTGAAAAGATTCAAAAAATATCAGCTAATTTTTATGAGATAATTGATGAATCAAAGCAATTTAATACCTGCCAAAAATCACAAAATAAGGCATTAACAGAATTAAATGTGTAATTCCAACTGCAACTTAAAAAGTAAATGTTTTCTAGAATTTGTATTATGGCTATCTGCTCATTTAAAAATATTCTCAATTATTTCCCCTAAATTATCTTGTTTTGACAAGTAATTATTGAATCACTGCAATATATAGAGACAATTGGTCTAGGCAGTAAGGATTTTTTTTAGAAAAATGAATCTAGGAAGATACTTGCTTTTACATTGTTTTTAATTTGGAGAGGTAGATCTTTTACACCAAAAATTAAATATCTATACAAGGTAAATGTTAAATGAGTCTAATATTCAACACACAGTTCAAAGGAAGGGCTATGGATTGGGGGAGCTGGAGAAATCCCTGAGGAGGGATGGAGGCCTCCTGCTGTGTTTACCCCACAGCCTCGAGAGAGGAGGTACATAAATGCCTGCTGACAAATGCTTGATCTTTGTGGAGAATGGAGGCCAAGGAGATCCTTGCCTGTGATCTCATGCTCAGTACACACAAGGGCTTTCTTAAATTTGACAAGTAATAGCTTTATGCATAATCCTTCAGTTCTAAGTCAAAGTAGGTGAAAATATAACTACAAAAATAAGCGGAGTACAAGAGCAGAGTGTCAGTTGATTTAGATCTATTTTAGTCTTAAAGAATTGGCCAGTTATGTGTTTTAAATACTTATAAATTGTTGATTGCATTTATTCCCCATCAATATCCTTTTTTGTAGTTTTGTTTTAGAAACAAAAGTTCTCCACAAAGCTTCTGTTTGCTCAGGACTTGATGTCGTGATGGTGATGACCTTTTCTTTTTCCTTTTCCACATTGCCCTTTAAATAGTAAACAAGTACATTTTATGAAGACATTAATTCCTTTCCTAAACAAAACAAAACAAAACAAAAACATTTCTTAAGAGCAGCAAATGGAAAACATAATGCTAATAGGTTAAATCCCTGAGTCTACACTACTGAACCAGGAGAAGAAGAAAGGGTGAATAGAAGTTTGAGACTGAACAGTAATGTAATGGTAGGCTCTGTGTACCCAAGTGATATCTTATTTTTAATGCTCAGAAAATTTGGTTCATATCGAGTGCTATGTTTTATGCCATAGGAGGTTTATTTTCATTGTTCCTTTCAGGATAACCAATCCAGCACTTGTTGGAATGTGTGACTTTTTAATTTAACTGATCACTTATAAATTTAATTTTGAGCACTTTTACATAGTCCCTGAATAATGAATAGTAGAGGTCTGGAAATAGTTGCAGATAAGCATAAATAATTTCTTTGTATAATATCTAACCCAACATCAGTCACATAATTAGACCCTCTGATAGATTTAGACTCTTAAATAATTTTCATATTTTTATGCATTCTTAAAGAGTTAAGATGGTTGTTGATGAAATTGGTGCTCTCGGTTGATATATGTGCAGACATCTATATTCATCTATGAAGAGCTAAGATTACATAGGTAAAATTCTTTATAAATTGTTAAATACTCTGTCTTCTTTCTTATTAAACCCCCATCTAAAAATTCCTACTTGTTTCTCTTTTACCATAGAGTAGAAATTAATATTCTAGGCTAAATTTAAAGAGCAAGAGATGATGATCTTATGAAATTTTTGACTTTTTTTTTTGGAATCAGTTCATAGTAGTGAAATAAAGTGAAAATGACCTGAGTTTAGAATTTGAGATCTATTCGATTATTACAAATTATTTGCTAATCATGAGTACTATATTAGTTATATCTTGCAACAAAACAAATTACATTAAACTTAGTGATTTTTTTTTTTTTTTTTTTTTTAAGATGACTGGTAAGGGGATCTCAACCCTTGGCTTGGTGTTGTCAGCACCACGCTCAGCCGGTGAGTCAACTGGCCATCCCTATGTAGGATCTGAACCTGTGGCCTTGGTGTTATCAGCACCACACTCTCCTGAGTGAGCCACGGGCCAGCCCTTAAACTTAGTGATTTTGAACCAATGTTTATTTTCTCACAGTTTTTGTGGTTCAGGGATTCTGAAGTGACTTAGCAATCTAGGTAGCTCCAGCTGAGGTTTCTCAGGAGGCAGCAGTCAGGACATGGGCAGGGGCTGTGTCTTTTGTGCTTGAGCGTCCACTTCCAAGAGGTTGTTGGCAGGAGGACTCAGTTTCTCACCATACAGGCCTCTCTTTAAGTTACTCAGTGTCCTCACAACATGGCAGCTGACTTGCTGAGAGTGAGCAGTTCAGGAGAGCGAGCAAGAAGGAAGCAGCAGTGCCTTGCATGACCTCATCTCCAAAGACGGACACCACCATGACTCTTGCCATGTTTTGTTCTTTAGAAGGAAGGCAGTAAGTCCTGCCCAAACTCAAGGGGAGGGGAAAATTAGTCTCCACCTCTTAAAGAGATTAGTATCAAAGAATTCGTGCCACCGTTTAAAACCACCAGAAGTAATACTAATATATTATTATTTATTATATGTAATATAGAAATCTATATTTATTATTCTCTTTCCTTAAAACTGGCCGGATGATAAAAGAGGAACTCTGCTTGTTAACTAAAATATTTTAAAATCATTTTTTCTCTACCTTTCATGTACTAAGAAATAATTTGAACTGCCAGAGGCAATACAAACTGGACTTCAAAACAGTAGCCAGTTGGTTTCCAACATTGTCTTGCGTCAGAGGGAAAAGAGGAAGTAGAGAATTAAAGGAGGAAGACAGAAGAAAAAGAGGAAAATGACTGCCTCTTTGTATGGTGGCAAATGATGGAAGCATTGAAAGACTTAAAATGCTATGCTACAAATGCTGTTCTGCAGCATGAGATCACTGTTTGCATGCGATATAGATACTCTGCTGCCTAACATCAACAGGCAGGGAATGCTCTTTGGTATGTCTTTGTTACATCTTTCTGAACCAATACTTTCTGCCTCTGTTCATGGACCAAGAGCAGAGGAAATGTATCTATTACTTTGGTATAGTGTTTGCTTGAGTATAAACTGGAAGGAGGGAAGTGCCTGGAAATAAGGCCATACAGGCAGGCAGAGGCAAGATCATGAAGAGCCTTCTAATGCCATGCAAAGAAGGTACTGAATTTCTTTAAACTGGAAAACATTTGCTATTCTTTAAAGACTTGTGTGGTTACAGCATTAAGTCTGAATAGTTTTCTTTGTTTAACATCTAACCCTGAGCCAAACAATTTGACACTTGATAGATTTTGATAATTAAATAATTTCCGTATTTGTTCATACACAGAGAGAGTGCTGTGTGTAGAGTCAGGAAGCTGGTAGGGAGGTTTTTGTAATCGTCTAGAGGAGAGGTGGACCAAGGCCCCGGAGGAGGGAACAAGGAGAGTGGATTTGTTACACTTCTGTTTTGGAATTGAGTGATTGTTTGATGAAGGAATTAGGGAGAAGGAAGAATCTAAAATACTTTCTAGCTTTCATATGGGTAATAAGGAGAGAGAATTGTGATATTCCCTAAAATGTAACATATAACAGAGAGAACTGGGTTGTTAGGAACAGTTTATTCTTTTTTTGCATATGTTGCTTTACAGTCTGATGCTTTCTCCACTCCCCTCAAATCTCTACACTGTCTCCCCATCCCCACTCTCAGCTGATGGCCTTGTTTACTAAATTTCAGTGAAAAGTAAAGCAGTTAGAAGAATATTTCCACAAGAGGACTTCCCCTACCTCTTTCCCCTGCTCCCACATCTGAGTCCATATACTCCGGTATCCCTTCTGCTTCTAGGGATGAACTATCTGAACCCGCGAAGGTCAGCCTTCCACTGTGCACCAGATCTCCTACCAGCTCGCCCATTCAAAGATGCACCTCAGCAGTTCTCACCTCTGTGTCCAGAATCACCAGTTTCCCCTCTACCAAATCTGTTTATCAGCATACAAATATGCTGCTCTTTCTCTAAAACTAACAAAAAAACACCCACTGGACCACACATCTCTTTTGAAAAACCATCTCATTTCTCTTATCCCCATTACAGCAAAACTTTTTTTTTTTTTTTTTTTTTTTTTTTTTACGATGTGGAAAATTTTTTATGTAATACAATTTTAAGAGGGGGAAGAAAAGCAAGATATAAAACCAGAGAGTTGTGAAGGCAAGGCCAGGGAAGTTCTGGTGATGGGATCCCAGTTTCATGTCTTCAAAGTACTGCAAAATATTAACAGTAGTTATCTCATGATAGTGAGATTAGGGATTTTTTTTTTTTTTTCACGGTTTCAGTTTTTGTATTCCTTTTTTTTTTTTTTTTTAATTTTATTTTTTCGATATACATTGTGGCTGATTATTGCTCCCCATCACCAAAACCTCCCTCCCTTCTCCCTCCCCCCTCCCCCCCAACAATGTCCTTTCTCTTTGCTTGTCATATCAACTTCAAATAATTGTGGTTGTTATATCTTCTCCCCCACCCCCGGTTTTTTTTTTTTTTTTTTTTGTGTGTGTGTGTGTGTGTGTGTGTGTGTGTGTGTGTGAATTTATATATTAATTTTTAGCTCCCACCAATAAGTGAGAACATGTGGTATTTCTCTTTCTGTGCCTGACTTGTTTCACTTAATATAATTCTCTCAAGTTCCATCCATGTTGTTGCAAATGGCAGTATTTCATTCATTTTTATAGCTGAGTAGTATTCCATTGTGTAGATGTACCACATTTTCCGTATCCACTCATCTGATGATGGGCATTTGGGCTGGTTCCAACTCTTGGCTATTGTAAAGAGTGCTGCGATAAACATTGGGGAACAGGTATACCTTCGACTTGATGATTTCCATTCCTCTGGGTATATTCCCAACAGTGGGATAGCTGGGTCATATGGTAGATCTATCTGCAATTGTTTGAGGAACCTCCATACCATTTTCCATAGAGGCTGCACCATTTTGCAGTCCCACCAACAATGTATGAGAGTTCCTTTTTCTCCGCAACCTCGCCAGCATTTATCGTTCAGAGTCTTTTGGATTTTAGCCATCCTAACTGGGGTTAGATGGTATCTCAATGTGGTTTTGATTTGCATTTCCCAGATGCTGAGTGATGTTAAGCATTTTTTCATATGTCTGTTGGCCATTTGTATATCTTCCTTAGAGAAATGCCTACTTAGCTCTTTTGCCCATTTTTTAATTGGGTTGCTTGTTTTCTTCTTGTAAAGTTGTTTGAGTTCCTTATATATTCTGGATATTAATCCTTTCCAAAGGAAAAATAAACAAATGGGATTATATCAAACTAAAAAGCTTCTGCACAGCAAAAGAAACAATTAACAGAGTTAAAAGACAACCAACAGAGTGGGAGAAAATATTTGCAAAATATACATCTAGAGCAAAACTCTTTAAAGACTTGTCCAGTGCATGTTTTCCTTTTCCATTTCCTTCTATTCTGTCTTGAACACACTCCACCCAGTCTTCCACATTCACCACTCTGTGGAAGCCATTCTTGACAAGGTCCCCATGGCTTCTGCAGGGTAAGAACTAGTGATCATTTCTCATTCCTCATCTTACCTGGCCTGTCAGCAGCATATGACATTGTTGGTGATCACTTCTTCCTACAGGATAGAGTTTTTTCTCTTGTTTACCAAGACCTCAGACCACCCCATTTCCTCCTGTCCCTCTGTCTCCTTGGCTGGTATCTGTTCATCACAATAGTGCTAAATGGCTCCGCCCTGGACCCTATGCTCTGACTATACTCACTCCTTGAGTGATTTTATCTACTTTCAAGGCTTGAAATACCATTTATGTGCTGACCAAACTGATACTGCAGCTGTACTTATTTCTTCAATTTAAACTCATATATTCAAGGGCTGGCCTGTGGCTCAGTCAGGCGAGTGCGGTGCTGATAACACCAAGGCCATGGGTTCAGATCCTATATAGTGATGGCCGGTTGGCTCACTGGCTGAGCGTGGTGCTGACAACACCAAGTCAAGGGTTAAGATCCCCTTACCGGTCATCTTTTAAAAAATAAATAAATAAATAAAAATAAACTCATATACTCAACCACTTCCTTGACTTCTCTACCTATACATATCTAACAGGCATCTCAAACTTAACAAATCCAATACCAAACTCCTGATCTTTCTTCTCACTAAATCTGCTCCACACTCATCCCCATCTCAGTTAACAGCTTCTCTATAATTCCAGCAATTCCAGCTAAATTCCTTGAAGCCATCCCTCGCTTCTTTCTCACAGCGGACATCCAATTCATCAGCAAATATTGTTAGCTTTACTTTCTATCACTGCTGGCGACTAGCACGGCTACTACCCTGGGTCCAGCCATTAATACTTTTATGTAGCACCTGGATTATCATAGCAGCCCCTAACTAGTATCCCTCCTTCAAGCCTTTAACTCACCACAGTCTATTCTCAACACAGATTTTATAAAACCTGTTAGATCTCATCACTCCCCTGCTCAGAACCCTCCAGTGACTTTCCATTTCACCTGATAACAAAGGCCTTACATGATCTGGCTCCTGATGCCCCTCTGACCTTACCTCCTGTAATTACCTCTCCCCCTCCTCTTCTCTCCAGCACACTGGCAGACTTGCTGTTTCTCAGGTAAGCTACAGCCCCAAGGCCTTTGCATTTGCTGTTTCCACTGCCTGGAAGTGTCTTCCCCCAGATGTCCACATGGCTCACTCTCTCACCTCCTTCAGGTTTTTACTCAAATGACACCTACCTCGGCAAGACTTTCTTTGGCCATCCTATGGAATACCAGTTATTCCCTTCCTTCTCTACTCTGTTGTCTTCATAACACTTAAGCACTTAATCACCACTGGACATACTACATATTGACTTACATTGTTTATTGTCTCTCTCTTCTCACTAAGCTCCACTACAGCAAGGTGGGATACAAGAATGTTCACAGAGGAACTGATATTTAAACTGCATTTATGGTGTGCTGTAATCTAATTTACTTGAGAATTTGTAGTATGATTCTTTTTGGGGAGTGTTTCTTTATAATTTTGAAGCATGGTAACCAGGATCGATTGACAAACTAAAGGATCTCAAGTACAATTTTAACTAAGGCTATGTGGTAAATAGAAGTAGGGTTGGGATCTTCATGCTAACACTTAGAGGTCAGTAATAACTATCATTTGTTGATATTATCCGCATTTTAGATGAGGAAATATGGACAAATACGGACTTGGTCAAGTTAAGGAAATTTCCCAGTATCACTTATCTATTAAGTGGCAGAGGTGGCATTCAGACCTACATTGTCTTATTCTAAGGTTGCATTTTTCTCACCATGCAATAATTGCTTTCCTTCATCTTTATTAGTGGTTATACCTGAAAAGCTACCTATCAACTGCTTACTATTTTAGTTTTTTGAAATGTAAGTTATGGACTGGAATAATATAATAATAAAATCCAGAGTTGCAAGCAATGATTCCAAATACTATTAATTATTTTATTGTATATTACTTGGCACAGCTATGTGGAAGACGGCATGTCTTTTTTTTTTTTTTTTTTTTTTTTTTTTTGTCAGTGCCATGTGCAACCAAGAGTTTTGCTGGTGAAAAACACATGTGTATATCTATGCTTTCATATATGATTAACTTTTCAGATTCATCTTCCATTTGGAGGAAAAACACTTAGAGATAAAATTATGTTTGGGCTGTGACAACATAATAGACTGCTGTCTACGTGAAGGATTTGTTGAGTGTAAAATAATTTGTTACATACATATATAGGTATGTATGTAAACATGTATACATACACACTCCCATACACACACTTTTTTCCTTGGATCTCTTAAGCCAAATGATATAGATCTCTAGCTTCCCATGGCTACAGATGATTAGCTGGACCAGTAAAGACAATAGCAGTGATCTGAACACTCAGTTCAACTCTAATAAAAAAGGTATTCTCTCCACCCCTTTGATACCAACTTTATTTTTCAAATGAGATTCAGCCTTTTCGGTGTTTTGCTGTATAAGACTTGCTTTTTGCGACTTTTGCTGTGTTATTTCTCTTCTGTTTGTATTAGGTGCACATTATGGGCACACCACTTTACCCTGTAATTATCAGGAAACTTTATTAGCACAGCATTTTACCAGACCGGAAAGACATGGACCTGTTTTAAGTGCAGACGGTGCTGGAACAAACTTGATCATGGCCTAACAGTCCAAATCCAACAACACCGTCCAGGGTAAGCCTGTGCTTTTCAGGCCAGCACCTACAGGCATCCAGGACACCACCCTTAAAATAAATCTTAGTTATTAAATAGATCCAGAGCTCCGAAGTCATTCTTGGCAATGTCATGTGTAAAGGTGAGCACCAACAATGGTGGGATTATTCTGATGCAAAGTACAGTTTGTACTACATATGTTGATATACAAATTTTTGTTGTAATTTTGGGCTTACTCCCAATGAAGCAGAGAGGCAGAGTGTGAAAGGAAGAGCTCTGACTTGCAGCAAACATGACATTGTCTTTAAGTGCTGGCTTAAGAGCAGTGATTCCTTGAGCAGGTTTCTTCACTTCTCTGTACTTTAGGTGACTGGTCTGTAAAGTTTCAGCATGCAGGACAAACACACAGGGTGGTTTTCAAAGTCCTAGTGAAAAGAGATATGTGACAGGACCCACCACAGAGCTCTTCACCTAGTCGGGGTTCAGATAAGGTCCGTTTCCTCCTCCTGAGAATGTTGCAAGCCAGACAAATGGAGGAACGGAAAGTCAAACAACAATAGTAAACACCGAACGTGCCCTGCCATGGGAAAAACAGCAGGCTCTTTTCTGCTATGTAACCTTTGTGTCCCCAGCAGTTTTTAAAGAGCATATAAGGAGACTTTGCTCCCAATGGCTATGTGCTGTTCCATCTCGGGACTAAATCTCTGAATCTCAAGGGACAGAAAGGTCTAATAAGAAGGCAGAAGGTCTCTAAGGTTTTAGGTGTAAGACCGTTACCTCATTGCTTAAAAGCTCATGTATAAAAGCAGAGAGTTTAATATTTGGCAGGGATGAGGAGTGTGTGTGTGTGTGTGTGTGTGTGTGTGTGTGTGTGTGTGTGTGTGTGTGTGTGTGTGTGTGTGTGTGTGTGTGTGTGTATCTGTGTCTGTGTGTGTGTGTGCGCATGCACGCGTGCAAAGGGAGGAGGATAAACACCAGGATCAAGAATTATGCCCAGCATTGCATTGTGTGGAAGGAGCCCAGTCTCAGATTGAAACTCTTCCCACGGGTGTTCCTGGGGTAGGATAGCTACCAGTCCTCAGAAGTTTGATTTGTCCTGGCCCCATCTGGGCAGTGTCCATCCTGCCTAATATCACAGAGCAAGTGTTCAGGACCTCAGGCTGTGTCACCATCACCCAGACAGCTAGGAACTTGGCATATGGGACTCCACTTTCACATATGTTCAGCAATTACAAAATCACTTGTTTTTTTTAATACTTTAAAATTTTTTAGTTAAAATTTACATACAGTAAAATACACAGACCTTAATGTACAATTGGATGAGTTTTGAAAAATGTATATATATCTGTGTAACTAACATCCCAGTCAGTCCCCCTACCACCCATGGGTAACACTGTTTTGATATCACCATAAAGTAGTTTTGCTCTTTTTTGAAGAAAAAGAATCTACTTATTTTTGAGACTGCATTATTATCCATTTTTCCCTGATACATAGGATCTTTTTATGTTGCATAAATGGTTCTTGGCTATAAAAACATGTCACAAGATTTATAATCTAAGTCAAAGAAAACAGAATTTTTAGCACCCATTTGTCTTTGTTTCTTAGAGTTATAATTTTGAAATTGTTCCATTCCCTTTGATGAAAATATGCATTTACAAGATAAGCATGCTTAGAGAATTGAAGACTAAGTCTTGATATGAACCGGAAAACCCTTGGTCTTTGTGATTCCTTTAGTTTTGTTGGGAAAATTCAAAATTAATTCTTTCAGTAGCTTTTTTTGCCTTTAAAACAGAACCTGCTTATTGTATCAGCTTTACTGATAATCAACTGCTCTGCACTCCGGCTTCTGTAAACTGCACTTGCTTATTGCAATAGCTACATGAATGCTGAGAAAACGAAACATATTCCTACACTAGCTACATGAATGCTAAGGAAGCGAAAGAGTCCATCTATATAAACCCTGTAAAACCTAAACTCAGGGCTCAGATCTTGGAGTGCTAGCTCATCTGGGCCCGTGGGTGTAATAAAATACTTGACTCTCCAACCCTCTGAGTGCCAACTGCTTCTCTGTCAAGTCCATTCCATAGCAGTTTAAGAGAAAAGTCCTTAAGAAGCTGTAATTCATGCTAGTGTTGGTCTCACTTTTCCCTGGAAGGAGTAGTTGAAAGAATGTAGGCTTTGGGATCGGACCTGGAGAGAACCTGGGTCTACACATTCTTGGACTAGCTATGTAACTTTTCTGAACATCAGGTTGCTCTGTGATAAAATGGAAATAATAATTAAAGAATTATGGCAAAGATTAAATGAATCAACAAAGTGCCTGTCACATAGTGGGCTTTCCTTTCTTTTTTTAATGGCAAAATTTTTAGCATATGAATTTTTCTGTTTTGGGCTGGGAAGAAATTTATTAACTATAATAGACAATACTATCACTTATCATGTATTTCTGATGCCATTTATTTTCAGGGCATTGATTTTTTATATCTTACAACTTTCTAGAAGCTTCTCTTCAACTTGGTTGCCTATTCCTAGGCTGTAAGAATGAACTAAAGGTATCATTCTCCTTTATTCACACTTGTCCTCCAGCCCTGGAAGATCCATAAACATTCTCTTGAGATAAATAGTAGGTCTACAGGTGCTTGTACATACACAGGATAAAAGGGGTCGCAATCAGATAAAATCACCTTGATTCTAAAATTCATTAATAAAAGCCCAGCAACCTGAAATGACAAGTGTAAAGGTCAAATTGGGAAAGGTACACACAGGCAACACAGAAGAAGAAACGAACATAGTCAATAAGAATTTTAAAAATGTTCATTGCCTCTGGTAATCAGGAAAATGCAAATTAAAGCAATGATGAAATACAGTTTTATAACTATCAGATTGGCAAACATTAAGATAGCCTGATAGTGATGGATATGCTAACTACCTTATGTGAGTCATTGTATGCATGTATTCAAACAACAAATATGTATAATTAAATTTTAAAATTAAAAAACCTTGTTTATACTGGATGATGGTGAGGATGTAAGGTTAACAGAAACTCTATGCATTGTTAGTAAAGGTATTAATTTCTGTATCCATTTTGAAGATTAACAAGAGACACTTGCTCAGGTGCACAAGGAGGCCTATATAGAAATGTTCATTATAGATTGTTGGTAATAGCAAAAAATTACAAACAACCCAGATGTTTATCATTTGGTGGTCAAATGAATACAATTTGCTCAGGAATGCAATATTATTTATAAGATGAATGAACCAGATCTATATGAATTGATCTAAAAAACAATATTGAATACAATCACAAGTTGCAAAATGATGCATATTATATGATTTTATTTAAGTAACCTTTTTTAAAGTTCTATGTCTTGTTTATGGATTTATATATTTGTTAAGAGTGTAATGAAGGGCCGAGCCCGTGGCGCACTTGGTAGAGTGCTGCGCTGGGAGCGTGGCGACTCTCCCGCCGCGGGTTCGGATCCCATATAGGAATGACCAGTGCGCTCACTGGCTGAGTGCTGGTCACGAAAAAGACAAAAAAAAAAAAAAAAAAAAAAAAAAAAAAAAAAATTCTAAAAAAAAAAAAAAAAAAAAAAAAAAAAAGAGTGTAATGAAAAAGATTGACTGTGGGAAGTAGGGATGGGAGGAAGAAGGATGAGACTGAGAAAAGAAAGTCCAATTTAATTTTATCTTAATTTAATATTTAACTTAATAATGATGATGATGATGATGATAAAGGAAACATCATCAAATATTAACATTTAGTAATTCTATATCAATTGTTCTCAAAGTGTCTTTTGTCCCTGGACCAGCATCATTTGGCATCACCTGAGAACTTTTGCCAAAACAAATTCTCAGGTTCCAACCCAGATCTACTGAATCTGAAACTGGGGATGGGGCCCAGGAAACGGTGTTTTAATAAGCCCTACTCCATCACTGTTCTAGATGACAGACATGAATGTTTACTATCTCATTCTCTGTGATTTTTCTATATTTTTAAAATTAAAAATTTAATATCTCAAGCTTTTCTTTCCCCCTCTGGCAAAGTCCTTCTAGGTTATAAGTTTCAACTTTGTAACTAAAGGCTTATTAAGAACATAAACTTCTTATTGCCACATAAAGTTCTCAGACATGGGTAGATTTCTTAATATTGAGCAAAGGGTAGATAGAGGGAAAAAATGGACAGGTATAATTAATTATTATTTGAATGTGAATTGTCCAGTTTAAAACCTCACCTTAAAAAAATTTGATCCCCTCTTGCACTTTGATCCCATTATCATCAACAAATATCTCTCAAGCACTGAGTGCATTCAGAGCAATGCAAAGTATTAAGGATACCATAAGGCATGAGATATAAATCATGTCCTTAGAAAACAATCTAATTGGAGAGTCAGGATGTGAGTAGAGTAAATGAGGTTAAAAAGGAGAACACAGTGCCTTGTTGTCAGATGTATGGCATACACAACTGCCACACAGAATTTCAGAGGGGTTAGTTGGAAGGGAAGGCTTTTTGGAGACCCAGCCTCAATAGAGAACATGAAAGGCAGTATTTCAAGGAATGATGTGAACAAAGTACACTAGGATACTAGTTCAAAGACACACGTAAGTGATATTAATTCAAGTTGAGGGTGTGCAATATTAGGTAGAATCTTTAATTTTAATCCTATAGATGCATGAAACCATTTAAAATTTTTTGAGAAATGAAGTGATCTGTGTATGCAAGTGTCCCAGGAAGGTAAATTTGACTTAAGTGTCAAAGATGGACTGAAGTCAAGAAGACAGTCAGGTCAGGGCCTTAAAAGAAAATGAGGATTTAGATGATGAAACAGAAGATACATTGTGGCATAAGGAATGTGTTAGTTTCTTATTGCTGCTGTAAAAAAACTATCAGAAATTTAGTGACTTAAAATAACACAAATGTATTATATTACAGCTTTGCAGGTAAGAGTCTAAAATAGTTCTCACTGGGCTGAAATCAGGGTGTCAGCAGGGCTGTGTTCCTGTGTGGAGTCTCTAGGGAAGGATCTGTTCTCTTGCCTTTTCCAGCTTCTGCAGGCTAACTGTACCCCTTGGCTCATGGCCCCTTCCTCCATCACTAAAACCTGCAGCATAGCATCTTCAGTTCTCCTTGTCTCTGATTCTCCTGCCTTCCTTTTTCTCTTACAAGGACCCTTGTGATTACATTGGGCCTACCCAGATGATTCAGGATAACGTTTCCATCTCCAGATCCTTAATCACATCTGCAAAGTTCCTTTTGCCATTTAAGGGTAACATATTCAGAGGTTCCAGAGTCTAGGACAAGGACATCATTGAGGGTCATAATGTTTCCTGCCACATGGAATATTACCATAATTTGAGGATTGCCTAGGATTTGGAAGAGAGATACAAAAGCCTGGACTGGTCATGTCAACCCTCTCACTTTGTTTGCTCATCTGTAAAACGGGTGGGAGACCTTCCAAACTTAACATTCTGACTAGAATGTCAACTCCATGAGTACAGGGATTTTTATCTGTCTTTTTTATTACTGTGTCTTCACTGTCTAGAGCAATGACTGGCACATAAAGGCATGCAGTAATTGTTTGTTGAACGAAGTACTTATTGCAGAATGAATGAATGAGTCAAATGTTTGAAAAGAGCACTGGGGAGAATTCACTACAAGCTCCTATATATATTGTCAAGTTCTAGTTTTCTCAGCGAAGTGTGTGGTTTTGGCTCAGATTAGACTTTGTAGAATCCTTTCATTACGATGGAGACATTCTGAGGCTGGGAGAGAGGGATACTAAGATTTGTAGTCTGTTCCTCCCTTGCTTTGTTTCCATTGTGAGTATCCCCCTGGAACTGGGACCAGGGAAATGTATTAGTATTGATGTATGGCTTCAGTAAATGTCTGGGGCAGCTGCTATTGAAGAAGAAATTACTCTCTGTGGCAATGATCAGTTGCCCTGAAACAACCAGCTGTCACATTCCACACCGCTCACCCAGTGAGACTCAAGTCTTGCCCTTAGCATTCTTAAAAGAACACTCGACCCTGTGAGGACATGAGAACATAATATCTATTTATGCTGTGGAAAGTGCCAGTAAAATAGAAAACAGAGAGGCTTCTTCATGCTTAAAAAATAGCATGGAGTAACTGCATGTGAGGGTACAGGTAGCCAGCAGGTATGCAGAATAGACTTTCTGATATGGAAGCTAACATTTTTAGGGGTATTGCCTCTCACATATGAAGTCAGACGTATACTTGAAATAAAAGCTGTCATTGAAAACTGACATTTAAAAGCCTATAGTTAGCAATTATTTGATTTGAAGAAAATGAACCAATTTGTTTAAAGGAGCAGTAGATGACCAAAGAAGGAAGGACTTTATATCAACACGAGAAGGCAGAGGGTCCTAATTTTGCTCAGCATCCTTGAAATTCAGAGAATTAAACTGTTCTTTGTGTTTTACTGTCTATGTGACCTTGGACAAACACTATACCTTTTCTTCTGTATTTATCATGTATTTATCATAAACTGTTCTTATCAGTGTTGTTTTAAAAATGTCATCCATCTGGGGATGGAGGCATATATGCATATTAGATATATTTCCCTGGTCTGATAGTCTCTTGAGAGAACTTGCCTGGTTTTTGTGTTTGTTTGTTTTGTTTTTCTTTTTTATAACAATTATATTCAATTAATAATTCCTTAAACAAGTTAACCTCTAATATCTAAGTCTATGAAATTAGTAGAGAGAGAAATAATTGGTTACTGGAAAGGATGAAAACTTTATTGTTGGAAGTTCTCATTTTATGAAGTTGCCCAATGGTAAAATATTTTGCTTTAATGTTGGGGAAAAAAATTAAATATAGTAAAGACCTGCTATTTAGGGGGTCCAAAGTAGGTTTTAAAGCCTATGAACAAGACTTCTGCAGACTGAACAGATACAGAAGGATACCCCCCCCCGTTCTGCCAACAAATAGAAGATAAATTTCACCTGAAACAATTTTTTAAATACACAGATGAGCTCAAGAAATGGAAAACCCCAGAAACAAGGAAGGGAATTCAAAGTAAGGAAAGTGAGTGACCAAAAGCCAAATGGGCACACGGAGGTCTAAGATTGAGTATAGTGAGATTCCTGTCTAAGGCTATGGGATGAGTCCACACTGCAGGCATAGTGGGAGGCAGAGGGAGTGAAACTAAACTCAGATCGGAAGCCTTGCTCTGTGGAAGTTCCGCCTGTGAAACTGGCCTAGCAAAACTCCACAAGCAGCTGGGAGAAGCAAGGAAGTTTGCCTTCTGCCTGCAGTTGTGAGAGAAAGAATAGACACCTGTGAACCACGAGAACATGCACCTGTGCCCCACACAGGTAGGGAGTTCAAATTCCCACCAGCAGTGCAGTGCAAAGACAAACAGGGAATCTCTGTGTGTGGACACTTCATGACTCGGGGAACATGGGACAGTTGTGGAAAACAGTCCCTGCTGAGGATGAACTTACAGCCAGAATTAAGTATGTTCAAAGAGATAAAAGTAGAAAAGCATTAGTATTAAAGGAAGAGGGAGAAGAAAAAATAATAAACAGGTGAAAAAAGAACCAAATAGAAATTCTAGAAATGAAAAATACAGTTAATGAACTGCATGAACACTATCATGTGGGTTGAAAATTGTGAATAATGGTATAAATTTAGTATGGTTTCAGGGACATTGTTCTCTTAACCAGAGAGAATACTTTTTAGCCCCCAGTTAGAAATAATGCTTACCGTATAAATATACGTGACTCTAAAACATGCAGATTAAAACTTAAGTTCAAATGGGGATACAGGTATTAATAAGGGGAGAGCTCTGAGGACCAGCCCCATGTCTATTAAAGAAGCCTTATTTTGAGTGCTCTTCCATTTAAATGGAAGATACTGCAGAACCTCTGGAACAGGCCATATTTTGGTTCTGCTTTTCTAGTAGGGATTGATGCTCCCTGACCCACGCATAAAACATTTTACATCCTCCTCTCTA
Organism: Cynocephalus volans; assembly: GCF_027409185.1. Lineage (NCBI taxonomy): Eukaryota > Metazoa > Chordata > Mammalia > Dermoptera > Cynocephalidae > Cynocephalus > Cynocephalus volans. Next base: position 104,559,147 of record NC_084468.1, on the reverse strand, counting down.
CTGACTCTCCTCTACAATCCAAATCACCATTCAGTCACCCAGTGTACAGATCACTGACTAGACCGAGGGTATCTGTAGCCAACAGCCATGGGTCACAGGGAGCTTTGACCTCATTTTCAAGAGGTTCCAGTGTGTGAATCTAACCAATTATTTTTACTAGTCCTGATTCAGAAAAGAAATTGTGAAGCTGACATTATTTCTTCTCTTATAAGACTGAAAGAAACTATCGTCTCATTGTCAATTTATGGTGATATAGTGATGGACTAAAATGTTAATATAGTTTGATTATTGATCATTTAACAAGCAGCTAGCTTTTTGTTCCTTTATATTTTTGAGTGAGCAGGAGCCTTCCCTTTACTTTCTTGCTTAGCACATTGCCTCACACAGCTCCAGGTACAAATAGCATATGAATATATTACTTTTGTGTAATGATCAGAGAAGTTTTACTTAACAATCTCTATATGTTTTAAACGCATCTTCCTCAAAATGAGGATTTGAAAATTTAAGTTTTTCTTTATAAAATCACTTATTAAAGAAAAATGAAAAGTCTAATGTCATCATTTCTGAGAAGACTTCTCTTTTACCCACATTGGGTGCTTCTTCAGTGCTCCTAGCACTCGATAGGCGTCCATATCCTAAAACTGATCACTCCGTCCTACTGTGCTACCAAGCGTGTGTTTATGGATCCCTCACTCTTGATTCTGAACTCCTTCAGGGTAGTTACTTCCAGTTTTAATCACTCTTTTGTACATAGTGGGCACTGTATATATTTGTTGAGTAAATGAAAGGATGAATGAATGAGTTACGAACACTTAAAATAACCAAGTTATACTTGTACTGCTCTATCAGTTATATTTTGAGTGAACACGCCTAGCTACAATCCAGACATTTTTGACCTTAGTCAAAAGCTTTCCTAGGCATTTAGTCATTGAAGTTGGAGCATCTAGAACTCTGTCAGCTATTTTCAAGAGCTAAAGAATATGCAGAAGTAAAGTAGAGTTGAACTAAGCACAATAAAAAGGTATAGGGTAATTGGATAATTCTGCTTTTTTTTTTCTGTCTTTCTTTCCTTTTTTTTTTTTTTTTTTTAAATTAACATCCCTTTACTCTATCATAAGAGTGGGGGGGGGGAGGAAAGGTGTTGAGATGACCCCAAAACTACATCAGACAAGAATGTATTTCCCCTTCCTTGTTCTGCCTTCCTACAGGAGAATTTTATATCCTTTTCTTAAAGCTAAGGGAGTGGAGAGAACTGAGAAAACAAGGATGAACCTACTCACTCAAAATTAAGGACCTCAAATTCCTAAAGTGTATTCGTTATAATAGCTTATTTTGCTGATATTAAGTTGCAGAAGGAAAAAAAGAGTAGAATTTATAAGTAATGAAGAGGAAGCAAAAGTAAGTTGGAGGTCTTTATAAGACTCAAAATGAAGTTGTAACCAAATGGGTAAGTAAAACACACTTTCAAATGCCTTCTGATCTATTTGAAATAAGGCTCAGCCTGTTAATTCCTGTTTTGATTTTTCAGTAACCTCTTGCACCAAAAATAAGTCTGTTGAAGGTAAAATAATTCTCAAGGGCAGAAGTTTCAAAAGAAGTTGGACTGCATCCCTGCATTAAGAGTTATTTTCACCCTAATGATCCTCTTGCATTCCTTCTACGATTGGCCACTGGGTCCTGTTTCATTTTTAGTAAAAGAGCATTTGGCCCTTTTGAAATGTTACATTTAAACCAATATTAAATGTTCATTTTAAAATATATTTTATTTGAAATGTATAGAAATTTGTTTATATTCAAAAACTATGGAAAATATTCACTTAAAATGTGATTGACAATAATTTCATTCAAAATGCAGTGTGAAATCACAGAATCAAATATAGTTTGGGTCCCAAGAAGTTAAAAACAGTTGAACTCTTACTAGGAAAAAAGAATGTAGTCAATGATACAGAACTGTTTTAAATGCTCAGGGGTTTTTGTTTGTAGCTTAGTGTTATTTTAAATCACATGTAGAATATCTTCTGTATACATACTTCAGTGAATTTGTACCAGTAATTTCAGTCAACAAAAAACGTGTCACTTTTCTCTCATTCCAGGTTGTTGGTGTAGCCCAGGCCATCAACAAGAAATCAGAAAATGGTGGGACATTCACTGAGAAGGATGAAAAGGTACCAAAACCTTTGTCCGGCAAAATGCGAATTTAGGAAGATGCTTTCACTTTCTAGTGTATGAACCTGTAGGATTAGCTGTTGCTGTAATTGTTTATCACGAGAAACACTGTGGTTAATAATGATCTGAAATATACAAAAGTGTATCTTTGGCTAAATACAATGTTGATTGGACCTGGAGTACCTGTGCTATTCAGTAAGAAGAAAGCCCCAAATGCTCTCGCAGTGCCGCCAGGCCTCTCCAGGGCTGTGTGCATGTTTGGGCCACACAGATGTGACTCATGGTATTTTAACTCTCTCATTTGCCTTTCTTCACTGCTGTAAAGAGATTCAACCTTTAGTAAAAACCCCTAAAAGCACTGCTTCAAGTTCAGCGGTGCTGGTTAGCTAAAAATCGGAATTGCCTCCTGGTGAAGCAAATTTCCTAATGTTTTATAAGCATTGCGCACAGACAGTGGGGCGCCAAGGTGTGAGTTCAGGCTGGGTGATGTGAATTTTGCTTCAGAAAGAGCAGCAGTCAGTGTTACTTTATTGCTCTTGTCATGCAACTCTGAAGGAATACGTACCACACACCACGTTGACATGCTTTCCGTTTAAGGATGGAGGCCCTTAAACCTGTTTATAATTTTGTTCTGTGAGTAGGTTCTATTATTTCTCCTACTGAATATGTAATTATATGTTATATCATAGCCCACTGAATTCTTATTTCAAACCCATTACTATTTATGTTGTTCCCCTGAAAATTAATTGGAGCTTTTGAATTTGGAGGACATCCAAACAAGATTGGGTTATTTTTTGTCTCTGTGCTGTTGACTGCATTGGCACCTGTGTTGGTCTCCATGTTTTAATTGCCTCAGAACAGAGCAAGTACCTTTTTAAATTAGAAAAATAGACATGTAGCCTCCTGTTCTGTTAATGACAACTGAGAATATTTGGTGGGAAAACATGGTTCTCAATTGGCTTTATATTTACATTGGCTTTATATTATGTTTATAGTCCATTACTGTAAACCCCTCTTGAATCAGTTTGTGATTTTTAAGCATTATCAAATCTTGGCAAAATAAATCCATAATTGTGAATGAAGTATGTCATCTAAAGATTTATTTTAATCAATAATTAATGTAACTGTGAGCACATTACCCTAGAATAATATATGAAGATGTTAAAAAGAACATATTTACACCAAATATTTGCAACTTTATGTAATATTTAACTTTATACTTTGATTGCCAATATTCTTTTCACAAGTATGTGAACTTTTGTTTGCTGTGGTAATAAGTTATAAGCTTTTTACATAGTCCCAGCATAGACCCAAGTCTTAATATCGTGCAGAGGCTACACCAGATTGCATACAGCAAATTACAATTTCATATGATATAAAGAGGTCTTTATCTTAGATCCTCTCCTCCTTCTCCTTATTTATCTATATGTAGATAAATTTACCTATACGTAGATACATTTACCTAATGTATGACCCTTGGAGACTGTTAACACTTGACATCTACTAGTTGTACCATTCAGCTAACACTTGGTTTGCATCTTTCCTAATTTGATGCAGAACAAACATACACTTTTGACTTTCTAACAGTGAATATGTTTGAATGCTTTTTGTGATTCAGGAAATAGAACCAGACAGTTTTATAGACAATTCTTATTTGGGTATGATCTGTTTTCTAGGACTTTGCTGCTTATTTGACATTTTGTGGTATTGTTCTTCATAATGCTCAACTCTATGAGACTTCACTGCTGGAGAACAAGAGAAATCAGGTAAATCTGATTACTAAAGACAGAGTATAGAAATTCTTTTTTTTAAAGCTTAAATTTTTATACAAGTAATGTATGCAGATAATTAAAAATCCAAATAGTACAGATTCGATTTCTAAATATTTTATCTGTTTCTTCTAATAGTTACTTCCATTTGGACAATATTCATTAACTTGAGAGATGAGGATTTATTTGACTTACCCCACCCCTTTCTTGCCCTTATCCTACCAGTATCATTACATCAGTGTTCTAAGTTACTGTATGGGTTGCATTTCTGATGTTAAATAATGGCTCTAGTTCTTGCTCTTGATTCCATACTTTATAAGATGAGCATCTCAGCATCCCTGTCATTCTCTTCGTCTCTTCTTCCCAGCTACCACTCCTTAGCCCTGTCTTTCCCACCTGGCCTTTTTCCTTTATGCTACTTATGTTTATAACATATATATTGTTCTACAACCATGATGAACTTTTTTTAAGTTTCGTCTTGGTAAACTCAAAAGTTGCAATTTAAAATTAACTTTATAATTACTATGATTATATATATGTTAATATTACCTTTGTTTTATAACTTTTAGTTTTTTCTGATGTGTCTGAATTTCTTTCTTTTTTGCCTTGAACTATTTGCTCTAGGGTGGCCTCATGTTCTTGAAATTTTCCCCCCGAATCTCTTCATTATATTAGGCATTCTGTTGAGTTTGTCTTTTTCTTGGAGATGTCCAAATTGAGGTTCTCCTTTCCTCTCCCAAGCTAAACACTTTATACTTATGCTTGCTGCACAGGCGTCGTCCTAGAATTTTTCTTCACTGCTTTGTTAGAGAGATTCCACTATTTTCTGGATCCCATAACTACTTTCTTAGTTTATTTCCTTGTTTCGTTGAGCACATCCTCAATTAATTACTTAAGAAAGGATATTGGTGAGATAAGCTTTCTGAGTCCTTGCATTATGAAAATATCTTTTGTACCATTCTACCACTTAGACTGGGTATAAAATTATAAATTGAAAAATCAGTTTCTCAGAATTTAAAAGTAGTACTTTATCTTCTAACTGGCATCTATGTTCTGCTTCTTGGCTCTTTATAGCTATTTTATATACATTACCTATAATATACATTAACATATAACATATTTTATTTATTATATATGACATTTTATTATGTATTATATTATATTATATATACATATTTTGTCTATTTGTCTATAAACTATTCAGATTATTTGTCAGTGCTTTCATAACTTAATTTTACAGTGTGACTCTTCTTTCATTGATCATACTGGTACCCATATGTCAGGCCATCCCTTTGAGTCTGGAGACTTAAGCAGGCCCTTTGGTTCTATTTAATTTTTTTTCATTATTTCTTTAATAATATATCATCTCCACCCTCTGTCTTCCCTTTTAGAACCGTGTTAAGATGTTGGACCTTCAGATGCTGTCAACTGCAGTATCTTCCTAACTCTTCTCCCTGCTCCATTCTTTCCACCCTTTAATCCGGTCCCCATTTCTGCAAACACAAATGGGATCACATCACTTCGCTCCTGTAGGCCATCGGTCTGAAGTTCTTCAAAAGCCGTACAGGGCTTTTGGAGTATTTTCCCTGTGTACCTCTGCACTGTCATCACCCCTCTTTATATACTATACTCCCTTAAAACTTGATCAAAACTTTGAGTATGCTACTTTCTCTCAATTCTATTCTTTTTGCCTAAAATATTTCCCTCCCCACATTGCCTAAATGATTTCTACTCATCTTTGTTACCTCAGCTAGGGTTGTATGGCTCCAGTAAATTTTCTCTAACACCCTCTCTACCCCCTCATCAAATAAATCTTTGTGGGATTCAAAGAAGTTTTATAGAGTTCAAAGAAAAGAGAAATTACCACAGAAAACACAAAAACTAACTCTTAAAACTTTGGATAATGTTTATTGTGTTTTGTGATAGTGTTGATAAATGTTGATCTCAGAAGTTTGGAACAACAACATTAACAGTGTGTATTATATACCAGATCCTGTTCAAAATGCTTTGTAAATATTAACTTATTTAATCCTCACAAAAGCCCTATGATTTTGGGTACTATTATTATCCCCATTTTTAAGAAACTTGCCCTAGGTCACAAAGCTAGCTGGAAAGGAAGTCAGGATTAAAAACTGATTACTCTGGCTCCACAGCCTGTGATCTTAGCCACTATACTATCCTTACTAACAATCAATAGGGAATTTTGTTAGTAAGCAGAGACATATTTGATATAAACAATTTATAACCCATAGATACTATTTTGCTTTCATAATTACAAACAGTTTCTAAATAACAACATCTTAATATTTTTGTCTAGGTGCTGCTTGACCTTGCTAGCTTAATTTTTGAAGAACAACAATCATTAGAAGTAATTCTGAAGAAAATAGCTGCCACAATTATTTCTTTCATGCAGGTGCAGAAATGCACAATTTTCATAGTGGATGAAGATTGCTCTGTGAGTACAAAGTGTGACTTTTTATTTTTAGAAAGACAGAAACTTGTATTCCTGAAAGCACTGCTTTTAGACTTCGTCTTGGCCCCAGAACTCTCTCAAACCCAACTGAATATGGATATTTATACAAAGCCAATCAGAGTATGAGATGTTCTTGTTGAAGAGAGATGAAGGCGGAGGTAGAGGGTTCTTTCAACACTCCCTTTCACCTCTGATCATCCCCTGCTTCTTAACCCCCACCCCTTGCTAAATGGTTACCATGGGAATGACTGTGTGCTGCTTCTGTCAATAGCTATACAGTCTCGACAGGGAAATACATTGTCATTACAGTGTGCTGACTTTTCATAGTCAGGAATAATGGTTGCTATGAACAGGCAAGACCCCCATTGTGAATGGATTGGATATATATATATATATATTTTTTTTTTTTTTTTTTTTTTTTTTTTTTTAACCAGAAATTGTTTAGAAACCAGAAGGCTTAGCCCATTAGAGTCAATATTGCTAAAGGGGCCTATAAGTTCCATATCCTTTACCAAAAATGGAAAAACATTAAACTGTTTTAATTGGTAGATTTCAATCCACTGACTTCTGAGTGAGTCTGGAAAGATGGAGAGTTGTCATAGAATGCTGGTTATTTTATAGGCAGTTTTCTTGAGTTTGCTATTAGAATAAGGACCCCTGGCCTAAGGCAGTTTTCCTTTATGCAATTTCTTTCCTTCCTCAGCCTATGAACCATTGCTTCTGGAATTTTTTTTTTTTACATAGTAGTTTGTTTTCTGTTTTCTTTAGTCCCTAAGAATAGCCTATTCATCAGTGGGTTAATAGGAAACAAAGTAGGGACCACCACTTGTATAGGTCAGTTATAATCTATACATGATACCTGAATTGATGCTTTTGGGGGAAATAGAATAGTAAAAGATATTCAATACTTATTTACATTAAAAATTTTTTAATTGGCTTAGGTATTAAAACTGTACTGTATGACCCAACATCATCTAAATCATTGTGTGTGTATATGTCAGATGGATGTGTTGATTAATACAAAATTTTAGGATATCAAATGAGTTCAGTGTGCTAAAAAATAATCAGTATTTTCATAGATACTGTTTCATGTTTTCAATCAGTTATAAAATTCTTAATATGGAGGTAATTACAAGATAATAGCTATCCTTTTAAAGTTCAGGTCAGAATTTGTCAATGCCATATGTCAATTTATCATTTTTGCTCTGTGACCTGCTCTTTAGCATTTAATTATTAAAAGTTATACATGAGGCACTCTTTTTTAGACATCTTAAATGTCACTTTAATTAACTTTCAATGCATCCTTCTACCAGTTAACACCTATTATGGTAGCAAACTGATTTGGATCAGTGCTGCTCTGAAGCATAGCTTAAAAATATGCCCATTAATATATTTTGCTCACTTTTTGACAAGTTGTTGGATTTAGAAAAGGAATTACGTGACTTGATATTCATTTATATTACAATTATTTGTTGATTAAAAATATTTAAACAACATGAGCAAAAATCAAAATGTAAGGAAGGAAAAAATATACTGAGTTCTTCCCTTTCCAAATTAAACTATCATTGTTTTATTTGTGTGTTTCCTTGCAATTCTTTATTCAGTTGCAAATATAACATGGTTGCAGCATGTATTCTGCTTTTTAATGTAATGTAATGTTGCTAAAATCTTTACAATTATTTTAATGATCTCATAAAATATTACTGAGTGATACATCTTTTTAAGAAGGCATTACTTAGCTGGGCTTTAACAACAGCAATCAATGTGTGCTTAAAAACCAAAATAAAAACAAATAGTACTCAAATAAGCATTCTTGCAAGTAAAGATCAGAGATGATATAGAACAAAGCTTTTAATGATGGGAAGCAGCTTTGAGGATGTCATGAAATGAGTACTTAAGTTTGTTTTGTCTAAGAGTAAGTAAAAATAAAAGTATTGTAATCTTCAGTCAGTTCCATAGCATGTATGTCTGTATGTAGGTAGTTTTCATTACCTTATCAAATTTATTTCTCAGTCTGTGCTGTCACTCTGTTTTCAGGATTCTTTTGCTAGTGTGTTTCACATGGAATGTGAGGAATTAGAAAAATCATCTGATAATTTAACAAGGTAAAATACCTTATTCTTTATTTGTCTTTATCACAAGTATATATTATTGGCTAAATAGTTATTTCATGACCAGTTTGATTTAAGACATATAAGCTACAGGCTATTTTCTCCCCCTACAAATAATTTTATTTGTGAAAATATTTTACTATTTGATGTTAAAGTTCCAGCATGTTTTCATTACAGTTGACCTTTCTGAGAATTATTTTATATGGTGAATGGTGTTGCAATTAGTGTAGGTCTCAGTACAGTATTTTTGTGAGCAGTTCATTTAAGACCCACAGGTACTATATTTCAGTTACTGTATATTTTTTCATTGCATGTTGGACCTTTACTAGAAATTGCTAGGCTTCCGAACAAGCTTTTCTGCAAGTCTATTCTGATTTGGAATCAGCCATAGGGATTTAACTAGCAACAGAAGGAAGCCTATGGTCCTGATCATACCCATACGTCTACCCTATGGCTAGTGTCAGATCAGTATCTACTGTAGTTCAGTTCTTTTTCACGTTTTCCTTGTTTTTACATTTATATTCATTATTTTGTTGTTAATTGTTACTCCGAAACAATATAAAGTATTTATATTATGGAGGTTATAGATGTTATTATCCCAATTTTGTGTGTGCTTTGTGAAGAATTTTGAAATGAATTTAGAATAAACTGCTAAATGTTCTTTCTCATATTCCTTTTTTCACTCTTAGCAAAGGAACATAAATATATATATAAGAGTATAAATCTGCTAGGATAAAGTGTCAGTAATTCTGGGCATAATACTATTTATCACACTGTTCATTGTTTATTTGTTTCAAATTATTTTACCCCTAATTATTATATCTAAAAACCTCATATGGAAATAGAATATTAACTTTACTATTTGATATTAAAGTTTTAGATTTTTTTCAGTGCAGTCGACCTATCAGAATTATTTCATGTAATTAATGGAGTCACAATTAGTAAAGTCCTCAGTAACTAAGCTCCTTGGTGGTGATGCTTTAAAAATAATGTCTGTGCAAATCTAGACTATAGAATATTCTGTAACATAAATGGCTTAGTCTCTTCAAAAAGTTAATGTTATTGAATCAAATGGATAGAGAGTACTGTTCTTGAGACATAACAGCCAAATGCAATATTTGAAACTTTTTTTTTTTCTTTGTCTTTTTTGTGACCGGCCGCACCGCGCTCAGCCAGTGAGCGCACCGGCCATCCCTATATAGGATCTGAACCCGCGGCGGGAGCGCTGCTGCACTCCCAGCGCTCCCAGCGCCACACTCTCCCGAGTGCGCCACGGGGTCAGCCCACAATATTTGAAACTTGATTTGATCCTGGTTAAAAACTAAACAAAACAGCTATCAAAGACATTTTGGAGGATAATTGGAAATTTGAATATGGACTCTATACTAGATGGTGATAGAGAATTGTTACTTTTCTTTGGAATTAGAAAGATATTGTCATTAGTAAAAAAAATGTTCTTATTTTTTAGGAGATTCATGCTGAAGTATTTAGGGACAAAATGTTGCTGTGTCTGCAACTTACTTTAACATGGTTCAGCCAAAAACAAATAAGTAAATATATTTAAATTCAGTATATTTAAATAAGTAAATTCAAGTATATCTACACATGCATATATAAATATGGCAAAATATAAAAATTGTTGAATCTAGAAGTAAGATATTCATTTTACTTTTAACTTTCACGTTTTCCCTATACTATTTCAAAACTTCATCAAAAAAAATTGGAAGAATGTGTTTATAATAAAAAGTGGGAAACAAAGTAAAACAAAAACTATCTCTGTAGATCATATAAAGCAGAGTTTGCAGCTGCAAGAACAAAATACTTCAATGCACAGCCTGTTTTTGTTCTGACCCTCTTAAACAAGACAGGCCCAAAGATCACTGTGAGGTCTACAGAAGCTGTGTCTGTCTTGCTGCAGTCCTTTCTACGTACCCTTTCCTTTCTTCTTCCCCTCTTATCTTTTCTCATGTTCCCTGTCCTCTAAGTGTTTCCCCCATCAAGTTGGAGAATGGTCGGTTGGCCACAGTGACTTAAAGTTGTTAGTTTGTTAAGTGTTTACAATAAAATCAAAACTCATTATTACTAGACTATTAATTTAACAATATAATACAATGAAAGGCTTTTTCTCCTACTATTAAAAGAATTTCAGGAATTAGCAAGGGGGCAGGAATGTATCTTGTAAGCAGATGGGGAATTCATTTGATTCAGAAGATACACTTGACTTAAGCCTTGACTTCTGATGTGGGTGTGGGATGAGTAGTCAAGGCAGATAAACCACGGTATCTCTACCCAGAGATTTTTCTGCTGTCCTGGAATTTTTGGTTCACATGGTGAAACTGAATAACTGACCTTTATTTCCCTCTAAGCCCTGCTGGTCATGAGCTGAAAGGTATATCCCATCTCCATGCCTATTCTTTCCTAAGCCACTGTGCACTTGTATTTTCTGGCATATTTGACATTGTTTTTGTTAGTGTTGAATCCTTTTTGAATGCATTATAATATACACACAGCCTGGTGTGTGTTTATTCCTCTCAACTGCTGGTAGCCGGTTGTACTGCCTAGCTTGGTTTAGAATCCTTGGTTCTTATCCTTAGGAGGAGCATTAGTACGTATTATTTTGATTTTATTATGCTGTGACTTCTTTTTTTCTTTTTGGAAAAAAGTATTTTAGAACGTTTCTAGATAAGACACATGTAAATATTTGAAGCCAAATCTGCATAACGAAAAAGTTACTATATATATAAATACTAAATATATAAATAGTATAAATATGTACATCTATATTTATATATTTACCTTTATCTCCATAGGACAATAAGAAAACTGGCAAGATAACGCATATTAAAAGTATAAAATGATGAATTATATACATTACCTTTAAATATTTGTGCAGCATCATATGTCTCTAATCATATTTTATGTTTTGGCTTTTTGATTTTTATCATCAATTCAAGTGGTCTTCTAATTTCTTCTAGTGATAGCCGAACAAACCCGTGAGTTGGTGTAATAGTGACCTCTACTGGTGAATATGCATTTTTTTAGAAAAAAGCAAAGTCCTGCTATATATTTAATTTTGTTTCTGATGAATACTACCATTCCCTCTCTGTAGGCAAAATGGAAAATATCTTTCCACTTATTTATTTAATGATTCTACAACAGTCATAGTAAAAAGATATTTTTTGTGAAGTATAAATAGGTCAATGTGATTTCCTTAAAAGAGACTAATTTACATGAATCATTTTAACTGATTCGTTAACTGATTTTACAGTAATGAAAATCACTTAACACTAATGGCTTGTGTCAACTAAACATTTTTAAATTAACCTTTATTATAGTGATGCAATCAAAGATATCTTAACCATGTAAATATGTTTTTATTTTAATAAAAATTAAATAGCAGGCCTAATTTTGCAAAACCTGAGTTAAAATGGTGTTTAGGGGGCTAGAAGGTTAGCTCAGTTGGCTAGAGTGTGGTGCTGATGCTGATAGCACCAAGGTCCAGGGTCTGATCCCTCTTCTAGCTAGCACCCACCCCCCGCCCCCCCAAAAAACGAGAAACAAAACAAAAAGAATAAAAATAAAATGGTGTTTAGTAACTTCAACATTTTGAAAGGGGGCTAAACTGATATTGATACTTATTTTTCACCAGCAGATTCTTTATTACATTTCTAAAACTGCTTATTGGTAGAATGCAGGACTCTCTAATTCTCATCAATTATCACTTTGCCAATTCAAACACTCTTCAATGAGATGAAACACTAGAAAATTTGATGGTGTTAGCAGTAAGCAAATCATTCTTTTTAGGCAATTATTTATCAACTGAAAAGTGTGGGGTTTTTCCTACCTATCCATTGATTCTTTATTATAAATTTAAATGATATATTGAAGACAGTTTTGAAATGTTAAGTGTAAAACGAAAAAATTTCGGGCAAATCATACGTAATTATTAGAATCCTATTATTAGTGGAATAAAGCATAGTAGGCTTTTGGGAGTTGGATTGCCCAGGGATTTTCTAAAGGAGGCTCATTTCCAGATGGTGGGAGGTTTTCAGAGTTTCCGTGCTTCAATTCAGAGTGCCATCCAATTAGAAGGAAAAAAAATGAGTATGATGTTGTACAGTTTGTGTTAGTTATTTATTTTGAGAAATAGATATTTTAGTGCTATAATTACACACTAGTTAACTTTATGTTCATTTATAAATGCACATTTTTTAGTCAAAAAATGACAAATACATAGAATTAATCCTTTAAGCTCACTTTCTTGGAATATATATATTAGTTACTACTTGCTATTGATTATTATATTAGAAACCATGATTATAATTAAATAAGGACTGCTACTTTAAAAAACTATGAATATAGAGTAGAAGAATGTAGACTGATTTTATTTAAGTTCCACCACTATACTAGCTGTAGGACTTTGTGTAAGTTATTTAACCTCTCAAAACCTCAGTTTCTTCATATGTAATGATAGTGGGATTGTAGTAAGTAAGTACTTAGTGAGATAGTGCATATAAGATGCTTTAGAAAATTTCTGCCACATAGTAAGTACTCAGTAAGTTTTAGCTGTTATTTCTGTGTCTCTTCAATATGTTGTTCAGTTTTTGGTTTACATTAGCCTGCAGTGATTCCCATTTAATTTTAAAGCACAGAAATTTCTCTTTTCAAGCACCATGTCCCTAGCTCTGTCTTCCCAACAATGCACTTATGTACAACTCCATTGATATCCACTGTGCAAAAAGCCTTAGATGTCTGAGTTAGCCCTGGTCTTCCAAGAAGCAGATATTGAGACTATATTAAATGTGCAGAAAATTATTAGGAATAACTAATAATATTCAGTCTGTTTAGGAGCAGCTCTGGTAGGTGTGGACTCAGTGCAGACAAGGAGCTGGGTTCCAGAACACAGCAATTTGAGACACTGGTCAGTTACTCTTCCCACAGTTGGAGCTCTGAGAGGCACATTTCTAGGGCCATCATAATATTCCTGTTATTTAAAGAATGAGATCCATATTCCTTGTATTGCGTTTCAAAATCTTCCACTCTTGAGAAGTTTCAAGATGGCGGCGGCTGCAGCGGCTGGCGCGGAGTAGCTGAGGTGGAAAAGGTGGCCACTGGGCCTCAGGCAGCCGGGAAACTTGTGGACCTTCCTCTAGCCATCTCTTAAGGGAGGACTGCTGCTGCTGGCCAGTCGTGGGGGGTGACCGCAACTTTACCCCCGGCAGGAAAGGCTGCCTCATTTACAGGCAACAGCTTTGAAGTGTGGAGCAGGAAAAGAACTGTTTCTTAGCTGCAAAAGCGAGTCTCGAAACAGGGAACACGGCGCCAGGGCTGCTGTGGATGCAGACAGGACCCCGGAGGCCGGGGCCGCGCTGAAGGCGGCCAGCTGCCCTATTCAGGATTCGAGGTTTCAGGCCGGCATTAAAGAAGATTCCTGGGAGCGCCCAAGCCGCGCCGCGACTGAACAGCCCGAGGCGAGGCGGCAGCGGCCGAGAACTGGGAAAGGCGGCAAACCAGAGACAGAGCGAGCGCCCAACCTGGCACAGCACTGTGAGTGACCCCTGGCACAGCTCTGTTCGGGGGGTGGATGCCCACGCGGCTCCCGCCTGCACCACCAGGCCACTCACCGCCCTGGTGCTGCCTCCATTTTTCCAGGTGCGGGCAGCTCCGCCCTACTCGGCCATCACTGAGCCCTCCCACTTGCTTGGCCTGGCGTGGGGCTTTCCGGAGCCTGCAGACCGGCCTCCGCTCCCACTCCCTCCGTGGTTCTCTGGCGGGACTGGTGGCAGGGTGCGTCCCCGGCCAGTGTCGGGAGGGCAAGGAAGTACAGGCGGGCCGACTGTCACTCCACCACACCCTGGACTCCGGCCCAAGGTAAACTCCCTGTTACTGGGAGGCAGATACCATCTCTGCCGCCACCAGTTTGGAAAAAAGCCTAACGACTTTCTGGTTGGGAATAGTGTGGTAGGAGAGTTCCCAGGTCCGCTTGAACCTGCCGGACACCAGGCTGCAGGTGGGCGCTAGACTCGGTTTATACTGGGGGGATACAAAGGTGAACAAGACCCGAGAAAGATCTACATAGTGCTACAAAGGCACCCAGAGAGACCGGTCGTCTGTGCCTAGCGGAAACCTGGTAGACTTCCTGGGCGAGGCGGTGCCGAGCAGGGTCTTGAAGGCCCAGCTGATAGACGAGGGGTGCAGAAGACACGCCCCAGCCTAGCACAGTGCGCACAGAGTGGGGAGACGTGCGGCCAGGGAGGCAGAGACTCGACAGAAACCACACACCCGGTGGGGTCGCCACTGCACGATCTAACAGCCTGGGCCAGAGCACACGGAACAGGGAGAAATCCTGCACAGGAAGTGAAAGCTCAACAGAGATCACACACCCTGTGGTACGTGATCCAACAGCCCAGCAGAGTCCAAGCTGACCAGAAAGGTGGCTCCCCGGAGAAGCCCAAGACCCGAGGCAACCACACACACAAGGCACTAGAGGCCAACCAAGCAGTCACGGAGGGAGCCATACGAAATTGGCAACCACAGCAACATCCTAGTTAGTCATTAGTCTCAAACCGGTGGACTGTGAAACCCCCGGCTACAATGAATAAACACCAAAAAAAAGATACCAGAAATACAAAAAATCAAGAAAGTACACCACCAAAAGTTAATAAATCTCAAACTCTAGATCCTATAGAACAAGAAGCCCTTGAAATGACTGACAAGGAATTTCGAGTGATAATTCTAAGGAAACTGAATGAGATACAAGAAAACTCAGCTAGACATCATGATGAAATGAGGAAAAGTATACAGGATCTGAAAGAGGAAATGTACAAGGAAATCAATGTCCTGAAAAAAAATGTAGCAGAACTTGCTGAACTGAAGAAGTTATTCAACGAAATAAAAAACACAACGGACAGTTTAACCAGCAGGCTTGTCGAAGTTGAAGAGAGAACCTCTGAACTTGAAGATGGGCTGTTTGAAATAACACAAGCAGACAAAAAGAAAGAAAAAAGAATCAAGGACATTGAAGAAAATCTGAGAGAGATATCAGACAACCATAAGCGATCAAATATCCGAGTTATGGGTATTCCAGAAGGGGAGGAAAATGGAGATTCCATTGAAAACATATTCAACAAAATAGTGGCAGAAAACTTCCCAGGTATAGGAAAAATCACAGATCTTCAGATCCAGGAAGCTCAACGATCTCCAAATGTATTCAACCCAAAAAGACCTTCTCCAACACATGTCATAGTCAAATTGGCAAAACTCAGAGACAAAGAGAGAATCTTAAAAGCTGCAAGAGAGAAGCGTCAAATCACCTATAAGGGAGCCCCAATCAGGTTAACATCAGACTTTTCATCACAAACCCTAAAAGCTAGAAAGGAATGGGATGATATTTTCAAAATACTAAAAGACAAAGATTGCCAGCCAAGAATACTCTACCCTGCAAGGCTATCCTTCCGAAATGAGGGGCAAATAGTATATTTCTCAGACAAACAAAAACTGCAGGAGTTCACTACCACACGACCACACTTACAAGAAATCCTCAAGGGAGTACTGGGTTTGATTCCTGAAAAATAACTACCACTGCCATAAAAACCCAAGAAAAATCTAAACCCGCTAGTATAATAAAAATGGCATTCATGAAGAGAAAACAAGCTAACAAAAACACTATCTACAACCTAAGGAACCAACAAACAAAGAAACCAAACAGTAAATCAGAAAGCAAGGAACAAAAGACACCTAAGACAACCAAACAACCAATAAAATGCTAGGAATAAATCAACACCTTTCAATAACAACTCTTAATGTAAAAGGCTTAAATTCCCCAATTAAAAGACACAGACTGGCTGACTGGATCATAAAGCAGGACCCAACTATATGCTGCCTAAAAGAGACCCACCTCACCCATAAAGATTCACACAGACTAAGAGTGAAAGGATGGAAAAAGATTTACCATGCAAACAGAAAAGAAAAACGAGCTGGAGTAGCTATTCTTATATCTGACAAAATAGACTTTAAACTAAAAACCATAAAAAGAGACAATGAGGGACACTACATAATGATAAAAGGACTGATCAATCAAGAAGACATAACAATCATAAATATGTATGCACCCAATGTTGGAGCAGCCAGATTTATAAAACAAACTCTATTAGACCTAAAGAAGGAAATAGACACTAATACCATAATAGCAGGGGACCTGAACACCCCACTGTCAATATTAGACAGATCATCTAGGCAAAGAATCAGTAGAGAAACACAAGATCTAAACAAGACTCTAGACCAATTGGAATTGGCAGATATCTACAGAACATTCCACCCAACAACCTCAGAATATTCATTCTTCTCATCAGCACATGGATCATTCTCCAGGATAGATCACATATTAGGTCACAAATCAAGTCTCAATAAATTCAAAAAAATTGGAATTATCCCATGTATCTTCTCAGACCACAATGGATTAAAACTAGAAATTAATAACAAACGAAACTCTGGAAACTATACAAACACATGGAAATTAAACAGCATTCTACTTAATGACATATGGGGCCAAGAAGAAATCAAGCAGGAAATCAAAAAATTTATTGAAACTAATGAAAACAATGATACATCATACCAAAACCTGTGGGATACTGCAAAAGCAGTATTGAGGGGAAAATTTATTGCATTAAACGCTCACTTCAGAAGAATAGAAAGATCGCAAGTGAACAACCTAACACTTCACCTTAAAGAACTAGAAAAACAAGAACAATGCAAACCTAAAGTTAGCAGACGGAAAGAAATCATTAAGATCAGAGCAGAACTGAATGAAATTGAAAACCAAAAGACAATTCAAAAGATCAACGAATCAAAAAGTTGGTTTTTTGAAAAGATAAATAAAATTGACAAACCATTAGCATGGCTAACAAAAAAAAGAAGAGAGAAGACTCAAATAACAAAAATTAGAAATGAAAAAGGTGATATTACAAATGATTCATCTGAAATACAAGGAATCATTCGAGACTACTATAAACAACTATACGCCAACAAATTTGAAAATCTGGAGGAAATGGATGAATTTCTGGACACACACAAGCTCCCAAAACTGAACCGTGAAGACGTAGAAAATTTGAACAGAACAATAACAATAAAGGAGATTGAAGCTGTTATCAGAAGGCTCCCAACAAAGAAAAGCCTAGGACCAGATGGATTCACAGCAGAATTTCACCACACATTCAAAGAGGAATTGACACCAATTCTTTACAAACTATTCCAAAAGACTGAAACAGACGCAAATCTCCCAAACTCATTCTATGAAGCAAACATCATCCTGATACCAGGTAAAGATATAACCAAAAAAGAAAACTACAGGCCAATATCCTTGATGAATATAGATGCAAAAATCCTCACTAAAATACTAGCAAACAGAATACAGCAACACATACGTAAAATTATTCATCATGATCAAGTGGGATTCATCCCAGGGATGCAAGGTTGGTTCAACATACACAAATCAATAAATGTGATACACCATATTAATAAACTCAAACACAAGGACCATATGATCATATCTATAGATGCTGAAAAAGCATTTGATAAAGTTCAGCACTCATTCATGACAAAGACCCTCTATAAGTTAAGTATAGAGGGAAAGTATCTCAACATAATTAAAGCCATATATGCCAGACCCACAGCCAATATCATCCTGAATGGGGAAAAGCTGAAAGCTTTTCCTTTAAGAACAGGCACTAGACAAGGATGCCCACTCTCACCACTCCTATTCAACATAGTGTTGGAAGTACTAGCCAGAGCATTCAGAGAAGAGAAGGAAATAAAGGGCATCCAGATTGGAAAAGATGAAGTCAAACTGTCCCTGTTTGCAGATGACATGATCCTATATATCGAACAGCCTAAAACCTCTACAAAAAATCTGTTGGAATTGATAAATGATTTAAGCACAGTAGCAGGATACAAAATCAACACACAAAAATCAGTAGCATTTCTTTTCTCCAATAGTGAACATGCAGAAAGAGAAATCAAAAAACCTGCCCATTTACAATAGCCACCAAAAAAATAAAATACTTAGGAATTGAGTTAACCAAGGAGGTGAAAAATCTCTATAATGAGAACTACAAACCACTGCTGAGAGAAATTAGAGAGGATACAAGAAGATGGAAAGATATCCCATGCTCTTGGATTGGAAGAATCAACATAGTGAAAATGTCCATACTACCCAAAGTGATATACAAATTCAATGCAATCCCCATCAAAATTCCAAAGACATTTTTCTCAGAAATGGAAAAAACTCTCCAGACATTTATATGGAACAATAAAAGACCACGCATAGCCAAAGCAATGCTCAGCAAAAAAAATAAAGCTGGAGGCATAACACTACCTGACTTTAAGCTATACTACAAAGCTATAATAACCAAAACAGTATGGTACTGGCATAAAAACAGACACACTGACCAATGGGAATAGAATAGAGAATCCAGAAATCAACCCACACACTTACTGTCAGCTGATCTTTGACAAAGGCACCAAGCCTATTCACTGGCGAAGGGACTGCCTATTCAGCAAATGGTGCTGGGATAACTGGATATCCATATGCAGGAGAATGAAACTAGATCCATACCTCTCGCCGTATACTAAAATCAACTCAAAATGGATTAAGGATTTAAATATACACGCTGAAACAATAAAACTTCTTAAAGAAAACATAGGAGAAACACTTCAGGAAATAGGACTGGGCACAGACTTCATGAATACGACCCCAAAAGCACGGGCAACCAAAGGAAAAATAAACAAATGAGATTATATCAAACTAAAAAGCTTCTGCACAGCAAAAGAAACAATTAAAAGAGTTAAAAGACAACCAACAGAGTGGGAGAAAATATTTGCAAAATATATATCTGACAAAGGATTAATATCCAGAATATATAAGGAACTCAAACAACTGTACAAGAAGAAAACAAGCAACTCAATTAAAAAATGGGCAAAAGAGCTAAATAGGCATTTCTCTAAGGAAGATATCCAAATGGCCAACAGACATATGAAAAAATGCTCAACATCACTCAGCATCCGGGAAATGCAAATCAAAACCACATTGAGATACCATCTAACTCCAGTTAGGATGGCTAAAATCCAAAAGACTGTGAACGATAAATGCTGGCGAGGCTGCGGAGAAAAAGGAACTCTCATACATTGTTGGTGGGACTGCAAAATGGTGCAGCCTCTATGGAAAATGGTATGGAGGTTCCTCAAACAATTGCAGATAGATCTACCATACGACCCAGCTATCCCACTGTTGGGAATATACCCAGAGGAATGGAAATCATCAAGTCGAAGGTATACCTGTTTCCCAATGTTTATCGCAGCACTCTTTACAATAGCCAAGAGTTGGAATCAGCCCAAATGCCCATCATCAGATGAGTGGATACAGAAAAGTGGTACATCTGGTACATCTACACAATGGAATACTACTCAGCTATAAAAACGAATGAAATACTGCCATTTGCAACAACATGGATGGACCTTGAGAGAATTATATTAAGTGAAACAAGTCAGGCACAGAAAGAGAAATACCACATGTTCTCACTTATTGGTGGGAGCTAAAAATCAATATATAAATTCACACACACACAAAAAAAAAAAAACCGGGGGGGGGGGGAAGAAGATATAACAACCACAATTATTTGAAGTTGATACGACAAGCAAACAGAAAGGACATTGTTGGGGGGGGGGAGGGAGAAGGGAGGGAGGTTTTGGTGATGGGGAGCAATAATCAGCCACAGTGTATATCGACAAAATAAAATTAAAAAAAAAAAAAAATCTTCCACTCTCTGCCCTAGCCTAACATTTTCAGCCTGAAATCATCACTTTATTCCTGACAATCTGTATTTAGTATTTCTCAGATATACATGGAACTCTTCCTTTTCAGCAATGTACTTTATATTGTTTTTCTCTGCCTTTATACCCACCTTTTCATTCCTGATGTCTGTCTTCCCTTTTTAAATCTTAGCTGTACTTTTATGCATTTCTTTGCCACCTCTACCCTAATACATTCCATTTAAGTGCTATCTGTCCATCTTCTCCACATGTGTGGTGCTTGCATTATTACTAACTATATTGGTTAGGATTAGGTTTGACTGTGGACCATGAAAACGCAAAATAAAAATAGCTTAAAGAAGAATGCAGTGTTACTACTCTCTCCTGTAAAAGCACAGACATAGGTAGCTCAGGGTAGGTGCTGCAGCTCTGCTCCAAGGAGGCCTCAGGGACCCAGGCACCTTTGGCCTTTCAACCTTGTGTCCCTTGGGTGTGGCCCTTCCCTTCAGGATCAAGGATGTAGCTCTAGCCATCATATCCATGTTTTAAACAGTAGGATGGAGGACAGGGAAAGAAGGGGCAGAGAGCATGTATCAGCTAAGGGTATCCCAATGGAGCAGGTGCTCAATCTATATTTATTGAGTACAGGAACTAAGAATTTATAACCATTTCTTATAGAGTAAGAAATAAACATGGTATCACGTAATTTTAATATATCTAATGCTCATTTTTCACTATTAAATAAGGTATTAGTTATCTGTTGATTTATGAGTAATTTTAGTACTTCTATATCTCTATGGTGGCCACCTGTGCATTTTTCTTATCTTTACTACAGCTTCTTCTTTTCTTTTTCCTAGGCTATTGCTGTCTATAAAATAATTGCACTTTTAAACATTGTTTTATTAACCTAAAACCTGTACTTATCTCAAAACCTTTTCTTGAATGTCACCCAGATAATATGTATGAAATAGGACCCCAGTAGTGTAATAGGGCTTAGGTGTATGATAATTGGCATACCTGCACAGATTATCAGTCTAGTCTTGAGAATTATTCAATCATTTGCTCCTATGTTACTATTCTGTCATTTTCTTTTCATTCTTTTTCACTTACACATAATACTGAACAAGTAGTCAGTACTCGATGTGCCAAATTTTACTTACAGTAAAATGTATCACAAAGAAAGGGAAGACCAAATGAGGCCACAGACTTCAGAATCTTTGTGGAATCACTAGTGCTCAAGAACACATATGGAAGCACTGTCCAAGGAAGCAGCTAGGGCAAGTTGAGTGTGAAGGACAGAAGTCAGGCAAAAATACTGGAATGTTGAAAACTCAGAACAAGTGCACATTTTTTCTGAGGCTTATATTTTATTTTGAAATGTCTCCTTCTATTAGGCTTTCCTGTTTCTTCAGTTTGTCATAGTACAATTAAGATAGGCATATACTTATAGTTGGGGTCAATTTCCATAATCCTATCCTCTTTGCCGAATTCATCACCATCGCCAGGAACATATGGAGTTTCCTTATGAAAAAAACATGTTCTAGTCTGTTTTCTTATCCCCAGCACTGATACTGTACCCTCTGGCATCAGTTTAATCTCTTATGTATAACCTATTAAGCAAGAGACTAAAAACAAACTGGTAAAAATACTTGTAAGTTCAAAAAAATTTTTTGAGGAAGATAAATTTTTAATTTAAAAAAATATCATAAAGGATCTCAAAGCAGGGAAATAAAGAGTATAGAGAGGAAACTGAACAAAGGGAAAGATGTTAAGGAAGAAGAAAAGAAAAAGATGAAGAAAGGAAAAAGACTTTCTTCTAGGCCTGCTTGATTTTTCTCTTGGTCTTAGAATGTGTGAAAGATTGTTTTATTGGCTTGGATAAATAAAATAAATAATTAGAGTAAAACAAGTGCTAGACTGTAGTCATTCTATAGTCTGATGAGAAAATAAGACATGGGGGGAAATCCATGAATGTATGAATTTTACATTAAATAACATAAAAATAATCATGCCCATTAACAGTGGTAATAAGATTACTTATGACATTGCTTAAATTTATTTTAGATAGTTGGAATATTGTGGGGTTTTGTCTTTTCAAAACATTTAAACTATATTAACTATCAAAGTTGTAAATCATCAAACTCGTTTAAAGCTGCATCTCCCAATTAAGATATATATTTTGCCTTATAATGTAAGACAGGTATGTTTCTCCTTTAATCAGTTATTTGACTCTGTTTGACCATGTTTTTTTCACTGCATAGAAGGAGCTCATAACCATTATTTCCACAGGGAACGTGATGCAAACAAAATCAATTACATGTATGCTCAGTATGTCAAAAATACTATGGAACCACTCAATATCCCAGATGTCAGTAAGGACAAAAGATTTCCCTGGACAGTAAGTAACCCAATTTTAGACTTGAAGCTACAAGGCTGTTTTCCCATCTGATATGTACTTACAGTTACAGTGCATTTGAAGCAACACTAGAATTGGCTGCTTCAGGGTGATCTGTGCTTTCCCTAAAGGAGAATAAAATAGCTCAAAACATCTGTAGAGAGCTATACTTGCGTATTTCTCTCTATAATTTTTTTCATTTTTTTAAACATGTATTGCATGAACTATTATATACTAGTTTTGAAGTAATTTAACTATTATCTATGTAATGTCAATGATATTCCTTAGATAGTATTGCTGTAGTTCTTGATTTTATCAAAAAAACTAAGTTCCATCTGGCTTGAACTTACATAATTGGTAATCTACTGTAGTGAGTAGCTCTGTGGGAAAATGGATATTTCTTTTTCTTGACTGCAAAGCTACAAAGATCTGTTTCTAAGACACTGAAAACTTTGAATTCTGGCATTTTCTCTCATCTTATTTCAGAAAAGCATTGCCCTTTGAGGCAGCTAGGAGACCTTTTTAGAACTTTAGCAATGTGGGCAATAGAAACAATGATATTACTAAAGAAAGATAGGTTTGTAGTGTAGAATCCTTGGTGGTACAGTGCTTTTAGATTCTGCTCCTCTTGTTAAATTATTTGAGACATCTACCACACTAGCGTAGTAGATAGTGAATAAATATATTGCTTCATGTTATTATAAGCTGCTTGGAAAGTTAAAGTGAAAAAAAGAAATCTAGCATATTATTTTTAAATAAAGACTGGTTGTTCTATATTGCATTTATGTGAACTTTATTATAATTTGTACATTTTCTGCACTCCAGTGTTATCTGTAGCTAATAAAAAAGATGAATATATTAGTGCTTTCAAATGTTCCATATAGTTTATATGGCAACTAATGGGCAAATCAATCTCCTACCATTTTAGCTATTCTGTTTCATTTTTGTTTTTTGTTTAGAATGAAAATACAGGAAATGTAAACCAGCAGTGCATTAGAAGTTTGCTTTGTACACCTATAAAAAATGGAAAGAAGAATAAAGTCATAGGTAAAGCCTTTCAATTAACCTATATTCTGCACTTGCTTATAAAATGTATTGCCAACTACTTCTTTCAATGAGAAGAATAAAATGTCTGAAAAAAGATAAAAATTGGAATAATAAAAGAATTTTGAAATAATTTTATGTTGATAAATACCAACACATTTGTTGAATATCTTATTAACTATGGTATATTATTGTAATTAACTCTATTTCAGCAGAATTTTTTGTTTAAGAATGATGTGTTAGAAGTCAGTAGATTAAGTAAGAGATACCAAGTTGATAATGTGTATTGTTTTAGAGTCTCACTTCCTGGATTTTGATTTTTTAAAAAATATTTATTAGTAGCATATTCATTCTTACAAGTCGTGATATTTCTTTATGCCCTTTGCCCGACCCATCACTTCCCAAACCCCCTCCCTCGCTCCCTCCCCTCCATCTCTAGTATCCTTAGGTTCGTTCTCTTCTTCTGAAAGTTCAACATATTGTGGTCTTTTCTTTCTTCCTTTCCTTCATTCCTTACTTTTTCCCTCTTTCCCTCCTTCCTTCCATCTCTCCCTTCTTTCCTTCCTTCCTAGCAGCCACTTATGAGTGAGAACATGTGGTATTTCTGTTTCTTTGTCTGGCTTATTTTACTTAACATAATTCTCTCCAGACTCATCCATGTTGCTAGAAATGGCAGAATTTCATTCCTTTTTATGGCTGAGTAGTATTCCATGGTGTATATATACCACATTTTCCTTATCCAGTCCTTCGCCAGTGGACACTTAGGTTGGTTCCATATTTTGGCTATTGTAAATAGAGCTGCAGTGAACATGGGAGTGCAGGTATCTCTTCAACATGATAATTTCCATTCCTTTGGATATATACCCACTAGTGGGATTTCTGCATCATATGGTAGATTGAGAAACCTCCATACTGTTTTCCATAATGGCTGTGCTAATTTACAGTCCCACCAACAGTGTAGACGAGTTCCCCTTTCCCTGCATCCCTGTCAGCATTTGTTATTCTCTTGTCTTTAATAATGGCCAGTCTAACTGGGGTGAGATGATATCTCAGTGTGGTTCTGATTTGCATTTCTCTGATGATTAGTGATGCTGAGCATTTTTTCATGTACCTGTAGGCCATTTGTATGTCTTCCTTTGAAAAGTGTCTATTCATCTCCTTTGCCATTTTTTAATTGGATTATTTGATTTTGATTTTTTTTTTAATATGTGGTTTAGATTGTAGGTTGTATTCATTTATTCATTCAGTAAGTATTTATTGAGCACTACACTGTTCTAGGCAATTGGGATAAATCGTGAATAAAGCAGAAATCCCTGCCCTCAGGAGCTTAGATTCTTACATGAAGGTTATAGAAAAGCCTCTACCTCAGGAATGGTGGAAGAATGCAATCTCAGAAAAATGGAATGATGTTTCCTATTATCAACATATTTGTTTCTTGGTATTGCAAGATATATTAACAGTAGGGTTAAGTATAGTTTTATATGCCAATCATCCATTATTGACATAGTGAAAGTAGTCTGAACTGTTAACATTTTCCTAAGAACCTGGAAATAAAGGAAATATGAATGCTTTCTAAAGGTTAAAGTTTTAAATTAAAACCCTAATGAAGCTACACTTAGAAATATGAATTTACTTTAAACAGTCTGATTAGTTTTCAGGTTACAAGATTTGAGTCTAATTTTATTGAAGGAGAGTATCAGTCAGAAAGTAGAGATAGGGGATGTCATTAATGAAAATGAATTTAAAAAGATGAATATTGAAAGTGCCTATTCAAGTTCTGTTCAAGGGTAAGGGAACCTCTGTCCCTAACGTGGAGAGGGATGTAGAGAGGTGTATCAGTGTACATTGAGTATTCTGACATATGGCAAGCCACACTTAGGTGAGATGGATACAGCAGGTTGTAGCCAGTAATTCCTCAAGGATTCTAGTCCCTTTGCTGGTATGCATCCTTGTCGTGAGACAGATATATCAGCTTAATGCCATTAAACATTCCATTAGTCTAACTTCCTTTGTTCTGATTATTTTTCTTTCCAATGTAGTTTAGCTCATAGGAAGAAAATGCATTATTCATGCTCTCTCAAATGTACTGGTTGCTTTGACAGTTGTTTCATATTGTAGATTAGTGAACTGGACTTGAGGCAGTGGGCTGGAACTGCAGGTGCACATACTCTTGTTCCTGAGATAGATCTATTTCTTGTACATTAATACTGTTCTGGTTTTATAAATCAGTTTTGTTAACTTAGTTCCTGTGACTCCACCCTAGAGAGTCCTCAGCATGCCAATCTAGTTTCTAAGCCTAGAAGCCAGAGGCCAAGGATCAGAGCCTGACCCTGGTGAATTGCATGTGAAAGCCTCCTATAAGCCAGCATGCCAACTCCCTGCTGGGCTCTTAGGTCAACTGCACTCTTCTGAAAAAAAAGTAGAGGCTAAGGATTATGTATTAAAAGTAGAGGCTAATGAATATGTAAGTTCTCTTTTAAAGATTATCACCGATCAGATCTCTAACATAAGCAATAAAAGAAAACTGCTGAGGGTGCCCCACATTATAATGCCCAGTAAACATTGTTATAAAATTTAATTTCTTAGGGAGATCAACATAGGGAAAAACTACATAATAAATGTTATGCTTTTTAAAATGTTTTTTCAAATAAGTATAAAGATTTACTACAGGCTGTCTTTGACTTTTGAAAATGTGAAATTAAATTCCAGAAGAGATGCATTATTTACTAGTAATTTTTCATAAGAAGGAGGATAGAGTGGCAGCTTGTCACATATTCATTTTTCCTCAGCAGCATTTCTTTGGAATAATAACTGGGAATGGGGACTGGCTGGAGAGGGTTATGCATCCAGCTCTTTCATCGCTTTATGCATATGGTAAATGAGAGCTGGTTAGGTGAAGTGCAAAAGGCACTGGGAATAGGACTCAAAGCATCCTGTTTTCTTCACTGTTTCTTTAGCCATTGAAATACTTATGGGCATATTACTCGCTTCTGTGGAGATGAACTTAATAACCTTTCAGATCTGTTCAAAATTCACAATCTGTAATCCTGTCACTGTTTAAGACAAATGAGCAAAAAAATAAAAACTAACATTGAAATAATCAGGCTTCTCTTGGCATGCATTTTGTGTCACCCTACTTGTTAACAGAGCCAAAACTAAGCAAATGTTGTTTTTGGAGAGGAAAAATTTCCTGTAAAAAAAGAAAAAAGAAAAAGAAAGAATTCCCCCAGTGGGGCTTGGGGGTGTAAGGGAGATGATGCTCAAGTTGATCCCAAATAGAAGGAAAATTCCCAGTGTTTCCTGCTGTTTTATAAGTGTGACAGAACTAAGAATTTGAAGTCTGGACGATACTTATGTATCCACAGATGCAGAATGGAAAATATGGTTGTAGATAATTTGTCTTACACGTCACAGACCAGATTCCACTATTATGTAATTCTAATAGAGAATCCCTATAGAGTTAGATACAGAAAGACAGACGGGCCCATGTGTTTTTTGTAATCTTCTTCCTTCCCCTCATTTTTTTCCATTACTGACATTTAGATGAAATTATAGGCATTAAACCAGTGTGAGGCCTGGTGTATCATCAGATTTATTCCCTAAGGCATTATTGCATATCAAATGTTTTCTTAGTGCTCTGGCTAATACAGAGTGTTTCCACCACTTTGCTTCCAGCACTATTAAGGAAATATTTTTCTCATTCAACATTCATTTATTTTACCAATTATTTTCCCTATTTGTTATGCTAAATATGCTTATTTTCCATATTGTATATACCAGAAATTTGATGCCTATTTTCCATACCAGATTTTGAAGAAATTGACTTCAACAAAAAACCATGTTTAGAACATCTCCACTTTAAATATCTTACATTTCCATCTCCTTGTTAGCAAAAAAGCATAATAAAAATAAAAATTATAGTGCTGTACCACACATTGCTTGACAGAGAAGTAAGAGAGAAAAGTATGAAAGAGAAATACGAATTTGTTAACCACTTTGGAACAGACTGGTTAATATTGTAATCCTTTCTCTTCTACACTGCAAGAAGGTTTTGTTTTGTATTTCCACGATGAATTTTGTGAGTCTCTTATACATTCACAATTGTTCTGTTATCCTGTTTGAAATGTCCAAACACCTGCATCATTTTGACGCTCCAAAAGATACCTTGTTTTAGTTCCTTTGTACCAATAAAATGCAAGAGAACTTCATGCCTATGGAATTTTTCTGAGTAAGGCTCAAATTTTTAAATAATTGATTGTCGCTTCATATCATCTTTTCTTACTCTATTAATCTATTTTGGCTTTGTTTAGTAAATTACTCAGATGTGGACCTTTAAATAGGTGAATACTTGCAGAGATGATCTCTCATCTGTGTGTTGCAGTACAATTCCAAGACATAAATATTCTAAAGTTATAAGTTTAAATTTGACTTCTACCTCATTTTATTTTTTATGTCAAATTTTATTGCTTGGCAATATCACCAACTGTTCATTTGTTTATAAGATATGTGGTAGGATTTTCCTAATGTGAATGTAATTAAATTGTACATTGTCTCCCATGGTACACATTGCTTCTCTTACTTAAAGTGTCCAGTTTTTTCCAATTAGAGAATTGTAAATTATGCTTAGTTATGATAAGTTGCAGGAAATAAGACTACAGGGGCAGTAATAATTGGAAGAAAATGAGAAAAAAATAAAATTAAGAAATTATAGCTTAAATTATAAAAATGAAGATCTATAGAATAAAAGTAAGGATTATAGCTTCAAGAATTGATTGAAGAAATAGAAAAGTAAGGAAAACTTATTAATAGCACTGGAAAACAGAAGTATAAACACTGGAACAGAAACACTGAGGAATTTCTGGAAGATAGGAAGTATATGGCATTTGTAAAAACACATTTTACACAAAATGGGCAAAAATTGAATAGGAATTTACAATATTTATATCAAACAAAGTGAATATAAGATAAAAACATTATGTAAAGTGTCATCTTGCATTGATTAAAGTTAAAACTCACAGAGAAAAATGTAATGAATTACATTGAATGGACACTTTTCATAAACTAAGTTACATCTTTGACACATAAAAACCTAAGCTATTAAAAATACAAGGAGAAATGGACAAAATGGTAGTCATAATGGGCCTTTTAATATACTTCTCAGAGTGTTAAAGTACAGGAAAAATAAGGAAACATTAGAATTGATTAATATAAAGAATTAAATGGACTTAATTGGCATATGTTGATTTACTTTTATGTTTCATAATTTAAAAATACAAGTTCTTGTCAAATATCCATGAGAAATTAACAAATATTGATGACATATAAACATACAACACAAACTCAATCATTTCTAAAAAGTAGAATTGATGACCATTCTCATGTATCACAATGCATTAAAATTGGAAATATATAATAAAAAGATAAAGTAGAAGGAAAAAACTTCCTTAGAAACTGAAAAGCATTCTCCTAAATGAGAAAGAAGAAATCAAAAATCATAATTCAAGTATATTTTAGAAAATTAATGGTTGTATCAGTATAACATTGAAACTCAAGATACTTGGTCAAAGATTTACTCAAAGGAAAAAACACAGCTTTAAATATTTCATTATTATTAATCAAGAAATAATGAAATTATGTTAACTAAGCATTCAACTGACGAAATCAAAAAAATAGCACCTTTCTCTTTCCTACTCTATGCTGTCTCCCCCAAGTAAATAAATAAATAGAGAAAAAGAAAGCAGAGGAAAGGAATTGAAAAAATAAAATTATGAAATGGAAGGGATAGTAAAATGAGATAATGGGCAAACACAATAATAAACAACTTTCAATGTAGATAATGAGGATAATAAAAGAGGAACAGAAATAGGAGTGAGGAGGTGAAAAAAACTACAGATACAGAAGAAATATTAAAAGATGTTAGATAATACAGTGTACCAAACAGATAATATATTTTGGTGAAATGGGAATATTCTATAAAAATTGGTAAAAACCAGTACTAACTCATGAGGAGTTTAAAATTTTTCATGGAAGTAATTGAGAAATTTACTCTTAAAGTTGTTTTAAAAAATTATTGCCCAAAGGAAATTCTATTTAATGCAATTGGAGAAGAGAGGATGAAGTAAGGTGAGATATAGAAAAGAAGGCAAAATAAAATAAGTCATATGATTGTTTAATGGAAAACCCCAAAAGAATCAGCTGAAAGTACCTGTCTAAATAACAGTTTTTAAAAAGTACCTGGTTATCAAATTATTAAGGAGAATTAACTTTAATATATGTCAAGACAAATTGTTAGAAAATAAAAATTTTTTTAAATTCATTTACCATAGTAGCAAGGAATAAACTTGTCCAGAAATATGTACTATCTATATAAGGAAAACTATAAAATTCTATTCAGTAACTTAAAAATCATTAAGAAGTTAAGTAACATTTCCTGAATAATTACAATCTATTTTGTAAAATATTAACTCTATCTAGATTATATTTATATCAATTTTAATACATTTTTTAGTAACATTGAAGGGGGTGGGTTTGTTTTTGATCAGCACATAAACATTTACAATAGTGGCATCTGGAAGATATAAAAAGAATCAGAGTTGATGGATATAGAATTGCCCTATCAGAGATTAAAATTATGTCATAAAAGTAGCATTTAAAAGTATGATATATGTGCTAGAAGAGATGTCAAGATTAATGGAACCAGAATAGAACGTCTACATACAGACCCATACCTGGTATATATAAAATTGTGTTACTGTATATAATAGAGAATATTTCATTGCTTCTAAGTAAGATGCTGTTGGTTGAAAGACACCATTTTATGTATCTTCAAGAAAGAAAAAATGGCTTCAGTTAACTGTGACAAGCTATTGATTATAAAATGCATACTGATTTCAAAAATATTCAAATGTGAAAAAAGTATATAATAGTTTAAATAAATATGAATTTAGTATATGATAACGTAATTCAGATCATGAGAGAATGGGTAAACTACTCAGGTGTTCTAAGAATCCAGTAGCAATAAATTGGATTACAAGGTTAAATATAATACAGTGAGTCTATAAAAGTACTAGGGAAAAATATATATATTTATATATAATCTTAAAATGGGGAAGCCTCTTTTAAAAGCAAGGCACTATAGTTGAAAACTGTAAAGATTATTATTTTGACTCCTTAAAACATTAAATCTTTTATACATCAAAAACCTCACTGACCTAAGATTATAGACAAATTACAGTTTCAAAAAAAGAGAAACATTTGCAAGATAGGTGATAAAGATGGGTTTTACATATTAATAAGACAGGATGCTAATTCTGGAGTCCATGTCCTGTGGTAGTGAGAACATAAAACTACAAGCAGGATATAAGCATTGGACCCCTGCTATACCAAAAAGCCAGGAGGAAAACTGGTTGGTAACAACATTTGATCCCTGGAATTATGGAAAAGGAAGTACAACTCGTGATTTTAGAAGCTATCTAATCCCTTCAGTGTAATTTGTACTTTCCAGCAGTGCCTTCAATGCTGATTAGCTCTCAGAGCTGCTGTGATGACCATGTGAAATAATGTCTGTACAAGCACTTTGTGAACTCTAATAGGATTAGGAAACACTAATATTTTACTGTCTAACTCTACTACTTCTTGGCTTTCCCCTAATATGTTTTCAAATATTGTTTTATTTTATGATTATACTTATTAATTGGTTTTTGCTGAATAGTTTTCTTTTATTTTTGTCTTGTATTAACTGCTTTGTTTTTATATGTAAATGATTCTGATTTTGTGTGGCTTGCTAGTAGCTGTGGCATCTCAAATTACCAGTTTTAAATTTCATTGTTGTACTATTTGTCCACTCTTTCAGATCATTAACCAAGAAGTTATGAAAACTCTATCTGTAAATGTGCCTAAGCTTTTAATTTGTTCAAGTGAGGAACCCCATTTGTTATAAATCTTCTTCTTCATAGTTTTTTTTTTTTTAATTGGATATTTTTGTTTGTTATAATTAGATTTTCTGAAGGGTATAAGGAGATTAACAGGATTATCACGAATGCAATAAAATATGGCTGTCCATTCCACTTTCAAGGGAGAATAAAATTATATGCCTTAATTGATGATTTGTCTTCAGTATCCCTTTTCTTGCCCTGGGCTTAACTCTGTCCGTCTACATCTATAGTTGTTAATCATAACATAGACATACTTCGCTGTTCTGCTCTGAGCTGTGTTTGTTACAGCAGACTCCTGCTATTTGTACACTTAACATTCCATTTAAATAACTTGTGAGCAATTACAGAGGTATAATTTAATATTTTTTAATGTGTTCATTCAGTAAATTTTGACAAGAGCATAGATTTAAACTGTATGGGAGACTTACTGAGCTGGGTCATAAGCCTAGCAGACTTCCTGATATACATCTCAACCCCTCTTTCTGTACTTTCTTTGCTATACATGTGGTAATTCTTATGGAGTAATAAAAAATATTGTTTATGAAAAATTGCGATCAAGTAGGAGAAAACCTTAGTAAAACTGAAAGGCGATTCCATGTGATGTGAGAATTTAAGGGCATGAAGAAGCACGTGACTCTCAAGAAAATGTGATTTGGAAGACAGCCAGAGCCTATGTAAACAGTTCCATATTTATAATTTGAGGATTCACAAAGGTGGGAGGACATAATCCTTGTGTTTTTACCATACATGGGATATGGGCTTTTAAGATAATGAATGATGATTGTCATTTAGGATGGGACTTTTACTTAGTGTCCAAATTCATTATATCTCATTTAAAGTTTTCCTTGATAATGGAAGTGTTAGAGAAGTAATCCCTGCAAATAGATATGATATGATAGTAAGATACCTTTACTGTCTAAAGGAGACAAATGAAAAAAAGAGCAAAAAGGAGAGTACAGATCATTAATAGTGTTAAAAGTAGAGTAAACACCAATGGTGATAAAGGGACTTAGTGTGCAACCATGTATCATCACAGCCTCTGAAATTCTTTGGTGCTCCAGGAAAAATAAGGGTTAACAGACTAGTCTTCATGGGAAAGTAGTTTGGGTCAGAGCTTCAGTCCTACATTCTTTCATTAAGTCAGAAAACATTTTCTTGAGTTCCTACTATATGTCAGGCATTTTGCTAGCTGAAGAAGTGGAACTGAAAACATAAAATGAAATCTCTAAGCCCAAGATGTTTGCAGCCTAGAAAGAGAAACAGAAACAAAATCCACCATGATACACCAAGTGATCATGTTGAGGGCGTAAAAAGGAGAAGTGCCTGCCTCACCTGGGAAGTGGGAGGCCTCCAGGAGCACACTGTGAAGGAGGTGTAAGGACCAACTGGAAAGACAGGAAGGAGAGCAGTGGGAGTAGTACAAGCCTGTGGAAAAGCAGAGACAAAAGTGTGTGGAACCAAGATGCAATCAGGGCACTGCTAGCAATGATCTGGCAGGGGAAAGGGCAGCATAGTGTGTTGAAAAGAGAGTGGCCTTTGGGGCTTGGCTGAACTGAGGGTTGAATTTTAGACCCGTGCATGCCAGCTAAGTGGCTTTGAGCAAATGACGTAAACTTTCTATGACTCAATTTTCCTCATCCATAAAATGGGATGGTCACACCTACCTCAGTATAAATTGTGAGGATTAGAGGTCATGTGTCTACTAAAGTATTTAGCACAATGCTTATCTTGTAGTGGGCACATGGTGGAAGTCTGTTATGATATGTTTGAAGACAGAAGTGATAAGGACTTTAACAATACTTTGTTTTACCCAAAAAGTGGGCTGGGTCACCAAACTCCTCACAGAGAAACTGTTAAGCTCAGACTTCCATAGAACAACCAGTTTGATAAAGATTTATCATAATGTTGGTGTAATCTTCCATTTCTGTTGACTAAATGTTTGACTTTCTAAGAGAGGATAGGTCTTGAGAGGTTATGATTTTCTTCAAAGATTAGATCTGCATTTATTTCTAAGTAAATAGTCATTTTTATTTGCATAATTACTTGTAGTATCATAAGTTGTCTGCAAATATGATTCTCCTGGATACAGAGGTGCATATTTGAAATATGAGACTTATGTGAACAGGCATATTTTTGCATCCTAATTGTGTTTTTTAACTTCTGGCTTCTCAGTGAGGAAAGACAGTCTGTGTGACCCAAAATTCTGATGTGCTTCAAAATTGTTCCATTGGCAAGTATACAAAAATCCAATTAGTTACCAAAGGACAAATTGTCTTTGGGGACTCAACCGACCAAGTCTTGAAGAAAATTAGTACTCTAGGATCTTTTGAACATAGGCAATGTACATTTAGGACTATGTGAAACTAGTTCTCATATAAATTAATTCCGTGTACTTCTTTAGCTTATATTTGTGGGGGTTTGTCTGCTTATTTGGAGATGCCAAGCATTCCTAAGAGAAAAGGGTAAGATAATTTGGCTATATATGTTCAAGTCAATAAAAGCTATGACAGTTAAAATAATATTTGCTCAATTTCTTGGATCATTATAGGGGTTTGCCAACTTGTTAATAAGATGGAGGAGAATACTGGCAAGGTTAAGCCTTTCAACCGAAATGATGAACAGTTTCTGGAAGCTTTTGTCATCTTTTGTGGCTTGGGGATCCAGAACACACAGATGTATGAAGCAGTGGAGAGAGCCATGGCCAAGCAGATGGTCACGTTAGAGGTGGGCTGAAGTTTACAGGACTTCTCTACAGCCAGACACTCAGCTTTTACCTTTCTCTCATAACAATTCACGGTGTGGGTTTGTTATATCACTGTATCTTGTGACTTGGATGATGAGATCGTTATCACATTTAAACAGCAAAGGAAATTAAGACCCAGAATATTTTAGAAACTTAAAGGTCATATGACCAAACCAAAACTCAGGCTGTTTGTCTCTTCAGTCCTCTGCTTTTTCTACAGAAAGCAGTCCTTGACTTTAATGATCCATTCTCACAGATGTCTACTGCCACTGTAGCCCATTTGTCCCTTCCTCATTGCCTGAGCCTCCTCCCCACCTCCTCCCCATCTCCCCATGAGAACAGTTGTGAAAAAAAAAATGGAAAAAATACCAAAAATCAAAAAACCAGAAATCCTAGGCCCTCTTAAGAGAATTAGAAGTAAGGAAAAGAAAATTGATTAAAATCAGGAATAAACTCCTGTAGTAGCTACTTTAGAGTTATCTCAGAAACTCTTTCAGCTACAAATTTAAGGACTCCACTTCTGAAAATTCTGATTCAGGAAGTCTTGGGTAGAGGCTGGGAATCTGTGTTACCATAGAGCTCCCTAAGTGATTTCAAATTGTGTAGGCAACACGTGAACCATTGACTTAGAGGAACTTAGGCAGGCTCCTTCCCAGGCAGGACTAGCCAACCCAAGTGGGGCAGACCTTTCCACATAAATTTCACTAACTGCCTTGAAAATGTTCACTTCACATAACATGGAAATTTCTTACATTGTAGACCAATTTAGGGAAATATACATCAGAAAGTGCAAATATCTCTACTTAGTCATTCATACGCTGCTTGTAAATATATTTGAATATTTGTCTACCCCATACCTAGTTGAGATCAGTGGAAATCAGAATTTGGGATATAGTAACATTTACTCTGTTCCCTCATAAATAAGTAAATACCTAGGTTAGAGCTAGAAAGATATACATTATATGTCAACATTTACTTAGTAACCAAGATGGAACACTTTACTTTCTAAGCTGAATATATAACACTAATAGCTTTGCTAAAGTATTATATAAAAGATCTTGGATTATAAACCAGTGGAAATCTGTTTCAAATATATGTACATATGGTTACATATGTATATATGTACATATAGTTTTAAAGCAATATATAAATATATATAATTTTTAACCTAATTTTTTCCAGTTCTATGGCTTTTCATTGAAAAATTGAATCTAAGCCAGTTATCAATTAGAAAGCATTTGTTTAATTTTTAAAAATTTTTTATTATGGAAAGTTTCAAACATATACAAAAGTAGGGAGAATAGCTTAAGGAACCCCTATGTACTAATTAACCATCTTCAATAATTAACTATCCATGGCCAGTATCACTCCATCCATTCCCACATTCTTGTTCCCCTCCCACTGGATTATTTTGAAGCAAATCCCAGACATTATATCATTTTGTTCAAAATCTCTGAATATTTTCCTGATTGAGATTTATTTCTATTTTTACATTATCACTCTCTTTCATATAAATAAGCTGTGCTTTCACCTAGTATAAAAATTTTTCAGTTTCAGGTCATTATGTGAGGTCATTTCTGTGATCACCAGTTCAACCTTGAAAAAAATGTTCCTTTCTTTATGAGGCCATTGGAGAAAAGCCAAGGATGCAAACCCCTCAGGTCTTCTTAAGACAATGAATTATTTCGAACTGGAAGTCATGATCATTATAGTAACAATAAAACAGCAATAACAGTGAAAATAGCTAAACTTTATCAAATGCTTCCTCTGTAATCTAATGCTTATGTGTATTAACAAAATTAATCCTTATGCCCTGTGAGTAAAGTGCTGTTTTTATCTTCATTGTGTGAAAAAATTAATTTTTTGAACTTAGTGTTATGTCATTCCTTTATTCACTTATCCTGGTTGCTAATTAATATAAGACTAATCCATGGTCACAGTCTTAGCCTTTCTCAACAAACTACCTCTACGATATCAAGTAGCAACATGTTAGCAGCCATGACCTATGAGATAGCAGCTCTGAGTTTCCTGAGGTTTCCTGAGGTTAACCAGTAATCAGTGGTTCGAATGCTAAGATAGATCCAGTGTAGCACAATATTATAAATATTCTGAATCACTAGATAGTCGACATATATACCGTTTGGCTTTAGATTTTTAATTGTTTAAAATTTTAAAGACTGGCTCAAGGAAAACTAGTTTGGACTATTGGATTACTTGGCTCACCATTTAAAGTCTGAAAATGGGTTACCTTTTTATCAGTGACTTTTTAAATTTTGGGGGTTTTTTGTAAATCTGTGTTGTCTCCATCAAAAATGAATTTTATAAAATATATTTTTAAGACATGATAGGCATTTCAAATACAACCATTACCTTGGTTAAAAGGAGTATCTAAAATACTGTCCCATTACATAGAAGTTACTACTTTTGAAAATTGATGCTCATGTTGAGTTGGTAAGAAGATAGTAAGCCTGACATTTTAACTCTACTAGGTAACAGAAAGCATACTATGTTAGGAGTGGAAAGCTGGGTCCTAGGCCCCCTTGTGCTCTCACTAGGTGTGAGCTTGCAGCCAAGTCATAAGAATCTCTGAGCCTCCATGTCCTCAACTGTAAATGCTTGGCTTTATAGGCCAGCACTACTCTTCGCAGCTCTTGAATTGTATGAGTGTAAAGGGATTTCCAAATCTGTATGGCATTATATACCAGCCATGCAATTTTCCTGTATGAATTCTACAGTGGTTATAGGCCTAATCTGAGAGCCACTACTTTCTTTCCAAATATCAACATTAAAATGTCAGTTTATACAAAGGTTTTTTTTTTTCCTAATTCTGTACAAAAATAAAGTTAGTATTTTATTAAAAAACAATGCAAAATAAATTTTCTGCCAAGTTCGAGCCAACAGTTATTTCTAGAGTGGCTGTTGTTAGAGCAATAATGTAAGAATGGAAGTTGCAAGAGTTTTCTTTGAACAAAGGGAGTATAACTTTTTATTTTCTGAAACAAACAATGGAATATAAATCTGGGATTTTCACTCTGTTGAAGAAAGCAGCAAACAAGATTTGACATTCTAAGGAGTCTAGTTATCTCTCCAAATAGTTTTAGCAGAATTCCAAGTTTGAAATCCTAATTTATTTACATTCAGTAGTCCTTTCCTGTGTAACCTGGACCCCTTCTTCTCTTACCCTGTAGGTTTTGTCATATCATGCTTCAGCAGCAGAGGAAGAAACAAGAGAGCTCCAGTCTTTAGCGGTAATTCTCATCCTCTTTCTTTTTAAAAATTACTAACTACAGACATTTAATTAATATATAAATATGCTTTTCTCAAGATATCTGCATCTACTAGTATTGGTTCCCTAGACACTTAATCAAATTTGGTAAATATTTAGATGGACAATCATAAAAATATTTAATCACCTCTACCTTCTTGCATTGGTACACAGTCATTGATAATACAGCACAAAAGATAATAACTTACATTGACTTCGTAATAGGCAATTACGATTTTTTTTCTAGTAATTGTTATAATCTTTACCTCTTTCTTAAATTTAGTTTTCAGTTCCTAGACAAATGGGGGCAGGTGACTTACAAGGTGGTTATTTGGCTAAGTAATGACAAAAAAGAATTTATAGTTTGTTTCTGATAACCTACTCTGCATTATCAAGAATTGAGAGTGATCTTACTTTCTGACCGTATGGTTTATGGAGTGGTGTTTGAAATTGGGTTCAAATAAGGTCAGTTCCTGAATTCTCATTACATTGTTATTTAAGATACAATGAGAGAAAAGCCCATTGATGTGTAAGTAGATATGTCATATGTTCTAGGTCTTGGTTGGGATTGCCTTGATTGAGATTAATGAAAATTTGAGGCACTTATACATTTGCAACCAAGGCTGGCCTTCTGAGTTTAAATTTATTTGAGATGATATAGAAAAGGTCTGTGTGTGATGTGACAAGAGTTAAGGAATGGGAAGAGTGTGAACAGATCATTGAGATTCTTTTTTATTGTCATCATCATCTAGCTTGCCATATGCTAAATTTACCCTTTATGCCCTTTCATACATTTTCTTATATACACTGTACAACTAACTATGTTATGAAGGCAACACTATAGCCAAGAGAAGCCAAGTGGCATGCTCAAGGTCACACTGCTGTGATGTGGGAGTCAGGGTACAAGTTCACAGCCTACTTCCAGATCCTATGTACATAACACTGTGCTATCTGTTACGAGCAGATATGGAGAGAGAAGATCAAAGATGACTCAAATGTTTTGACCTTGGTAATTCAAAGAATGATGGTGACATTAATTAATAAAAGAGGAAATATTAAGAAGGTAGATTTGATTTAGGACAAGATAAGTTTGAAGTTCTGGTGGAGCAACCAAGTGGATATCTTCAACAATCAAAAAAGGCAGGACTAGATTGATAAGGAGGTGGTGGTCAGAACTAGAGGTGGAGACTTGGAGTTAACATCCCATGGGAGTGAAATCATGGGAGTGGATCAAATGGGAGAGAGTGTTGAGAGGTATGTGAAAGACTGAAAACAAAACTCTAGAGGATATTGGTTTAGATGGAAGGAGCAGGAAAAGAAACCAGCTAAGAAGGTAGAGAAGTGGTAAACAGGGGAGTGAAACTGCAAAAGGTAAAAATAAGTGGTGAGAAAATGGAGGAAATGAATATAGACCTTTTTTAAAATTAGTTTTGTGTAAAAGAGAAAGAGAGTAGAAAAGTAACTATGAAGTGTGTTGGCTGAATCGTGAAGTTTTTTGTTTGTTCGGTTTGGTTTTGAGTTTGTGAGCAGGGGTTGCTCACAAGCAAGAGAGCTAGAATTTTCTTGGACAAAGGCAGAAGGTACAGGGGTGAGTGTGAGACTAACAATGCAGACGGTGAAGGGATAATGGACCTTGTAATGTTCTAGGCATGAGAGGATCATGGCTTTTGCCAAAACAAAAGGCTAGAGATAATAATAATAATAGCTACATTTATTGAGCCCTTAGCATATTCCTGGCTTGTTTTAAGTTCTTTGTGTATGGGAACAAAGTGTATTGAATTCACAACAACCTATATCATCAGTATTATTAGCATTTTGTAGAAGGGAATTGCAATTTAGAGAACTTAGATCATCCTTAGATCTCACAGGTTGCAAGGGATAGTGCAACGGATAATGCCATCCAGGCAGTCAGAGCCAGAGTCCACACTCCAGCCCAGCACTGGAGAGATAGTGAGTTAGAAAGGAAGGAAGTAGAATGAAGAATTGTAGACATTTTCAGTTCAATCAGTGCATAGGAAACTAAGTCCTTTGCCAAGAACAGTTCAAGGAACTTTAGATAATTTCATCTGAAAGCTGGAAATTATCACATGAAAAGATACATGTTGAAGTGCTTGCAGGCACTGTGTGGTTATTGATTTAGTTCTAAAATGAAGGCAAGGCTACATTCTGCATGTGTTGTTTTAGATAAATAAAAACTCGCAAATAGAGTAATTTCTAAAGATAATGCTAAAAAAAATCACTAAGATATTAAACTTTGTTTTTCACTTCGAAAATAGTATAGTCTTTCAGAAAAATCTGAAAATTATCTTCTCAATTATGTTTATAATTTTAGCAAGAGAAAAACACTTTGGAATGACTGAAAATTGCTATATTGCAGTATTGTTCAAAACCATCTGTTTTTCCATTTGGAAAATAGATTCCTGTCAGCTGCACTGAGAAATTTAGGGTTACATATCTCATTGGTCAAGTAATTCATTTAAATTGGTTGAAATTCAGCAATTTCAATTCTAGTTTTCTATCAGCTGCACAGGTGTCTGCATCATCTAGCAATTACCAAAATTGATGTCTTTGTCGTGTCTGATTGTTTATCTCAATTTAAAACCTAAAATAAAGAGCTGTCAAAGGTTTCCTTAACTTTTATTTTTGAAAATTTACTCTTAAGAGAATTAATGTACTTAAATATATTAAATATTTATCTCTGTGTCCAAAAAAGTTTTCTAGTAATAATAAAGTAATTAGTTGATAGGAAATTCAGAATTTTTATTTTTTCCCTTTTGCTTTACCTGAATTTTTGTCCCACTTTTTGGTTTCGTTTTGAGTTTTTTAAATGAATTTTTTATTAGCATATTCATTATTACAAATCATACTTATTCTTTATGCCCCTTATCCAGTCTTTCCCCTTTCCCCGTCTAATAACCATACATTTGTTCTCTCCATCTGATAAATTACCTGTTCCTCTGTTGGTTTGTTGCCTAGATGATCTGTCCAGTACTGAGACAGGTGTGATAAGGTCCTCACCTATTATTGTAAATCAGATGCTTCTTCTGTTACTCAGGAGTGTGCTTTGTGAAGAAAGAGGACCTCTTTTTTTGGTCTCCACTGGTGCCTCTTCTTATGTTAATGAAGATGAGAGTCTGCTGTGCCATCTGCACAGTGACTGTGACTGCTGCTATAAAGACTGGCCACTGTTATGGCAACCTTGGCAGTTGCAGTGGTTATGGTGGGCTACCTGTGTGGAAATGGTGTTTTTGGTGTGCTCGTTACCTGGTTGCAGCTGGGTTCGGCTTCCCCTGGCTCCACGCCTCATGCTAAGATGTTGTTGTGGAGCAGCTGGGGGGAAGAAGGAGAAGGGAAGGGGGAGGTGAAGTAGGGTGGAAAGAGGGGGAAGTAAGGGGAGGTGATCAAGGCCTGTGGCCCCCCCACTTATTCTGGGAGGGGAGACCGGGGGACTTCCAGCAGTGGCTGGATCATTGCTGTAGATGCAGATGTCAAGGAGATGTGGCTGAAGCCCTTAGCTCCCCTTAGGAGTGCTTTGTGCAGCAGCTAGGTGGTCTTTGCTGGGCTCATTGCGGATGTCAGGGGTGTGTGGCTGAGGTCCTCAGCCCACCCAACTTGGGGGGCCAAGGGAACTTCCTGTCGTGGCTTGGTGGTCATCCCTGGGCTGGTTGTAGATGTTGGGGAGCATGGCTGAGGTCCTTGGCTCCCCATCACCCTGGCTCAGGAGCCCAGGGCACTTC
The DNA here is from genome assembly GCF_027409185.1 of Cynocephalus volans. Taxonomy (NCBI): domain Eukaryota; kingdom Metazoa; phylum Chordata; class Mammalia; order Dermoptera; family Cynocephalidae; genus Cynocephalus; species Cynocephalus volans. The sequence goes on along the minus strand of NC_084468.1, from coordinate 104,517,705 downwards.
CTGCAGCAGCTTGGTGGTTGTTGCTGGGCTGGTTGTGTATGTTGAGGGGGCATGGCTGAGGCCTCATCCCTTCCCCCTTCCTGGCTTGGGAGCCCAGGGGGCTTCTGGTCCTTCTAGGTTTTATAGAGGTTCTTTGTTGGTGTTAGATCTTTAATAGTTAATATCAAATTTTGTCTCTAATCTGTGGGTATTTTGTTTTTTCTTTCAGTTCTGTGTTTAATTATTCACTGTTCCCACCACTTAAACTCTGCACTGGAACTAATTTGTTGTCCTTTGCTTACTTCTAAAATGGGGGAACATCCTGTGTGGGGACCAGCACTAGAGTCCTGTGGTTGAGCTAAGCTAAATTACTTCATTGTTGCTGATTCCCTGGGAAAGCTTTTTTGTGCAGCTCAGGTTTTAATGGTTGACTTTGTATGTACTTCTGGGTCTTGTGAGGACTGGTACACCTGGGCTATGTGGAAACTCTGGTCTGGGCCTGAGTCTTTTCAGCAAAATGTGCTCCCTGCAGTTCTGTATTCCTGACCAGTCTCCATTGAGTGGTCCTGTGCTGATTGGAGGGCAGATCAGCTGTCCTTGCTGTGCCCCAATGTTCCCCTGTTGGGGCCAGCTCCCCCACCGCCTGCAGTCCAAACACTTCCCATGGGATAGGCCGTGCATTGGTTCCTTGCAATTTCTCACCAGCCTCTAAGTGGTTCCTTTCTTCAGTTGTTGTGACTCCTTGCTCCTGTGTGGGTCCACAGGAATCTTGTTAGTAGTCTTACTGGCCTGGGGGCCACCAAGACCATCTTCCTGCCACCTCCAAGTAACTTCATACGAAAGGTACACCTGCAGCTTTTGCCAGCTCTTGCTCTGTGTGCTCACCAGCTCCAGCCTTAAAGCAGCCAGGACTCGAAATGGTGGGAGCGGTTCTTTCTCTCTTTCATTGTGGCTTCTGCCTTCCTGAATTCTGTAGGTCTCTTCTCCTCTTCCCCTGAGCTCCAGTGGCCCCAGATTGGCTGTCATTGCTTTTTAATAGTTGTAAATTGATTGGTCTGTGGGAGAGAGTGATGCTGGGGACCATCTGTTCTGCCATCTTCACCAGAACCCTTATTTTGTCCCATTTTTTAATCTAACCTTTTCCTGGCTTAAAATTGTGTGTAGCAGAAATTGGTCCTTAACCTAAGCATTTTGCCATATACTGTTAATGATCCTTAGTCACAAGTTGTTGAGATAACAGTAAAAGGACCCCAGCTGACCTGGTAATGGTTATTAGAAAGTTAATTAGTTAAGATATCAGAATGTAATAAATGCTTATTTACTATCTAAACAACCAGAAGCTGAATATATTTGATTAATTGATTGACCGATAGCCCTTTCTGCCTTTCTCTCTTGTTAGAAGAGCAGTAAATGAATATAGATTAGAGTTCAGTTTTTTAAAATAAGCTTCTCAATTGTGTCATGGAATCAGTGCTGATTCACTTCAGTCCTTACAGCTTCTACTTTATAACAATTTCTTTAATCACAGGTGATATATCTAGAAGTAAACTGAGACCCTTTTCTGTATCAAAATGGTGAGAAGGGAGAAGCTGAGCACTTTGTCAGGATTTCTTAGGATGGAATTCACCTCTTGTTGACTTTAACCTTTCAGAGCCAAAAACTTCTCATGGACCCAGTCTTGATCAGGCATGTAATATGACTGCTGTGGGTGACAGTAACAAGGGGCAGAGGTAAATACCTGACCCAAAACTCTGATGCCTAAGTCATTGTTAGAGTACTTATCAAATTCCTTGTATCAAGATGATCATCACATCCACTTACTTTTTTGGAAACTATTGATAGCCAAATTATAAATGGAAAAATTTTGAGCAGAAAATTTAACAAAGAAGAATTGGCTTTGTGATCCCGGTAACACCGAATTGTAGTAACCATGCCATCCAGTAAGGCACCCTCTTCCTCAAGCAGTGCTAGAAATTCTCTGAAACAATCCTTTGGACTTACTGTATGCCTTCAATTGATAGATTCATTTTTATAGAAACCTATAACATTAACTGGGCTACATGTTTTTCACATCTGCAAGACATATTCTCTGTTTTATTCTTCCTGTTTCCATGTGACAAGCTAATCTTATCTGTTTTGCTTTGATTTTACTAGTGGATTACTTCCAATGGTAATCTTAGCTCCAAGGTAAGGGGGCATCATTCTTGAGCTTGTATATTAATTGGTGCGTATAGTTCTAAACACTATAGTATTAGTATAATTGTTATATATAGAACTAGTTTAAGTAGTTCAACATTAACAGATCTGGGTTTTACTATACTACAAAGCTATAATAACCAAAACAGTATGGTACTGGCATAAAAACAGACACTCTGACCAATGGAATAGAATAGAGAATCCAGAAATCAACCCACACACTTACTGCATCTGATCTTTGAAAAGGCACCAAGCCTATACACTGGGGAAGAGACTGCCTCTTCAGCAAATGGTGCTGGGAGAACTGGATTTCCATATGCAGGAGAATGAAACTAGACCCATACCTCTCACCATATACTAAAATCAACTCAAAATGGATTAAGGATTTAAATATACACCCTGAAACAATAAAACTTCTTAAAGAAAACGTAGGAGAAACACTTCAGGAAATAGGACTGGACACAGACTTCATGAATATGACCCCAAAAGCACAGGCATCAAAGGAAAAATTAACAAATGGGATTATATCA